>NC_064922.1:389199000-389800977 GCF_023897955.1 Schistocerca gregaria
AACACCAGGTCCACAGCTGCGCGCCGCGTGTTGTTCAGCTGCTCCAAGTCCAGGTCCGCCTCAGACTGAAACACAATACGTTGAACTACTTCAAAAACTGTGAGCGTTACTGAACTGCGACAACAATACGTAACACAGGTAACGAAAAAAGTGGTGTTGAACAAAGCCAACTATGCGGGAAGGAGATAAAGTCTTGTTCTTGCGGAGAAATCATTATAGGGAACCACAGGGATAAATTTTAGATACACTCCTCTACCTTATATAGGGTGATCAGCAGTTAATAGACAAAACTGACGCTGGTAAGATATGCAGTGTGTTTCAAAAAGAATTATCTGATTTTGGACGTTAATAATTACGAAACATGGGACTTGCCTACAGTGAATTGTGTGTTGCTTGAATGGCTGTGGCGTAGTGTCAGAAAATCGCCGTTAGGTGTCAGTCAATGCGTCTTCTCAGTTTGCAGTCAGATGGCGTCCACTCAACAGAAGGCGTTCCATGTGCTGCAGTTTGCAAAGATTGAGTCAGTGATTTCAGTCCACCTGCTTTTGGCATTGATCAGCCTGCACGTAAAAACAATCTTCGTTGGTATCGCCAATTCGAAGACACAAGGTGCTTGTGCAAAGGTGAGACTCCAGGGCGGTCTCGCACTTTTGATGGAATGACGGAAAAAATCGGCGAATGTTTGAGCTGAATCCACGAAAGTATACTCGTAGTGGAAGGAAAGAGCTGGCAATTGATCATACGACAGTCTAGCGAATGCTACTGCGTAATTTGGTCTATAAACCATGTTGCTGTTGTTGTTGTTGTTGTGGTTTTCAGTCCAGAGACTGGTTTGATGCAGCTCTCCATGATACTCTATCCTATGCAAGCTTCTTCATCTCCCAGTACCTTCTGCAACCTACATCCTTCTGAATCTGCTTAGTGTACTCATCTCTTGGTCTCCCTCTGCGATTTTTACCCTCACGCTGCCCTCCAATAGTAAATTGGTGATCCCTTGGTGCCTCAGAACATGTCCTGCCAACTGATCCCTTCTTCTAGTCAAATTGTGCCACGAATTTCTTTTCTCCCCAATTCTTTTCAATATCTCCTCATTAGTCATGTGGTCTATGCATCTAATCTTCAGCATTCTTCTGTGGCACCACATGTATAAACCATACAGAATACAGTTAGTGCCCGGTCTTCGGGTTGGTGATAAAAGCAAACGGGTTGACTTCAGCAGTGGTGTGCTAGAGGACGTGGAAGACGATACATTTTTACCGCAGATAATTTTCAGTGATGAAGTAGCATTTAATGTTAGTACGAAAATAAACCGACATAATGTGCGCGTATGGGGACTCTGGAATCCTCATGACGTTATGACGTTAGCACGGAAGAGACTCACCGAAAGTGAACTCCTTCTCCACCGTTTATCGTGGAAAACTGTACCGTCTCTTCTTTTTTGAGGAAAACACGGTGACTGGAATGAGCTATCTTCAAATACTGCAGAATTGGCTTTTTCCACAACTTCAGGAGAACTCCTATGACTTCATTTTACAACAGGGTGGAGCTCCACCACACTAAAACAACAATGTACGTCAGTTCCTCAGTGAACACTCTGCCTCAACGCTGGATAGTGTTCACAGGCCTACGAGACACTGCACAGGATTTTTTCTTGTGTGGATGTGTGGAGGAATGTGTGTTCGCGTCAATATGCAGCCACACAAATCTTAGATCATTTCCTCCCTAAATATAAAATGTCAAAGGTTGCTATCAGTGTTAAATATAAACAAAACATTATATCTGGGTGACTCCTTGTATTCGGTAGAAGAATATTTAACTAAACACTGTTTTTATATATTATTAGTGGAAAAAGATAAGAGGGTTGGAACTTTAATAGTGTCAACTATTTATTTACAGCTCGTACAAAACAGATACGTGACCTTCAAAGTAGTCACCAGCATTGTGTATAACCCATTGCCAGCGATGTGGAAGTCGTAGGATACTCTTAGCAGTGGCAGTTGTGTTTACAATTCGAGCGGCGCGGTCTGTTGCCCTACGAATTTGTAGTAGTTCTGAAGCGAATGCCGTGAAGTGCTTCTTTCAGTTTAAAAATCGTGTTGAACTTACGAGGGCTTAAGCCAGGGGAGTGCAGTAGGTGGTATAGCACTTAGCAGCCCTATCAGTCAAACAAATCAATAATAGCCTGCACTGAACGTGCTTGAGCATTGTTCTGCAAAATGGTGGTCAGGTCTTATAGAAAGTGTCATCACATCTGTCTTCATGCTGTTCAGTTTTGGAACACAACCTACGACCAGCGCTGCTACTGGAACTCGTGTGCGAATGGCACGAAATTTGTGCAGACGTCATCTTTCAGATGTAGAAACACACCTATGTCACACAACACTTCCTGGTGTTGAAATTTTTTTCCGTCAGTGTGCAAAGTTCCAGAGTTAACCCTCATTCGATCCTAGGATTTTTAGCGTCACTTATCGCTTCCTTCGGCTCTTGGAACTAATAATTAAGGCGAGACCTGCAACGTTGCATTGAATTTCCGGGTCGAAGTTAAAGTGTAGGTTTAGCTACAACTGCCTGCCTAATTCAGTTCAGATTTCAGAGGTAGGTCTGGCCATACCACCTTCAATGCAACCGTGCCTATTAAAAGCACTACGGTGTTCTCTCCAGATCTCAAGCTGAGGACAGTATTACTTACGTTTCTTTTAAGAGAATGTATTTCGTGGGCACGTCAATGAGCTTAATTCTGTCATGTTGGAGCAGAACTTCCGTCGCAAATTATTATTCTCCGTGAAATAACATTGATATTGGAGACCGTAAGTCATCTCAGCCAGCACGCAGCGTTCAAGCAGCACACCTCTTCGCCCGATCGATGTGGTGAATGTTGGTAAGAGATGATTAGCTGCGAGTGGCCGTGAGCTGTGGGCGTCGCCTAATGGGAGGCTCTTTCCGGTCGTGCTCCCGGGCCCGCGTCGCGTGACTGCGTAACGAACGGCACGCCTCACCTCCTAATTGTGCGGTCTGTTGCCGGCTGCGGTTTCCCAGGCTCCGCGACGACATTAATTCCGCCGTAATGAATTCAGCAGGGAACAATGGCCGCAGGACGACGCCTGCTTCTGCCGACGCCGGGCTCGGCGCGACCTGCACAACCGGACCACGTGTGCTCCAGCCGCGGCAAGAGCAACCTACAAAGTCTGCTGAGGACACACCACTATAATGAACTCCGCCTTGCTGAACTACCCTTCGTCGACTTCAGATCCCTTAGAAAAGGAAGAAATATTAGGGTTCAAATCACGTAGACGACGAGGTAGTTAGAGATAGAGATAAATCTTGGTTTCGGGAAGGAAGTCCGTCGTGTCCATTTAATATTATTAGAGCAAGACCGTTATGGTTTTGTGCTTTCATTGTTTCATGCTTTTACTATTGTAAACAGTAATTCAGTGTTCGTTATTTTATTTCCACTTTTGTTTAATGCTTTTTATAATTCAAATGTCCACTTGTCTGCCCTTTTAATATTTTAGTGGAAAAAATTTACATAAATGACTTTTTGCAGTTTTAGTATAAATCTATCTCTCTTGTTAAACCCACAACATCCCTAAAACTTTCCTTCCCCTCCCCTCCCTGCCTTTTTTCTGCAGTCTCACTCCCCCTATCACCACTTTATAATTTTGATATTTTATGCCGATTACAACTCACACATCCAGTGTTCTGCACTATTAATATTTTAAAGACAATATTTATCTAACTATCATTTTAAAAATTTTACGTAGTACCCTCTCATGTTAAACTTACGACGTCCCTACCATTGCCATGCCTGCTTCCTTTTCCCTCTACCAGTCACCCTCGCTACGTATTTACCCCTCTTTCCTCTGTTTCCCCTTCTCCTCTCATCTACCTACACCATATATCAGTTTAAAACATTGACCACAGTTGCAAAACACAGTATTCTGATATGAGGTTCTGACTCAGACATGTTGTTCAAGCATTTAGGTAAATTCTAGGTTTAGATACAATATTTTTCTATTTATTCTAAAATATTAAACTGTACATTACACTGAAGAGCCAAAGAAACTGGTACACCTGCCTAATATCGTGTAGGGCCCCCGGGAGCACGCGGTAGTGCCGCAACACGACGTGGCATTGACTCGACTAATGTCGGAAGTAGTGCTGGAGGGAACTGACAACATGGATCCAGCAGGGCTGTCCATAAACCCGTAAGAGTAAGGTTGGAGATCTCTTCTGAACAGCACGTGGCAAGACATTCCAGATATGTTCAATAATGTTCATGTCTGGTGAGTATGGTGGGCAGCGGAAGTGTTTAACCAGAGAAGAGTGTTCCTGGAGCCACTCTGCAGCAGTTCTGGACGTGTGGGGTGTCACATTGTCCTGCTTTAATTGCCCAAGCCTGTCGGAATGCACAATGGACATGAATGGATGCAGGTGCTCAGACAGGATGCTTACGTATGTGTCACTTCTCATAACCGTACCTAGACGTATCAGGGGTCCCAAATCACCCCAACTGCACACATCCAACACCACCACAGAGCCTCCACTAGCTTGAACAGTCCCGTCCTAACATGCAGGGTCCATGGATTCATGAGGTTCTCTCCATACCCGTACAAGTCCATTTGCTCGATACAAATTGAAACGAGGCTCGTCCGACTAGGCAACGTGTTTCCAATCATCAACGGTCCAACGTTGGTTTTGATGGGACCAGGCTAGGCGTAAAGCTTTGTGTCGTGAAGTCATTAAGGGTACAAAGGGTACACGAGTGGGCCATCGGCTCCAAGAGCCCATATCAATGATGTATCTTGAATGGTTCGCACGCTGACATGTTGATGACCCATGATTGAAATCTGCAGCAATCTGCGGAAGGGATGCACTTCTGTCACGTTGAACGATTCTCTTAGGTCGTCGTTGGTCACGTTCTCGCAGGTTCTTTCTCCGGCAACGGCACTGTCGGAGATTTGATGTTTTCCGGATTCCTGGTATTCACGGTACGCTCGTCAAACGGCCGTACGAGAAAATCCCCACGTTATCACTACCTCAGAGGTGTGTCCCATCGCTCGCACGCCGGCTATAACACCACGTTCAAACTTAATTAAATCTTGATAACCCGTCATTGTAGCATCGGTAACCGATCTAACAACTACGCCAGAAACTTGTCTTATATAGGCGTTGCCGACCGCAGTGCCGTATTCTGCCTGTTTACATGTCTCTGCATTTGAATACGCATGCCTATGCCATTTCCCTTGGCTCTTCAGTGTATAATTTTACTTTGTTTTAGATCTGAAGATGATCCAAAGAGATCAAAATATGTCATACAACTAAAAGTGAACAACAGACTAAAGAATAAATGAGAATTTTTTTAAATCTCGCGAGACAATACGTACGAAATAATGCCAGTAGCTGGTGCAGCAAACGAAATCAAAGTGATAAGTGGTACAAAGATACCCTGACCAGTAAAAACTTGTCCTGATTGACTGTATTGCCAATAGCAATAATTATCAGTCTGTATATGACGTAAATACTAATGAAATATTGTTCAGTAGAAATATCTGCACTTATATCCATTAATCTTGCGTTATCGTTGTACTCAGAGGTGCTGGAGGAAAGGCTGAGAAATCCAGAAATCTGCTTAATAAGTGTTACGAAAATAATAACTAATTGAGCAGACAGCAAATAACACTTAGCTCTGCAGAATGCAGATGATCTTTGGCATAAATTCTGCCGTGTTGTAGGCCACATACTAGACAAGCTCCGTGGAAGATAGTGTGTAATGGGAAGCAACCACTACAGTACAGCAACAATTTTAGAAAATTACAATGAAAACAAAGAAACTGAGTGGTAGATTCTAATGAATTCTGAAATATTAAATTCTGTTTCGGAACTGCTTCACCGATGCAGACCAATTTTCGACCTCCGCACAAATTATCCCATGAGGTGTGAAAATATGTGAACATGGATCTGAAAATGAGATTAAGTTGCAAGGAAAAAAAAAAAAAAGTCATTGGACTTAATAGGGTGTCTGTTAGATTCTTCGATTCTATGTGAAATAAATGGTTCAAATGGCTCTGAGCACTATGGCATTTAACATCTGAGGTCATCAGTCCCCTAGTACTTAGAACTACTTAAACCTAACTAACCTAAAGGCATCACACACACCCATGCCCAAGGCAGGATTCGAACCTGCGACCGTAGCAGTCGCGCGGCTCCGGACTGAAGTGCCTAGAACCGCTCGGCCACTGCGGCCGGCAAATATGCGAAAACACTGGGGCTATTTGTCGTATGTTCCTGGAACAACGAAGGGTACTATATGATTACAAATCTAATCCAGAAGAAAAGTTGCACGACAGGTTAGTATAACTATATTTCCCACAGTCTTTGATAGTTTGCTGTGTTAGAGAGCATGTTTTGTGCGTATAATTTTGATCAACCACATTTATTGGTATTGTAATTTTAAGCATTTTTATTTTATTGTTTTACTTTTAATTGAAAGCTATTGTATCTCATTACTATTGCTGTTGTTTTCAAACATCAAAAAGACACTGCTTACGTTCTACAGCTCACTCGAACAACAATAAATTGGAATGCGTGCTAATACCCTCTAACTTGAACGCTCTGTACTTACATCAACCTACTGACAGCGTATCTTTACCTTCCTGAAGTCTGGGTAAAAAGTCGCGAGAAATGGATATGTGAAAGTTAATATGGGAACCAGCTGGATCGATGTGTACGTTATCTTCTAAATGAAGGTTAATTAATAGATGTAAACTGGATGCCCTTTCTCGTCGAAAAGAAGTAATTTTACGGCTGAGAATGTCATCTTATGCAATTGGTGTGAATACCAAACCGAGAGAGGTGGCGCAGTGGACGTGCATTCGGGAGGACGACGGTTCAGACCCGCGTCCGGCCATCCTGATTTAGGTTTTCCGTGATTTCCCTACACTACTTCAGGCAAATACCAGGATGATTCCTTTTAAGTGGCACGGTCAATTTCCTTCCCTATCCTTAACACAATCCGAGCTTGTGCTCCGTCTCTAATGGCCTTAATATCGACAGGATGTTAAACACTAATCTCCTCCTCCTGCTCACCTTTGCTGAGTATCCATTAACTTTAATTTAATGCTCGAGTGTGAGATGTCTCCCACCTTAGTAGTGCAAGCATTACCGTTACATTACATTGTGCATTAACCTCATAAACCTCTTAATACATCTATGATTTCAGAGCTTTGTATAGCCTTTTTCTAAGTAGTACAGCTTTCAGCTACAGTAATTGTCACGTATTTTTCTTAGAAAATCCATTCTTTAAAGTGCCGCGTGCCTTAGAAGGGAATGGCCTTCCGCTATGCTGAACTACGAACATCATGTAAAATAATGCTGCAATTTCTACAGCGTCCCAGATATTTAAAAAACAAGGTTTTCACCGGCCTGGCCATTTGATTGTGTATATCACTTTGGCAGAGTTTCGGTATCACCTGTGCACAGGGGTAGAACTTATTAATGCAAGCCGTCCGGAGTGGCCGTGCGGTTCTAAGTACTACAGACTGGAACCGAGCGACCGCTACGGTCGCAGGTTCGCATCCTGCCTCGGGCATGGATGTGTGTGATGTCCTTAGGTTAGTTAGGTTTAATTAGTTCTAAGTTCTAGAGGACTGATGACCTCAGAAGTTAAGTCCCATAGTGCTCAGAACCATTTGAACCATTTCTCGAGAAGCACACAGGAAAAAAAAATTGTCACCATTCGGCGATTAAGAGTCCACACAGCTAATGCCACTCATTGAATTCAGATAATGTATAGCTGTCAAACTGGAGAATGTTGGTTTCTACGTTTCACCCGCTGTTCCAAGTGGTCCCCCCTGTTTCCTATGAGATTAAATGTGGTTGATTTAGCGAGCCAATTGGTGTGTGAAAGAGTTCCTAAATGTTCTTCAGACCAGGAACACATGCGTACGGCTCTGTGAAAATGGTTGTGTCCACAACATATTCATCATGAATATGTGGAGGAAAGGGTAACACTTGAGCACCAAGTGTGTTGAAATAAACATACTGGTTCCTGTTTACAGTAAACTGAGTGAATGTGTTCGAGATACGGTACGAAAAACATCCTAGTAACATTACAGAGCCACGTCCAGCCTGAACTACACCCTCCACACAATGTATGTTAGACGTTTTATGGGACGGTTGGTGCATTCGACGTCTTGCTTCATTTGAACAGAGCTAAGATCGCGACTCCTCGGACGGCACTACATTCCTCCTCCAGTCAGTATTGTCCAGTTTCCGTGTTGTTCGGCCCATACAAGAAGTGCAACTTGACTGGCGCTGTTAAATGTCTACTGCAGTAGGCTCCTTGCGTTCGCTCGGGAAGTAGTTGAGACGGGCCTGTATTTACTGACAGCTTCGATTCCTTTCGAGTGTGGTTTTCGAGGACTGATACACGTTTCCGGCCTCTGTTAGTTCACATGGATGCGACTGGTACTGCATTCCTTGTAGGGCCGCGTGGGGTAGACGCGCGGTTTGGGGCGTCGTGTCACGCTCCGTGCGGCACCCCACGTCGGAGGTTTGAGTCCTCCCTCGGGCATGGGTGTATGTGTTGTCCATAGCGTAAGTTAGTTTAAGTTCGATTGAGTAGTGTGTAGACTTAGGGACCGATGAGCTTAGAAGTTTGGTTCCATAAGACCTTATCACAAATTTACAAAATTCCTTGTAGACACATTGGATACGTCGCGTTGGTACGCGAACAGATGGGAAAAACCTTCTTCAGGAAATGGTGATGGGCACATCCAAACACGATAGCTGTTTTCTGCCATTTCAACTCGTGCCCACGTCGAGCCATTTTAATGCTCTGATTCTATACACATCATTTCACTGCCACGACTTAACGTTAGCGGCGGAATTACCGCTTGGTACGAGATCTACCTATCCACAGCGCTCCATAGCGAACAGTGCGTCCTTCTAAGAGAGTGACTAATATTTTGACTGGTGAGCTTACATTTCGTAAATGTGTGTTTTTCTGTCTCTGCACTGTTTCGGATCGTCAAGCCCAACAATATGACAACATATTTCGAACAATTCGTAGCAATCCGACAAGCCGTTGTAGAATTTCTACACAACTAATGTGGGGCACAGTACAAAGCATAACTTGTCTGTCTGCCACTTCCAGATAAACAGGACTCTAAGGGGGGAGGCAATGCCGCTTTGTAAATTTATAAACTCGTTATTGTTAATTATGAACTGATACAACAAAGGCTGCGCAAAAGAATCAGCCAAAGTAGGTACCCTTCCACACGGACGAGTGAAAACTCCTACGTAGGCTACTGTGAACACCAATTTTCAGCGTCGATTCTTAATTAACATGTGGTTTGGTATCGTCGCCAATCATTCCTTGGCTTAGTTATTATTGGTACCCGTTTTAGTTTGTATAGAATTTATTGGTGAAGAGGCGGAGAGTAATCCACCAACAGTGGCTGTAACGTACACACAAATTCTCCGCTTTGGATCTATTGCGGCGGTGTTGTTGAGCGTCAACCAAGATCACTCGACTTTCCTCCGCTAGACCATTATTTGTGGGGTTGATGGAAACACGAAGCCAAGTGGTTTATTTTAAATGATTTTATTGGAAGTTGACACAGAATGTCGACAGTAACTGAAATTAACTGCATAACGTCTCCACGCAGGACTTGCAGAATCTATTAAAGTTTATTACTGTGAGACGAAGAGAGCTCTGTTTCCGTGTTTATGATTTAACATTGGTAAAAGGATTCGTCCTTGCGTAAAGGACAAGTATTTTTTCATTGTACGGTGGTATGTTGGTACCCAATCGTGTTTCAGCACCATTGTGACATCTTCAGCGGTTGTTTTGTTTTAGATGTTTCTTATGTGCTACACCTCAAGTATGTGAGACTTACACACAAGAAAACGTGTTGTTTTGACGAATTAGTGTAGAGTACAAGAGAACAGTAAAATAACGTGACAAAAGGCAAACACTATATATACTGCAGGTTTTTATGTTGTAGCAAAAACGCAATTAAATTCAATAAAAAGACCCATTGACGACGCTATAAATTTTTCAAAACCTGTTTGGGTTATATATTAGTGGGGGACTGTATTTCGCATAAAGTGGAAAGCTTTGCCAAATATGCACTGAAGTTGCTTTTTCAAGTTCTGAACATAAGGTGTATAGGGGACTCTGTCAGTTTACATTTATGTTGCACTGGTCCCCATTCCTCACATATTCAAAAAGCTTTATACTAAAACACATTGAGAACAGAACAAGTGCCCATGTAATTTCGTCTAGAATTGCGTGTACCACTGTTTCCTCCTGGAACCCCTGTGTTAGAGCAAGAATCACAATTCTGTGTTTTTGTTCTGAAACTGCAGTGAGTACGAGAGCAAGTCAGTAAGTAAAGTTTTTTTTTTCTGCTCCTTAGGATGACAGCTCTGGCTCAACAATGATATGTCTTAATTTCAATTATGTTCTCGTTCGTTAGTTATGTTGTTTCAGTTAACAGCTCTATTCATAGTGATTTGAGAGCATTTCATTGTGAGTACCACGTTGCCCGTATGCATAAAAAGAGAAATGGAGAAAATGATTCGTTTACTGTCCCCTGAAATTATTCGCAGAATGCAGCCGCAGCAGAGTTATAGTTGTTTCGTTGATCGAATTATGTACGAGTGCATAATACTTCAGAAGTGCAACGAAAAGTGTTCGAGTAGGCACTTAGAAAATGGACAGGAACATTAAAATGGTTGAGAGAATGATGTGTGATGATCGTCATGACAGAAGTGGTGATATTGCACACGAGTTGAACATTAGCTACGGTTAAGCATTTTCAATGCCCTTGAATCTCTAAATAATCGCAAAGTTTGTGCTCGGGTGGAACCACGTTACCTGATTGACAAACATGAACGTTTGAAAATGAGGAAATAAAATTAGCGGCGTTCTGAATAGCAAGGAGAAGACCTTTCCAGTTGCATAGTACACGCTGACGTTTCGTCGGTCCATCACTACTAACCACTGAGTAGTCCCCAGAACACAGTGTGGATGCATCCATCTTCGTCTACAACAAAAATGTGCGAAAGTCAAGTTTCTGCAGGAAAACTGATGATGTCGGTAATTTGGGTTGTGAGAGGCCCACTGTTGATTTATTACAGTTGTAAAGGAAAGACAGTTAGTTAACACTCATAGGTATTGCGAGCTGAAACCTAAATTCAGAATGAAGATGAGAGGAAAGCTTTCATGAGGTGTGGCCTGGCTTCAGGATAATGCCAACCCTCACAGAGTTGGGAAAAGATTCCAGTGTATTCAAAATCTTGGTGTCCACCTCACAATCTGGACCTCGTTCCATGTGGATTGTCACCTTTTTGGTCTGATGAAGGAACAGCTGCGTGAATGTAAATTGAATTCCGAATATTACAGTTGTCGAGACGATAACAGAGGGGATGCGCACGATGTCGTACCGATTCTCCCAGGATGGAATCAGGAAGCTAGTCAACAAATGGACCAACTGCATAGCGCTTGAAGGAGACTATGTTAAGAAATGCTGTCACCTGCAATGTCGCCTTCTGAACAGGGAGCTTATTTGAAAAAATCCCTTTACCATTTAACCAACCCTCGTAGCATTTTCGATTCTATATCTACGTACGTACTCTGAGACAACTGCGAATTGCGTGGCAGAACATACTTTGCATTGTCCCACATATTAGGGTTTTTCTATTCCAATCGGGAAAGGAAAGAATAGCTGCCTAATCTGTCTGTGTGAGCTGTAATCAGCCTAATCTTGTTTCCGTGGCCCCTTCGGAAGAAGTTCGTAGGGAGGTGAAATATCGGATTGTTATAATTAAACTGACGGTGTTCCGAGTGCTGCAGTGCAGGCTGTAGTACACATCG
This sequence comes from Schistocerca gregaria, assembly GCF_023897955.1. Classification (NCBI taxonomy): domain Eukaryota; kingdom Metazoa; phylum Arthropoda; class Insecta; order Orthoptera; family Acrididae; genus Schistocerca; species Schistocerca gregaria. The sequence continues at coordinate 389,210,882 of NC_064922.1, forward strand.
CAGGACGTTGAAACACCGTAGCTGTATTCATTAATTGGCGCGCTCGTGGAGTATTATAAGAAAATGGTAGTTACCATTTCTGCAATTAGATGAAAATAGGGAGCTGACAACTGTGAGAATATGAAATGTTTACTGTTTTGACGCCAGTGCTTTTTTATGTTTGGCGATTCGTTCGAATGGTTCAAATGTCTCTGAGCACTATGGAATTTAACTTCTGAGGACATCAGTCCCCTAGAACTTAGAACTACTTAAACCTAACTAACCTAAGGACATCACACACATCCAAGCCCGAGGCAGGACTCGAACCTGCGACCGTAGCGGTCGTGCGGTTCCCTACTGTAGCCTCTAGAACCGCTCGGCCACGCCGGCCGGCTGGTGACACGTGTTTATTGCCTTTTCTGAAGTAACTGTTGATGTAAGGGGTTAAGAAGGTGTTTTCCGTGCTGAACGCAATGGCTATTGAGGAGAATAACCGTGCATTGCTGGTTAAGTTGTTTATCAGAACGGCAGCAATAGCAGCGCTGCATTGGGAGAATATCACCGACAGAAATAGTTGCGAAGAGGCTCCCTGTCATAAATGGGCTAAACAATATAAGCAAGAAATTTTGTCATTAGAATTGTCTCTCTCCTGGTTATTAGCTCAAAAGAATTTGCGGTGCATTTTACACTTGTATCCGTAGAAGATTTAGAATGTGCACCAAATGATGCCCCAAGGCTACAACGCCGTGACTTTGCCCTTCGATATCTGGCGCGCTTGGAAATGGATGACATGTGACCACCGGGAAATTTTCTTTGGATGGACTAGGCACATTTTACTCTGTACTGTTCCTTGAATGCACATAACTGTTTCACATGGGGCTCTACTCTGTCACGTGTTGCGCAGGAATATTCAATATACTCAGCTTATGTGACTGTATCGCGTGGTTTCACGAGCTCCTTCATTCTCGGTCCGTTTTTCTTCAAGGAGATGACAATTCGCGGGCCTGTTAGGTGTACAATGAAACTTGCGCCTTATGAAAACCTCTTTTGGCAACATATGATGCAAATTTTGCTAGAACATAACTTTGTCCGCACAACTACAGAGGGCTGTCAAAAAGTTTTGCACAGTCGTCTCTAATTGTTTTATTTTTTGCAGGAGGAGAATGAAATTTTATTGTGAACATACTTGGAACATTTAGCTATAAGGTGGTATATAAAAATATTTTCTTTTATTTACTGATGAGCCATAATGGAACGTGAAGTACATGTCAGGTTGCGACAACGGTCAGTGATCGAGTTCCTCTTCAAGACGAGCAATGACTCTGCCACATCGATTCACAGGAAGTTGCTCCCTGTTTATGGGGAGAATACAGTGGGTCGCAGCAGTATCCGGCGGTGGTTGCAGAGGTTTAAAGAAAGTGATTTATCTCTACTGGACAATCCACGATGCGGTAGACCATCGACGCCAGTGTGTAATGTGAATGCTCAAATCATTAAAAGTGACAGATGTCTGACGACACGACAGCTTGCGGAAATGACTCGTTTGTCATTGGGTAGTGTGGTATCACTGGTACAGTCATCAGGGTACAGAAAAATCTGTGCACGTTGGGTGCCTAGATTATTGACAAGAGAAATGAAAACGATGAGGAAGATGTGTGCGAGGGTCTCATAAAGACGTTTACTGAAGAGTGGAAACAGTGTTTTGGCGGCGCCATTACCCAGGATGAAACATGGTTGTTTTTGTCCAAACCTGAGAGCAAAACCCAATCCATGGAGTGGTGTCATCCGGGTTCCCCTCGGAAGAAGAAACCAAGACTTTCACGGACAGCAGGCCGAAAGGTGATTGCCTCCCTCTTCTGGGATCAGTGTGGTGTCATTATCATTGACGTTTTGGAACCTGGCTCCACAATTAACCGGGGCCGTTACTGTTTGTCATTGGACAAGCTGCGACGTGCCATCAAGACCCACAGACCACAGCTTCAGGGTCAGTATATCAAACTACACCAGGACAATGCCAAACGCCATACAGCCCTTATGACGCAGGAGAAAAAACAGGAAAATCTGTTGGAAAATTGTTCCTCATCCTCCCTACAATCTGGACTTGGCTCCGTCTGATTTTTACCTCTTTGGTTGTCTGAAGGCCCACCTACGTGGTAAAACATTTGATAGTGAGAAAGACCTTTTTTCTGTGTCAAGCGATGGTGTAAAAGTCAATCCCCAGAATTTTACCAAAATGCATTTACATCATGGAAAGAACATTGGGCCAGATGCGTCACAGCTGATGGAGGCTACATTGAGTAGGCTCAATGTATAGCTAAATGTCCCAAGTATGTTCAAAAGAAATTTCATTCTCCTCCTAAAAAAATAAAAAAAATAGAGCCGACTGTGCAAAACTTTTTGAACGCCCTTTGTATTTTCATAGAATATGGGACGATATTTGCCAGGTGACAGATTTGTTTCAATAAATCTTCGGTAACGACTGCATCATCTCCAGCCAATGTCAAGATGTGTGGCCTTCCAGATACCCCGACATAAATCCATGTGACTTCTGGTTGTGAGGATATCTGATAGATCGTGTCTCTCAGGGATGTAAACGGTGTCTTCCTGACTGAACGGCAGCATAGGACGACACATCACTCTGATTACACCGGATACGCTGCGAGCAACTGTCGACTATGCCGTGTTACAGATGCAGCACGTTCCTGAGTCGGGAGGCCATATTAAGCGCATGTTGCATCCTAATGAAAGTGCCGTAACACCGTTTCATATGTTCGATCGTTCCTCCCCTTCTTCTGCACACATACACACACACACACACACACACACACACACACACACACACACACACACACACACACACACATACCTTACAACGCCATATCTCCATCTGATGGTAGAAATTGGAATTATTATTTTTTCAGCATACTCAGTGAGCACACCAATTAATGAACATATCTGCGATGTTTCAGCGCCTTGCGATGTATACAGTCTGTATTGCAGTACTCTTAACACCGTCGGTTTAATTATATACACCCAGTATATCTCCAGAATCTTCACTCAACGCTTGTTCTTGAAACTTCGTAAGTTGGCTTTCGAGGTTTATTGGAGTCTGTCTTCAAGTTCCTACCAATTAAATTTTTCAGAATTTCTGCGATGTCCTCCCTTGAATCGAACAAACTTGTGACCTTTCGTTCTGTCCTTCTTTGTGTGCGTTCAGTACCTCCTGTTAGTCCTATTTGATATGAATCTCGCACACTTGAGTAATATTCAGAAATGCGACGCAGGAGTGGTTCGTAAGTCATCCCCTTTTGTTTACAACTACATTTTTCCAGTATCCTGCCACTGAATCCAAGTATACCACCTGCTTTACATACGACTGAACTTACTTGACTATTCTACTTCATATTCCCATAAATTGTTACACAAACACAGTATTTGCATGAATTGGCTAATTGCAACAGCGAGTCGTTGATATTAAAGTCAAAGCACACTACTGTTCTGCGTTTTGTGAAGTGCACACTTTCTCATTTCTGAACATTTAAAGCAAGCTCCCCGTTTTTGCACTATTTTGAAATATTACCAATCAATGATATTTGAGCAGATTTTTGCAGGTAATACTTCATTCTACGAAGGTCGCCCAGAAAGTAACACACAACATTTTGTTTCCTCAACTGTTGTTTACCGAACGCAATAAACGGACACACAAGAAAGCATGAAGTTTCTTCTTCTACATCACTGCAGGGAGTTTGAGGTTATCATTAACATCGCCTGCCAGATCATAAATATACGACACGAACATCAAGGGCACCAACACACTTCCCTGAGTCACTCCTGAAGTTACTTCTACATCTGTCAATGACTTTCCGTAAGACAATGTGCTGCGTCCTCTCTACCAAAAAATCTTCAACCCATTAACAAGTTTTGTTTGATGTTGCGGGGATATGCCCGTACAACGGAAAGAAATATCTGAAACGGTAGGCCGTTGGGTAGCTGTGCAGCTGCTGGCGGGAGATGCGGCGTGTTGACATAACGGCGGTGCTCCGGAAACGCGGCGAGTACCTGCGAAGTGGCTGCGCTGGCGTGTCAGTGGGTCACTCACCAGCCCGTAGTCGGCGAGCTGCCGCTGCAGGCTGCTGCTCGCCCCGGAGCTCGAACCTGCAACGTAACAAACAGGCCGCTCTCACTCAGCATGCCACAGTAATTGTTGCAATAATCAGATAGGTCACATTTACATATTTTCGAGTGAAGTACAAAAAATTAACTAACTAAACTCCGTCCGAAAAGTCCTCGGAAGGCCCATCGGGACCGACCGATCGCAGTGTCGTCCTCAACCGATAGGATTTACTGGTTGCAGATATGGAGGGGCACGTGGTCAGCACACCGCTGTCCCAGCTGTTGTCAGCTTTCGTGGCCGGGGCCGCTACTTATCAGTCAAGCGGCCGCTCAGTTGGTCTCACAAGGGCTGAGTGCACTGCTCTTACCAACAGCGATCGACAGACCCTGACGGTCACCCATCCAAGTGCAAGCCAAGAGAGACAGCGCTTAACATCGGTGATCTGACGGAAGCAGCTGTTACTATTAAAGCACAGCCGTCAGCTAAAAAACTGTCTGGAAACTGTAAAACTTTATTAATCGGTCTTACCTTTTCCCGACCTTTATTTAGGCCACCAGCTCATCATGACAGCTTATTACATAACAAACCCAAGATTTATGAAATTTATTCAATTAGAAAAAATGGACTTGGCTCGCTCTTGCGTCAAACAACTTTGTTTCTTGAGTATGATATCAAAAAATAAACTGGTAAATTAATGAAAAACAACTATTAACACTTTACACCCTACTGAATATAGTGAGGTGTCTGATAATTAAAAATGAGCACACCAATAAAAGTGACAGGTGTGGAAAGTTAATTAGAAGTTCATTGTGCTTCTCGTTCGTTGAAATGTATGCAGCATTCGTAACAGTTCTGTAACAGACAACGTTATTATAAAAATCTACGTCTGAGGCTGGCGTATGATTCTCGGCAAGGTGCATGAGATATTTATACACTGTACAGTTACAATGATGCGATCAACTGTCGAAAGCCTGAATAACAACCTTTTGCACCTCGGACTGCTACGAGATGTGCAAGAAGAGAGCCAACGAGGTTCTGAAATGAAAGCGTAGGCATGTAAATTATCGATTGGGTTTAAATCCAGAGAATTTTGTGGCCGACTGGGTACGGCAAACTTATCGTGGTGCATTCGAACCACGCACGTACACCCGACGTGTGACACGGTGCATTCTCCTGCTGATAGACGCCATTGTCCCGAGGAACAACAAACTACATGTAGTGGTGGATATGGTCCCAGGAATAGATGTGTACTCTCGTTAATCCATTGTGCCTTTCGGAATGACGAGATCATCCAAGGAACGCCCTCCGACCTGGATCCTTCCGACGATTGATTCATGTTGTTTGCTATCAGACATTTCATACCGTACTCGCCAACGGCCATTTGTCCGACGGAGCACAAAACAAGAGTCATCTGTAACGACCATCTACAGCCATTCAGCGGACGTCTAGTTGTGGTATTGGCAGCCCTCGTCTCCGATGAACAGCTGTTGGCATGAGTGCATGATCCAGGTGCCCCGCTGCGGAGGCCCCCATACGGCAACATTCGCTGATCGGTCTTTGAGGAGGGACTATTGGTAATCCCATAGTTCATGAGAGCTTTCAGTTGCTGGACAGTTGCATGCCCATTCGTCCGTATATATCTCCGCAGTCGTCGTTTACCCCTGTCAACCGTGACACGTGATACACTACAGTTGCCTCGGCGCCGATGATGGATAGCGCAGTTTTACGACGCACAGTGTACTTTTACAAATGTAGCATGCGAACAGTTTACAAAATTAGCCGTTAAATAAATGCTTCCATCGTTAGTCCGAAACCCAATCATCACTCCCTTTTGGATGTCAGTACAATCGGGCAACTACTGCACTGTTTTCAGCTTTCCGCCGACAGCCTTTTATGTTCATTCCACTGCTAGTGCTGCCACCTGCCGTCTGTGAGTGGTTGTTGCACGTTGACGTCGCCATGTTAATGTGACAGGCCCGACATCCAGAAGTGACGGTCTAGGGTGGCATTTCATTCCTTAGCAGGACCGCTTTTGTTGTCATCCGCGCCACCCTTACAGCACAGCGATACGTCGACGCCTCGTTTTGTTGTCCTTCATGGCAAGCCACCCTGGGCTTACATTTCAGCAAGATAATGCTCGCCCCAGATAGCGAGGGCTTCTACTGTTTGCCTTCGTGCTTGCCAAATCCTACCTTGGCCAGCAAGTTGGCAGGGTCTGTCTACAATTGAGAACTTTTGGAGCACTATGGGTAGGCCCTTCTAGCCAACTTGAGATTTTGATAATCTAACGCTCAAATTGGACAGAATTTGGCACGAAATCCCTCAGGAGGAATCCAATAATTTTATCAATCTAGTAGAATAACAGCTTGCAGAAGGCCTAGAGGTGGACCAACGCGTTGTTGAATTGGTCAGGGAGTGGCCGCGTGGTTTGAGACGTCCTGTCACGGGCTGCATGGCCACTCCCGCCGGAGGTTCGAGTCCTCTCTCGTGCATGGGTATCTGTGTAGTTCGTAGCATAAGTTAGTTTAAGTAGGACCGACGACCTATGCAGATTGGTCCCATAGGAATTCACATACATTTGAACACTTGAATTGCTCAGTTTGTGAGCCTGTTTACCTTGGATAAGTCGCCTAATGTTTCTGAAGCTGTTATCAGTTGTTTGTCTATACATGTACATTACCTATCTCCGTCCCATTAGGATAATTCCTTCGTGGTGCGTCGTTTCTTTTTTTTTTTAAATGTGTGTCTTCTTGTTTCTTAGTCTTTTCCTCGCCGGTTTCATTTGTTCCCACGATAGACAAGCATCCTGTATAAATGATCTGGAAGATGAAAGTCGAAGACGATACTGTTATATTTCGCAAACGTGGAACCTCAGAAGAATGTAGCAAATGCAGGAAAACTCGTAGTGGATCGACGATACTCACAGGAACCGGCAATTGAGACTGAACGTAAATAACTGTAACGTATTATGCATGAATATGTGAATAAATCCCCTACTTATTGAGAACACTAATAGCAAGAAATTCCTGGAGACAGTAACCACCGTAAATTAGCTAGGCCTAGCCTCCTTTCTCGATTTCAGATGGACTTACTGCATAAAACTAATTGTAGGTAAACAAGATGGCAGTCTGAGATTCATTGGAAGAATCTTAAACTAAACGAAACTAAACTCTGTCCGAACAGGCCTTGGAAGGCCCAACGGAACCAACCGGCCTCCGTGTCATCCTCAATCCACAGCCCAATGGCGTCAGTGGATGCGGATATGGAGGGACGTGTGGTCAGCACACCGCTCTCCCGGCCGCATGTCAGTTTAAAAGACCGGCGCCGCTACTTCTGAATAAAGTAGCCCTCACAAGAGGTGAGTGCACCCCGCGGAGAAATCTTAAGGAAGTGAAATTCATCGACAAAAACACCGATTCTTGATTATTGCGCATCAGTGTGAGACCCCTGTCAAAGAAAATCTTAAAGAAAAGCGACGCGTTTGATCACAGGATTGTTTAGTCGCTGCGAGAGCGTTACGGAGATAAAAACACACCCTAGTGACGAAACGCTGTGAGAGAGGCGCTGCTTATTATAGAGAAATTCCGAAAGAGTACACTGGAAAAGTTGGACAGTTACTGTCTCTCACAAACGTCTCGGAAAAGGACCAAAATGGGTAAATAAGAGAAATTAGAACTCATACGAAGGTTTTCTTCTCACTTGCCTCAGGGATGGGCGGGTCAAGTGGTGGTAGCAACAGTAGTTCCCACCTCGCACTGTATTGTGGCTTGCGCAATTCATCTGTGGCTGTAGAGTTTTACGGAGCTGGGATAACATCATAGGTTTTATTATATGTTGACATATGTGGAACGCTCCGGCATCATCCACACTCCGACCTTTTCACATGCCTTCATTTTAGGGATATCCTACAAGTATCTCAGTCGGTGGAGAATCAGCATCGCAAAAGTCAAATTATGCGTGGATCGACACTCTGATAGAAGGTACCGCCGTAGATAGTAGATTACTGTACATAGTAACAGCGACTACACGGGTCATAGTGCAGCAACCTTTAGCAAAACACCTCCAGACCGTCTATCCAGCAAAACCCTATCACTATGGAGTGCAGTAATGACCGCCTCCTACACATACCTTTGATTCCCGCAGGTAACAAAACACAGAAACTAGAAAGAGCGCAAGATACTGCTTGAAACCGAATGTTCAAAATGGCTCTGATAACTACGGGTCTTAACTGCTGAAGTCATCAGTCCCCTAGAACTTAGAACTACTTAAACCTAACTAACCTAAGGACTTCACACACATCCATGACCCAGGCACGATTCGAACCTGCGACCGTAGCGGTCGCACTGTTCCAGACTGTAGCGCCTAGAACCGCTCAGCCACTCCGGCCGGCGAAATCAAACGTATACTATTTTGTAAGAACACTGATGACAAAAAATCTTAACACTAACTAGAAGCTGGGTGACATAAACAAAAGTTGGTGGGCGTATTTGTACATCTGAAAGCTGATGTTTATCAAAATTTCGCGGCAATCTCATAAGAGTGCCACTAGTAGCACCACTATGACGCTGCAAATTAGGTTTGCTTTAAATACGCGCTGTAGCGGTCGTGAGCATTAGTTATCCTTGAGATTGGACATAGTAAGTAGATTTTGGTCAAGAATGCCTTTGAGGTGCAAAGTCGCCATTATCAACACCTCGCTGAGTTTGAAGGATGGGGTGTAATAGGGCTACGAGAAGCTGGATATTCCATCTGCGATACTGCAGAAAGACTTAGCAGGAATGTAGCCACTGTACATGATGGCTGGCAGCGATGGGCAGTAGAATGTACGGTCACAAAAAGACCGGGATCCGGAGAGTCACATGGCTCCACCGAGAGGGAAGACCGTCGTGTTTGGTGTTTGGCGCATGGCTCTGGCGTATCGTACTGCATCTACAGCAGCGATATGAGCAGCAGTTGGCACCACAGTGACACAAATAACTGTTACAAATCGGTTACTTCCAAGCCACAAGCATGTACCGTGCATTTCACTGACCTCAATCCACCGCCATTTGCACTTCTGTGGTGTCAAACAAGAGCTCAATGGAGGGCAGGGTGGAGGTCTGTTGTATTTTCTGATGAAAGCTGGTACTGAATCGGTGCCGTTGATAGCCGTATATTGATTAGAAGGAGGCCAGTTGAGGTCTTGCAACCAACATGTCTGCGTGCTAGACATACTGGACTTACAGCTGGATTTATGGTCTGCGGCGTGATTTTGTGTGACGGCAGGAGCACTCTCGTCGTTATCCCACGTACCCTGACTGAAAATATGTGTGTCACTTCGGGTGATTCGACTTCTTATACTGCCACTCATGAACGATATTCCAGGGAGTGATTTCCAACAAGATAACGCTCGCCCACATACCGCTGTTGTAACCCAGGATCCTCTCTAACCCAGCATGCTCTCCAGAGTGTCAACATGTTGTCCTGGCCTGTTTCATCAGTCTCCAGTTGAGCACATATGAACATCATCGAACGACAACTGCACAGTCATTCCTAACCAACATTAACCGCCCTGTATTGGCTGACGAAGTGCAGCAGGCATGGAACTCCATCCCACAAACTGACATCCGGCACTGGTGCAACACAGTACACGCACGTTTGCATGTTTGCATTCAACATACTGGCAGTTACACCTGTTATTAATGTACCAGCGCCGGCCGGGGTGGCCGAGCGGTTCTAGGCGCTACAGTCTGGAACCGCGCGACCGCTACGGTCGCAGGTTCGAACCCTGCCTCGGGCATGGATGTGTGTGATGTCCTTAGGTTAGTTAGGTTTAAGTAGTTCTAAGTTCTAGGGGACTGATGACCTCAGAAGTTAAGTCTCATAGTGCTCAGAACCATTTTTTGGACCAGCATTTCACATCTGCAATGGCTTATCCTGTGCTTACATTAACCTGAGATCTTGAAATGTTAATGACTTAAATATGTTACCTAAACAAAGGTATTCCCGAAATTTCTTTACTCTATATTAATCAGCTTTTGGTATTGCGATTTTTCCGTCAGTGTATACTTCCAGGGCAGTAATGTGATTTGAAGGTAGTTGCTGTGGCAACAGGAATCGGCAGTAGAAAATCGCAGTAGACTTCTCCATCTCGAGACAGTGTTGCGTTTTATTAGAAAGAATAAATGAGATTAGATACTGATATCGTGTGTATTTCGCGAAAGAGTGATTATAGGCCAGATCCTTGACTTTTTCGGTAACTTTCAAAATGACTTACGATCTCCATTTCACGCAAATATTTTCAAATATTACAAAAATGAGCATTTTTTGGTTACATATTAGGACAAAGAAGAGCCACCAATAGGTAGGAATGGCCGAGTCGGAAAAGTCATATCGACTGGTCTAATATAACATAGCCTAGAAGGTACGGAGTTCACACAGCTGTTGTCTTTTGCTGACAATTATTTCCTCAAACTGGATTAGGAGGAACAAACTCACCACACTTCGATTTTATGAAAGACGTAGTCAATAAAGATTATCACGTGAATAAAAGTCTAGAATTCCAATAGTGAACGTTGAAAAATATCTGCTCGTTATCTTATGGCTAAAATCATGCGATCAATCCTGATATCTCATCTTCAGGAAATTAACAGCCCTATGCTGTGTATTCTGAACGCGGTATCCTGCCTAAGACATCACTTCCTTGTACATAATTTTAGTAATCTGGAATTTCCTGTGATTGCCATCATACACAGTGTAGGAGTGCTCAGTTTTCTGTGACTTCGATAGACTATACTTGCCTAGAACTCTAACTATTCGGTTTTTCTCTTGGAATCAAACCAACAACTCACTTCGTCTATCCACCATCCAGTCGTCTGGCTACAAGACCTACCCACTTCCACTCATTTTCGTAAGTCTTACAGTTTTTTTTTTTTTTTTGACTGTAGTATTACTGAAACAAGGCCACTAAACTAGACAACACGCCCTTAGAATTCTTGAGATATGTGCAAGATATCTGAAACAGGCGAAATACCCTTGGACTTCAAGAAGAACGTAATAATCCCAATTTCAAAGGAGAAGGGTGCTGACAGGTGTGAATATTACAGAACCGCGAGTTTCATAAGTCAGGGTTACAAAATACTGATACGAATTATTTAAAGAAGAATAGAAAAGCTTCAAGAAGCCGACCTCAGGGAAGCTCACTTTGGGTTCCGGAGAAACGTAGGAACACGCGAGAAATGCTGACTCCACGAATTATCTCATAAGATAGAGTAAAGTAAGGCGAACCTATATTTATAGCATATTTAGATTTAGAGAAAGAATTTGAAATATTAACTGCACTCCACTCTTCGAAATTTTGAAGATAAAACACAGGAAGCAAATTGTTATTTGCAACTTTTAAAGAAAGCAGCCTGCATTTATAAAGAGTCGAAGGACATAAGGTAAACAGTGGTTAAAAAGGAAGACACTGTTGTATCCTATCCCCACTATTATTCAATCTTCACACTGACCAAGCAGGGAAAAAAACCAAGGGCAAAGCTCAGGGAAAAGAAATAATAGCCATGATGTTTGCCAATGACATTGTAATTCTGTGAGAGACAGAAAAGAGCTGTTGAGCAGTGAATAATATCGGTAAAAGAGATTATAAGACGAACTAAAAAGTAAATCTAGAGTTATGAAATGTAGTCTAAATCTGGCAATGCTGAAGGAATTACATTATGAAATGAGACTTTAAAAGTATTGGATGAGTTTTGCTATTTGGGCACCAAAATAACTGACAATGGCGGAAGCCGAGAGGATCTAATAATCCGACTGGCTACAGTAAGAAAAATCTTTTTAGAAAAGCGGAATCTGTTAACATTTTTGCGAATGGAAGTGGTGGGATGTTTTTACCGAAGATGTTTGTTTGGTTTGTTGCCTTGTGCGGAAGCGAAACAGGAACAGTAAGCAGTTCAGACAAGAAGAATAAAAGCTTCTCAAATGTAGTGCTACAGAAGAAAGCTGAAAATTAGATGGGTAGATCGAACAGCTAATGAGGAGCTACTGAATCGAAATGGGGAAAAATAAATGTATGGCATAACATGATTAAAAGACGGGATAGGTTGATAAGACATGTGCTGAGGCATTACCAAATCGTCAGGCAGGTAATAGAAGTAGGTTTGGGAGGTGAAGGCTATAGAGGTTAACGAAGGCTTGACTGTAGTACGGACTTTCAACTCGATGAATGTTGCAGTAGTTACGCAGCGATATAGAGGCTTGCACAAGATATAAGAGCCCGAAGAGCTACACCAAATTAGTTTTTGGACTGAAGACTGGCAGAAAGCAACGGACACAATTACATCCTCTGCCCAATCTGTTCCCTGACCCATATGTTTGTACTGCAGTCTCTCCTAGCAATTCTCACCATGTATCTCTCTATAACTCTTCGGGCAACGCTTTACTTTATGAATGGGTTTTAGATTTCAAAGTCCATGTCTCACTACCATAATCCAAAAGCTGCTGTTCACACTGATTTTAAGCTTTTCTTTTAAGAGGAAACTGAAGTTTTGTTTTGAAATCCCTTTTTACTTCCCAAAACTAAATCAACAGTAAATAAAAAAAACTAAAACAATCGTCAACTGTTTCTTTAATTTCAGTGTCGTTTATACTGCTTTCTATATGTTGTCTGCGCAGTATCATATTATAATTAATTTTCAAGACAATATTCAAATGTATTCTATTAAGTACTGCCGTTAGTTGTTAAAGTTCGTCTGTAAGACACGTCAACAATACAATGTTATGAAAAAAACAATGTGATGTAGTTATGTTCCACTAATAATTATTTTTTCTTTGTTTCCCGCATTCTTATTTAAGAAAAACGGGAACTCGCTTGCAGCGCAGGAGTGGGGGGTGTTTTCCTGCTTGGTCAGTTTGCATATTGAATAATAGTGGGGATAGGCTACAACAGTGTCTAACTCCCTTTTTAACCACTGTTTACCTTACGTCCTTCGACTATTTATAAATGCAGGCTGGTTTCTTTAAAACCTGCAAATAACAAATTGCTTCCTGTGTTTTATCCGTGTCATCCTCAAAATTTCAAAGAGTGGAGCACAGCTAAAATTTCAAGAGGTGGTGTGGCGCCACTGGATAAATTACCATTTTGTTCCCGTTTCGAAGTCATGAACCCACGTTTCATCACCTGTGACGATGTTCGACAAAAATTGTCATGATCAGCCTTGCACGGCGCAAGCATTTCTGCGCAGATGGTCTTCGCTGTTCTTTATGGTGGCGAGGAACCCAACGGAGACGCAGATAAACAACAGACATTAGTTTTTAGTTCTGGTTCATTAATCGAACAAGCTAGAAGCTTTGTCGGAAAGTTCTGATTTGTGCATTCAGCCACCATTTTATGACAGTATAGCTTAAAGAAGTATTATTGTCGCATATGAAGTATTAGCCATAATAATATTAGAATGTACTGAGTGCATGTTGTAGTTCATGTCTACAGAGGTCAACAATAATTAAAGAACAAAGTAATACAGTCTCTATATCGTAACTTAACAATAACTACTAACCCTTTAGAAATTTATGTTCGCAGAGCTAACTCTCGAACAGAGATGGAATATCAGAGATCAGATAATTGTTTTCATGGCTCGTACGTAGTGCCCAAAAAGACAAAATATTAAATACAACAGCCGACCACTGTGGCCGAGCGATTCTAGGTGCTTCAGTTACGGTCGCAGGTTCGAATCCTGCCTCAGGCATGGATGTGTGATGTCCTTAGGTTAGTTAGGTTTAAGTAGTTCTAAGTTCTAGGGAACTGATGATCTCAGATGTTAAGTCCCATAGTGCTCAGAGTCATTTGAACCATTTGAAGCTCTCCGTAGGTAGTGATATTTATGCTACCTTATTGTATCCATTTTACCAAGATATTTATATCTTTAGTCAGCCTTTACTACGTTGGACAGAATTTCCAAAGCCAGAAACAAATGAAAGCATCTTTTAACACCGTCAATACATTAATGTTAAACCCCGATCAGTGACGTATCGAAACATACTAAAAAGATACTCCGGAGAGAAGAAGATTCAGCCACTCAAGCTGATTCCCATTGACTGAAGCAGTGGAAAGTGACAATCATTTGGGCGTTAGTATGACTCCATTAGACTCTGCTACTTCAGTCTTCTAGAACATAGGCGAAGTACTCCGTAGAAAAAACGACACCAAACTTCTATTACATAGAGCTAACTGTCACTGCAACCTGCAGACTTAAGACTAGCTACTATCTATTACAAAAACATCAATCAATATGGACAATTCTAAAAATCCTAACTGTCATTCTGTGTGAAAAAAAATTCGAAACGCTACCTGATAATTGAAATTCTTTAATACATTATTGAAAGAATATGTTTTAATACATCTTTTGGGACCATTACGCTTCAGAAGGGAGAAGCCCGGTACTAGCGCTGCGCCCGAAATCCTTGCTGCCTCTCTGACAAAAAAGAGAAGGTCCCATTACAGCTGGAAGAAACATCTCCGTCATCGGGCTGAATCACCGAGCGAGGCTTTTTTTCTTCCTCTCTGGCGCAGAGTAGTCTTCCCGTTATTCCGAGGGCCATTGTTGTGGAGTGGCGTCACGAGGCTTAACAGCTCAACTTTCCCTCCCGCGGCCGCCGTGTCACCCGGGGCAGGTTTCGGCGTGTTTAGACAGCTGTGTTAATATTTGGCCGCTGCCTGGCATTACGAGGGCCTTTTGTATTTTCACTCTTTAACGGCGAGGACGACAGCCTTAGTGTCACCAGCTCAGACTTTTGCTCGCGACAGAACGCAGTGGGTGAAAGTTTGTGCACAAACATGTTGCAACTAACATGATTTCCTGTTTGGAGGAAGTCAACTAATTCACTGTTACGAGTACATTCGCGCATGGAGGTAAAAGCTTTAACACCTGTCTAATATTTATCAATTGGTTTCACAAATCGTTTTCACGAGCTCTGTCTTCTATAATATTGCACTAACAACTACCGGCTCTGTGCGTCAGACATAGGACGGAATAAGTGCTCCAATTACAGTAAGCTACGGTAAGATGCTATGTGGTGCTACAGAAGAATGTTGAAGATTAGGTGGGTAGATCACGTAAATAATGAGGAGATACTGAATAGGATTGGGGAGAAGTTTGTGGCACAACTTGACTAGAAGAAGCGATCGGTTGGTAGGACATGTCCTGAGGCATCGAGGGATCACAAATTTAGCATTGGAGGGCAGCGTGGAGGGTAAAAATCGTAGAGGGAGACCAAGAGATGAATACACTAAGCATATTCAGAAGGATGTAGGTTGCATTAGGTACTGGGAGATGAAGGAGCTTGCACAGGATAGATTAGCATGGAGAGCTGCATCAAACCACTCTCAGGACTGAAGACCACAACGAACAACAACGGTAAGATGCGCAGAAAAATGAAATAAATACTACGCAATCAAATTTACGCACTTGCGCATGCATATGAAATTCAATAGAATTTCAGTTCTAACGAATGTTCGCTACTCAAATTACCTAATATATTGAAAACGAAACTTCTAGCATTAACGCTAATTTACACACATAGCAAGATTTAGTAGTTATTGTGTGTGCGTGCTCGCATCATTTTATTTTTTTGCTAAGTGAAATATCTGCAGCAAGAAAATTAAATCATGTATAATGAAAGAGTACACGCTATTTGTCATGGAAGTTCTAAATTACTGTTTCATAGTGAGTGCTACATTGTGGAACATAAACCACGAGAGAAAATTACTATCCCAGAGGTATGTTTCTGCTACAGCATACTGTTCTTGCATCTTTGCTTAACATTAACGTCTCAATTTTTTAAAATTATTAAAAGCCCTTTATTGCTTCAGTAATTTGCAAGGAGATTTTTCTTTACCTAACTGATTCTTCTTTATAATTATCGAGCCGCAGACTCAAAAAATTCCATAAAATTATCCAAGTCGTTTATACTGAGTGTATTAAAAACGAAAAAGCAGCTTACCAGTAATTTCCTCCGTTAATATAAAGAAAAAAAGAGTGCGAGAGTACAAGAAAAAGTGATGGTGTATACCGCAGTTTGCTCTAACACTTTATAAGACCAACTATAAGTCAGTTGCTGCATACGTATTAAAACAAAATGTTTCATGTTCAATTACAACCTCTGACCGCTTGCATACGTTTAAAAATTTTAAGAAGCTCTGCCTCTGGTAGTCAAGTAGGTACAAGTGGCTGATCCAATTCGTATAAAAAAAGAAGTTATCATAAACCATTTGAACCATTTTGAATTCGCAACGTATTCAGGCCACAGCACAGGTGCCGTTCGTGGTCAGACACAACAGCCCAACCTGCAGGGTTGGTTAGCATCTGCACTTATGTTCAAGCGTGCGTCTTTCCATGTCCTCCTCTTTTATACAATTTTTCACTGGGATACTCGACTTTTATGTTAAACCTCTAAAACGTAGATGTTCTTAATGAGTAGATTAAGATAGCATTTTACATTTTTAAATTTGGTTTGCAACTGTTTGCACGAAAAGCAAATTTTTGTTGCCGCTGAAGCCGTTAGATAGACAACGGCAGTCGAAATCGTGCCCTGGGTTAGTCGTTTACTATTACAGATTGTTATTATTTATCTGAAGAAACAAAATTCGTTGTGACGTTACAAGTAATTGGCGGAACTTTAAAAAATAAGTGAGCCTTCAACACAATATGAACAGATCTCTAGTCTGCCATCTTAGTCGGTTGGACTACGCTGCTGGCTGTCGCTCTCGTGTAACATTCAACAGACTCGTAAAACTTTTACCTCCCTGTTTCGAAAATACTTAGCAAACGTGTCGCATTAGAGCAGCGTTTGTTATGTTACAATGTGCACTACAATCATGTTTTGTAACGTTTAGTGGCACACAACAAATACCACACAGGCGCAACCACTCGGCCGGCGCTTCTCAGCTCCGAGCAGCAGCCTCCACATGTCAGAAGTTCGGACCACATCCGGTGTGCGTCACACTCATCCAGTGGTTACGTTTCCAGGCGCCAAAGGGAGCGCTGTCAATTGTGGACTACATTGCTTCTGCCTTGTACCGGCAGAGACTGACATTCTTCTGCCTATGGGCACAAAACACGATGTGCCACATATAATCAAGAAGTTCCAATCTTGCAGACAGTACAGCATAGTTCAGCTTCTGCAGCCAGCGCAGTACATATCCTGCAATTATGCTATGGAGCTTAGTTCTACGATTTCCATGGATAAGACAACATTCTTAGTAGTCGCTGCTTTTGGAGTAATTCCACAATCGATAGTGTCTGAAAATTACATTCGGTCGTAATGCGAGGGTAAGTTAATTATTATCGCAAAGTAGTTATAAAATTGTATTGTAATCAAATAGGAAACTTACAAGAACATTATTTTTCGACATAGTCTCCTTGCATTTCAACGCACTTGGTCCATCGTTGTACAAGCTTCCTGATGCCCTCATAAAGCAAGATTCTCGGTTGGGCTGCAAGCCAGGAATGCACCGATTCTTTCACTCCTTCGTCCGAGGAAAATCGACTGCCGCTTAATGCCTGTTTAAGTGGGCCAAACAAGTGATAGTCAGAAAGGGCAAGATCGGGGCTATATGCAGGATGATCCAGTACTTCAAATTTGAGTTTCTGGACCGTTTGAGCAGTGTGGGCAGCAGCATGCGGACGGGCATTATTGTGCAACAACACAACACAACATCTTTTGACAGCAATCCTCGGCGTTTGCTTCGAATTGCAGGCTTTAGCCTGGCATTAAGCAGCTCATTGTAACGTACACTCTTTATTGTTGTGCCCCTTTCCCCATAATGTTCCAGTACTGGACCTTGTGCGTAAGCATCAGTTTACCTGTGGACGGTTGGGTCTTGAACTTTTTCTTGCATGGCGAATTTGTAAGTTTCCATTCCATACACTGCCGTTTACTGTCTGGATTGTAATGATGGATCCGTGTTTCGTTACCAGTAATGATCCTGTCTAAGAAGTTGTCCCATTCGTTACTATAGCAATCCAAATGTTTTTTTGCAGATGTCCAAGCGCGTTTGTTTATGCAACTGTGTCATTTGTTTAGGGATCCATCCTGCACAAACTTTATGAAACCCAAGTCCGTTGTGGATGATTTCGTAGCCCGAACCGTGACTAATTTGCAGACGGTGTGTCACTTCGTCAATAAAAAAAAAATGGTTCAAATGGCTCTGAGCACTATGGGACTTAACATCTATGGTCATCAGTCCCCAAGAACTTAGAACTACTTAAACCTAACTAACCTAAGGACATCACACAACACCCAGTCATCACGAGGCAGAGAAAATCCCTGACCCCGACGGGAATCGAACCCGGGAACCCGGGCGCGGGAAGCGAGAACGCTACTGCACGACCACGAGCTGCGGACTTTCGTCAATAGTTAATCGACTGTCTAAGAGAATAATTTCACGTGAAAGCTCAATGGTTTCTTCATTTGTAGCGGTAAACGGTCGTCCGGCTCCTTCATTGTGCGTAACACTTGTGCGACCATTTCGGAATTTTTCAATCCATTCGTAGACACTGTTCCCGTACTGTACCGAAAGTCTTTGATGAATTTCGGCCCTTGATACGCCGTCCGACAACAAAAAACGGATCACTGAACGTTGCTCTTCTTTGGTGCAAATAGACAGCGGAGCAGCCATGATTAACAGCACGGCGCGATAACGAATCTAACCTAGCAGCTTGAAAATTGCAAAGATATAACAACAAATAAACGAAGCATGCGTTATCAACATAAAACGACAGTGCTGCCAAAATAAACAAAACTGTAACTAAATTGCGGATAATAATTGACTTACCCTCGTATCTTATACTACCAGGAGACAGTAAAGTTATTTAGACTTCGTTGTATTAGGTTTAGGTCATCGAGTGACATCAAAGTGTACAAAAGTTAAAAACTATTTTCTAACATACCATAAACCAGGTTTTCAAATTCAATTGCGATCGTGATGACTTTTTTTAACTACTGTGATATTTATGTTAGTGAACATGGAGACTTGTAAGGATTACATACTAATTAGCACAATACATTTTCTAAAATTCAGAGGAAGTAATGGAAAAAATGCAGGTGGTCAAAACTGGCATGGATTTGGGATACACTGACTGGCCTGTACTTCCATCGCAACTGTTTGCTGTCATTCCATTTGCGGTCAGTATTTCAAAAACACAATGAAACTTTGACCACCAGAAATAGATACATTGATCTAAAGCTTTATTAAGTGTTTTATAAAGCTTCATAAAAATACCTAGTACGATACACAGATAACAGTGTGATCCATCGTCGAAATTGTAAATATAATGAAAGCTACTAGGATGGAGTACCACATACATAGCTCAAATGTATCTGAGCATAAAACCTTCAACAGCATCCATCGTAGACTTAAATCATCGTTCAAAACATGCATTGCACTTAGAATTAACGTTACCTGTTCTTCATTTATCGAGACAATATCTGGCACTTGTAGCCAAACAAACATCAGTTCTCGTTTCTGGAGATATGTGATCATTATTTTATTACTGACTCAACCACAACAACTTGATATTCGAGGAATATATGACTGATATTTGTTTTTCTTTGTTGTAGGCATATAACAATAACAAATGAGCCTTCGTCTACATACCGATGGTTAATGTATGTATTGCTTAGTTCTACACTGTCACTGGAATCAACACTGTTTAATAAATGTTGGATCTGTAAACTTGGGGTAACAATGGCCAGTGTTTAAGGTAACTCCCAAAACAGAGAAATCATGCACATGACTCGGACATCGTAGTATAGTGGCAGATGTACACACGCGAACAGAAAACTAACCAGTCCCCTGTTTTGAGAATTAATCGAGTAACATACAGTACATGATATAGCTGAAAACAGATCGCTTTGCAGTTTAATGATATTGGTGGATTTCTCAAAACCAGATTTTAACACAGTTTTTCATATAAACAAGTTCACCAACTGTTGTGCAAGAAAATCGGCACTGCATGGCACCATTTATCATATATTGATGGAATTTTACCACCAAACAGCATACATTGAACATCCAACTGAGAGCCAACAGAGACCTGTATAACTTTTGGTCCCGAGTTTCTTGCCTAACAGTGGGCGAACTTATTTATACAAAAAAGTGTCTTAAAATATGGTTGTGAAAATCCACCGATGTCATTAAACCACAAAACAATCTGTGTTTTAAACCATATCACGTATGTTACTCGATTAATTCTCAAAACAGACCACTGATTAGTTTTTTGTTCACATCTGACTTTATATTACGATTTCAGAGGTCATGTGTATGATTTCTCTGTTTCGGGGTTACTATAACTACTGACCATTGTTACCCCAGGATTACATATACACAATTTATCAAATAGCGTTGATGCCAAAGACAGTGTGGCACTGAGGAATATATACATTAACAATCGGTGTATGGACTAAGGCTCCATTGTAATTGTTAATATGCCTGCAACAAAGTATACTCGATTTACGGTACTCTTAATAAATTTTACCATTTCTTATTGTGTTGCCATGTTTCTGTTCTAGTGACGCCATTTCAAGCAAGGGTTTAAGTTTATACACTGAAGCGACAAAGAAACTTGTACACCTGCATAATATCGTATAGGGCCCCCGCGAGCACGCAGAAATGCCGCAGCACGACGTGACATGAACTCGTCTAATGTCTAAAGTAGTGCTGGAGGGAATTCACATCATGAATCCCGCAGGGCTGTCCATATATCCGTAAGAGTACAAGGGGGTTGAGATCTCTTCTGTATAGCACGTTGCAAGGCATCGCAGATATGCTCAATAATGTTCAGGTCCGGGGAGTTTGATGGCCAGCGGAAGTGTTTAACCACAGAAGAGTGTTCCTGGAGTCACTCTACAGCAATTCTGAAAGTGTGGTGTCGCATTATCCTGCTGGAATTGCCCAAGTCCGTCGGAATGCACAGTGGACAAGAAAGGATACAGATTATAAGACAGGATACTTACGTACATGTCACCTACCAGAGTCGTATCTAGACGTATCAGGGGTCCCATATGACTCCAGCTGTACATGCCCCACACTATTACAGAGCCTGCAGCAGCTTGCGCAGTCCCCTACTGACATGCTGGGTCCAATGATTGATGAGACTGTTTCCATACCTGTTCACTTCCATTCGCTCGATGCAATTTGAAACGAGACTCGTCTGACCAGGCAATACGTTTCCAGTCATCAACATCCAATGTCGGTGTGTTGACGGATCCAGGCGCGGCGTAAACCTTTGTGTCATCCAATCATCAAGGGCACATGAGTGGGCAGTTGCCTCCGAAAGCCCAATCGATGATGTTTCGTTGAATGGTTCGCACGTTCACGCTTGTTGATGGCCCGGTATTGAAATCTGCAGCAATTTGCGGAAGGGTTGCACTTCTGTCACGTTGAACGATTGTGTTCAGTCGTCGTTGGTCCCGTTCTTGTAGGATATTTTCCTGGTTGTAGCGGTGTCGGAGCTTTGATGTTCTACTGGATTCCTGATATGGTACACGCGTGAAATGGTCGTACGGGAAAATCCCTACTTCATCGCTACCTCGGAGATGCTGTGTCCTATCGTTCGTGCGCCGACTATAACGCGACGTACAAACTCACTTAAATCTTATTAACCTGTCATAGAAGCAGCAGTAACTGGTCTAACAACTGTGCCAGACACTTGTCTTATATACCCATGCCGACCGCAGCGCCGTATTCTGCCTGTATACATATCTCTGTATTTGAATACGAATGCCTGCTTCGGCGCTTCAGTGTAATTATACAGTGCAATCTATCATCTCTAGAGAAATATTGCAGTAATACAGTTTTCTGCTACCGTGGATGTTTGGGCTGAATTGATAGCAGCATTCAGTTACAACAGTCTTAACAGTAAGCGGTGATACAACTGAAATTATATTAAGCAAGACATTGCATATCATATAACCACAAAATTATTTTGAATATTTCGCAGTTGCTGGTTCAAGTGGAGAGTTCAGAAGTTTGTGACTAACCCTCTGAAAACAAGCTGTCTCAGTTGTTGACCGTTTCGCTCAGTCACTGCCGGCCACGGCTGACACGGTTTACATTGAAACTCGCGGGCAGTTCGTCGCTAAAAAGTCAATGTCGAGCGGAAAGGCACCGCGGCTGGCGACCTCGATCGAGGTGGACAGGTAAACAGAGGTCCGCGCCAGCACTTGCGCGACAGCCCCGGCCGTCCGGTGTGACGGGTTGCGCACGAACGGCGGGACAGGAATCCTCTCAGTGGAAGTGGGGCAGCTCCCTTCACGTCGCGCGTCGCATTCTGCGCGCACAGCGGGCGCCGCTCCACGGCTGCGCTCTCCTCGGAAGCCCCTCGCGCGAGACGGCGCCAGCTCAAATGTCTGGTTTCCCACAGGCAAACAAAATAGCCTCTTTCTCGCTGAGAAGCTGTCTTGTCCGTCGTCGGTTATTTCTGATTTTTCATGGCCGTCGGGAACGCCCAGAGTGCAGATGTCTGCCGGCTATGCACGGCTGAATCTCCTGCAAAGTGCCTCTTCCCCGACAGAAGCCGTTGGGGAATTGGCTCCTAAGAAGGCAGCCGGGCAATACTATTTCAAAGGAAGGAAGATTAGGGTTTAGCGCTCTGTGGACTACGAAGTCATCAGGGCCCATTTTACACTAGCGACTTTCTGCTGGAAAGCGACTACTTGTGGTGGGTGCTTCACGTGCCTGCGTGTAAACTAGCCGCCTACCACGTCGTGATTGTGTCTGTGACGTCAATCGTCAGTTGACTGTGCCGAATGTAGAGTTACAAAATCCTAAATATGGTCCAGTCTTCGCACGAGTCGGAACACGGAAATGGCGTCATCTAATAACTTGGAAGTGAAATCTATTTTTACTGGTTACACTTCGTAATTCAAGTCGATTTTGTGTCTTTGTCTTTTTCTGGTCTTCATTTTATTGTTTACTTTGGTTTCGTTATACGCTGGAAAGGCTGCGCCGGCCGGTGTGGCCGAGTGGTTCTAGGCGCTTCAGTCTGGAACTGCGCGACCGCTACGGTCGCAGGTTCGAATCCTGCCTCGGGCATGGATGTGTGTGATGTCCTTAGGTTAGTTAGGTTTAATTTTTTCTGCTAGTGTTCTTCGACAAGGGAGAGCAAATCTCTGAAAGGAAAAAGGTATTTACGTTTTACAATGCACACAATACATACATAACTAAGAACGTGAATACGAGGGCGTGCTGAAAACCAATGCCACCGAATTTTTTCGTGGGAACACTCAGAACGTTTAATTAAAACAAATATTGTTAACATCTTTGTTCTTCAACAAAGATTTGCAACCTTCTGCCGCTAGAGGACTCCGAACTGTTGCGAGTAACATGGCAGTGTGTAATGTAATTACACTGATGGGCCAAAACATTATGACCACCTGCTTAATAGTTTGCCTGACCGTCTTCGAAACGAAATACATCACTGATCACGAGTGTCAGAGATCTGACAATTTCTTGGTAGGTTGGTGGAAGAGGTATGTGGTGGTAGATGTCAAATTGGCGTAAATAATGCGCCCCTGATTTGCGTACGGGGCGATGGCGCCCGATAGCGACCCAGATGGGTCCCACCTTGACAAATTCACCGCTTGGTGCAACCAGTGGTTCCTCCGTGTTAATCCCTCCAAGACCCAGGCGATCATCATAGGCCACACCACCTGCTCCTTCCACCTCCATGATTTCTACCTCACCATTTATGGCCGCCCCATCCACCTCCCTCCTACCCTCAAATACCTTAGCCTCACACTCGACCGCCACCTCACCTTGACTCCCCATCTCCTTAATATCCAAAACATAGCTCACAACCGCCTCCGTCTCCTTAAACTCCTGTCCAGCCAGACGTGGGGTCTGCATCCTTCCACCAACCTTCACACCTACAAATCCTTGATCTGCCCCATCCTCTGTTATGCCAGCGTCGCTTGGATTTCCGCCCCTCCCCAGTTCTATCAAGCCCTCCAAATCCTTGAACACCATGCGCTCCGCCTCACCTTCTGCATGCGCCTTCCGTCCCCGACACGCATCCTCTACGACCTCATCCCCTTCCCCCACCTTCTCCTTTTCCTTGAACACATCCGCACACTCTATATTGTCCGCCGCCTTGATCCCCCTCACCCCCTGGTTTCTCCCATCCTCTCAACCCCCAACCAGTTGCCGTGCCTTTACCGTTGTGTCCCAAGCTCTCTCCATCTCCACACCCTCCATCTCCTTTCCCAACACAACTTCCACCGTCTACCTCTCCCAGATGATGAGCTTCGCTTCCTACCAACTCTAACACCTTCTTCCTGCCTCCTACTCTGGGCTCCCTTTCCTCCCCCTCCCTCCTCCTGAGTGGCTTCCCCCTCCTAGTCCCTCTCCATCTCTTGTGCCTCCTTCCAGTGTCCCTACACTCCCTCCTGCCCTGTCTTCCCTCTTCCTGTGCCGCCCCACGTGTCTCCTGCCTCTTCGTGAACCCACTGACGCCCCTCCTCTCTTCATCCCGCCGCTTCCCCAGCTGCCCCTTGCTCTCTCCTCCTTTTGCATACTCTCTGACTTTTTCCCTCGGCCGGTCCCACCTGGTAGTTTTATTGTTAGTCATGTGTGCTCCAAGTGGGTTTTAAGTGTGTTGTTCTGGAGTGTTTTTACTACTGTGGCCGACTTTTAACCTGTGCCTGCGCTTTCAGTGTCTTCTCTGTGTTTTAAGAATTGCCAATTGTGTTTTTTAACTTTCTGGTGTCCCCCACGAACATCTCCATGTCAGTGTATATTTTACCTCCATTTTCTCCCCTTACTCTGTCTTATGTTCCCCTTTTTTATCTCCTTATGTATGTATCATTTTATTCTTGTTTTAGTTGTAGTGTCACTCGGCTGAAGAGCGGCGGATTGTGCCTCTGACAGCCCTCCCCTGCCCATATGGGTAGTCAAGTTTCAGTCTGCGCCTAATAAGATTACCATATCCTGTACATATCCATGAAGAGAAATGTATTGACACTTTGTCAAGTATCAGAGGTATGTGGGAATAAGAGTAACGTACCAAGACCAAAGGAACTTCAGATTATCAATTGTAAACGGCATCCAGAATCAAGTTCGTAATATCTACCCTTTTTATTATTTTAATAAATGTGTGTGAAAATTAATCAAGTTCTGTTTAAAGTTGGTCACTGTCAATCTGCTACTCTAAGCGTGCAAGTGGCATTTCTATCGTCTGACCTAATAGCAGAAGATAAACACGCCACGATAAGACCACGAGACATATTGTTGACACTCGCCTACTTCGTTAGAGCGACAAGTCAAATAATCTGATGGTGTGTGTACCGAAGGTCTTACAATACGCACACCGCACAGGTAGTGGCCCTGTCGTCATTCTACAGTGACGGTATCAAAAACTGGTCTATCGGTAGGAGAAATGTATCTGTCGCCAGGGTGAGTATGTTGAGAAAGAAATACGTAGACATGAAGAATTAGGATGTAGAACGTTAATGACGTAAGTTTCATTTTAAAAACTTCAAGAGTGAAATTTCGTGGCAGATTAAAACAGTGTGCCGGACCGTGAAAGTAAACCAGGCTAAAATAAAGGCGACAATGGCGAACAATCGCGACAATATGTAAGTAACAAGCGACTGAAGTAAGTTGACTCATTTACTTATTTTGTAGCAAGATCACTAGAGATGGAAGAAGCAAAGACAAAGAAAGAGGAAAGCCCAGGCAAAAGGGGACTTCAATGACAAGCAAACTCCTCAAATAGTAGCAGCATACAAATCAGGAAAATGTTTCTGAAAAGATCTCTGGCGAGTCGCATTCAATAGCTGAGACTGGACTGTGTTGGTTACAGAAGGGACAAGACTGAATTCTTTTTTGATGTGATGTTATAGGCGTTTCCTGAAAATCAAATGGACTGATAATATCATGAGCTACGATGTCCTTAAAAGAATGGGAGAGGGGGAGCTGGTAGAACCCTATTGTAAAAAGAAGAGTTAAAATTATTTTATTTTCAATGGAAAAAATCAAAGCTGACGAGTGAAGTCAATTTATCAAATTGAAAAACATGTCGGCTGTAACTCCTGCACAGAAATAAAGAAGGAAGAAAGACGCGAAGACTGAAGATTTGGTACTAACCAGTCCTCGTTCAGCACCGACAACAGTTCAAGTTGTCACCATTTCTTAGCTGGAAGCAACGGTGATCCGCGTTTTGCAAAGGGTGGTTCACCAACAGAAATTGTTAACGTAAAAGAGTATAGGCATAAGAACGCTTGCCTGCTTGAATTATGAAGTACTAACTTGAGTGGGGACTCGGATGATTTCCATGGAAGTAAAAGTTTACGAAACAATGTATAATTATTTAAGTAATTTTCGAATTAACGTGTAATGTAAAAATTCTGTGTTATATTCGTTTTATGAATTCAGATGTTGTTTTATTGCTGTAGTGTAATATTTACTAGATCAAAATAAAGGCGTTGAACGCGAATAACTTGGCGTCAGATGTACTAGGTACAGATGTTCTACATGTTGGTGAGATATAGAAATTTGTGTCGAAGCGTGTCTCGAACTTGATTTCTCGCTTATCGCGAGAGGTCGCCATCCCATTAGACTATCCGTGGACGCCTCCTGTACCAATCGAATTTTCTGTCATGTACAGTGTCTAAATCCATATACTACAGTCTCTTACTTTCATCACTGAATACTTGCAGCTTAATTCTGTATTCCCGCGTTATTGAGACTAAGACTATGGGGAATCGAGACCTGCGAGGTCATCCACATGAGTGCTAAAAGGAACTCGTTAAGCTTAGGTTGCACGATAAATCAGCCTAATCTAAAAGCCATAAATTCAACTAAATACCTAGGTATTACAATTACGAACAACTTAAATTGGAAGGAAAATATAGAAAATGTTGTATGGAAGGCTAACCAAAGACTGCGTTTTATTGGCAGGATTCTTAGAAAATGTAACAGACCTTCTAAGGAGCCGGCCGAGGTGGCCGAGCGGTTCTAGGCACTACAGTCTGGAACAGCGCGACCGTTACGGTCGCAGGTTCGAATCCTGCCTCGGGTATGGTTGTGTGTGATGTCCTTAGGTTAGTTAGGTTTAAGTAGTTCTACGTTCTAGGGACTGATGACCTCAGAAGTTAAGTCTCATAGTGCTCAGATCCACTTTTGAGACCTACTAAGGGGACTGCCCACACTACGCTTGTCCGTCCTCTTTTAGAGTACTGCTGCGCGGTGTGGGATCCTTACCGGATAGAACTGACGGAGTACATCGAAAAAGTTCAAAGAAGGGCAGCATCTTTTGTATTACCGCGAAATATGGGAGAGTGTGTCACAGAAATGATACAGGATTTGGGCTGGACATCATTAAAAGAAAGGAGTTTTTCGTTGCGACGGCGTCTTCTCACGAAATTCCAATCACCAACTTTCTCCTCCGAATGCGAAAATATCTTGGTGACACCGACCTACATAGAGAGGAACGATCACCATGATAAAATAAGGGAAATCAGAGCTCTTGCGGAAAGATATAGGTTCTGCGCGCTATACGAGATTGGAATAATAGAGAATTGTGAAGGTGGTTTGATGAACCACCTGACAGGGACTTAAATGTGATTTGCAGAGTATCCATGTAGATGTAGATGTAGATTTAGTGTCCACCTCGCATGTAATAAAAAATAAAGAAATACTATTATTTACGCATATTTGTTTCGTCTTTAATGTAAAAGGCAACTTCAATCAATTTTCTTCTGGAATAACGTAGATTTTTTTTTACATAAGAGACTTACAGATTCGAAACAGGTCATAATTTTTACATAAATAAAATGCCACTTCCAGATACATGCCTTTTGTTTTCATGTTTTCTATGAGAGAACAAGAAAACTGAAAGAACTCTAAGCGAACATGTGCAGAATTTTCGTAAGTAAAGTAGAAATGCGGACTCAATCGTATAACCAGATGAAAGAAAAGAAAACGTGTTATATGTGTGAAATGACCGTGCGAAATTTTTCAGATCCACAAGTATCATATTAAAAACAAAACCGGGGTATCCCAGAAGAAAATCCGCTGAAGATGCCTTAATGTAAAATATGGAATTAACCTGAAAAGGAAATGCAAACTGGAGCAGGAAAAAGGAGTCTTGATTCATGAAAGGAAAATTTATATATCTGCTGCGAAAAATGATCACATCAACAAACCTCTTATTCAATGTTACGTGTGCTATAAAGTAATGAAACCTCGTAAGCTGACTGAACTCTGTAACCAAAAGATATAAGCATTATTTAATGTACAATTAAACGCTTGAGTGGCTATATTAACTTAGTTTCCAATACTGAATAAGGTAAAAAATCAACCAAAAACAGGGTATTAGGAAAATTAGGGCACTCATTTCACTACTGAGGGCATCAAGAGGAGATCTGGCGATTGCTGGTGAATATGACCCAGACCTGAACGAAAAAAAGGTAGTTTAGGGTTTAACACCTCTTAGACGAGGACAGTCGGGACAAAGCGTAGGCTCGGATTTCACAAGGATGTCAAGTGAGCCGGCCGCTGTGACACAGCGATTCTAGGCGCTTCAGTCCGGAACCGCGCTGCTGCTACGGTCGCAGGTTCGAATCCTGCCTCGGGCGTGGATGTGTGTGATGTCCTTAGGTTAGTCAGGTTTAAGTAGTTCTGAGTCTAGGGGCTGATGACCTCAGATGTTAATTCCCATGGTGCTTGGAGCCATTTGATTTGTGTAAGTAAAATCGGCCGCTTCCGCATTACAGAAACCATCAAGACATACGCCTTAATCCTTAATTTGGACCACCGAACAGGGGTCTGAACCCTGTCCCTTCAGAATGCGAGTGTCCCCACCTCTGCGGTCTTTCCTTCAGAACGACCGGATCGTTTTTGAGATGATAAAGGGTGGATGGGTTGAAAATGATGAGCCATCTATCATTTAGGACGATGCATTTACGGTGCCTAATATTTTGATCGGAAAGTGAGTACGATAGTTTACATGGAGCAGAAAATGAAGTCATTAAGATTCGAATTCTAAGTTTCGACCACATCGAGAAGTATTAACCTAGTCGGAGGATGGTGGTGCAAGGGATCGGCGTCGACCTTTTGCGTGAAGACGTCAAAAGAACTAGACAAAGAGCACAAGCTTCGTTGGAAACGAACTGTTTGTGTTTCAAGACTCTACCAACTTTTGCGTCACTTGGTTTAGGAGAAGCAATACTGACCGAGAGATGAAACTTTCTTCTCTCTAATCTGGAGTCATTGTCTTCAGACCGCTGGAGTGGGGGAGCTGTTCTAGGCGCTACAGCCTGGAGCCGCGCGGCCGCTACGGTCGCAGGTTCGAATCCTGCCTCCGGCATGGATGTGTGTGATGTCCTGGTTGGTTAGGTTTAAGTAGTTCTAAGTTCTAGGGGACTGATGACTTCAGAAGTTTAAGTCCCATAGTGCTCAGTGCCATTTGAACCATTGTCTTCAATGATACACCATCTCATTCATCGCCTGGACAGAAATATGCGGCACGAAAATGACAAAGCTGTTACGAGCGCCGCGCTCAGCTCAAAGAAGGCCATCACGAGTGGTGACGAGGCATTTTCCGCCGGTTTCACGGTTCCAGCTTAATGAGAGTGGGTCGTAAGGCACGGCCGGCTTGAGTGCTGCTACGTCGCTGACTGACCGTGCCCTTCACCGGCATCGAGGCCACGGGAGACGGCGATCGCTCGCTTTCGCAGCCGCTGCTGCGTGTGGGGTCAACACTCTGAGCCGTCGCTGATTACAGGCACTCAGGACGGCTGCAGCCGTAGTGCGGGTTTCACATCCCAGCACAGATCTCTCCCGTTTCACATTACGTGTCAAGTAATAACCTCTTCAGTCCCGAGGTATCATATATGATAACTTCAGGATTTATTCTTGGGTGTGTAAGCAGCTGAATATTTTCCGGCCTATGGTATCACGTAAGATACAAACCCCGGTTGCCACATCTCACTTGTTCGTCGTCCTGGCGAGCACCACGAGTTGGTAACACTGACAGCAAACTTGAGGTTTTGCAACTGCACAACATGCCTCAGCGAAATAAAGGTAAAGACATTTGTTTTTCGTATTACAAGTGTTTTCACATGCTTTAATAACTTACTAAAACTGTACATACTTTTCTCAGTTAATAGTTGACTATAAATTAATGTTATAACGGATTTATAAGCTTTAAACTTTTGAATATCACTTATGACCTCGTTTGCGTCGTTAAAAGCGTTTTTTCGTATTTTTTCGCTTGATTCACAGGCTCGACTGCCATATTCAGAAGAACAGGTCAATATACAGGGAGAAGACTGCAGAGGACTTACCTCTGTACGATGTGAGCGGTGCAACGTGTTCCTTTGGTTCACTACTGACGGAAATTCCTTTAACGCATTCCACAAAATATAAAATTAAATTATGACAAATAATATTGACTTAATTCTGATCTACGTCATAAAATCAAAAACAGCAACAATACCCTGAAAAATTTTGCTATGGTAATTTTGTTTAAATCTACAAGATTTTGAGACTCGTCTGGGAAAAGGAAGTGTTGCCAGAAGAATGGAATGTAGGGATAGTGTGTCTGGTGCAGTCTGGTGCTTAAGAAAGGAGATCTATTTGAGTGCAGCAACTACAGAGGCATAGCATTCTCAATATAAGGCCAAACTTTCAGGAAACATTCCTCATTCATAAATAAAGAAAAGATGTTATGTGGACATGTGTCCGGAAACGCTTGATTTCCATGTTAGAGCTCATTTTAGTTTCGTCAGTATGTACTGTACTTCCTCGATTCTCCGCCAGTTGGCCCAATTGAAGGAAGGTAATGTTGACTTCGGTGCTTGTGTTGACATGCGAGTCATTGCTCTACAGTACTAGCATCAAGCACATCAATACATAGCATCAACAGGTTAGTGTTCATCGCGAACTTGGTTTTGCAGTCAGTGCAACGTTTACAAATGCGGAGTTGGCAGATGCCCATTTGAAGTATGGATTAGCAAGGGCAATAGCCGTGGCGCTGTACTTTTGTATCGAGAGAGATTTCGAGAACGAAGGTGTCCCGACAGGAAGACGTTCGAAGCAATTGATCAGCGTCATAGGGAACACGGAACATTCCAGCCTAAGACTCCCGACTGGGGAAGACCTAGAAGGACGAGGACACCTCCAATGGACGAGGCAATTCTTCGTGCAGTTGACGGTAACCTAATGTCAGCGTCAGAGAAGTTGCTGCTGTACAAGGTAACGTTGAACACGTCACTGTATGGAGAGTGCTACGGAAGAACCAGTTGTTTCCGTACCATGTACAGCGCGTGCAGGCACTATCAGCAGCTGTTTGGTCTCCACGGGTAAACTTCTGCGAATGGTTCATCCCACAATGTGTCAATCCTCGTTTCAGTGCAAATGTTCTCTTTACGAATGAGGCTTCATTCCAACGTGATCAAATTGTAAATTTTCACAATCAACATTTGTGGGCTGACGAGAATCCGCACGCAGTTGTGCAATCACGTCATCGACACAGATTTTCTGTGAACGTTTGGGCAGACATTGTTGGTGATGTCTTGATTGGGCCCCATGTTCTTCCACCTACGCTCAATGGAGCACGTTATTATGATTTCATACGGGATACTCTACCTGTGATGCTAGAACATGTGCCTTTACAAGTACAACACAACATGTGGTTGATGCACGATGGAGCTCCTGCACATTTCAGTCGAAGTGTTCGTACACTTCTCAACAACAGATTCGGTGACCGATGGATTGGTAGAGGCGGACCAATTCCATGGCCTCCATGCTCTCCCGACCTCAACCCTCTTGACTTTCATTTATAGGGGCATTAAAGGTCTTGTCTACGCAACCCCTGTACCAAATGTAGAGACTCTTCGTGCTCGTATTGTGGACGGCTGTGATACAATACGCCATTCTCCAGGGCTGCATCAGCGCATCAGGGATTCCATGCGACGGAGGGTGGATGCATGTATCCTCGCTAACGGAGGACGTTTTGAACATTTCCTGTAACAAAGTGTTTGAGGTCACGCTGGTACTTTCTGTTGCTGTGTGTTTCCATTCATGATTAATGTGATTTGAAGAGAAGTAATAAAATGAGCTCTAACATGGAAAGTAAGCGTTTCCGGACACATGTCCACATAACATATTTTCTTTCTTTGTGTGTGAGGAATGTTTCCTGAAAGTTTGGTCGTACCTTTTTGTAACACCCTGTATATAAATATATATAAATTACTTTCAAATATCCTGTTTATTAGACTTTCACCCATGGCAGAAGACATTAATGGAAGCTACCAATACGGCTTGAGACCAGGAAAGTCAACTGTAAACCAGATATTTACTCTCCGACATAGCATAAAGATTTAAACCAAGCATCAATAGATGTGGACGGATGGCGAATAGCAGCAATAGACACAATACAATGGAGGAGGAAACTTGTAGCAGCGTGCAATCCACTGTTCCTGATCATGTAGAAGAAAAGGATCTGCTCATGAACAGCTGAAGCGAGAACGTTTATATCGTACCAAGATTTCTCCATCTTCTTTTCACTGCTACATTAATTGTGTTTCAGCTTTGTTGTTTACAAACAGGTTTCAATCGTGAAGTCGTTTGTTTCGCTAAATTAGTGTTCGATCTCGAGATCTTAATGAGTGAAAATTTTTTTGACCATAAAAACCGTAGTATTTTGTTCTGTGAGCACTGTCGAATTTAAGTGCTGCGGAAATAATGTTTGACAATATATTCATCAGGCACTTCTTTCCTTTTCATTTCCATTTAATAATTCTCAAGTGTCTAGGACAAACAAAATAAATACAAAAAATCCATGAGATATGACGAAAGAGTACAGTTAGTAGGGAAAGAGAATGGAGGCGACGCATTTATTGGAGAGTTGCGTGAAAGTGAAGTGCATGTGGCAAGGAAACGGCATACTAGAGGGGCGAGAGTAACTCTATTGTGCTGCTTCAACGATTTGAGTCCTCATCAAGTATGTATGGCGTCAGACATCGAACGGACATAGAGGTGCTTGCTGGGAAATTAACACGGAAGTTTAGCAGAGAGTCTCGGGGAAGGAAATTATTGTCTTTAGAAGAAAGGTGACATTGTTTACACGAGTACTTGTTGGCGGTATTCAAACAAACAGTATTCGAGGAAAAGTATGTTAATATCTGTGCTGACACCGTTCTATATTTCCTGTATGTATCTTGAGAAAAATACGACAGAAATTCGACTTTGTATAGACTCCTATACGCAGTTTTCCCACCCTACCAATACGAGAAATGTAGAGGCAAAAACTCGCTAATAATGGCACCAAGCGGTTTCAGCCTACTATCATAAATGAATCCTGATTATATATTTATATATCCATATTGCACCGCAAATATAGCGAAAGTGGAAAGGTCTGTTAATGTGCAGTTTTCGCAGGATGGACTGGTAGTGAGAGGCTCGTACTGTTAGCCAATAAACAGGTTGCACTTTTTAGATGGAAAAAAGCATATCGACACTAATAAACAAAACTTATGTACGAGGCTTGACTGAAAAGTAATGCCTCTACCTTCGTAACTCTTCAACAGTTGGCAACATTGGTATTCGGCAGGTACTGGCTTCTTGTTATTTCTTGTTGCGGTGTGCTGTGTGTGAAATTTGACCTCAATTAAACGGAGACTTAATATATCTGAAATATATTTATACTAACTAGGAAAATATTTCGTACTAAAGCTGGTGCAGGTTCGTAACAACACATTCGCAATTAATTCACAAACGGCTAGTTTGCGGATCTGCGTTTTCTGGAACACTTTTTTTATTTTTTATTCTGCTATCGCATACTTTTGAGTTTTCGCTGTTGACATTCAAGCACCCAGTATTTTAGAACGACCTACTTAACACAAATGAAGGAATGTAGGTACTCTTGAAAATTATGAAAGTGTTATAATGAATGCCGGCCTGTGTGGCCGAGCGGTTCTAGCCGCTTCAGTCTGGAACCGCACGACCGTTGCGGTCGCAGGTTCGAATCCTGCCTGGGGCATGGATGTGTGTGATGTCCTTAGGTTAGTTAGGTTTAAGTAGTTCTAAGTTCTAGGGGACTGATGACCTCAGAAGTGCTCAGAGCCATGTGAACCATTGAACCATCCTCTATAACTAGCAGAATAGATCAGTTCAAATGTGGGGGAAGGCAGCTGCATACCAGCTCCATTAGGTTGAGGACAGTATTACTTACTTCAGATGTGCAGCATTAGATTCAAAACCGACTCTTGACCGAGGCAGATATCGATCCCAATACCTCTTTTTCAAGAAACAGCAACACTGCCACGACATTAAAAAGCAGCGCCACAACAACGGCAAAAAGTAATAGTAGTAGTTGTTGTTGTGTTTGTCGTTGCTGTTGTTGTGGTTTTCAGTCTGAACTGACCACTCGTTGATGTCTCAGGACGTGTCCTATTAATCTATGCCATCTTGTAACCTTGTACTAAAAAAATGTTTTTTCTCCACTTCGATTCAGAACCACCTCACATTAGTAAGTAGACGATAAGTATGCTGGTAAATAAGTGCGTTTATAGAATCTCTCACCTGCATACTACACTTGCTTAATTATTACCTTGCAGCCTTGTTTACAACTGCAATATGCATTGTTTCCTTACGCCATCGGCACACGGACCGTGCATCCAAACGTTGAGCGTTGAGCTTGCCGAGTTTCTGACGTCATAGCGTGGAATTATACGTTCGGTAATCTCCCCGAACGTGCAGAGCAATATCTAACATGTCAGATATTCTGAGCGTGCGTCTGAGCGTTGACCAATGAGATGGCACAACGGCACCTACTTCACACGCACGCCGTCTCCCTTCAGTACAAAGTAATGAGGCGCCATATTGGCATTAATTTCAAGCCGTTTCTGAGTACCAGCAAATTGAGAATCACTGGAAAACCTGTTGTTAACTGTGTGATTCGTTCCAATAAAATAGTGAGAAACATCATATTCGTGGCAAAAGAATTATTGTAACTTGTGTATTATGAGAGTAGGCTATTTGAAGCCAGCGACACACTGAAGATCTACCCAGACGCATTGTTCTTGGTACAATTTGTTATAATTGAACTTCAATTAGCAACATCTCTATGATTAAGGTTTTCTGCATGAACTAAGATACTATTATTAGAGTTCTAATCATGTAATTGCTGTAGCGTAGTGATTAGCATCACTGCCCTCACTCCATTATTTTGATGCGGCAGTGGTTCGCGTCTTGCCACTTACAAATTTTTTTCCCTAACATTCGCCTTTTTATTGGGTTCTGATACTTTATTATTAGTTTGATATAAGTATATGCTATAATATTTGATGTTATGTAAATATAAGTTCACCTTTTTTTGAGGGTTGACTTTGTTCGATTGGCTTAATCTACAGGACAGGTTGCGCTACTTGTATAAAGATATTTTGCTCCTTTTTCTTTTACGCGTCGTAATTCACATGTTGCAAAGATTCTGCTACTGGGTAGGAACAGTGATCAAGTAAGACTGATCTTGGGGTTTTACTAAAATGTGTGAATGATGAAATAATGTTTATCTTATGCGGAGAAGTATTCCAAATTTGTACCTCACTGATTGTAATGGAACTTTTATAAGCCTGTGTCCTTATTGACTGGACATTGTACTTTCCTTTTCGTGGACGATGTAGGAAATGTGCATTTTAATAGAGCTAACGTGGAAATTTTGCGCGCGCCCATTGAGTAAACAGTGTGATTTACGAACTAGGAACATCCGTCAACTGCCGCTGGAGTGCGTTGCGATCGCGTATACCACGTTGGGGCCCACTTACCGTATGCACAAGTCGCATCGTTCCTGAGCGTTCAGCAGCACGTTGGACTTGGCACGCTCAACGTTAACGTTCGACAGCACGGCCCTTGTGCCGACAGCTTCGCGCGGCGTGCGTGCAACTATCTCGTAGATGTAAATACTTCGTTGTGAGAATACTTGACTGATTGTCGAACCCTGTGCTCTTCCCTCACTGGGAACCGTGAAATGTGCTCGACAGGAAACAGACACGCGGACTTAGTCGAGACCTGTGCGAGACACCCCAGTGAACGTGCCGCAGTGGTCAGTGACTGGCGGGGAGAGATGTGTGTCCCAGCAGGAAGTGCAGGTACTGCACACTGACGGCGCCCGTGACGCAGCGGTGTCAGCCAGGTGTATCGGCCGCGCCGAAGGCCAGCGAGCGGCTACCGCGCTGACCTGCTAGCCTACAATCCGGACACCTCTGGCTGCGCGCACGTCCGCAGATGTTGCCCTTCTACGGGGCCGCGCACGGTTCACTGCCCTCCCCTCCTTCGCTCCTACCGTCCCTCGTACGACAGGTAGCTTGCCTGTAGTATAGCGGGATACTCGCGAAGGCAACCGTTGCTCTCATTACAACACGACCCGACGTTCAACATTCAATACTAGGTAAAGACATCCTGTAGACTTTTCTCTGTTTGCGGTCTTCAGCTACACCCATCTATGTAAAGCCGTCGGCACTCGAACCGTGCTGTCGAACGTCAACGTTGAGCGTGCTAAGTTCAACGTGCTGCTGAACACTCAGAAATGATGCGACTTGTGCATACGGCACGTGGGCCTCAACGTGGTACACGCGATCGCAACGCACTCCGGCGGCAGTTGCGGGAAGTTTCTAGTTCGTAAATCACACTGTTTACTAAAACTGGTACGTGTAAAATTCCCACGTTAGCTCTATTAAAACACACATTTCCTCCATTGCCCACGAAAAGGAAAGTACCATGTCCAATCAATAAGGACATTGGCTTATAAAAGTTCCATTACAAACAGTGCAATACAAATTTGCAACACTTCTTCACATAAGATAAACATTATTTCATCATTCTCACATTTTAGTAAAACTCTAAGGTCAGTCTTACTTGATCACTGTTCCTACCCAGTAGCAGAATCTTTGCAACACGTAAATTACGAAGCGTAAAAGAAAAAGGAGCAAAATAGCTTTACACAAGTAGCGCAAGGTAGGGTAGATCAAGCCAATCGAAAATCCAAAGAAAGGCGAACTTATATTTACATAACATCAAAAATTATAGTATACACTTATATTAAACTAATAATAAAGTAACAGAACCTAATAAAAACTCCTATGATAGGAAAAAATTACGTACTGGCGAGTCGCGAACCACCTCCCAAACATAAAAATTTCACAAATTTGTTACGCTGCTCCCCACGCTAAACGAACATTTTGTAGATAATTGCCATTCCTAGGATCTTACGAATTTTAGCACTTGCTGAAATCTTTAATTGTAACTATGTTACTGACTGAAATTTAATAATAACAAATTGTACCAAGAACAATGCGTTTTGGGTGCATCCTCAGTGTATTGCTGCCTTCAAATAGCATACTCTCACAATACGCAAGTTACAATAATTCTTTTGCCACGATCATGATGTTCCTCATTATTTTATTGCGATGGATCACACAATTAACACCGGGTTTTCCCGTGATTCTCAATTTGCTGGTGCTCAGAAACGGCATATAAACATATAGGCTTGAAATGAATGCCAATATGGCGCCTCACAAATTTGTGCTGAAGGGAGATGGCGTACATGTGACGTAGGTGGCGTTGTGCCACCTCATTGGTCAACGCTCAGACGCACGCTCAGAATATCTGACATGCCAGACATTGCCCTGCACGTTCGGAAAGACTCCCCAACGTGCTATTTCACACTATGACGTCAGAAACTCATCACTCTCAACGCTCAACGTTCCGATGCACGGTCCGTGTGCCAACTGCTTTACTTTTGGAAAGTTTTATAATGCAACTTTTCCATCATCGGTTACGACAGTGTCTCAGTCATATTTCTCGAAATTCTTCCTTGGTTCATCTACAAAAAATATGGTTCAAATTGCTTAACATCTGAGGTCATCAGTCCCCTAGAACTTAGAACTAATTAAACCTAACTATCCTAAGGACATCGCACACATCCATGCCAGAGGCAGGATTCGAACCTGCGACCGTAGCAGTCTCGCGGTTCCGGACTGAAGCGCCTAGAACCGCTCGGACACCGCGGCTGGCTGTCCTACATCTACATCTATCTATATCTACATGGTTACTCTGCAATTCACACTAAGTGCCTGGCAGAGGATCCATCGAACCATTTTCATACTACTTCTCTACCATTCCACTCTCGAATGGCGCGTGGGAAAACGGAACACCTAAATCTTTCCGTTCGAGCTCTTATTTCTCTTATTTTATCATGATGATCATATCTTCTTACGTAGGTGGGTGTCAACAAAATATTTTCGCAGTCGGAAGAAAAAGTTGCCGATTGAAATTTCGTAAATAGATCTCGCTGCAAAGAAAACGGCCTTTGTTTCAGAGACTGCCACCCCAAATCTCAGTGACACTCACTCCCATTGCGCGATAAAACGAAACGAGTTGCCCTTCTTTGCACTTTTTCTATGTCCTCCGCCAATCCTACCTGGTAAGGATCCCAAACCGCGCTGCAATATTCCACCAGAGGACGGACGAGTGTAATGTAGGCTGTCGCTTTAGTGGGTTTGTCGCAGCTTCTAAGTGTTCTGCCAACCAAAGCGCAGTCTTTGTTTCGCCTTCGCCACAATATTATCTATGTGGTCTCCCCAATTTAAGTTGCTCGTAATTGTAATTCCTAGGTATTTAGTCGAATCGATAGCCATTACATTTGTGTGATTTATCGTATACCCAAAATTAATCGATTTCTTTTAGTACCCATGTGGATGACCTCGCACTTTTCTTTGTTTACTGCAAATTTCCACTTTTCGCACCATACAGAAATTCTCTCTAGATCATTTTGTAATTGGAATTGATCGTCTGATGATTTTACTAGACGGTAAATTGCAGCGTCATCTGCAAACAATCTAAGCGGGCTGCTCAGATTATCAGCTAGATCATTTATGTAAATCAGGACTAGCAGAGGGCATATGTCACTACCTTGCGGAACGCCAGATATCACTCCTGTTCTACACGATGATTTTTTTATTTATTTACTGTTCCGTGGGACCAAATTAAGGGGAAGTCTCCATGGCCATGGAACGAGTCAATACATGAAATTATAACGCGATATTAGGAACAGATAAAATGAAAACTACAAAAAACACATTCAGGTGACAAGTCGTAAGTTCAAATAAAGAAAATGAATAATATAACAGTGGAATTTGCTTAATTTTTTAGCTCTTCCAGGAGCTCCTCGACAGAATAGGAGTGAGCCATGAGGAAACTCTTCAGTTTAGACTTAAAAGAGCTTGAGCTAGTGCTAAGATTTTTGAGTTCTTGTGGTATCGTATTGAAAATGGATGCAGCAGAATACTGCACTCCTTTCTGCACAAGAGTCAAGGAAGTGCATTCCACATTCAGATTGGATTTCTGCCTAGTACCTGCCTGAGACGATACTCCATATGCACGCAATTTGATTAATAATTGCTTGTGAGGAACGGTATCATAAGCCTTCTGGAAATATGGAATCGATCTGAGATCCCTTGTCGACAGCACTCATCAGATCAAGCATGAAAATTGGAAGAATTTATGGGGACAGTACCACCCTCTAGGTGGAAACCATGCATGCTGTAACTGTGACTTCATGGAGCAGAGCGCATTAGACCGCAGTCCCCGTAACTATGTATGATTGAATAAATGATCTCTGGCATGGAAATCATTCGTTCACGGACATAAGTTCATTAGACCTCATTTGTTCCGTACCCTCTCATCGATCAGTTGCTAGAGATTTTACACAGTGGAAAAAATCGTCCCGTATAACTCTGTGCCCAGATGCCCTTCCTGACGCTAGGGCAACCTAAGAGCGGTAAGTGGCACGCCCTGGATCGTATTTTACCTGTCTGCGTATCTTATTCTATGAGAGAGAATCTTGGGAAGAGCCCACGGCTATTAACACACCGCGTAGTTTCGATCCGGATCCCGCTTACCTCCGCTGCGCTATGTGAAATGACCTCAGTGGTCAGTGTATTCCACCTTAAATTCACAAGAGCAGTTGGTAGCTGTTCTGCGATATCTAAGAGAAAATACAATAAACAAATGCTTGATCGGAAGCCATTAGCCATGACCAGGTATCCTGGATTGGGGCCAGTATTCACAACAGCACAACGTAAGACCGCCCAAACCCGGCATTGCGCGTATATTAACATCGTCCTACTCGCTGCTGACCTATCCCTAATGCATAGTTTCACGACGAGAGTAACTTAGAGCTGTTGACTTTGTTAAAATTTGTAAGACACAGACGAATCTCCGCAAGCTTCCGTAAATACGGAAACCTAATAACCCAAGACTTGCACAAGGATCTTAGTGTTATCTAATTATTATTTCAGTCCGCTTATTGTAGAGGATCACGCCAAACAACTTATTATCTGGCCACTTTTGCGTATACTGATAGTCGGATCAATAGTGTACGATCTCATGTCATGTAAAGAATGACTCATTGCAAGAAAATCGTCGCTAAACAATGTATAGTCTCTTTCCAAAGCCGCATTAGTTACTTCGTTTAGTGACATGGAATAAAAATAGTTTCTACTGCTATTTTCGTGCATCTGAAAGAGAAAAATCAGCAGTGTTTCGTTCTCCCATATCCGAGTACCGATAATTTTAGAGAAACTGCAGAATTTAGAACTCACGATTTTTTTTACTTTAACTTAAAATTAATTACTCTCTTACGTAGCCGGCCGGAGTGGCCGAGCGGTTCTAGACGCTACAGTATGGAACTGCGCGACCGCTATGGTCGAGGGTTCGAATCCTGCCTCTGGCATGGATGTGTGTGATGTCCTTAGGTTACTTAGGTTTAAGCAGTGCTAAGTTCTAGGAGACTGATGACCTCAGAAGTTAAGTCCCATAGTGCTCAGAGACATTTGAATCATTTTCTCTTACGAAGAAGTTCGTTACATTTTGGAATAGTAATAATAATAATAATAATAATAATAATAATAATAAAGAACAGAGTAGAAATACGAAACTGCAATTCTCTGATCATTTTATATCAGTAACGTGGTGGTGTAACATACCATTTCCTCCTTATCCGATGTGATATATTCCTTTATTTGGGTTCGAAATAACGGACCTCGATTTTGAAAACAGAGGAATTCTAGGTTATAAATACCGTAATATTTCTGAATTACCTAACAGGATTTCGGAGAATGAAATGCCATTGAATTCGTATCTTTCGGATGTAGGATTCTAGAAACAGTTCCACTGAAAATTTGAGACATTAAAATCTGTAGCCTTTTGTT
The DNA here is from genome assembly GCF_023897955.1 of Schistocerca gregaria. Taxonomy (NCBI): domain Eukaryota; kingdom Metazoa; phylum Arthropoda; class Insecta; order Orthoptera; family Acrididae; genus Schistocerca; species Schistocerca gregaria. The sequence goes on from NC_064922.1 coordinate 389,252,223, forward strand.
ACTATTCAAAAAGAGTAGATTACGTGACATAGTTATTCTCATTCTTCGCTTCACTCAACAGTCGTCGCCAACAACACGATGCAGCATTAGTATTGATCAGTCATCTACAAGATAATCATAAATCTTGCTGCTTCATAGCATGTTGGCAGCAGAGAATGACAACCACCTCCAATACGGCCTTATCCCAGACGTAAATTCATTATCCCAATCGACAAATGACGAATATTGGATTATTGAGATGATACTCCTCACAAACTTCTACTTTGTCAGTTTTATGTAGTTGCAAAGATCAAGCTGAAACATTTTTCCACTGATATACACCCTGAAGGACTCACCTAGTGTCAGTCAGATTAAACTCGCTGCAGCAAAGGGAGCTGTAGATAATTAAAGGGACTCCGCAATGAAGTCATGACAACGCAAAATGCTGAGCGTGCGTGTTTCAATCTCCAGTACATACAAAAGTCACACATGTAGTTTAAGAGGGATATACGTGCGTGGTTCAGAAGGAAGACAAGGATTTCGAAATCGAGGTCAGCAGAGACGGAGTACAATCTCGGAATGTTTGAGGATGAGGAAGGAAATCCGCCGCGCCATTTCAAAGGAATCATCGCGGAATTCACCTGGGGCGATTTACGGAAATCTAGTGAAACCTAAATGTAGATGGCTGAATGCGGGTTTGAACCGTCATGTTCCTGAATGCTAGTCCAGTGTGCTGACCACCGCGCCACCTCGCTCGGTGCGTGGGTGGGAGCTCGTTGTCATAAGTACGCCGTGGCGTAGGACTGACGTGATTTATCAGCAGTTAGTCGTGCCTAACCATGGCCATCTTAAAGAGGGGCGCGAGGCTGCTTGCTGTGCTGTATACTGTTTCATGCGGGTGGGTTGTGCAGCCACTGATGTAACAGGATTCTTTCTTGTATGGGTCCAGTGATATTACATTCATGCCGGAAACCAAAAATGTAAGTCTTCCCCTCTCCTACCTCTTCCAGACGTACTAAAGACAGTTAAGAGACTATATGCCGTTATAAAAAAGATCAGCTGCCGACGTACAAAAGAACTGTTCGTCGGCGTGTACACGATCTCGATCGCCACGCTCGGCGTGCTGTGGGTAGTGAACCGTTGATTATCACAGCGCGCTACGTCGTGACTGGGGTGTGAAACTCCACTAACTGGATCCAAGAATGGCGACGTATTGTATTTTCTGACGAATCCGCTTCAGTATGGACGCTGACAGTCAAAGCATGCTTTGGCGTAGAGATAACAACAGAACACGGGGTTATTGTTTTAGGGGTAGAAATTTGTAGTAAGTTCATCGGTTCGTAAACTTACACACTACTTAATCAAAGTTAAACTAATTTACGCTAAGGACAACACACACGCCCATGCCCGAGGGAGGACTCGAACCTCCGACGGGAGGAGCCGCGCGAACCGTGACAAGACGTCCAAGACCACGCGGCTACCACGCGAGGCTTAGGGGTGGAAGATTGGACGTCGAGTAAGGTATATTCGGACGTTTAACCAAGCATTGAGATTTTAGGTAAGCGATGGAACTGCACAGTGGCATATCGAAGATGTTCTGCAACCGTACTCCCTCTCGTTTCCGGCACAAGGCAGTTATTCAGCTCGGAAATGTATGAACCCATATCGTCGCATTGGAGAATTTCTAAGAAGAATAAAAAACCATTTATCCGCCTACTGGGATTCTGGTATTGTTTTTGAGTAATTCAGTTTAGAATGTCTTAGGACGAATACAGCTCCAAAGCTAACTACAAGCTAAGTAGACTACTTACGCATGTGCTTGCGCAAGTGACGGAATCCATCACACGATGTTTTCGGAATCCGTTGTAACTCTGACCGTATCGTCAGGACAGGGAATCCAGGCAAAATAGTGTTACGTTTCCTCTGTATCTGTGACATCCGCTTGAATTTTTTTAGTACTGTGCTCTGTGGTTCTAATCTAGATTACTATAAAACAGTGTAACCGCAGTTTATTAAAATATATGACATAATTATTCTGTAGCGCTAATCGTGTTATCGCCAAAGCCAACATCTTATTAAGAAAATTATTTAAAAACACATACTTACATCATTATATCTAGAACAGCAATTGAGAACACTGACATTCAGCAACAAACAGCCAAAATGAGCAAAATATGAGAGGCGTTCCATTGGTTTTCTTTGGAAATTCCTGCATCACACGAGTATGTTCATCCATGGACAGAGAATTCTGCTCACGCACCTGCTGGCGTTTCGAAGCTTATCCATTTCAAACACATACATGAAATTTCTACTTACGATAACTTTAAAACAACAAACAAGTGCAGCCATTTGCAGAATTGTGGTTCCATCTTTCCAGATTCCCACACTCAGTCAGGCATCAAACAGCGATAAATATGGTTTCTCCATCTCTGTTTACGGATTTACCCACAAGACATAGCATGGTGGACAGACAGGTTTCTTCATTTTCCATTCTGTAAGTGCGAAGAGAAATAAATGCCGTTGTACTTCCAGTTCGTCATCTATAACGCAGGGCGAATCAGACATGAGATGCTTCCGTAATGATCTAGAGTTCGTATCTTCTCCTGAAGATTGATAGACTAGCATCGGAACAGAGATCTTGCTGTATCACAGACTTTACGCTTTTATATCCAGCGTAACATCACACACTGAGAAAAACGAAGCAAGCGATCGTCAGATTTCATTATAACTGTTTCAAATCACCGAGTATGTGGCTAGAATGAAGATTTTGAAACATCCTTTCAGCGTCGCCTAAAAAGAGAGAATAGCGATAAAATACTTCGTTCACGATATAGACTCAGCTGTACTAATGGATGTTCTTTCCTGTGTAACTATTTTTGTCGATTGTAACGCTAGTTAGTTCGCTAAGGACGCACAACGTTAAAGTTTACCTCATGAAACCATTGAAACATTCCATAATTTATTTTATTTTCTAGCTCAGTTTCTGATTTAAACGACTCGAATGCTACGTATCATAATTTGAGATGTAAGTTAACTATTCGAGAAGTGCTTTGACTGTAGAAGATAACTGCGAGACTCCTAGATTCCATCTACGGGGATAGTATTATTGGTATTATCGTCATTACAGCCAGCGTGTAGTATTATTCACATTCTTCATAATGCGGTATAAAAGAGAAAGAGCATGCAAGGATTGTAGTAGGGAAGCCGATGGTCGACTTAGATTTATTGGGAGAAATTTGGAAAAGTGTGATTCGTCTGTAAAGGAGATCGAATGTAGAACACTTGTGCGACCCTTTCTTGAGTACTGTCCGAGTATTTGAAATCCTCTCCAGTCGGTTTAAAGGAAGACATCGAAGCAATTCATAAGCAGGCTGCTAGTCTTGTTACCGGTAGGCACGATCCACATGCAAGTATTAAGAAGATGCTTCAGGAATTCAGATATGAATCCCAGGAGGGAAGGCGAAGTTCTTTTAGAGGAATACTACTGAGAAATTTAGGGAATCGGAATTTGAAACTGTGTGAAGGATCACGACGATAAGAAAAATTAGGGCTCTAACGGAGGCATTTTGATAGTTTTTTCCATCGCTCTATTAGCGGGTGGAACAGGAAATAAAATAACTGTTAGCGGTACAAGGTACTCTCCGCCACGCACCATGCGGTGGGTTGCGGAGCATGCATGTAGGTGCGGATGTAGAAAGAAATGAACGGCACGCCCTGACACGTTAAAGGGTATCCAAGGTCTTAGTTGTGCTGCTTCCCATTACAGGATTGTTGAAACTGCTCAACACGAATCTCGAAACTGACCACTGGAATTGACAACCAACTATCCTCAATGAACTCTGTTAAACAGACTAATTGTTATTGCGTAAGAAATAAACGAATGTAATGTAAATGATGTCGAACGAACGTAAATTTAATAATTGTTCGGGAAAGAATGGTAAACTCCAAGACGTTTCATAGGCGAATAACATATTTCTTTGCATGACACGCGAGTTTACAGCGTGTGCAAAGTTTTACGGTCTCCACATAAATCAACTGCTAGTAACTCAATGAGGAAGATTTCTATAAAGCACTTTAAGTGAATCTTAAACGCCGGCTGACTACCACAGTACGTTGTTATCAAGCGATTTAATCGTCTCTACAAACAATACAGCTTTATCAGTCTTTTTTTTCTCTCTTCGAAGAGTGCTATGGTCGCTCGTATTCAACCACTGCCGACATCAGACCCCAGCCAGCCTTTGAGCGCTATTGGACGGTGTCCTATGATGATACTAAGTAATTACCTGGCTCTGTCTTATTACCTATGTATACCTATAACAAAGTCCTCCGTCGGACAAACATGTCGAACTAATATCGCCTGCCCATTACTTAATACATTGACGATGTTATTTATGATCTTGATCGAGAATGCAAGTTAATAAAAATGTTTTCTCGTAAAGTTAAAAGAGTGATGTGTCGGTATCTGGTGGATATATACTTAGTCACTTCTTGCCGTCTTAGTACCCACAGCATCACGCTCACCACTGTGGGTGCATTACATTGTGTAATGTATACCAGGATACTGAGCAGCCTATAGTTGGTAATGAAAATGTAACAGAAAGTAAAGTTTCCTTCTTTTGAATTTATGTTTCACAAATTCACAAAAGAAGCACTTGCTATAATGTCTGAGTGTCACATATTTTCGTGTCTACTCTAGTAATAATGTCATCACCAAGAGACAGACAGACAAATTAGGGTATCACGACAACTTGTGAGAACATTATAACAAAGCAAAACAGAGAAGGAGATAACAGGACCTATTCAAGACCTTCCAACTGATACCACTGGAAGCGACTGGGAGAGAGAATTTTTCCAGAAAAAATTAAAATACGCATTTATTAAACATTTGTAAGAAAGGTGACAAGGAGTACTTACATAATTGTAGGTCAACTTCGTTAAAGAAGTCTTTTTCCAAAATATTCGAAAAAAGTAGTGTACTCAAGAATAGTCTTACTTTTAAGTAAAAAAAATTACTTACAACACCACAGTTTGGATTCCAAACGATTTGCTCAATTAAGACTGCTCGCTCTCTCTCATATATAGTGATCTTTCCAAGGAGTTTAACTGACTAGGTCATGTTACGGTCGTAGAGAAAGTTAATTTTGGTGGAACTGAAGGCTTTGTACATATCTGCTTTGAACCATGCTTAACAAACAGAATGCAAAATATTGTGCTGAATATTTCCAACGATGTTGGAAAAGTAGAAAATTTTATTGGCTAGAGATAAATCACGAAGAGAGTTCCACAGGGTCCACTGGTATTCCGTACATTTGTAAATGTCCTTCCTCTTTACATTCAACGTGCAGAATTGGTACTATTTGCAGACGATACTAGTATTATAATAAACCCTATTAGAGGGAAGACAACAGAAGAGATTTTTAATGATATGTTTCGAAGAATTACTAAGTGGTTTCCTGAAAATTGACCCTATTAGAGGGAAGACAACAGAAGAGATTTTTAATGATATGTTTCGAAGAATTACTAAGTGGTTTCCTGAAAATTGACTCTCCCTAAATGTTGAGAAAACACACTATGTTTGGTGCTGTACAACAAAGAGAATCATGCTAAGAACTGACGTAGAACATATGCAGGAGTCAGTAAATAGCGTAGGTAAAATGCTCTTAATTTTTGGATGTACATATTGATGCAAACTTGAACTGGACGAACCATATCGTTGAACTTCTCAAACAATTAATTTCAACTATTTTTTCTCTTCATATAATTGCTGGTCCTGGAAACAAACGAATCGATCTCCTGAGTTATTTTGATATTTGCACTGAATAATGTCTTATGGAATAATTGTCTGGAGTAATGCATAACTTAGAAAGAAAGTACTGATTGTAAAAGAAAGTGATCAGTAAGAATAATAGGTGGTGTTCACCTGTGGTTGTCATGTAGGTATCTCTTCAAGGAGTTAGGGATTTTAACTGCACATTCGCTAGTGAAATTCGTCATAAATAATCAGTCACAACTTTCGAAAAATAGTGATGTTCGTGCCTACAACGCTATAGGAAAAAATGACCTTTATTACCCACTATTAAAGCTATCTGTGGCTTAGAAAGGAGTTCCATGTACAGCAACAAAAAATTTTGATCATTTGAACAATTCCATAAAATGTCTCGATATACATCACTTCGATAAAAAAATCGCAAAAATGACCTCTAGAACATGTGACTAACTAAGTAAATAGTTATTGCAGAAATTGTACTGTTTACACATAATGGAGCAATCTTTGTTTCCCAGATAAGCGACTGAGTTCAATGACTGACTCTTAAAACTCGGAAGACTTAATCGGAGTATGTAATAAGTATGGGTATGGTTTTCAGGCAGTATTGCACACGGATCGTTACAGTTTCTCCATTTTCGCCTTAAAACTGCGTTACATAAGTGTCCAAAATAAGTAAAATGTACAGGGATGTGATTACAAGATAAAAGAAGCATATAGGCTAAAATGGCTCTGAGCACTATGGGACTTAACATCTGAGGTCATCAGTCACCTAGAACTAAGAACTACTTAAACCTAACTAACCTAAGGACATCACACACATCCCTGCCCGAGGCAAGATTCGAACCTGCGACCGTAGCAGTCGCGCGGTTCCAGACTGAAGCGGAAGCATATAGATTCAACCCTTCTACTGTAGGCCCTGGCCTTCTACCATAGGCACTGCCGGGAGCCACAGGTAACATAAGAGTTCAGGGGTCATGGTTTAGACTGTAATAAACATCGGACGCGGAGAAATATTGACAACATCGAGCCCAAAGAAGAAGAAGAAGAAGAAGAAGGAGGAGGAGGAGGAGGAGGTGGTAGGATAACGCCCACAGTTGTAACTCTAAATCCTCGCGAGGATCATGGTTTCAAACTGGCTATCAGCAATCTACTGAGTCTTCAATGAAGCTAAGTTTAATCAAGAGGCTCAGTGTCACTTTTAAAGCAGCTGCGTAGCGGTACTTTATGCTCACTTAAGCGAGGACGGGAGTGCTGCGTTAACAGTAAGAGAAATAGCTGGACCTTAGAAAGACGAAACTCTTTTTTTGTGCAGCTTTCGTCATGCATAATTGACTCCCCCTCTGATGATGTAAATCGCCGAGAGTCCCGCGGAGCTGCGACGCACGACTCGAATTACGCTTAGGAATTTTACATTCGTTCTTGGAAGACGCCGCTATGTGTACAGCTGGAATCAAATACTGCGGCTTGTGTATTTGTGTCTAGTCGACAGGAAAGTCTCTGTCGTTCGCTGTCGGTCAGATCAAAGAAAATAGAATAGCACGTCATCGGAATTGGAATACCAAAGAGTGTAAGTTTCGCATGAGGGGGAAAAAGGTACGCATCTTATCTTATGAGCGATATAACTTGTTTGCTGTGCTAGATCATAAAAATCATAGCTTATGTGAGCCGGAAGTCTTTCCAAGCGACGACGCAGAACAGAAAAATAAAAAAAAGAAAGTTCGCTACGTTTCTTTAGCTATTCCTGATGGGTATAAGGAAACCTTAGTACTGTTGTTGAATTGCAACTGATTAGTGTGTCTGTAATTGGTTGTGGTATTAGTTGATTATAAAATTGAGGCCCCCGTCGTTTAACGCTGATATATTTAAGATTGTCCTCATTTATTGTTCCGTGTCAGTTTCACATCTTTAATTAGATTACATGCTTCGACACACTGGATCGTCTTCAGATCTAAGTAGTTGCATCAGCAAACCGTCTTGTCTACTCGGAACCACAGTACTTTGATATGTGGTTCTCAATAGACAAGACAGGTTGCTGCGACAACTACTTAGATCTGAAGATGATCTAGTGTGATCGAAACATGTACGCTAATTTTAAAAAGGGGCAACAGAGATGGAACAATACATGAGAATTATTTTAATAATCGAAACAGTTGCTGAATCTCTCAAGACGATTAAGTCGACTATAGGTGAAATATTTTTCACGTTCTTAAATCTCTGGGGTCTTGATACGTGTTCTAATAGCACGATCTACACATTTCAGACAGGCTCAAAGCAGAAAGTGGAAACTGTGGAAAAGCTGAACTGAACCCATAGTTAGACAAAAATTGGTGGCAATCAATACGAGCACATCTTTCTTCATCGCCATGACTGTAAATAGGAATGAAACATGGTCTAAATTTCATTAAAAAAAAAAAGAAAAAAGAGAAAGAGAACCGAGAATCTGTATCGCCACCTGCTTACGTGGAACTAGTTAAAAATCGCTTTCACCATATTATATGGTGCGGTACGGAGTTTATTGTTCTGCGTTCGCGAGTGCCACTGGTTCCTTAATAGAGTCTACACGCCGACGGTCCTTGCTCTCCTTCTGGCGATGAGGGAATAAGTGGGGTTAAGTGAGCCTGTGTATGCGAGAATCGTTTCGTGACTTTTTGAAGCACAGTTCACTGCTACCCACGTCAGAAAGCCAGCATATGTGACTTAGACGTTCTAGTGTATGTGACGCGATAGCGGTGCAAAAGTTTTTCGTCGCTTAAAATTCAAGAGTGAATCAGCTTTCTGCACGGCAGGAACATTGAATGTCCTGATGTACAAGCAGATCAGCGAAACTGCCAGACAACAGATGACATTCCTAGTAAAGGAAAACTTGGATACCACGTGAACATTTTTGCTATTATAATACTGACAGAATTGTGGAGAAGAGGAGTTTGTGGCACAACTTGACCAGAAGAAGGGACCGGTTGGTAGGACATGTTCTGAGGCATCAAGCGATCACAAATTTAGCATTGGAGGGCAGAGTGGAGGGTAAAAATCGTAGAGGGAGACCAAGAGTTGAATACACTAAGCAGATTCAGAAAGATGTAGGTTGTAGTAAGTACTGGGAGATGAAGAAGCTTGCACAGGATAGAGTAGCATGGAGAGCTGCATCAAACCAGTCTCAGGACTGAAGACCACAATAACAACAAAAACAACAACAATACTGACAGTTCGTTATTATTGTTCTTTACTGTTATACAAACATTATACTAGCACTGCTTTACTGTAAAAACGATTATTTCTTTTTACGTAAAAGGAAGTGATAATTATCTAAGACTGATACTGCCAAATCCATAGCGCACCTATTTCAAGAGTACGAAAATTAAATCTTTGATCTTCAAGTCAAGCTATCAAGTGAATAGTATTCCATGTTGAACTGTAAGTATTCGTACAACTGACTGAGAAAGCCGTTTCTAGTACCTGCAAATTGTACTTATAAAACAACTGTTCTGTTTGATGACCAGTTTACCTTTGTTAGGAAGTTCGTACTGTTTTCAGATCTGCAATAGTGTAGGATGTTGACGGTACAGTGGACCGAGATGTACCCAGCGAAGAGTATTACTGTCCAGCACTCCACGAACACAGTATGTCTTACAAGGCGAAGGTCTGACATGCGGGTCACCGTTTTTGATAAAATTTTGCAGCAACGTTCTATATGGAAAATAAGTAGACATTTGTGAAAGGGTACAGTACCGCCCGACAGTGAAAACAGATACAACATTCTTCTTTATTCTTGTCAGAACAACATATTTTTGAAGTAATAACTCAATTTCACTTAATACACCGAGGCCGCATACCAGTGCAGGAAGGAAGGGCAATTCATTTATTTAATTGATCACATGTGCACTCCCACTAAATAAATCCCTATACCCAATTTGGTGAGATCTGCGAAATGAATGAACGTATCGTCGTCTGATAACCGCAGATAGTGAGTGTGCAATATATGATCATCTTCGAGACGGCCTTTGGTGGAACCAAAGAGATGAAATTTACCTGAGCTTTGAGCGCCTGGAATGTGGCTGACCAATATGATAACATGGTGCGCCCCCACCTCGACGGAGGTGCGAGCTGATCTGAAGAACGGCCATTTTTCAGCACTCTGCCGCTGGATCTTGTGTTGATAAGACCTGTCTTAAGTGTCCCCCGTAAAGACAAAAGAGTGGAGACATGGCATGCATGTGAAATACTTGAAGAACCATTGAATAGATATTTGGGATTTTAGGAAGTTAGCACACGGTGCGGTCATTACGTATTATGACTTAGCACCTGTCCTTCTGATTACTGCTCCAATGCGGGTAGTGAAACTTTCTCCTGTGATCAGGATTCTAGGCCCAACACTACTGGAGCGTCTTAGAAACAGTGACCAAGGAGGCAGAGTTAACAATTCTAAGATCGATGAGTATAATTCAATGAATGTATGACGGACATACATCTTCGTCTACCTGTGGAAGCACATTGGTTGCAATATGGCAGTGACTGCGGGTCTGTGACCAAGGAGGCAGAGTTACCAATTCTAAGATCGATAAGTATAATTCAATGAATGTATGACGGACATACATCTTCGTCTACCTGTGGAAACACATTGGTTGCAATATTGCAGTGATCCTATGGGTTTGGCGGCTAAGTTGGGGTCAGATTAAAAATCCGAAAGTTCGGTGTCCCATCACGTGAGTTCTAGAGCTTTCTGTGTCAGTCATTTCTTCAGTCATCTCTCGAAATTATTCGCCACTGGGAACCAATTACCTGTCACCGTTAGAGGAATGAATCCGTAACTATACCAGAGGTTATATATAATTATTTTAGATCTATGTTTGTATTAGATGACCACTTCAGAGATGCTGACCTGACGTCGCGACTGATATATGAGAGTATAAGCTGGTCCTGTATCCTAGGTCGCTAACGCAACTCTGTGCGGTGGAGCTCAACTCGAAAGTACACCGGTTCGAAACCGAGTGGTGGATGGAACTTTACTGAATGTAATTGGCCGACACCACGCACTCCTCCATTCTACTCACCTACGCTCCATAAATACGCTAACGATACAACTCCTACATATCCACAAGGAAAAGAGCCAATGTGCTTTGAGAAAGAACATCTTTTTCGACAGGCGACAGATCCCACAGCGTAGAACGTCCCAGCCAACAATGCCATACACTATTTTTACATGCAAGTAAGACTTAAGAAAAATCAAAAGACTTCCATACGATTTGTCTATCTTGAAAAAGCATTCGACAGAATGAAATGGTGCCAGATGTTCGAAATTACCAGGAAAATATTTGTTAGCAACAGGTTAATAGGGCAACATACAATATGTACAACAATCAAGAAAGAATAATAAGAATGGAAGACCAAGAACGAAATGCTTGAATTTAAAAGGATGTAACACAGGGATGTCCATCGAAGAAGAAATGACGGAAATAGCAGAAAAGTCCAGGAGAGAGATTAAAATTCAGAATGAAAAGATATCAGTGGTAATATTCGCTGATGACATTGCTGCCCTCAGTGATAGTGAAGAGGAACTGTTGGACGTCTTGAATGGAGCCAGCCGCGGTGGCCGCGCGGTTCTGGCGCTGCAGTCCGGAACCGCGGGGCTGCTACGGTCGCAGGTTCGAATCCTGCCTCGGGCATGGATGTGTGTGATGTCCTTCGGTTTAAGTAGTTTTAAGTTCTAGGGGACTTATGACCTAAGATGTTGAGTCCCATAGTGCTCAGAGCCATTTGAACCATTTTTTTGTTGTGGAATGGAATGAACAGTGTAATGGGTGCGCACTATGGACTGAGAGTAAACCGAAGAAAGATGAAAGTATTGAAGAGTAGCCGGAACGAGATTAGCGATAAACTTAATATCAAAACTGGGAAGTAGACGAAGTGAAGGAATTTCGCTACATTGGAAGCAAGTGATTACTTGAAGGACAAAGTAAGGAAAACATTAAAAAAAACAGACTAGTGTACACAAAGAGGGTATTCCTGGCCAAGAAAGTTTAGTAGTATCAAACATTGGGCTTAAGCTGAGGATGAAATTATTAAGCATATACGTTTGGAGCACGGTACTGCATGGAAGAGACTCAAGGACCGTGGAAAAAGAGAAAAGGAAGAAAATCGAATCATTTGAGATGTAGTGCTACAGAAAGATCTTGAAAATTAGGTGAACTGATAAGGAAGGAGGAGGTTCTCTGCAGAATGACCGAGGAGAGGAAACATGATAAATGTTGACAAGAAGAAGGGGAGGATGGTAAGATATTTGTTAAAACCAGGACTGTTTTCGAACACGACTCTAACTGTTCGAACAGTCTACGTTACGGTTGTTAGGCGTGCGATCTAGTGACTTATTCTTACTATCACAACGATCTGTCTTAGCGTTTTTAATGTACTATGGGTTTTAATAATAAAAATAACTGAAACACGGACTGAAATATCTTCCATGTTTCAGGTAATGCGTAACAACGGCAGAAAAAAAAAGAGATTGCAGTTATAATTCTGTTCATTTCTCAGTCTTCCGCTCGTCCCCATTTCCAAGATAAGTCTTGCCTCTGTAATTCATACGCACTATCAAATTTACAGTCACTTTATAACGACATCTTTCGTTTGTTTGGCATTACATACTTGATTACTTTTCTTGATTGTTTCGTCTGACTGTTGCCGTCTTGTTTTCAAACTGATTAAAATCGTATAACTTTTTACCTGATATTCTAATGTGAACAGGAACTGAATTGCTCTCTTGCAACTTACTTGGTAAATCATTACCGCTTCTCATAAACAAATAAAAGTATTATGCTGGGTTCAGTCATATGATATTCTTTGGAGTAGATCACTTTCGTCTTAGTCTGTTGCCTTTACTTAAAAATCAGCAGAAATGTTTACATATCCATACATACCAATACTGTATGAGAACTCTTATTGCAAATTTGTTCAAACACAATAGGACTCAGTGCAGTGACTGGATTTAATGTTATTTCCTCCAGTGTTTCACAAAACTGTCAAATTTTAAGCAGAGGCGTAGATTATGGTTATGGCTAGTTCGTAGTTTCTTCATACCCCTTGCACACACGCCTGCGACACAAATGCCGCGCGATTGTTCGAACAAACTCGATGCGGTGTCGAACGCTACTGCATTTCGGGTAGCCTCGAGTCAGTTCGAACACGAGATCATTTGCCCAACCCTAGTTAAGACATCAGGGAGTAACTTCTGTGGTCCTAAGGAGAGCTGTAGAAACTTTAGGGAGAGACAGTGATAGGATTATGTTCATAATAATAGAGGACGTTGGGTGCAGCTATGCAAAGGAGTTGACGGACGAAAAGAATTCTTGGCAGGCCACACCAAACCAGCCAGACGGCAGATGGACCAAAAACATGTATCCAATAGCTTCGGTTTATATCTTCGGTCAGTCGTAGAATTTTTTTCTGTTTCCTATGATTTATTTCACGTTTGGAAATGTTTATTAACGTGAAAAGTTTCGAGTATATGTAAACTGTAGTACTCCCAATAACTGGCTGGGTTATTCAGTCCAAACGGCAGGGCTCCAACAGTGGCACGACTAATAAATCACTGCATTGTTCCAAGAAACCTTCGATTTAGGGATAGCTTTGCTAGTATTTTAAACACGTTAGTGCAGCTATCCTTTTAGTGATGAAACTTTGCACTTCATTTGGCACATCCAAGCTAAGTCGTCCTCTATATTGTATTAGGACCCTTAGAGAAAATATTACTGTTATAAAGTTGTACGGCATACGTAAAGACGGGCATTGTGTAAGAGCTGTTACGACGTGGCGTGCGATGCAGTTGTTCTCTGGAAGCCCTTGGTGTGATGCTTGTTGTTCGACCTAAGGCGAGGTGCGACTGCTGAAACCTTGCAGTGGGCAGATTGTGTAACGTGTGGTGCGGCCTTCGGACTTGGCGACTACGGAAGTGTCCCGGATAGCTGCATCTGTCCGCGGCGCGCTGCAAAAAACACCGGAGTCCGCTGCTCGCTGGCCGCGAGAGCGAGCAACCAGGCCGCGCAGTTACTTCGCCAGCGGGGCACGCTGGCGTCTTGGGGATTCGCCACCGGAGCAAACATTACGTTGCGGAAAAGCTCTTAAAAGACTAGGTATCACGTACACTCACCGACAAAACAAAAAGTGAAGCACCTAGAAGATCGGGTTGGGCGTGTGTTTCATACATATAAACATCATAGGCATATCTATTTCATACATATAAACATCATGGGCTAGTATGTGAACGAATACAGTAGCAATTCTCTTTCATAATAGAACGGCCAACAAACTGCATCACTGTTGTTCGTGTTTAGTGGTGTTAACAGACTTGGTACGGTATATAAGTTGTTTCTTGTAGCTTGACACAACTAAATATCGAAAATGACGCGTTGTACGAGAAAAATATTATAGGTGAAAAGTTAGTAAAAGGGACATCTGTCTGTGCTACAACTGATCACCACCTAACCACCCGTCTAACGTTGTCGGGTCAATTTTGTATTTTTAAATGGGATCCTCCATTTTTAATTGCATATTAGGTTTCTATGCCAAAAAAGCAAGGACGGTTCACTCAAATCATTGCTTTCCGTTTGTAGTAGATGGCGCTGTAATCGACAAATAAAAAGTGTACCTGTTTTGGCAAGTAAGAACCGACGCCATTAATTCTACATTTCATTTACAGTGGAAGTGTAAGACTTTGTGCTCTACCTGTTGATGTTTGTATTTGAAATTTACTTTAATGCTGTAAATTTGATTGCACAGTACAATATGATTAGCTTTTTCAATGTCTCGTTAGAACCTCCGCTTAGCTCGTCCCAGGAACAACATCGTGCATGTAATAGTCTTCTGTTCCATCGGGATGATTGATATCGGTGAGTTCCCCTGCCACTAAACATTATGATGCTTGATTTTGGTTGAGTCCCCTTGCCTCTCAACATTGAGATGCTTCATTTCGGTGAGTCCCCTTGCCCCTCACCATTACTGTAATTCACAATAAATGCTCAAACTGACGATTTATCATCACTATCAAGCGTTACAACACAAAGATTTATATTCACATCGTAAATGAAATGTAGAATCAAATACGTTGGTTATTAGTTGCAAAAATAGGTACACTTAATATTTGGCAATTACAGCGCCGTTTACGCCGTTTACCACGAATGGGAAACAATCGTTTGAGTAAACCGTACGTATTTTTGGTACAGAATCCGAATATGCAAAAAAGTAAATAAATAAATAAATAAAATGGGGTTTCTTATTTAAAAATATGAAGTTGACCCAGCCCACACAGCCGGGAGGGTGGGGGGTGGGGGGGTTAGGAGGTGGCCTGTTGTAGCACAGACAAATGTCCCATTTACTAACATTAACTTTCCACATTGAACTTTTTTTTTTGATCGATGCTTCTTTTTCGAGATATTTCATTGGGTGGGAGGGGGGAGGGAAACATTTTCCTTTGATTTGGAAAGAAACAGGTTGAGCTCTTCGTATAAGCAGAACAAAATAAGAATTGTACACTAAGTGTGACCTGATACATGTCACACTATTCTCTTGTCTAGAGAATAAACAGGAAAGGATAAGGAAAATAGTCGTTCCAAAATTCGCCATTGTTATCCCAGTTCTATACTACAAGATTTAGCAGAAGACATCTCAACTCTGGAGGGCGGGGCGCAATTATGACTGCGGACAGGCTAGCGCTATCCGCCAACGCGCCGATGACGTCACGGTGCCGACGTGCTGAGGTCATCGCGCCAGCCGCCGTAGTCTGGTGCTAAAAGCCCTCTCACCGCGTTCCGACAGTCAACGCGCGGACTGTTTGCGGGCAACACAAAGACAAGAAAACATTATAAAGACATTGGTGGTTGAGAGACAGAGCAAACGATGAAATATCAAAGGTACTGCAAAGTTTCAGAGCCATATAAGCTGACTGAAATTTATTGGTTGTATCAATGCTGACTGGAGCGTACACATTTTGAAACTCTGAACTTAACAGAGAGGAATTTTACCTACAATTTGTACGGAAACCAGTGGTTGTAAGAGTCGACAGGCAAGAAAAGAGAACTGTAATTGAGAAGGGAGTGAGACAAGGCTGTAGCCTATACCTCCTGTTTTCCTATATGTACACCGGCCAGGACGTAAAAGAAACGAGACATAAGTTTGGAATGAGAATTAATAGTCAAGAACAAGAAAAAAGAACTTTAAGACTGGCCGATGACGTAATTCTGTCACAGACAGGAAGGGACCTGGAAGATCAGTTAAACAGAATAGATACGGAATGGATAGTGTCTAACTATTGATTATAAAATGTAAATTAATTAAGGTTAAAGAAGGTAACAGAATGTAGGCGGATTAAATCAGGTGCTACTGAAATTAGGGAAAGAACATTAAATGTAGTAGCTATTCGAGCAGCAAAGTAACTGATAATGGCCAAAGAATAGACGAGATAAAATGCCGACTTGACAATAGCAAGATAATGGTTTCTGAAAAAGAGAAATATTTTGACATCAAGTATAAATTTATGTATTAACGTATATTTTCTGTAAGTATAGAGCAGGGCCGGCCACGGCGTGCCATACTCCACGCGTGCAGCTTGTGTGGGCCGCAGGCGGGCCAAGTTTCGTTCTGTACCAGCTTTGCTCATTCCTTTCAGGAAGTTTCACTTGGTATTTTGGTGCAACATTTTTCGGTCAGCACGACTCTCTTCAGTTCGATGCAGAGTCGTGTAGTGAGCGCTGTTTGCACAAAAAGAAGCAGCTAGCAAGCTACCGTCATAAACCTATAGAAATGAGTGTGATTGACAGAAGGAGGGATGAGAATTCTCAATAACTACACTGGACGACCAAAGAAACTGGTATGGACATACGTATTCAAATACAGAGATATGTAAACAGGCAGAATATGGCGCTGTGGTCGGCAACGCCTATATAAGACAACAAGCATCTGGCGCAGTTGTTAGATCGGTTACTGCTGCTACAATGGCAGATTGTCAAGATTTAAGTGAGTTTGAACGTTGGCACATGAGCGATGGCACGCAGCATCTCCGAGGTAGCGATGAAGTGGGGATTTCTGCGTACTCGCTGGGGCCCTGCACGATGTTAGGCAGGTGTACCAGTTCCTTTAGCGCTTCAGTGTATATCATCAGTTATCTTGCTACCCAAATAGCAAAACTCATTAACTACTTTAAGTGTCTCGTTGTCTAACCTAATTCTCGTAGCATCACCGGATTTAATTCAACTACATTACATTACCCTTGTTTTTCTTTTGTTGATGTTCATCTTATTATCTTAACTACAACTCTCAAAATCTTAGAGCACTAAAAGGTTGCGACAAGAGCAGTTTGGGAGTTCATTGGAAATGGAATAATGATTATAGTGCACTATTGTGGGTTTCAGTGTTTATTTATTTTTATTTACATGTCAAGTTCTGTGGCACAGAATTGAGGAGCAAATCTCGAAGGTCATAGAACGTGTCGGAACATGAAATTACAACATAAAAGTAATAACAGATAAAAATAAAATATTTATGAACTCGAAAAAGCCAAGTCATAAGTTTAAGTAAACCCAATCAACAATACAACGAGAATCAGCTTAATTTTTCAAGGAATCCCTCTGCAGAATAGAAGAAGTGACCCCTGAGGAAAATATTTGGTTTTGATTGAAAGCGAGTGGATTTTTGCTAAGATTTTTGAATACCTGTGGTATCTTATTGAAAATGGATGCAGCACTATACTGCACATCTTTCTGCAGAAGAGTTAAGGAACTCTGATCCAAATGTAGGTTGATTTCTGCCGAGTATTAACTGAGTGAAAGCTGCTTATTCTTGGGAATAAGCTAATAATGTTAACAAGAAATAACAGTAAGTAATATATATATACTGAGAGGCCAATGTCAAAACACCCAGACTCGTGAACAAGGGTCGGCAAGAAGTTCGTGAACTTCCACCACTTACTGAGCGAACCGCCCGTTTCTGAGCCAAAAATGTACTATTAGAATGGGAAGAGTTACCCCAAAAAATAGTACCGTACCACATAAGAGAATGGAAGTAAGCAAAGTAGACTAATTTTCGTGTCGAACGATCACTCACT
The DNA here is from genome assembly GCF_023897955.1 of Schistocerca gregaria. Lineage (NCBI taxonomy): Eukaryota > Metazoa > Arthropoda > Insecta > Orthoptera > Acrididae > Schistocerca > Schistocerca gregaria. The sequence goes on from NC_064922.1 coordinate 389,270,054, forward strand.
TCAGATACCGTTAGAATAGTAAAAATGGCAGCAATAAGTCTTTGAACAAGATCCTGAACATGGGCTTTCCATGACAGTTTACTATCCGTCTGAACACCTAGAATTTTGATCTGCTAAGTTTCACTTATCATATGCCGATTCTGTGAAATTAAAACGTCAGGTTTTGTTGAATCGTGAGTTAGAAACTGTAAAAACTGAGCCTTACTGTGATTTAGCATTAGTTTATATTCTGCAAGCCATGAGCTTATATCATGAACTGCACTATTTGAAACCGAGCCAATGTTGCACACAACATCCTTTACTACCAGGCTAGTGTCATCAGCAAACAAATATTTTAGACTTACCTGTAATACTAGAGGGCAAATCATTTATATAAATAAGGAACTGTAGTGGCTCCAACCCTGATCACTGAGGCGGCCCCTATTTGACTTATCCCACCCAGACCCACAACAGAGCCATTCTCAACACTGTAAATAAACCTTTTGCTATTTTTTGCTAAAGTAAGAGGTGAAGGTATTCTGGTATGGTCCAACTTCTGGATCAATATTTTGTGATCAACAGAGTCAAACGCCTTAGATAAATCAAGAAATATGCTTAGCGTTCTAAACCTTTTGTTTAACCCATCGAGTACCTCACAGAGAAAAGAGAATATAGCATTTTCAGTTGTTAAACGATTTCTAAAGCCGAACTGTACATTTGAGAACAAGTTGTGTCTTATAAAATGATCAATTATCCTTACATACACAGCCTTTTCAATAACTTCAGCAAACACTGATGGCATAGAAATAGGTCTAAAATTGTCTACATTATCCCTTTATAAAGCGGCTTTACTACTAAGTACTTTAATCGTTCCGGAAATTGACCATTCCTAAACAAAAATTACAAATATGGCTAAATACAGGGCTAACATGTGCAGCACAGTACTTTAATATTCTGCTAGGTGCCCCATCATGTCCATGAGAGCCCTTAGTCTTCAGTGATTTAATTATTGGCTCAATCTCCCCTTGTTTGTATCACAGAGGACTATTTCAGACATCAATATCGGAAAGGCATTTGCCAAGAGAGTTATATGATTCCCTGTAGAAACTAAATTTTTATTTAATTCACCAGCAATACTCAGAAAATAATTGTTAAATACTGTACATATATCTCATTTATAAGTAACAGTAATTTTTTTACCACGAGCTGAGTATGTATCGTAGACCTTGTGCTACTGACCAGACACTTCCTTCACAACTGACCATATGGGTTTAATTTTATCCTGTGAAATAGCTATTTTATTTGCGTACCACAAACTCTTTGTCTTCTAAATAACATTTTTAAACACCTTACAGTTCTGTTTGTAATAGGCTACTGCAGCTTGATTGTTACTACTTCTAACATTTTGATATAATTCCCGCGTTGTTGTACATGATATCCTTATCCCACTATTCAGCCACAACCAGGCTGCCTTACTGCTAGTACCCCGTTTAGAATGTTCTAATGGAAAGCATCTCTCAAAGAGCATGAGAAATGTGTTATGGAAAGCATTGTATTTATCATCTGTATTATCGGCATTATAAACATATTGCCACTCTTGTTCCTTGACAAGTTTTGTAAAACTCTCTATTGCTGTTGGATTAACTTTCCTACGTAGTTTGTAATTATATGTGACATTTGTTACATTACAAAAGCCTTTTAGGGTTAAAATTTGTGCATCATGGTCTAAAAGACATTCCGCCCTTTTACTAACAGTATACCCATGTAGTAATTAAGAATGAATAAAAATAGTTTCTATAGCTGTGTTACTGTTCCCCTGCACCCTAGTTGAAAAAAAAAAAAAAAAAAACACTGTTTGCATCAGATCATATGAATTTATGAGATCTACCAACATACTTTTTCTTGCACCATCATGTACAAAATTTATAATGAAGTCACCTTATATAACTAATTTCTAGTATTTCCTACAAAGTGAATCAAGAACCCTCTCTAGCTTGAGCAGAAATGCTCTGAAGTCAGAGTTAGGGGGCCTTCTAAAGCGACTAGGTTCAGGAACTTTTGCAATGAGTATAATTGTCAATTTTGAGGATATATAAATTAGTAAGCTAACATACTTTGATTACTTTCACTCTCTGATGTCATACAGGATAATATTTTGGGGTAGCTCAACATTTAGACAAAAAAGTATTCACTGCTCAAAAGAAAGTGGTTAAAATAATGTGTGGGGTTCATAGTTGCACATCTTGTAGGCATCTTTTGAAAGATTGGGAATTCTTAGAACAGCCTCACAGTACATTTACTCACTAATGAAATTTGTTTTCAACAACATGGACCAGTTTAAAAACAATAGTGACGTTCATGATTATAATACTAGAAAAAAGAAAGACTTAACCTATCATTTACTCAATCTAGCTATGGCACAGAAAGGGGTAAAATATGCTGCTATAAAAATTTTCGACAAATTAGCAGATGAAATAAAATGTTTGACAGACAGCAGTAATAGCTTCAAAAATAAATCGAAATCATATCTCCTTGACAACTCCCTCTATAGCATAGATGAATTCTTGAATAGGAATAAGTAAATCTATATATATAGTATATGCATTTAGTACCATTTAAGGGAATGGAGTAAATAATAAAAATATTAATCTTATATATATTAAAAATCATGTATCATATGTGCATTTCTTTTGCACTTGACACGTTCCACATTATAACGGCTACCGTACAGTGCTATTGATCAATGGGACACACAACCAACTAACTAACCTATAAACAACAACAATTAGAAGTTTAGTTTCACTAAATTCAACTGCCCCTGCGCAACATTCAAATATTATGTTCAGTGCAGTGCCGTGATACGTCTATGGACTCAAATGGAATACTGTTTCTTACGTACGTGGCCACTCCCCCACCCAGCAAAAAACTCCTGGAAAAACAGCCATCTAATCTGTATCCTGGTAAAGGAAGCCTCTGAATTGTCAAGTTATTTAAGTGATGCTATGACAACAATAATTTCAGTCATCGTCTATAAGCAGTTCACTAACTTTACCTCTAATACCTCATATATTTTGATGAAATGTGGTAATGCCTTCTCTACTTGGAAACATGACGTCCTCTGAGGCTGAGCCCTTAGTTTGAGCCCGGTTTCCCGGGTTCGATTCCCGGCAGGGTCAGGAATTTTCTCTGCCTCGTGATGACTGGGTGTTGTGTGATGTCCTTAGGTTAGTTAGGTTTAATTAGTTCTAAGTTCTAGGGGACTGATGACCATAGATGTTAAGTCCCATAGTGCTCAGAGCCATTTGAACCAAACTTAGTTTGAGGGACTTCCTTTAAGCAAGTATACCCATCAGCTGACTTCACTCTAAAAAAAAAGTGTAGCTGTACCACCAACTACTACAGAAATTTTTCCATGAGTAATCCCAACACCATCCACTACACTGTCACCTACAAGCTTTGGCAGCCTCCCCTTCCCATACCCATTATTTCATAAATGCAGAAATTTTGCGTTAAATGCGTTTTATTAAGATGATAATAGTTGTTTTTGGTAAAAATACTAAGAAACTCTGGTATTTTAAACTTAATACCTAAGTACACGAGAATCTAACCCAAATATCTTACATATAAAATGACTCTCGATTCACGCGAATTCTGTATTCTCGACGATTCAGGGCTACGTAACTATCGTGTGTAATGAGATTTACCTGTACGTTAATTACCTCTCCATTCTGGCGAAATTTTGAGAGAGGCGAAGGCTGCTCTGCTGAGTATAGCTGGCAGCTGCTTGCCACGAGGCACGGCCGTCGTTTCCGGCGCAGCCCCCCCCCCCCCCCCTCCCCCCTCAGCCGTCCCATCTCGGCAAGGCGCCGTAACCCTGTTTACGAACGGCAATGTTTTTCCCGGCTGGCCGGCAGCTGCTGCGCGGAGGCAGCAAAAGGCAGCCGGCACCCAGCCCAGCGGGTGCTCCCGTGTCAGCGTTCTGAGAAGCACTGTGCACTGCACGGCAACCGGCTCGTGGGCAGGCCTCGTTGTCTGTTACACGCTGAAAGGTGTGAGGGAATATTGCTGTTTACCTCATGCAAAGTGATTAACATTGTCGGAACATCCATGTCTATATCAACACTCTGCAAGCCACTCAAAAGCCTATGCAGAAGGCATTTGCTCTTGTACCACGTATTAGAGAAAATGTTCAAATGTGTGTGAAATCTTACGGGGCTTAACTGCTAAGGTCATCAGTCCCTAAGCTTACACACAACTTAATCTAAATTATCCTGAGGACAAACACACACACCCATGCCCGAGGGAGGACTCGAACCTCCGCCGGGACCAGCCGCACAGTCCATGACTGCTGCGCTTAGACCGCTCAGCTAATCCTACGCGGCATGTATTAGAGGTTTTTCTTGTTCTATTCGCGTACGGAGCACGGGAACAGTGACGAGTAATTAGTCTAATCTTGTCCATACAGGAGCGAAGCTTAGGGGGCTATAGTTCTTAATACTGGTTCTTGAAAGTACCTTAGCAGGCTTTCGCCTGATAGTCGACCTTTCAGCTATAGGAAAAGATGACTAATATACGACATGCATAAGAAAAGAGAGAAGAAACGAAGTGGTAGACCAAGAACGAAATGCTCGCATTGGAAGTGGTATACATAGGGAACTAGTCTTTCACACTTTTTGCCCGATCTACACATCAAAGAAGCAATGACGGAAATAAAATATAGGTTCATCAGTGGGATTGAAATAGGTAAGGGTGTTAGAGACAAGGTTCATTGATATCCAAAAAAAAGTGTGAAATCTTATGGGCTTAACTGCTAAGGTCATCGCCGGCCTGGGTGGCCGAGCGGTTTTAGGCGCTACAGCCTGGAACCGCGCGACCGCTACGGTCGCAGGTTCGAATCCTGCCTCGGGCAAGGTTGTGTGTCATGTCCTTAGGTTAGTTAGATTTAAGTAGTTCTAAGTTCTAGGGGACTGATGACCTCAGAAGTTAATTCCCATAGTGCTGAGAGCTATTTGAACAATTTTTTTCAAATGGCTCTGAGCACTATAGGACTTAACATCTTAGATCATCAGTCCACTAGAGCTTAGAACTACTTAAACCTAACTAACCTAAGAACATCACACAACACCCAGCCATCACGAGGCAGAGAAAATCCTTGACCCCGCCGGGAATGGAACCCGGGCGTGGGAAGCGAGAACGCTACCGCACACCATTTTTTTTTTTTTTTTGCTTAGGTCATCAGTCTCTAAGCTTACACACTACTTAACCTAAATTATCCGAAGGACAAACACGCACACCCACGCCCGAGAGAGGACTCGGGCCTCTGCCGGGATCAGCCGCACAGGCCATTACTGAACCCCCCTAGACCGCTCGGCTAATCCCGCGCTTCCGTTGATATTTCCATACTCATTGAAAGAGAGGGAGAATTGCAGGACCTGTTGAATGGAATGAATACTCAGAGTGAACCGAAGTAAGACGAAAGTAATGACATTAGCGATAAACTTAACATGAAAGTCGGACACTACGAAGTATCCGAAATGAAGGAATTATGCTACCTTGGTAGTAAAATAACACACGACGGACGTAGCAAGAAGATCATAAGAAGGAGACCAGCACAGGCAGTGAGTGCATTCCGTACGTTTGCAGCAGAGCGTTTTATGCTAGTGATTCATGGAGTGTAGGAAAACTCGAACAGAGGAGAATCGATGCGTTTGAAATGTGGTGCTATAGAAGGACGTTGAAAATTAGGTGGATTGATAAGTAATGATACGGTTCCCTGCATAATCGTGACGATAGGAACGTGTGGAAATTCTTGACAAGAAGAAGAGAGAGGATGAGAGGACATGTGTTAAGACATCAAGGAATATGTTCCACGATAGTTGAGGGGCTGTAGAGGGCGAAAAATATAGGGGGTGACAGAGATTCGAATATGCTCGACAGATATATCATGGACGTTGGCCGAAAAGGCTACTCTGCGATAAATAGGTTAGCACGGCAGAAGAATTTGTGGTGCACGTATCAAACCAGTCAGAAGAAAACTGAGGAGACCGCAACACAAGAATATTGTTTGGTGGGATCCGCCGTGAGCTCTCCTGCGAGTCAGACTTGTGACCATTCGTACTGTACTTTCGTTGTACACTTTCATTCTCCCGTGTTAATGAGTAATAAAGTTTTTTCGTTTCATCATTTTGTGATGGTATCTGCGAAAAACTGTTTCGCTAAGCCTTGAATTTATGTGTAAGTCGCCGAGCACTCTCGTTCTCAAATAGTGTATGAGTATGGTCTGGGCAATTCGCAATTTGTGGTGCGTTTTGCTGCCTCAAGATAGTTACACAGTTTCTAACTGTAACACTTAACTTATTATCTTAAGCCTGTAACATAGGATTACAGTTTCTAATGAGTAGAATCTGACAGCATTTTAAATTTCAAGATTCGGCCAATAACGGTACGAAATATTGGTAATCAAAATTTTGTTGCCCCTGTAAGCCGTTAGACAGACAATCAGGAACTAGGACGGTGCTGCAGGTGAGCCATTTAGTAATATACAGGATGATTCTTATTGACGTTTAAAAACCCCCGAAGAGACGTAGATGAGACTGAGACAATTAATTTAATATAAGGTACAGGGGCCATAAAATTTGGGAAATACCCTAAAAGTGGATGACGGATGTTGAACATCTGACGTCAGCAGACATACTTCCCGCACGGGCAGCGGTTGGGCGTGAAGAGATGACTAAACGATGCAGTACTTGCATTCGGACACACGGAGCAAATTTCCAACACCTTTTGTAAATGTGATCTGTTGTGAACATATAAGTTCCAAAATTATTGTCTTCGATGTAACCAAGCAAAAGCTGTTATTATTTTGTTTAATTCCTTTTGCCTCTTCTTTTTTGCATACAGGCATCTGTAAGCAAACAAAACTTCAGTCATTTACTGCTAATAACGTAGTTCACAATCTTATGCTCACTTACCTGTGACGCAATACGGTAGGTTTTGTCGTACTGTGCTATGCAATAAAACAGCGGAGACCACGAGACCGGTAAATAAAATAATAAATATTACCACAGTATAATCACATAATTGTCTGACTCAGCTAAAAAAAAAAAAACAAAAAAAAAAAAAAGCCTTGCTGCTTGACGTAAGACTCGATACCTGAGCACCATGCGCTTAAGTCTCTTCCGTGGGCCCAGAGCCTTACCGACATGAATAATTGACTAATGTCAGGTGTGACAGACCGATAAGCTCAACCGCTGCACGACCGACGAGGTACGTCAGCTGCTGACGTCACATGTTCAATATATCTGATCCATTTTTGTGGTATTTCCCGACATCTGCGGTCCTGTTTGTCATATTAAATTACTTATCTCAGCGTCATCTACGTCGATTCGTACGTTTTTATACGTTAATAATAATCACCATGTAAACACTGCATGAACAAGAGTGTGGCGTCGTCTCCGAACATCGGAAGTTAACGTACTCTTTCCCAGTCCATTCCGACCGCGGTAATGGATTTTGTGCTTTTGTGTCTTCTTAATCTTTTATTCCGTGATACGCTGCAAAGGTTGCTCTAGGACTTTTTATTTTTGTTTCCGGCGTTCTCTCACAAGAGTGGCGAAATATCTGAAAGTACAAAAGTCTGAAATATCTGGACAAAGAATAAATCTATCTACACATAAATAAAAATGTAAATAGAAAAAGGATTTTAATGAAAACGGTTTCATCACTGAAGCTTCAGGTATGTTTAACGAGAAAAATACATTTCGATGTTATCTGGCATTTGGGAAGAAAACAGAATACAGAGGGTAAAGTAGAAAGATGCCATTTATTGCCTTATATATAGCTTGAAGTGTTTGTAAGTATGAAATTGTTATTTTTCTAGCAAATAAATGCAGATGTTTTGATAAGTTTGAACGTCAGTTTTCTTATTCTTTAAGTTCTCAGGGGTGTGGAAAATTTGTCTTAGACCTTCGTCAAAAATATCCACTAAGAATGTTGCTTCGTTCATTAAAATACTATTTTCATTTCCAGCTCCTAATTCTGTCACCATGTTTCTGGACTTTCTATTGCAAAGATTGCGCCTTATTACCTCATTTTCTGCACAACTAACGTCTATCACAACATACTTAGTTTTGGCGTTGATGTGTAAACGAAAATAACCACTCGTTACAGGCGAGATTGTACAGAGACAAAACGACAGAGGCGCTACCGTAGACTCACGTACAATAGTATGAGTTTCTTGATTGAGGCAAGAAAGTCGCTTGTGTAAAAGGAACTGAAGTGAGCGCTAGTACCCAGCGCAGACCGGTTACTATATCGAGGAAAAGCTAATGTATTAAAGGAAATGATTAGTATATGTGGCAGGCAGCGTGTAGCATACGCGCCACGCTCATGGCCAGCGTGACCACACGGCCTTGCAGAGGACGACACGCGAGAGTTAGATGAGTCACGGTCGAAGGTATACAATACCTGTTTCTTTCGCCAGGACAAGTATACTGTGTACTTATCCGTCGTAATTCATGATTACTTCGCCATCAGCAGGATTCTCAGTACGATGGAGCCTGAGTGGTTGTTTCATTTCTTATCCAAGGTATTGTTACTACTAGGTAATAGTGTATGGCTGTCTCTGATCTGATTAAATCCTGTAAAATAAGGAACAGCGTTAAGTCATCAAGGATGTTGAAATAAGCGACCTGGTTGAAGTTAGGGTAACAGACAGAGGGTTCAAATTATTGTACGAGAACCATCTCCAGCACGAACTACATACTTCACGCTTTGAGGATTAAACGTCTTATTGCGTCGTGGGAGCACCCGACGTCTTTTATCATTTGAAAAGAATGAAAATGACGACTTGCCGGACCACACTAACCCTTCCCTGCTCTCCAGATTCTGTGTGTTTTCTCCACTGCAGACGCGCAGACTTACGTATCGATGTAAGCAATGGTTTTCTACGATGTACCCGACTCCAAAGGTCCATTTATACAGTTATTTCCGAAATTTTCAAATGGTTCAAATGGCTCGGAGCAATACGGGACTTAACATCTGAGGTGTCCCTTACCACTTATAACTACGTAAACCTAACTAACCTAAGGACATCACACACATCCATGTCCGAGGCAGGATTCGAACCTGCCACCGTAGTGGTCACGCGGTTCCAGACTGAAGCGCCTAGAACCGCTCGGCCACATCAGCCGGCCCGAAATTTTCGCTCGGAAGCTGACTGAGATGGACATTACTTACTGACGCAGCATTTACTGTCCGTTTTGAAACCAACTGTCACTGACAATGCGAGACTACCGTGACCAGCCGCTCTCAGTTTTGTCTTTTTGCGACTTGTGCTCTTACGCCGTGTAAATACGCTGGACAGTCTGCGTTGGTACAACAGCAAATCGGGCAACTTTATTCACTGCGTGGCCATGGGCACGGCCAAACACAATAACCCCTCTCTGCCATTCTGTCAGGTCTCTGTGTCGAAACATCTTCCTTTACTGGCACGTACACACAAATTCTCTGCCATGACTAACGTCAGCTAGGCGCTTCAGTCCGGAACCGCGCTGCTGCTACGGTCGCAGGTTCGAATCCTGCCTCGGGTATGGATGTGTGTACTGTCCTTAGGTTACTTAGGTTTACGTCGTTCTAAGTCTAGGGGACTAATGACCTTAGATGTTAAGTCCCATAGTGCTTAGAGCCATTTGAACTTAGGTCAATCGTGGATTGTCACATAATCGCCTGGTACTAGTTCTACACATCTACAGCGTTCTAAAGCGAAATAATTATTTAAATAACAATAAATTTTCAAATACTATGTGGTTATAATTAAACTTCGCTACTGAAGAAAGTGTAGACGGAGAGTATTTACCATATAGGTAGCCAACTTTATAGGAATGTCGTTCTGACTACACGCTGCAGGATTTACGTTGTTAGTAGTGTTAGTGTCATGAATTGACGTTAGGCGCCGGTACTGGTGGGGGCAACATGGGAGGAAATAAGACCCCAAGGATAAAGGACACTCAGCTTGAACGGAACACGTTACTGTGATCCAATTCGCCAACGTGTCATTCCTGCTCGACGGGAGACAGGTGCTTTGGACTTGTAACTGTTTTGATGCACGATGGAGCACCAGCTCACACAGTTCTTGAGCCACTCGATTACTCCGTAACACATCTGGAGAAAAACGAGTCATTGGCCGATCGTTATAGACTGCGTGGCACCCAAGATCACTAGACTGGAACCCGTGTGATTTCTGGCTGTGGTGTTACCTAATGGTCAGGATTTATCAACTGAACACTAACACAGGTTGGAGGTTGAAGATGAGAGTAGCGAGGGAGGCAGCCAACGTACCACCTGAGGCGTTTCCAGCAGCAGTAGAGCAATCTCTAGTGCGGTTCCAGGTTGTCGTGAATGCCGATGGTCGTCACATTGAGCAACATTTGTGACATGGAACTTAAACATGGTACGCAATTAATAAATGTTACCCTCTTAAGTGGAAGTTAAAATATCTTTCTTTCAATGGTTTATTCATTATTTTCTTCCGCATCTGATTACAACTGTTTCCACAAAGTTTCCTTGTCCTACGATCACTCATTTTTCATTGGGGCCCTCTCCAGAATTGAACGTTTAATCATAACCTCGTGTATAACACGCTTTTAAATAGGACTAGATAGTGTAAAATAATTTCTCCTAGCCCATACAGATTCCTAACCACGTACAGATAGTTCTAATAATTTTTAATCGCAAATTTATAATAGCTATTAAAATATTTGTACGATTTGTAATGAGAATCGTGGGGCATGTGCAGTAGATGGTACTTAGGAGCTTAATTATTCATGCATCATTTTACACATATTGCCATAGCTACTATAAATTCACAATCACAAATTTTCGGATCTATTTGTATAGGCATTTTATTTTAAATTGCGGCCAACCACAGCGAGATTTCCACATTTTGTAAGAAATAGTCCGCACTGGCTGTAGAATACTAGTTAATAAAAGTCACGACCGGTTTCACGTCGCTAGAAGATGCATCCTCAGAGGATCAAGATTCTTTGTAACAAATCATCGCCTTGGAGTCACTCCCTATCATGAACGTCAAGTTGTAAGCAAATAGCGCGCTAAAGGCAGTAGTTCATATTTAAACCGAAGGGTATATTAGAAGTTACTTTATGCTTCTCTATCCAATTTAAAACGTGTTGTATTAAAAAAAATATTTTTATTTAAAAATTATTTGCTGCTTTTTAATCTTGTTTTTGTCTGATATCAAAGCACTTGTCACAAAAGGGTTTATGTTTAATGAAAATCCGCCCCATAAGCTACCCGTTGAGAAGGCCCTCACGTTGACGTAATAAACTTGCTTCACGTTCCTGACTTGTCTCTCTAGGTCTTAAGAGTGTTCCAATAAATCTGATTCCAGTTGAGAAATAGGCGTTTTTAGTAATCTCAGTCGCTCTTGTTCGAACGTGATGAAGTCAATAGCAAGGTGAGAGATAGCCGAACAGGTTATTTCATTCGTCCTTGCTTGAGCGTGCCATTGTGAGTCACTGGCAAGTCGAGAGGAATGTACGTCCACCTTCCTGATCGCCTTGATCGATTTCGATTGGGCTATTCTCGTTCCTTGGCATTTGCACGTTCGTCATTGCACTATTTTTCGGAAACTTATTTAGCTCGCGTACGCCGTTTGGCTGTCTTGTAGACTTACTTGGTTCCAATACCTGCTGAAGCTTCTCTTTTGATTTTTGTTTCTCCTTTTCTGTGCATCGCTTCCGACGGGTGGCTATCTGCTGGACCATTGAAGAAGTTGTCGCAAATGTACTATTCAATATTAATATTTTATCATTTCAAATTGATGTGACCGGAATCTGACGAGGGTCAGGAACGATTCAAAAAAACTAGCGGAGACTTGCTGATCGGCGAGGGGCATCAACAGCGATTAGCCGAGAATGAGCAGAAGGATAACAACAAGAGTAAAACGGACAATGGAGACAGCACGGCGTTGTAAGGAAGTTCAGACAAGTAGGTTTAATTCGAAAGTGAGATCCAATAAACAGTGTGTAACGAGTACGATACAGGAGCTCAACGAATACACATCTGAAGGCAAATCAACGGTGTGGCTAGCTTTATAGTGCAGCCGCGAGCACTAAGATCAGCGCTGTAGAGGCGATACTAGCGCTCGCAGATTAGTAGTGCCGTCTAGCGACCTTCTTTGAGTTCCCCGTATACCGCCTACATTCACACATTCCGATACTACCCACACAACACACCGGTCCTGCAGACCAGCTGAGAGGTCAGGGATTACCAACTCTTTCACCCCCACGCCCAACCCCACCCCTATGGGATGTAGGTGGATGAGACATACAAGAAAGCTAGTTAATATTGCACTTACGTCCAGTTCTGACGTATGTTTAAAATTTCAAGTCTCTTGTTCATAAAGAATTTAGTTTAAAATGAATTACAAAATTTGTACCAAACCCACAGGCAAGAAAGTGACCTAATACGAAGGGCACACTCGTCTACAAGTTGCAGTACTCAAAGGTGTGTGCCCGATAAGTTCCTCGCTGCCTAACAGAAGATCATAAAGAGCAAAGAAGTACCATCTGTGCGGAAGTGCTCGCGCATGACAAGGCTGATCGTGTCATTTTTTGTCGAACATCGTCACAAGCGATCAAATATGAGTTCATCACTTCGAACCGGAAACAAAAAGGCAATCGAAGGAGTGGCACCAGACCATCTCTCCTCTGGAGAAAAAAAATTAAAGCCGGTAAAGTGATGGAGACTCAGAAAGGGTTATTCTGATCCCCTCATGGTGCAACGATCAACTGTAAGTGTACTGTGCTAGCTTCAGGAAATTGTAGAAACGACGCCACAAAAATGCGAATGAACTGTGGTTCTGCATGACAACGTTTGGCATCACACACGTCTGCACACCCGAGAGAAGATCATAAAACTTCGTTTGACTATTCTTTCAGATGCGCTCTAGAGCCCGGATCTCGCACTTTCCGACTTACATCTGTTTGGCTCAGTTAAGGTTGTACTCTGCGGGAATCGATACGTGGATGATGAGGAGATTATTGATGCAGCATTGGCTCCGACGTCGACCAGTAGAATGGTACCATGCGGGCGTACAGACCGTCCCAGTAAGATAGCATAAAGTAGACGCACTGATAGGAGATTATGTTGAACAACAGCGTTTTGTAGCCAAAAGAGTGGGGAACACACTTGCTAGGTTGTAGGCTTCAAATCGGCCTCTGTCCGTCAGTACACATCGGACCCGCGAGTCGCCAGTGTCGACGCTAGCAAACCGAACGCCACCACTCGGCTGGTCTTACGAGACAAGCTAGCGCACTGCCCAGTTCTACAGCCGACTTTCATAGGAATGATTCACATGTTAGCTTCAGAGATCGCATTTGCAGAGACGCTAGTTATCATAGCTTCAGCTAAGTCAATAGCTACGACCTAGTTAGGCGCCACATACAGTGTATGCATTGACAATTGATCTATATGTGTGAAGCAATCAGACTTGTAAGGAAGTATTTGCAGTTCAGTCTATAACTGCACTTGTAAATATTATTGTACAAAGTCCAGATCGACATTCACCGCTGATGCTGAATTAAAACTAAGTATTTAATTGCATTCCTGTCTACTAACTTTCTGATCACCTAAGATGTTTCAGATACATCCAGGCAAGTATAGTTCATTGATCCTCACGTGATCAACGCGTGCAGTTAACGGGCACATCTCGTGATCAGACTAAGAGTAAAATTGCGTGACTCAGCCGGGTCACCCTTTTTCCATGAGGTCCATATTTCCGCCTCATACACAACCAATATCGCGTTTGGTGAGCTTACCAGTTAGTTGTTATCTGGCCTTTTGCCCCTGGCTCAGTCTGCGTTGAACCAAGGTGTATATATTTAATGGTGTAAGGAATGAACCGGCGGTCGGCATGAAGAAGTATGGGGTAACTCAGATATTGAAATGAAAAAGCACTTTCACTTATTCTTATTTAGATCCGCCACCGATTTCGTAAATTTATTACTCCGTGTTGGGTACAATTACTTACTAGTACTGTAACAGATTATTTCAAATAGCGAGCAAGTAGCGCAAACACTGTGATACAGTGGCGCTTCCTTACTGACTCACACGCCTTACACAGAGATTGCGACTAGGTCGCGTGTGAGAGGCATGTGCCGTGACAGGCTTGGGTAAATGGAGAAGGGAGGTTACTTAACTGTCGAGGCCTTAGCGGACGCTGCGTCTTGCCGGCACCAGCGATAGGGAAACGAGGGCACGTTGAAAACGGCGGGCTACGGATTCCACGTTGAGCTCGGGCTCATTACTATCCAGCCTCAGTGCCACGTTTAGGAATTTTGAGATTCGTTTGCAATCATTCACTGTCCAGTGGCGTCGCTGTTTGCAGCACAACAAGCGCCGCTTAGCACTGACTAAAGTAATGTGTGGCTTGTGAGAAGGTCCTCGATCACTGTACTCCATTACTTTTAACTCCCTAGGAATAATCATTGTTCTGGCTGGCCTGGTGGCAGCATTTTGGACTCAGGAGTGTTTTCATCTGATGATTTCAGACGACTTTTTATAACCACCCTCCGCGAAGTTCGAACGTCCCTGTCCGTCGGCATATGCGGTCTGCCTGGTCTTGATTTAGTTGTGATTTCTTCGTGTTTCCACTTCAAAATCACATCTCGACTAGATCAGCGTCAGAAAATTTGAAATGTCCCTGATGGATGACATGAAATGACTAGTCGACGTTCGAAATCACTGAGTTCTCCTGACCGACCCATTCCATGATATTGTTTCTCTGCTAACGACACAATAGTCTCCGCCTTCTTTTATACTTGTGGGTCCGCCTCTCAGACATCTAGCGGTCAATTCCATATTACATAGGGATGTCCGGATATTTTTGCTCAAATACTATGTAGAGTTTCGGACAAGGGTGTTGGGGACTTATGCAATGTCAGTTGTACGTGCCACCTGCCATTAGTAAACTTCTCTAAGCTGGGAGAGTAGGAGGGAGTATTGGCAATACAGAACCTGTGAAGGCGTGTCGTGATTCGTGCCCCAAAGCTCAGTTAGCAAGATCTTTGCCTGCGAAATCGCAGGTACCACGATCGATTTTCGATCCGGCACGTAGTATTAATCTGTCAGGAAAGTACTAAAATATTCACTGCCGTGAAATAACGCAATGTAGAAACAAATACATGGGCATCGTTCACCGGAGGAAAATGCAATCGCTGCTCCTTATTTCATGGAAAAAGTTGTAACACTAATTTCTAGTGAACGATCAATAAAACCCAACGAAATGAGAGAGCAAAATCTGGTACCGCTAAATAATACAATTCTGGCGCAAAGCATCAGAAGGACACCCCAACACGGTATATACATGCAAGAGAGAACCACTGTAGATCTTGCATCATCGTTAATTCCATAACGTGCAATTTTGTCTTTGGCGGAGTAACTGGTGACCTCAGTCCCCGCTATAGTAATTAGGAGTCCTACAAAGCCACTTACTCCTTTCCACCATCTAAGAAATTCAACCTGATTCTAACTGCACTATTTCGATCCAAGAGCACCGCAGCGTTCTCGGCTACCAAGGTGGGCAGCTGGAAAGTCCGCAACGAAATCAGGGCTCTGGAACGGAAACGCAAGTGCGTACAACGTGCACTGCCACCATCAGCAGAAAAATGAATGAAAAAAATTAAAGAATGCAATTACATGATTTTAAAACACCGAGAAAAAATAAAATTTGGAGTATGTAGTTGTACGGGAAGTATTGTCTGCCGCACATCGTAAGATGGCTTGCGAAGTATAGAAGAACACGTAGATCAGCATGTAACTGCGTCAGCCCAGCACCCTTGTAATATTTCTGTAATTATTTTTATTTTCTTGTATGGGTACAGCATTTCCGTTGTAGACTGTAGTGAATCACCGAAATGTGAAGAAGGTTTAACTGACCGATCCCACTATGAAGTTTAGGTAAAAAAACTTGTTTCCCTACAAAATAACACTAAACGCAGCTCTATATCTCCTTTCAATAAATTTATATGAATTTTTAAAGGTGTGAAGTTCTTTTTGAAACACCCTGTAGGTTCACTGTTATATAGATATAAATTTCCTTTTTTTCTCTTTAACTATTACTTAGTAATTATTATTATTATTATTATATTATTAATAATACTGTTGTTCGTGTTTCTATGCTGAGACAAAACTTTGTAATCAATCAAAACATATAACAACTTTAAAAAAACTACCCATTATACGAGTATATAGGTAAAGGAGACTAGGTCTGTAGGAAGCGATAAATAAACCAATAAATTAATTAATGCTTGACATCCCGTCGACGACTATATCATTAGAAACGGAGCTCAATCGCCTAATGGGGAAGGAAACTGACCGTACCCTTTAAAGGAACCATCCTGACATTTGCTTTAATCGATTCAGGAAAATTACTAAAAACAAATCTGGACGAACGGACGGGAAACTGTTCTACTATCCTCCCGAATAGGAATCCAGTTTGTTATCACTGAGCCACCTTCATCGGTGAAATTTCAACAGATCCACTTGTCTTAGAAATACTTATGGTAGCTAATGCGTAATAAAGATAAAGCTGTTACGTATCCGAAGATTGATTCGAACACCACAGCGCCTTACTAGGCACGGCCCTCGTGGTGCTTTACTAGGCACGGCCCTCGACCTAGGTGGTATGTCGTTGTCTTCTCCGATATTTGAACTGACTTACCCAGCTATTTTTAAGGAAGATATACAGTTTAACGTGGATTCCAGCCCACGGTGCGACTCTGTATTTTTGACAGTAATTTCCAGAGGTGAAAGAAATGAGAAGAGACAAATACAGATCCTAGGACTAACCGGGGATCGAATGCAAGACTTTTGAATGCATAGGCAGTCTTTAACAATTACAGATGATCTCTGTCATAGTAACAGGTTCGTTCTCCTTGCAGTGGTAACATTAGAAATATGTTCCTAGTAGGGTTTTTTGACCGTCAAACAATCACAAAACACTCTCAAGGCCATGCAAAGATCCGTCGTGTTGTTGCTGCTGTCTGTAAGACCTTTCCAACAAGAACAAGACGGCAAAACAGAGATATGTCTATATTTATCTTTCGAATAAATCATGCTTCACGGAGAAATGTGACTCGCTTCATCTCAGTAACTGCTGTTCGCTACCGGTGCCGATACACCAAAGACCAGTAAGCTGTCTATATTCTGCACTCACTCTCGGGAAGTATGCTTCCTCGCAGGAATTTCGTGTAGAAACGAGTTGATGAAAATACGGTTTTGTAGAACGTCTAAAAGTCCAACTAGGCCTGATACGCGCTTTAGTAGTTTGATTTTTGGAGCACTCTCGTGCTACAGAAGGTGTCAAAACTAGATAGTTATGAGGCTATCGACGAGAAACAACAAATATAGATCTCCTAAGGAAATTTGGGAGAAGCCTAGCAGAGAATGATACTTTAGTTCACAGTACCAGAAGTCAATAATTGTAAGTCATATCAGTTTTTCGTTTGGCACTTCGTTTGATACAGTGAGGTCGCAACAGAAACGGAGTTTCGATGCAGTCAACAAAAGAATATCCACACATTCCCGTAGATGGGAACTCAAGACAGCATTTAATAAAACGCTGTAAAACTACTTAGCTATTTCAGCTATTGCTGTATTTACAAAATAAAACTGTCGCGAATGTATTAGATATGCTTCTAAGCATCTCTTGTATCTTAAACCCATTTATCTATGTCAAGGAATATTTATGGAATGAGGAATTCTGCAGTAGCATCAACGGTTGCTGTTTGTCTTTATTAAATTACATCCAGCAGATCAGCTTTGCGTTTCCTTTTTATGTTATATGTTAGGTAAGAGAAAGCGGCATTTATTCATTTGTGCTGGAAACAATTACATCAGAATTTCTATAGGTAGTTTGCTAACAATACTATTGCTGTGTACTATGGGTTAAGGTGGAGAATTTGTTGATACTTTAAATCGTCTGCTAAATCTTCCTGTTATTTCGGGCTTCATAATAGCCTCTGAAGGAAGTAACTTTGACAGCTAACTGTTCATGTTTAGAATAGTGAACAAGTGTTACATTCTAGACAATGTCTATAACTGCGAGGAAAACGAGAAAATTCTCTATTTCAGATTCTTACTCAACGAAAATATTTGTACAAATATCATAATATGATGAATACATAAATAATGGTAAAGCAGTATAGGGAGGAGAACAACCGTTTGTGGCTGTGAATTGCAATGAAACAAGGCTAGATTCTGCATATGTGTTGACTAATGAAAATTTATGTCGAACTAGGACGAGGACTCGGATCTCCAGCTTTTGGGGAGCAGTCACTTTAATGAGTGAGATATCTGAACACTTCTCCAGGTCAAATTAATACTTTGTCAGTCACGTTGTTCTCGCGGTAGTGTTTTGAAATCACAGGTGGCAACATCAATGACAATGAAAGCTTGTGTCACACCTTGAGGGGTGAGCATATAGTTCAATGCTTAATGTGATCACTCGTGAAAAGTTGGAAATATAGATTCGAGTCTCGGTCATGCATAAAACTTCCTTAGTTGAGACATATTTCTTACACCGCGCCTTCCGTGTTGCCGATTGGTTCAAATGGCTCTGAGCACTATTGGACTTAACATCTATGGTCATCAGTCCCCTAGAACTTAGAACTACTTAAACCTAACTAACCTAAGGACAGCACACAGCACCCAGCCATCACGAGGCAGAGAAAATCCCTGACCCCGCCGGGAATCGAACCCGGTCGTGGGAAGCGAGAACGCTACCGCACGACCACGAGATGCGGGCCTGCCGATTGGTGCTCTCTAATGTCATTCATGTCATTACATCGTCACTGATTTCATTCCCACCGATCCATCGATCCATTCATTTTATTTCAGTGAATGTAATTCAGCAGAGAGATTTTGCAGTTCATTTGGTAGCATAGGGTTGTAGTAAATAAAGGACTTTAAAGGAAGCTCAGTTTCCACTACATATCGATCAAAAAAATTAGCGGATGCGAGCGAAAAAAGAAAGAAAAACCTAAGTTAAGCTCTAGAGTGCCACAGAAATTTTCAGTGAACTGCAAGTGAGCCGTTATGCATCATGGATAGATGTCTCCAGGACGAACCGTATAATATGTTACTTCCTTTCCCATACGTCTCACATAGTGACCAATGCAGCACCATTATAGATATTCGGGCTTACTCTGAGGACTATCAGCAGCCTTTCTTACCATGCACCATCTGCAATTAGAATAAAAATGAGAGAAACGTCGCTTTTTACAGCGGCATGTTGACTTTGGAGTAAAACCGTAGATATAGGATGAACAGAAGCTTCAATTGCGTTTTATGCGGACGTAACACCGGAAAAATGAAATGATTCAATACTATTTGGTTTCTCGAAGATTCTAATTAGTGCCGAAAGATGTTGTGCAGTATTGGAAAAACATGCATTCGTATTCAGAATGCATCGACTTATGATTTACATTTAGCGACCCTGATTAAGGTTTCCCGCGGTTTTACTAAAGCATGTGGATTGATTCCTTCAAGTCACTGCCAACTCTCCCCTGCTCCTCAGAGTCTCTCTCTTTCTCTCTCTCTCTCTCTCTCTCTCTCTCTCTCTCTCTCTCTCTCTCTCTCTTACGCACACACACACACACACACACACACACACACACACACACACACATTTTGTTTCTGTTCAGTGCAAGCTAGTCTTCCGTTTTCAACGACCTCGATGTCGACGGAATGATATATTCTACCATTACTTTCTGTGGCTGACACATAGGGTAGATATCTATGAAGTAATGGTACTTGCTCAAGCTCTGTGACGAAGCCTCTATACCCAAACAAACTGAGGTGGGGAAGAAAGTAGTGTTCATCTGCCCTTGACACGAGGGGCCCTTCTGTGAATCGAGCTGCAGCGTTTTCACTTATCACACGGAGGGCAGTGTATGTCACGGTCGTGAACTGCGCTACGCATCCTGGCCAGACGAGTGGTATCGAGGTCATCCTCGACGGGTGCTCTCGCTGGACCTGGAGAAATGTGGCTGCACCATCCCTGTAGGCTGACCGGATCCCGAGCGAAAGTCAGAGATCGCCGGCCGAGCCAGTCGGGCGAAAGCGCACCAGCGTGCACCACTCTGCTTACAGCCACCTGATCTGTCCTTTACGAGCGCCGATTTCTCACCCAGATAAAAGAAGGACTCTTTGCCGGGAGGAGCCGGCACGAAATTCAGTACAGCACTCAGAGTTAAAACGTATGTGCTTTCTCGAAGCCGTTGTATCCTTTTTAACAGAGTTGTGACGAGGTCTCTAGCCATTTCGCTTTCACAGGAATGTCCAACATGTCTCCTTGGTACCTAGAGTGTCGGGGAGAAAACTGTAATTCGTATAAACCTGCTTTCGCCAGACTTCTGTTGTACATTGAATGTATTCCCCGTTGCGAACATAGAAATCATCAGCAGTATAATGGAATGACGACAATAAAAATTTGTGCCAGACCTGGTCTTGAACCTGGATTTTCCACTTATCGCGAGCGGCTACCTGACCAGACCCAAACTTCCATTTGCTGTCAGCCATGTGTCTACATCCTATACTATTATATCCATTATGTGTATTCCCGTACAGGGGAGACATTTTACTTGAAAGTCGTTTGTCCAGTGACGGCGGATAAGTAAGATATTGCCGTGCCTGTGTTATTCAGAAATACGATGAAAAGCTCGTTCGGACATTCATGCATATCCAAAGGAACTTTGCATCGTATTTCTGAATAACATAGGCAGAGCAGTATCGTATCGAAGAGTTCCATCGGTTGTGTTAACCCACTGATATCGTCCGATAGCTTCAAGTTACTTCTACCTTACACATGAACTGCTGATCATTGCCAGCATCATCCATAAGACATCAAGTGCTTGGTACAGGGTCACTCTGATATTTTCCATGTGTTATAGTCTTCAGTCTGGCATCGATGTTGTTCCTGTATTTTTTTATGTCTACTTTCTAAATTTTATTATATAAGTGTATTCCACTCGTCTTTTCTCACGTCTCCGAATTTACAAAGGAACTTTCTTAAAACTTCCTGGCAGATTAAAATTGTGTGCCGGTCCGAGACTCGAACTCGAGACCTTTGCCTTTCGCAGGCAAGTGCTCTACTGGCGGAATTAAACCGGACGGGTCGTGAGTCGTGCTTGGATAGCTCAGATGGTAGAGCACTTGCCCGCGAAGGCAAAGGTATCGAGTTCGAGTCTCGGTCCGGCACACAGTTTTAATCTGCCAGGAAGTTTCATACCAACACACACTCCGCTGCAGAGTGAAAATCTCATTCTGAAAACTTTCTTAAAATTCTCCGTCCACTACCATTCATTTGTATTGTTACATAATCTGTCCACTTACATTTCATTTTCAATATAACCATAATAATTTCACTACTCCGGTCTCTGCCTTAATCAGTTTGTTTTTCTTTTGTATTCCCAAGTAATTCACAAATGCAGTTCCCTTTTGCTCAATGAACAACCATCAGTTTTTGAATGGTTCTCGCATGAGAATTCCATGTCTCACTGCCATAAATCAAGACTCTTAATACGCACTGATTGTGATCTTCTTTTTTCAGCCAAATTGGAAGTGTAGCGCTGATAAACCTATTTGTTTTACCAAAGTTACTTGTCTATTTGTATTCTTATGCGTATTCTTTTTGCTATCCAAACACTCGTCGTACTTAACCGTCCTACATACAATTACTCATCAACTGTTCCTCTGATTACACTGAGTGGCAGTAGGTGATAAGGCACAGGTCGTGATGTTACGGAGGCTATTTTTTTTCCATCTCAGATCAGTCGCGAAAGTAAAACCACAATGAAAACCAGATGACGCTTTGCGCAGTTGTGTTGCGCATTGTCTCTAGTATACCCTTCTAAAGCGTCACGTCGCACTTTTCAGTTCTGAGCGCCACTGAGAACGTAAAGATGCCTATAAAATAGTCTCCCGCCAAATGGGAAGTTCAGCTGACTGATTCCGCCTGATTTTATGCAACCCACATGAAATATCTGTCATCAGTTTCCTTTGTGACAGTGCTCGCTCGCACACTGCAGGGGCAACGAAGACGCTCCTTCTGCGTTTCCGAAGGGAAGTATTTGCTTATTCACCATACAGTCCGGATTCTGTTCCCTCTGATTTTTGTCTTTTCACTCACATGAACAACTCTCTATGGGGACAGCATTTTGGCACAGACAACGAACTCCAGACAAGCTTAAGCAACTGTCGGAAATCACAGGCGGCAGCCTTCTATGGCGAGTGAATTGGAGGATTGGTAACATTCTACTAAAAATTGTGTAGAGAAGTAGCTGAAAGGCGTAGCTAAATATTGCAAATAAAACATTTTCACTGTGGTTTCCATTTCGTGACCGATCGGATTTTTTATCTTTTTTAAGCCCCCGTACTAGTGAGCCTCTTCTTCGAGAACTTTCAAAATTTGACTCTAATGGTGAGGCCTGGACTCTACCAGGTTTTGGAATCTTTCTGGAGAGATTCTGATCCAAACAGCTTGCAATGCCACCCACAATGCTTTTTATGTAGTTTGTGCTGAGTTCATCGAGAGTGAAATGTTCAACTGGCGTAATAACTGGTGATCTGAGTGTCCAAGCCGTGGTCGTGAATTCACTGGAGTGTTCCTCAAGTCACCTGTGTGCAAGCAAAGAGCGGAGACATGTTACATTGTCCTGTTCGAACACGCCATGTCCAACAGGGCACTCTAATGTGCACACTGTCTGCAAGGATGTCCACACAATGTGCTCTGTCATTCGTCCCTGCAACCGGAGAATGGGGTCTGACTGCGACCATTTGAACAAAGCCCAGAACATAACTGAACCATCTCCTGCCTGGAGTCAACGTTGTTAACATGCAGGATGTGTAGCACCACGCGACAGTTCCAAGCGCACGTTAGCTCTGTAAAAATGAAACGTGGATTAAAAGGACCTTGCTGCAAACCGTCATTGTTTATTTCTCAGTGACAATATTCGCGGCTTACGTCAGTCATTAAGCTCTTTGTTGAGACGTCAGCAAAGCGACGCAAGTCAAACATTCACGCACTGCCCTACTGACGGCCAAACGCGTTTCAGTTAATATCCCTCTACCTCTAGCCCTATGCTTTGCCTTACATCTACGTTACAGTAATCTCTGTTGCTTTAAGAGTTTCTTTACAGTGACTGTATATCACAAACGGTCCATTCCATCATGAACTGTTCTACTAAGTACATATCTGTCTAGTGCATGGTCAACAACTTTTTTAATTTTAGCCATAGTTCTTCTATATGCTCCTCTCTGGAGCTAAATATTTTGAGTCTCTTCTTGAGCTAAGACATTTCTGCCTCTTCACCTAGTTTGCTGAACATATAAATGCTTTGACTTGTTTTGATTACCCGCTGTACTTTGGTAACCATTGTTGCTCCACCTGCCTCTTGGGCACTGATGTCAGTTTGTATCAGAATATCCTCAAAGAGGTCGGGGCTGTCTCTTGCTATTAATCCAGTATATTTCCATAATGAGTGGACTTCTGTTCTAGGTAGTCTCTGTCAAAGCATTAATTTAATAATGTTGCGCAGGGTGCCTTGTCACGCCCACCAATTGCATGGCTGTTATTATCCCAGTTGATTGTTGGATGATTAAAGTCTCCTCCGATAATTACAATATTACTGTAATTACGAACCAGCCTACTGAGGTTTTCTCTGCAGCTTTAGGTCACATTAGGAGATGTGTCGACAGAAGGATCCAGTTACAATTTTATGCCCACACCCGATACTGAGTCTTGCCCAAACAATCTGCCATGCAGCTTTAGTTTCAGTCTTGGTAGGTTTTGGCTCAAATGGCTCTGAACACTATGGGACTTAACTTCTAAGGTCATCAGTCCCCTAGAACTTAGAACTACTTAAACCTAACTAACCTAAGGACATGACACACATCCATGCCCGAGGCAGGATTCGAAACTGCGACCGTAGCGGTCGCGCGGTTCCAGACTGTAGCGCCTAGAACCGATCAGCCACCCCGGCCGGTGGCGGGTTTTGGTCTACTGCGATAAATACGCTAACTACATATGTCATTAGCCTATCGTTTCAAAATACACGTACTCCTTCCACAAAAATCTCATTGCTGTCAGTTTCAAGTTTTAACCAGCTCTTTGTGCCAAGTGCTAGGTGAGCATACGCAGGAGGGGGGGAGGGGGGGGGGGGAGTTGTATTGTGACTGGTGCAATATTTTACAGAATCAAACAAATAACTTTAAACTAAGCTTGCGCTTCCTTTTTAATATGGGTCTGTTGTGCTGTATTACCAGTAGAATTTTAAACTGAATCGAATAACAGTCAAGACGAGAGTGCATTACAACAGAAATCTTGATATGAAATTTCTAGTCTGCAGTGTTTTCTAGGTTATGGTAAATAGATAAATGCAGGCGATATACCCTCATGTTAAAGGGGAAAATTAATGTGACGCGATGTTGTTTACTTAAAGTAATTGTACATCACAAACGCCGATTTATTGCGAAATAAATTATGCAAAACACTCGTAACTTAGGGAAATTCTCGAAAATATACGTTCGCGAGCGTCCGAAAATTCTCAAAAATATACCTTTTTTCACATAAATATAGAATGAAATTAGGGTGCGATTGTTTTTCGAGGAGGATACTGTAGCTAAAAGTTTCTAAAATGGCGTAAATTAAGTTTACAATTGACGATGTAGTACGATCTTGTTCGCAGCACTCACAAATATTCGAAAATACAGAATATATCAGGAATCTTACAAGTACTGATACAATTAATTGAAGATTATGCGAAAGCGGCACGATCAGTAAACTCTTAGAATGTAGAATTTCGTATCGGTTAACTCGCAATGTGTTGCTGTGCTCTCTACACATCTGACTGTAATGCACTGCTCAGGTTTCGTGTCTATACCCGCGCCGTACGCACATCTTAAAATGGGACAACCATTCCCTTGACTTTCGGCCATGATTTTCAGGCCTACTCCGGGACTTTAGCTGTTAAATTTATGGGAATGTCATACGGAAGGAGACAGTTGAAATTCCAATGGGGCTAGTTTAAGTACTCCACATCCGTTCATAGAGACACGGCCGCAACCCTTTCCCTCGTTATACATTCAAATCTACCGCTCCATCCGTAATGACCTCGATATTAATCTCTAAACTCTTTCCTTCCTTTCTACTCTAAAAGACATCCTTTTCCCTTCTCTCTTACTAACGTTCCTCCGTCACCGAAAGATACATTTTCATGTTATCATCTTACAGCTAATTTGTTGCAATTTCCTAGTTATGACGTCCGCAAAATTAAGTTTTGAAAATTCCTTGTCATTTTTAGTACTTTCAGCTATAAATTTCAATCAGATATCAATGGGGATGAAGTTAATGACGTTATGAGATGAAATTATATCTGCAAAAACCGTCTGCAAATATTGAAGTGCAGTATAATGAATACGTTCTGACAATTAAAAATTCACGCAATAGAGGGACTCAAAGCAGGGTTATCTTCTTCCCGTGAGGGGCCACGTTAATTATTAGGTCTTCCGAACACATTTCCAGGTCTGATTCAAACTTACACAGGCCCTGAGGTCTTCTGTTTATAGTATTGTAAGATCTAAGTCAAAACAAGACCCCTGGAGTAGGCAACTTTCCTTCAGAATCACGGAGATCCTTTGGAGAATACACCACGATAAAAATATTCAACTAGATGTCCAAAATATGGAAGACCGTGCAAATACCCTTAGCCTTCAAAATAAGGCAGCTGCTGACAAATAAGAATATTACCAACGTATAATCTAATAAGTCGTGGATGCAAAACACTGACACGAGATCTGTATAGAAGAATGGAGAAACTGGTTGATGCCGACCTCGGGGAAGACCAGTTTGTGTTCCGGAGAAATTCAGGAACACCTGAGGCTATACTGTCCTTTCAACTATCTTAGATCTACATCTACATCTACATTTATACTCCACAAGCCACCCAACGGTGTGTGGCGGAGGGAACTTTACGTGCCACTGTCATTACCTCCCTTTTCTGTTCCAGTCGAGTATGGTTCGCGGGAAGAACGACTGCCGGAAAGCCTCAGTGCGCGCTCGAATCTCTCTAATTTTACATTCGTGATCTCCTCGGCAGATATAAGTAGGGGGAAGCAATATATTCGATACTTCATCCAGAAACGCATCCTCTCGAAACATGGCGAGCAAGCTAAACCGCGATACAGAGTTCCTCTCTTGCAGAGTCTGCCACTTGAGTTTGCTAAATATCTCCGTAACGCTATCACGGTTACCAAATAACCCTGTGACGAAACGCGCCGCTCTTCTTTGCATCTTCTCTATCTCCTTCATCAACCCGACCTGGTACGGATCCCACACTGATGAGCAATAATCAAGTATAGGTCGAACGAGTGTTTTGTAAGCCACCTCCTTTGTTGACGAACTACATTTTCTAAGGACTCTCCCAATGAATCTCAACCTGGTACCCGCCTTTCCAACAATTAATTTTATGTGATCATTCCACTTCAAATAGTTCCACACGCATACTCCCAGATATTTTACAGAAGTAACTGCTACCAGAGTTTGTTCCGCTATCATATAATCATACAATAAAGGATCCTTCTTTCTATGTATTCGCAATACATTACATTTGTCTATGTTAAGGGTCAGTTGCCACTCCCTGCACCAAGTGCCTATCCGCTGCAGATCTTCCTGCATTTCGCTGCAATTTTCTAATGCTGCAACTTCTCTGTATACTACAGCATCATCTGGGAAATGCCGCATGGAAGTTGCGACACTATCTACTAGGTCATTTATGCGTATTGTGAAAAGCAATGGTCCCATAACACTCCCCTGTGGCACGCCAGAGGTTACTTTAACGTCTGTAGACGTCTCTCCATTGATAACAACATGCTGTGTTCTGTTTGCTAAAAACTCTTCAATCCAGCCACACAGCTGGTCTGATATTCTGTAGGCTTTTACTTTGTTCATCAGGCGACAGTGCGGAACTGTATCGAACGCCTTCCGGAAGTCAAGGAAAATAGCATCTACCTGGGAGCCTGTATCTCATGAACAAATAAAGCGAGTTGGATCTCACACGATCGCTGTTTCCGGAATCCATGTTGATTCCTGCAGAGTAGATTCTGGGTTTCCAAAAACGATATGATACTGGAGCAAAAAACATGTTCTAAAATTCTACAACAGATCGACGTCAGAGATGTAGGTGGAAAAAGGAAAACTACGCGTATAGCATTTGCAGTTTTAGAAAAACTTTAGGGAATGTTGAATGAAATAAACTCGTTGAAATGCTGAAGACAGTAGAGTGAAAGTACAATGAGCGAATGGTTGTATAGGCTACAGTTTCTGCAGAAAGCAGACTGCAACTATAAGAGTCGAAAGATATGAAATGGAAGCAGTGGTTGACAGTGGGACGAGGCAGGGTTGTAGCCTATCCCCCGTGCTATTCGTGCGTTAAGCAAGAACTAATGGGAATCAAAAGAAGAATTCAGAGATAATAAATAACGGGGTGTCTATAGGAAGGACATACGGCAACCAGTTACACATTGAAGCGCCAAAGAAAGTGGTATACGCATGCGTATTCAAATACAGAGCTATGGAAACAGTCAAAATACGGCGCTGCGGTCGGAAAAGACTATGTAAGGCAGTAAGTATATATCAGGAATCCGGTAAAACATCAAAGCTCCAACATCGCTGCGGCCGGTAGAAGATCATAAGAACGGGACCAACGACGACTGAAGAGAATAGTTAAAAGCTACAGAAGTACAACCCTTCCGCAAACTGCTCCAGATTTCCATGGTGGCCCATCAACAAGTGTCAGTGTGCGATCCATTCAACGAAACATCGTCGATATGGGCTTTCGGAGCCGACGGCCCACTCGTTTACCGTTGATGACTGCACGACACAAAGCTTTAGCCTCGCCTGGGCCCGACAACATTGGACTGTTCATGACTGGAGACGAGTCTCGTTTCAAACTGTATCGACCGGATGGACGTGTACGGTTATGGAGACTCATGAATCCATGGAACCTGCATGTCAGCAGAAGACTGTTCAAGCTGATGGAAGCTCTGTAATGGTGTGTGGAGTGTGTAGTTGGAGTGATATGGGACACCTGATACGACTGTGACAGGTGCATAAGCATCATGTCTGATCATCTGCATCCTTTCATATCCACTGTGCATTCCGACGGATTTGGCAATTCCAGCAGGACAATGCGACATCCCACACGTGGAATTGCTACAGCGTGGCTCCGGTAATACACTTCTGAGTTTAAATCCTTTTGGCTGGCCACCAAACTCCCCAGACATGAATATTATTGAGCATATCTGGGATGGCTTACAATGTGCTGTACAGAAGAGATCTCCACCCCCTCGTACTCCTACGGATTTATGGATATCCCTGCAGGATTCATGATGTCAACTCCCGCCAGCACTACTTCAGACGTTAGTCTAGTCCATGCCACGTCACGTTGCGGCACTACTGCGTGCTCACGCGGTCTTACACGATACTAGGCAGGTGTACCAGTTTCTTTGGCTCTTGAATATATTAGGCATGCCACAACCGTTAATAGCCATTCTGACACTGCGCCAATGCGGGACGAAGGCGCAAGAAAATGAGGATGATGTAATCAGTATCACAATATTACGAAACAGTGAAAATGGTGACAATATTTAAAAAATAACTTAGTTTCGTCATCGAAACAGAATCCAACCTTTTATTTTACCTCTCAGAAAATTTAGTTTTACTCCTTAGGAGGTAGTTAGCCCCAGATTAGGAAGCAATGGCCTGGAGTCTCGACGGCATGACTTACCGGAGAGATGGTTGTCTCCGCCACTGGCCGGCGCGGTCTGCAGGCGTCCCTCCATGGCGCGCAGGCGCGTGTGCAGGTCCCGGGTGTGCATAAACAGGAACAGCGTGCTCGACACCGCCATCAGTGCCACCAGCTCGATCGTCCTGCAACACACCACGTCCGCGTCAGGGCGCGCTCAGTCTACAGCAGGCAGAGCAGCGCTGCCACGTCTGCATCTACACACGTTTCTGCAAACCACTGCTAAGTGCTTGACAGAGAGAACTTCTCATTGTGAAAGTTTATAGAGATGCTTCCCGTTCCATTCACGTATGGAGCTCGGGATGAATAAATGTTTAAATGCTATTAGGCGCGCTGTAATTTATCTAATATTGTCCTTACGATCTCTAAGGAAGGGATAAGCAAAGGTTTTTAGCATATTCCTCTAGTTATCATTTAAGACCGTTTCTTGAAACTTTGTAAGTCCCTCGAAATAGTTTTCGTGTATCTTCAGCTGTCTGCCAGTTCAGTTTCTCCGGCATGTCTTGTGACATTCTCCCACTGGTCAAACAAACGTGTAACCATCCGTTCTACCCTTCACTTCATACGTTCAATATACCCTGTTAGTCTTATTTGGTACAGCAATACTGACCAATATTCTAGCGTGGGTCGAACGACTGATTTGTAAGGAACCTCCTGTGTAGCCTGACAGCATTTAC
Organism: Schistocerca gregaria; assembly: GCF_023897955.1. Classification (NCBI taxonomy): domain Eukaryota; kingdom Metazoa; phylum Arthropoda; class Insecta; order Orthoptera; family Acrididae; genus Schistocerca; species Schistocerca gregaria. The sequence goes on from NC_064922.1 coordinate 389,299,593, forward strand.
CTAGTATTCTAGCAATAAACCAAATCTGCCATCAGTTTTACCTATTAATGAGCCTGTGTGATCGTTCCATTTCATGTTCCTGCAAAGTTTTACACCCAGGCATTTGTATGAATTGGCCGATTCCAGTCATGACTCACTGATACTGCAATCATAAGAAACTACGTTTTTTTCGTTTTGTGAAGTGCACTGTTTTACGTGTTTCAACATGTAAAGCAAGTTCCTAGTCTTTGCATCACTGATATCTTGTCAAGATGGATATCAGAGATATTGGACGGCGTATTGTGAATGCTACCCTTCTTCTAGACCGGTGTGATCCGCGCTTTCTTCTAACCGCTGTACACAGTGTTTACTTGGTTCAAATGGCTCTGAGCACTATGGGACTTAACTTCTTAGGTCATCAGTCTCCTAGAACTTAGAACTACTTAAACCTAACTAACCTAAGGACATCACACACATCCATGCCCGAGGCAGGATTCGAACCTGCGACCGAAGCGGTCGCGCGGTTCCAGACTGTAGCGCCTAGAACCGCTCGGCCACATCGGCCGGCCGTGTTTACTTCGAGCATATTCAATATTATATGGTTAGAGGAGAGGCTAACTCCGTCTCAGATTTGGTATAAAATCTGATAGGGTTCCATTGGGCCTTGGTGCTCGGTCAGTCTCGAAATATTATCTCAGGAAACAGGATGCAAAGTGATTAAAAATTATTAGACAATTTCACAAGGGTAAAAATAATGAGAAGTACCAGAAATGACATCAGTGAGAAACTTAATATCAGAATTGGAGATCGCTTAGTTCCCGAAGTAAAGGAAATTTGCTACCTTACAAAAAAATAAGACATGACAGACGATGCAAGAAGGATATAGGAAGCAGGCTTACACGGGCAGATGAAGCATTTCTCGCTAAAATAAATCTGTCAATTTCAAATCTAGGCCTTGAGTAAGAAATTTCTGAATATTTTCCCGTAACGCAGCATTTGTGGGAAACGAATCATGGACTATGGAAGGATCGGAAAAGAAGACAATCGAAGCATCTGAGAAGGAGGTTCCCTACAGAATTGGCAAGGATGGGAATATCTGAAACCACTAGCTAGAAGAACGGACGAGTTGTTAGGGCATATTTCAAGAGATTAGGCCACATATAAATAAAAATACAGTCGAGAAAATGTATGGAAAGCAGAGTGGGGGGTCAGATACATTAGCAAAATCATATAGTTTAGAAATGATGTAATTATTATTTAGTCATTAGTTGTCCCATTTGATCTCTGTGAGATCTTGGGGCATCTGAGTTCACAATACACAGACATTGTGCCTACCGTTCTTCTTCCGCTGGTTGAAACAAAGTAAAAGATGCATGTCTTCAAATCCTTCTCCTGTAGACTGATGAGCCATAACATTTATGACCACCTGCTTAGTAGTTTGTTTGTCCGTCTCTGGAACGAAATAATCACCGATTCTGCGTATCAGGTATCCGACAGCTTGTTGGTAGGTTTGTGGAGATATGTGACATTAGATATCTACGCAGAGGTAATGTAATTCGTGTAAATAATGGGCCGTGATGGCTCCCGATAGCATCCTAGATTGGTTCCATAGGATTTACACCAGGCGAACTTGGTCGCTGAATGATCAACGTGAGTTCACTATAATGCTCCTCAAACCACTGCAGCACGCTTCTGGCTCCGAGACACGGAGAGTTATGCTGCTGAAAGATGACATCACTGGCCGGGAATACATCAAGCATGAAGGGATACAAGTGGTTCGCAGCTGTCAGCGTGTCTTCTGTTACTACCTCAGGTCTCAGGAAAATGTCTCCCGTAACATAATACTGTTCCCACCAACCTGCGTCCGTGGCGGGTTGCAAGTTTCGAGCCCCCGTTCACCGCAATGACAACGTTTGTGGAGACGATCATCGATCCAGTGTCGCAAAAATGTGAGTCACCCGAAGAGCCGACATGTTTTCATTGATGGACTGTCGAATTCCGATGCTCCCGTGCCCACTATAATCGTAACTGATGTCGTTGTTGGGTAAACATGCGAACAGGGGTGGTCTGCAGCGGAATTCCTTGTTCAACAATGTACGATAAACGGTGTACTCCGAAACACTTGTGTGTGCACAAGCACCGTGCTCTTTTGGCAGAGAAGCCACAGATCAAATTTGGAAATTTGTGGTGAGGTCTTATGGGACCAAACTGCTGAGGTCATCGGTCCCTAAGCCTCCATACTACTTAATGTAACTTAAACTAACTTACGATATGAACAACACACCCACCCATGCCCGAGAGAGGACTCTAACCTCCGACGGTGGGAGCCACACGGACCGTGACAGGGCGCCCCAGAGCGCGCGGCGCCACAGATCGCCATCTGCCCTACTTTACAGAGCAGACAAGCCTTGGGACCACACGTTCTGAGAAGAGTCGTGGACATTCAACCATTTAGTGCCTAGTGATAGTTTTACTGTCCTACCTCTTTCCGTAGATGCTCACGACAGTAGCACGTGAACATTCGACCTGCTTTGCTGTCTTTGAGATGCACGTTCACAGGCTCTGCTCAATAGCAATCTGTTCTTTGTCAAAGTCGCTTATCTCAATGGAATTTCCATTTGCAGCCCATATCTTGGCTATGGTAATCAACTGCCCGAGTTTGCTCCCTTACACACTTTTGTTACCGCGTCACGTGCCCGCAACGCCACCGGCGGCATCCAACATCGGGGTGGGCAGTGGTCATAATGTTTTGACTTATCATTGTATAGTAATGGCATAACATTCTTACGTAATGCTTTCTTCTTTATGGGGAATTAGGTTTCAGTTCATGTTTTACAGGCTGTATGCTTCCTAACAACTTTCATCACTGCTAATGATTTTCTTCCGCTGAATGGCTCTTTTTTATTGATAACAGATGAATGCTTTGTTGCGAAATCATTCGTTTTACTTTCTGAATGAAATAGATAGAGGCAAACGGAGGCGAAACTACAGTTTAAATACTCGTCGAACCGCAACAGCACTATCTCATCGTGCGCGTTAAAGGGGCCGGCACCTACCATCGGCCACGAATAATTTTACCATCGTGCACCTTTCCCGAAGACGTAGGCATTCAAAGATCTATGTCAGTACTGCTGCTTAATAGGTGGGATATGAAATCCGTCTGCGAATTATACTGTTCTGAATGTTTCATTGGTGTATTGTTACGCAGAATCCACTTTTGATTGGAACGTATTAATTCTTCCCTAAAGCCCTGCAAGTTTCCTTAGAACTACTTAAACCTAACTAACCTAAGGACATCACACACATCCATGCCAGAGGCAGGATTCGAACCTGCGACCGTAGCGGTCAAGCGGTTCCAGACTGAAGCGCCTAGAACCGCACGGCCACACCGGCCAGCCAGCCGTAAAAAGTAAAAGTAACTCTGCGATCAGGCTCAAAGGGACCACTCGTTTCCGATCGGCCGCCACGTCGCACTGTTCCACATGGCTTCACTTAGATGCGGTGCGGAGGGGCATGAGGTCAGCACACTCTCTTTTCAGGTCGTTACAGCTGTCTAGACCTTAGAAAACTTCTCATTCAAGCAACTGCTCAAACAATATCACCAGGCTAAGTGCATCCCGTTCCTGCCCTCACGCAGAGCTGGGTAGCCGCGTGGTCTCGGGCACCTTGCCACGGTTCGCGCGGGTCCCCCCGTCGGAATTTCAAGTCCTCCCTCGGGCATTGGTGTGTGTGTTGTCCTTAGCGTAAGTTAATTTAAGTTGGATTAAATAGTGCGTAAGCCTAGGGACCGATGACCTCAGCAATTTGGTCTCATAGAAAGTTACCACAAATTTCCAAATTTTTCCAGTCCTCACACCAAGATAAAACTATTAGCAGTACGGGGAAATGAACACAGGTCCTCCGCATGGAAATCAGTCATGTCGAGATGACCACTCAGTTGAGTCGTGCCCACTGTAATTGTAAACATCTTATTTGGAAGAGTAACATGTCGTAACAGAAATGTGTTGGCGTTTCAACCTGATCAAGTGTGTAGGACCACCAGGTACGATTAAGCAGGTTGGCGCGCTCTCTCTCTCTCTCTGTGTGTGTGTTCGTGCCGCCACTTTCCTAGGCGGAGCGCGTAAGCCGTTTATCGGAGAAACCGGCGTAATGCCACGTACGTGCCGCCTTGGCAGGACATTTCTCCGCGCGCTCCACATCTAGGACAGGGAATGCGTCACTCTGTCTGGCTCTCCAAGAAAACCGAAGAGCTCTACCTCTTCACTACTTCAGCTCCCCCCCCCCCCATTTTCATCCCCTTAAATAACGTGCAGCTTTAATTTAGATTTATTTATTATTGTGAGAATGTGTCCTTAGTGCAGGCGTAGAAAATAATTACGAGAAAATTAAGTATTTTTCCTTTAAAATTTGTGTATATATTTAATAACACGATGAATTAAATGGACTTCTACATCAAAATAACAGTAGGCCGGCAGGCTGAAGGACAAGAATGAAAAACATACGATGAAAGAACACAATCTCTCCGTTTTATTAAAAAAAGTAATTAATCAGATTGTTAAGATTTTATAGAAACGTAACACCTTTTTCTTTTAGACCAAGAAAGAAAACATGTCAAAGCCTCAGATCTATGGACGATAAATGCCCTTCTCTGTCGGCTTGCGGAGTATATAAAATTCTGGGTACATGTTGTAAGGTCTACATTGGAACTACAAAGAGAAGTGTGAATACACGTATAAAGATACGCAATAGTTATATCCGACTAAGAAAAGAAGAGCAAATGCAAAGCATTCTTTCAGTCAAGAAATTAGGAGGTGAACATTCCCGGAATCACAATTTTATCTATAATTACGACCTGTTATATACGGCTATATTACAAAGAAGCCATCGACATGTGTAAACATACGCACAGTTTTAACAGAGAAGGAGAAGCGGTGCAAGTGTAATATAGACAATAGTTAACAGAATCGATCGATAAGTTTCATCTTTGACAGACGACAGTTCTGTAGTAAAGTTGTATCTCTGACGAAAATTATCTCTGCCGATCACGTGTAAACTCCTCCACCCCCCTTTTTATAGAATTTATGACGATCTCCGACATCTGACCCATCAATCGGCAAGATTCAATCGAAATAGGAGCACATATGAAGATGTCCGACGCATCGCTGGACAAAACGTCTGGAAAAAAAAGTTTTATGGGTTCCCATCGTACAATCAGATAAATTCACCAGGAGCTAAGACAATTAGTCGTAAAAGCTTTCGACGAATTACGTCTATATATGTCTTCTACAATTACGTAGCTCCATGATTTTGGTCGAGCCTAACTACTGGACACGAACATTGCAGAGAAGATGTTGTGTCGTTTTTTAGAGAGCCCAGTTACACATCCTCAGGAAGCTATAAAAATTAAGGTATTACACCTGAACATAGGCCAACAGTAGCCTACACGTATTGCACGATAGAATAAAAAAAAGCATGTTTTTGACGGAAGGCAGTTTTTTCGTAAACTTCCTTTGAACAGAGTGTTAATGAAAAAGGATTAATATATCCGAAATCACTGTTTCAATGAACTAGTCAAGAGATACGTCCACTACTTCATTACATGGCATTTTCCGACAGCAGTGTGCAGTCTGTAAACTCTTATAGTGGCGTTTAGGGTTACTAATTTAAAACTGATGACGTCAGGAAAGGTGTTTGGCGTGATGCTGCTTACGTGGCGCTACCTTCCTGAAGAAGACAAATCAGGACAGGTGTCACGAAATAATAAATTTTTCCGAACGAATGCGAGTTTCATTATGATAAATGAATCCGGATGTATGGAAAGAGTTTCATAGTTAACGAGGAAGAACTTACCTAAAGCAAGATCCACTCCATTAATAAGTATTATGGACCTTCATTTCCGCTGCTTCATCTGAGACTAGTTCATCTTATTTCTACAACTGGTAAAATTAACTTTCAGAAGATTCCAATCACCCCTTCTGCGTGCAGTTTCCCACCCGTTCTGCTTATCAATCCGAGGTTCGAGATACAGATTTCTAGAACTACATGTTGGAAGAAGAGAAATAAATTACTCACTTACTGTCTTTGGCCACTTAGACCGCCGTATGCAGGATCTTTGTCCTTCCGATCTCAACTGTTGCAAAACAAAAGCTATGAGTTTTTATTCACACACGCGACATAGTCTCTGTGAAAAGGCTGCAGTTCTGATTAATGTCACGCAACAAAAAACACTCTTATTGAAGATTTGGCAACAGTTGCTCTGACGAATGTATCAATGATGTCTGAAGTCGACGTTATCATTTATTTTTCGCATCTTGTATCCAGTATCGTTGAATCGCTTGCCGAGAATTACGCCCTGCAACTTGGGGAGAAATTTCTATAATTGGTTTTACTGGATTGCACTAGACTCTAGAACGTTTAAATAATTGTGGTCATAGACCATATAAACTGGTTTAAAATAGTAAGAGGGTTGTACTGAATCCCTTGAGAAGCAATGAGCAGTATAGGACGCAATATTGTGACATGTTAGCAATGAAGAAAGCCTGCTCGAATACTCATTCACACAATGTACCCGCCTCCAGCGTATAGCTTGCATTCAGACGATCGTGCTTCTAAAAGGAAAAAGAGGCTATAACTGAGAAATTATAACTCATGAACTGTCAAAACAACAATTTGATCATGCACAATCTTCTCCAGTTAAAATGTACAGATGCCCCTCAGACAACCCCCGAATAAATGTTACAACTTATCCTCCATACCCCCACGAGAAGCGCCAGTAATGTTTGTGGGGTGATTTCAGTAAGCCACGTGCTAATAGAATCCTGCTTATGCGCTGACCATGGGATAAGAGGTGGATTACTGGTTCTCTTGCCCACATTAGCGAATACTGAGACGCCAGTACTACCCTAATACTTCGTGTACTCCCTGCTTGACTGAGACGGAAAGGTAAATTTTACGTATGCCGAGAATGACAAAACTAATCCAGCTTTCTTATGCATCACAATCTGCCTTGTAAGTGAAAAATTGGTCCCCCAGTTTTATTATGCTGTATTTATTACGCGGTTTAGTGTACACTCTTAACCTAGAATGAGTAATGTCGTATACACAAGTGGTTCTCAACCTTTTTCATATCAGCGTTTCCTAGCAGCCTTGTAATAGTGTTCAGCAACCCTTCTCCCTTTTCCTATTTGATAGATCTGGTAGATATGTAGAATGTTAAATGAAAGGTGCACAGTCCTTAATGGTCTCAGGAAGCTACTGTATAAAGCAGTAACAAAGACATTGAAATAGATGTAATAATAATAATAGTAACGTATTCACAAAACTCACATGAATGTACATCATTAGTAGCTCATAAACAAATGCCAACTTCGTGATATCTCGTTCCACATTTTTCAGTCGTAGTCTAAAATCACCACTTTCACATAATTGCACTATGTTTCGCGCTTCTGTCAGCAGGTTAAAAACATTATCTGTTAGAAAATATATTTACATGCAGTTCATATTTGTATGCCATTTCAAGTTCTTCTGGTCTCATTTTTAAACTAAATAGTATCAGAAATATCGTTTTAATCAATTATACCGGGTTAGCTGTCTATCTAGCTACCTACAAAGGTGATATTAAAAGACTGGATAGTATCATTGGGGGCCAAGTAACTGTTACTGAATGCTGCCCTATACTTCAGAGTGACTCAGCTATATAATACTATTTTTCAGCATACTACCAAACCTCCGAAGAGAACGTTCGGGACGTTCTACCAATCATTCAGTTCGTCGGCGATAGAAATCCGCTTCACGGTCACAGAGCTGTCCGAGAATAATTTTGGGAACGTCCTCATGGTTGGAAAATATCTCCCTCCCTCTCCCTCTTCTCCCACCAGACGTTCTTCCTCGATTGTCTTGCCATTTTCGTTTGTGGTAGACGTCGATGGCCTTGATTCTCGATCAGCATTACCCACGTCTGTGCGGTCTTTTTGAAATTGTAGGCACCATTTCACTACTGCTGGTCACGACATTACATTTGTTCCATATACTGCCAGAATTTTACGGTGAATCTGTGTGCAGTTTAGATGTTTTGCCCACAAGTCTCGTACTGTCTCGCGTACTTCATCTTTGGGGGTGCCTTTGCAGTTCGTACAACATTTCATTCGCCCCCTGTGATCTATCAGGTGTCTGAAAATGCACCACTTTTGTTGTGTAAAGGTCTTAAGAAAATTAAACACACGTTCATTTTGTCTGTCAGTCATTGAAAAAACAATCAACAAAGCAAAAGCACGGCGTCCGACCCCGCCGCCTTTTTTCAGAGTGGTGTATTTCGAAGCAACGTTCCCTCGAGATCATCACTGTACGATCAGGTCATTGATTCCTTATTTTTTAGCTTTGACCCTTACCTTACTCTCTCTCTCTCTCTCTCTCTCTTTCTTTTTCTCTCTTCCTGTGTGTGTGTGTGTGTGATGCATGCAACAATGGGATCTAATTAAAAGCACTGCGGTATTACTGTTAAATAGTTGCGAGTTCTGGGAAAGCTAAGTGTGGGAGAGGATAAAGCAGAGCGCTGTTGAGGACAAAGAAATTGCGTCCGGCGTTCGTATGCATATCGCGGATGAGATTTCACGGTCCGCTTTTGCCGCCGTGAACTATTCCGCTGAATGGTCGAGACCCGAGAGAAAGGTAGCGATGGACGAGTCACTCCCCGTTGGCGTTTCCGCGTCTGCCAGACGTGTAGCCCGGGCCGGAGAAAGGGCGGGCAAAGTGAACGGAGCAGGAGCACGTGTCGTGAAAGCGGCCAGGGCACACCACGCGGCCTGTCCACCTGCAGCTGACCCCCTACAGGCCACCACTCCAGATGGTACAGCGCTCTGTGCGGCCTGGGATCCATCGAGCATAAGACACTGTGGCTGACACACGGACTCTGCATTTCTAGCAGCAGCAGATCGAACACCGACTTAACTATTGTTTAGAGCTCTTCCTCAATTTTTTTCCTTATTTGCTGCTACATTGTCCTTCGAGAAGGCTTTAGCCGACACTTTCCACTTCCTTCAGCGTGCTACTGTTCCGTCTGTTAACGATCTTGTTGAGCGGAAGCTGGCTCTCGTTAATACTGGAGCGTCATCAAGTCGTTACCAGCTTTCCTGACGTCACTGCAGAGTGGAAATTCGTTATAGAATATCAGCGTTGTTTCTTCGGTAAAATCGAGAGGAGGTGCTGACGGACCCTTCCTGATCACGACATTGTGCACCACTATTTTAAGCTAAATTTGAAACCTCTGCGTAATGTATTCGTAGGCTGAGGGAGTGTGGCAATGATAAATGCTGTTTCACCTGTGAAATGCGCTTAAGTTCGGTGCGGCCATATTTTTATTCAAGAAAAATACACGCATGTTGAAAAAAAAACAGAAGACATTGAACAATTAGAGACAGGACGTTCACATTCACGGAACATGTACATTAGTGCGTTCTGCAGAAATGATGAGCTTTTCTCCGGCAGCGGTGGTCTAGCGGTTCTAGGAGCGCAGTCCGGAATCGCGCGACTGCTACGGTCACAGGTTCGAATCCTGCCTCGGGCATGGATGTGTGTGATGTCCTTAGGTTAGTTCGGTTTAAGTAGTTCTAAGTTCTAGGGGACTGATGACCACAGATGTTAAGTCCCATAGTGCTCAGAGCCATTTGAACCATTTGATAAGTTTTTCAGTGACCTCGGTAGCATGTGTCCTGCTGTTACCTAGTAGGCACAGGGCCCGCCATCGGCCCTGATAACTTGTTCCATGCATGATGGCATCGACCCGTATAAGGCGCGAATGGCGTCCTGTGATAAAACCATTCATGCTCCACGCACCTGGTTCCAAAGTTCATCTGTGACAGTTGGCATTGGGTCATAGCGCTGCATCCGTTGTTACACCATGTTCCACACATTTTCGAATGGCGACAAGTATAGTGATCTGCCGGGCCAGAGGCAAAGGCTGACATCCTGTGACACCAAGAAGGAAAGTGTTCGTGCAGCAACATGTGGTCGTGCATTGTCTTGCTGAAAAATGGCGTCTGGGTGGTGTGCGGAAAGGGTACGGCTACGGGTAGCAGGACGTCTTTCACGCAGGTGGCACACATCTTAAGGTCTTGAGTTGGTGTTGTATGTCTTGTGCGAATGCAGTCATTGTGTTGCCGCTTCCCCTGTCTGCGGCGAACAAAATTGCGGATATCATGTTCAAATAAGCAGAACCTGGATTCGCCCGAAAACACTATCTGATGTCATTCCTGTCCCCAGGGACGTTCCACACACCATTGCAGTCTAGTATGTTTCTACACATTCGTCAAAGATAAGTGGAGAAGTGGACGACGCACATGTAACCCATGCCGCAATAAACGGCGACGGACTGGCACTCCTGGTAGTGGAAGATTACTCCATTAATGCGCCAGAGTCGAGGAGGACGCAGATTTGCCCTAATATGCTATTTTTATGAGGCGTCAATCTTGTGTGTGTGTGTGTGGGGGGGGGGGGGGTTCTCGGTGTTGCGACCTGACCCATCTTGTCGTGTCCTATGGCTTTCCGTAAACCATTCGGCACACACTCTTTGAACTGGCGAAACGCTTTGCCTCACATGAGCAGCAATTTCCCGGATGGATGCAATAATGCTCCCTCTTTCAAACACTGATTTGACGGTACGGCTCGCGCATGCGTCTTCGAGGCATTCTGCACGTCTGCTCAAGTCACACTGATCCATTACCTTCGGTTTATAGCGACAACGGGAGCCGTAGGCACATTTTACCGGTAGGTGGTATTGCGCAGTGATATCGGTGTTGACCTTGAGCCCGAGGGCCGACATGACTCAAATGCTAATCATTTCAGCAGATCATACTAATGTACATGTCTTCAAAATATAAAGTTCCTATCGCTAGTCGTTAAAGGTATTCTGTTTTTTCCTGAACATGACTGTACGAGTATGCTATATTCTGCCAACTGCTTTCAGCCTCATTCGTCCGTTGCGTTGTCATAAAAGAATCAATAATACGTTACACTATATAGCAAACACAATAAATCAACTCAAAACGAAGTATAACTCTTACGCCAACGGCATCATCTTTCAAGATCATAGTGAGTTGCAGATGTAACTTCACTGTCGCATTTAGTTACCATGTTGTCATTGTTACCGGTTGCTTTTTGTTACCAGAGATTTCTTGTTTCAGTTCCTTTAACGAAACATTTATTCTACTGTATAACTTTCGCGGCAATACAAAACACGTACACAGATTACATATAGGCATATTCAGCATTTCTAACATTTGTAAATATGTGCGGATTGCTTGAACTTTGCTCTAGAATTAGCCAACAGATCATAGTCACACCTGAAAAAATCGGTTTTGTTAAGTCAAGCACAACCAAACAGCTTCATCTTCAAAACAACAATGACAGTCGAACAATAAACCGATAGCAAAGCAACTGGAGTACCAACACATGGAAGAAAAACTTTTATGTGTAACCAGCATGTTATATAGAATATTTTATTGGAATTAGTCTAGACTATTATTTCCGAAAATATTTACTGTTTCTACTGAAAAACGTGTGTACAGGACGCGGAAGATAACGCAGAGAGCCCCGTTACATCGTTCGCGGGCTATACTATGCTGTGAAGGAAAATCGTAACGCCATTAAATTCTAAAGAAATGCAGAATGACCTGTGAAGTATCATCATTGGTACAGGGGCTGGCGGTTGATCATGAATGTATATAAGTGTAACGTATTATACAGAAATGGGCAGGAATATAAATTATTGCTGTATTACACGACTGACGATAAATGACTATGCGAACGAAGCACCTTAAAACAGAACGACCCTGCATAACTAGTTATAGGAGAATCCTGATCGGTTCATTGGTAGAATCTTAAGGAAATGTAATTCATCAACAAAAGAGGTTGTTTACAAACCTTTCGTCAAATCGGTTCTTGAGTACTGCTTCACCATCTTGCGATCTTACCAAGTGAGATTCTTAGAGGAGACAGAGAAGATCTAAAGAAGAGCGGCACATTTCGTCACGGATTCGTTTAGTAACCGAGAGAGTGGCCCCGAGGTGCTTACCAAGCTCTAGCAGCACACGCTTCGAGAGAAGTTTTGTGATTCGTGGAGAGGTTTACTGTTGAAATTCCAACAGCGTACGTTGCAAGAAGAATAATCAGGCAATACGTTACATCGTCTCACATACATCTTATGAAATGATCATAACGGGAAAGTTATTGAAACGCGCACTCATAAACAACTATTGCAACAGGAAAAATGAGACATGTCTGTAGTACTGAGAGCACTCTCTGCCACTCACCGTAATGTGACTTGGCGGAGTTTCGATATAGATGTAACTTCAGCCGTAATTTGAGATTCATTACAGCGGCGGAACGTGATGGGATTGGTAGCGGTGTACCATTATGCGGTGATTCCATGGTGCGGACTTTCGCTGCGGGATGAAGATGCAAGTGTTTGGTGTAGCGCTCTCCTCAGCTGTAAGAGTGCGGCCACTTTCTCGCCACACCTCGGTCTGGACGGCCCCTCCCTCCGTGAACCGGGGTACTGGTTCCTCACAGACTTGGGATGAAAGGCCACTCGGGGATTCATCTCGAGCCACTCCGAGGAGGCGTACTTTCAACTTTCTCCGTAAAGTGAAGGTAACCCCGGACGCAGTCTGCGGAAATTCGTTTTATACTTGTAATGTACAATCACAGGAAGCATAAATCAGTTAGAGCAATTGTCGATACGTTTCGCGTTGGCGAGAACATGCGCCATTATCTAAGGAAGAACTGAATGCTGAACGGTGCGTGATACCGCCAATCTCCGCAAATCTGTACTTGCGTGCGAAAGTCGACCTCTTCGGTAAATGGCAGACGTCGAATCCACTTGTAATTATACTGTAATTACACGAAATCTACACTAGTCTGTGGTGCACAAATGGCTTTCTCTTCAGATGAGCGTATTTAATATGGGCAATTTTTCCTCTTCTCGGTTGATGCAGAGGTCATAGACAAATGTAATGTATTGCGAATATATATAGATAGAAGGATCCTTTATTGTATGATTATATGATAGCGGAACAAACACTGGTAGCAGTTACTTCTATAGAATAACTATGAGTATGCGTGCGGAACGATTTGAAGTGGAATGATCATATAAAATTAATTGTTGGTAAGGCGGGTACCAGGTTGAGATTCATTGGGAGAGTCCTTAGAAAGTGTAGTCCATCAAGAAAGGAAGTGGCTTACAAAATACTCGTTCGGCCTATACTTGAGTATTGCTCATCAGTGTGGGATCCGTATCAGATCGGGTTGACGGAGGAGATAGAGAGGATCCAAAGAAGAGCGGCGCGTTTCGTCACAAGGCTATTTGGTAAGCGTGATAGCGGTATGGAGATGTTTAGCAAACTCAAGTGGCAGACTCTGCAAGAGAGGCGCTCTGCATCGCGGTGTAGCTTGCTGTCCAGGTCTCGAGAGGGTGCGTTTCTGGATGAGGTATCGAATATATTGCTTCCCCCTACTTATACCTCCCGAGGAGATCACGAATGTAAAATTAGAGAGATTCGAGCGCGCACGGAGGCTTTCCGGCAGTCGTTCTTCCCGCGAACCATACGCGACTGGAACAGAAAAGGAAGGTAAGGACAGAGGCACGTAAAGTGCCCTCCGCCACACACCGTTGGGTGACTTGCGGAGTATAAATGTAGATGTAGATGAATGGATTTACTTCCGCATTTATAAGTTGAAAATAGAACGAAACTTCTTTGATTAGTCCATTTATCGTCATAATCCACGTTAGTGAATTTCTCCTCATCTCTCGTCTTTCAGAACACGGAACTTCCCGGTAAGCAAGGGATCGATACTAGATACCAGCTGACCCTTAATGCAGCACAGCTCACACGAAGTCTCTACATTTAGTGTAAGTCAGTACATTGTAATACTACACTAGTCCGTGGCGAACAAATGGCTTTCTCTTCAAATGAACGTATTTAATATGGGCAATTTTGAACGTATTTAATATGGGCAATTTTACCTCTTCTCGGATGATGCTGAGGTCATCGTGTAGCAGTTCTTTTTTCTGGGCAAAGATCTGTGCTGACGATGGAACCTTCAAATATTTCCCAAATAATAAAAGCTTATCGATCTCTCTTATTGTTCATTGTAACGATCGTATACACTTTACCAGCGCTCCATCGAGGTAGCCGTTTTGAAATTCAGTTTATAAGATTATACGATTTTCAAACCACACAACTTCGTGAGGGACGGACGTAGAGTGGTGGGAACAGTCATGCAACTCCTGTGGATGTGCTGTAGCCAGTGTCAGTCGTGGCTTGGTCTCGTGAACGTCGTCTGAACGTAGTCAAGGAGTTTATTAAAATTGGCGGATCGCCGATGGTGACACTCTGATATTTCCGCATCCACTCTGCGCTTGGTCAACATGATCCCGTTTCGAATAAGAAAAAAGATTTACACATGGGCTTGGAATTCCAGAGGAACAAGCTCTACTTCGAAATGGAAATATCCTGGTCGAATTCGCACTGCAACACGACCGGAAAATGTGGCTTTAGTAAGGCGTCCAGTGCAGCATTCTCTGGCGGCGCTCAGCACGAAAACACGCGACGGACCTACGCCTACCGGGCCGAAGTTTTCGCAGAATTCTTCAGCAAGGTCTAAAGAAGTATTCGTATAAGGTCGCCATGACTCAAGATATGAGTGACAGAGACTTTGGAACTCTTACGAGATTGTGATAAAACAATCTTCGAAACATGTGCTGTACTGATGTCATTACCTTTACGGTCGAACGCAATTGTCATATTTCAGGTGCAGTAAATAAACAAAATTTCAGATACTGATCTAAAAACAATTCCGAGAACTTCACCAGTGTGCTTTACTGCCCGAAAGCAACAGTTTGGTGTGCAGTTTTTCAGTTTGGTCTGTTGGTTTCCTACTTTTTGAAGAAGATGGTGTGGCAGTTATAGTAAATAATGATCGTTATTCAGTGTCGCTGCAAAACTTCCTCTGGCCAAAAGGGGCTATATTACGAGTATTAATGAACACGAAGCAGAATAGTTTGGTTACAGCAATATGGTGCAAAATCTCACCCATCTCGTCATTCACTTAAAATACTGAGAGACATGTCTCCCGGGCACGTTGTTTCCCTACGATGTGGTATTGGGTGCCCTCCACGCCTACCTGACTAGACACACAACGAGTGTTTCCTGCGGGGATACCTACAGGAGTTTCACAATCGCCTGAAAACCCTGGAAGCTTTTAAGGAAGTGCTGTTGTTGTTGTTGTCTTCAGTCCTGAGACTGGTTTGATGCAGCTCTCCATGCTACTCTATCCTGTACAAGCTTCTTCATCTCACAGTACCTACTGCAACCTACATCATTCTGAATCTGCTTAGTGTACTCATCTCTCGGTCTCCCTCTACGATTTTTACCCTCCACGCTGCCCTCCAATGCTAAATTTGTGATCCCTTGATGTCTCAAAACATGTCCTACCAACCGATCCCTTCTTCTAGTCAAGTTGTGCCACAAACTTCTCTTCTCCCCAATCCTATTCAATACCTCCTCATTAGTTACGTGATTTATCCACCTTATCTTCAGTATTCTTCTGTAGCACCACATTTCGAAAGCTTCTATTCTCTTCTTGTCCAAACTAGTTATCGTCCATGTTTCACTTCCATACATGGCCACACTCCAAACAAATACTTTCAGAAACGACTTCCTGATACATAAATCTATATTCGATGTTAACAAATTTCTCTTCTTCAGAAACACTTTCCTTGCCATTGCCAGTCTACATTTTATATCCTCTCTACTTTGACCATCATCAGTTATTTTGCTTCCCAAATAGCAAAACTCCTTTACTACTTTAAGTGTCTCATTTCCTAATCTAATTCCCTCAGCATCACCCAACTTAATTCGACTACATTCCATTATCCTCGTTTTGCTTTTGTTGATGTTCATCTTATATCCTCCTTTCAAGACACTATCCATTCCGTTCAAATGCTCTTCCAAGTCCTTTGCCGTCTCTGACAGAATTACAATGTCATCGGCTAACCTCAAAGTTTTTACTTCTTCTCCATGAATTTTAATACCTACTCCAAATTTTTCTTTTGTTTCCTTTACTGCTTGCTCAATATACAGATTGAATAACAACGGGGAGAGGCTACAACCCTGTCTCACTCCGTTCCCAACCACTGCTTCCCTTTCATGGCCCTCGACTCTTATGACTGCCATCTGGTTTCTGTACAAATTGTAAATAGCCTTTCGCTCCCTGTATTTTACCTCTGCCACCTTTAGAATTTGAAAGAGAGTATTCCAGTCAACATTGTCAAAAGCTTTCTCTAAGTCTACAAATGCTAGAAACGTATGTTTGCCTTTCCTTAATCTTTCTTCTAAGATAAGTCGTAAGGTCAGTATTGCCTCACGTGTTCCAACATTTCTACGGAATCCAAACTGATCTTCCCCGAGGTCCGCATCTACCAGTTTTTCCATTCGTCTGTAAAGAATTCGCGTTAGTATTTTGCAGCTGTGACTTATTAAACTGATAGTTCGGTAATTTTCACATCTGTCAGCACCTGCTTTCTTTGGTATTGGAGTTATTATCTTCTTCTTGAAGCCTGAGGGTATTTCGCCTGTCTGATACATCTTGCTCACTAGCTGGTAGAGTTTTGTCATGACTGGTTTTCCCAAGGCCGTCAGTAGTTCTAATGGAATGTTGTCTACTCCGGGGGCCTTGTTTCGACTCAGGTCTTTCAGTGCTCTGTCAAACTCTTCACGCAGTATCGTATCTCCCATTTCGTCTTCATCTACATCCTCTTCCATTTCCATGATATTGTCCTCAAGTACATCGCCCTTGTATAAACCTTCTATATACTCCTTCCACCTTTCTGCCTTCCCTTCTTTGCTTAGAACTGGGTTGCCATCTGAGCTCTTGATATTGATACACGTGGTTCTCTTCTCTCCAAATGTCTCTTTAATTTTCCTGTAGGCAGTATCTATTTTACCCCTAGTGAGGAAATGCTAACAAACGAATTTTCTATTCATTCCCCACGAAATGACTGTCAGAGTCATGGAAACTTCCCGAGACGGGCTCGATCATTGCATCATTGTTCAAAATCCGTTAATGTAAACTGGTCCTGAAAGTGGCATTTTGTGTATTTTTATTTAAGAAAAAGGAATTGTTTGTATCTCAAAGTTATTTTTATTCATTCTCAAATTAAGGGAGTTCATTTTGCCGCACCTGTATGCTCTGAAGTTAAATTTTATAATCAGTTGATAAAAGATAAGCTAGGTCGCAGTATATCTGCTTAGGGTACGTTATTTTTTACGCTCTTGTTTCATGTTGTCTGGTAGGATCGGTTGTCCTAATGTATTGGTGAATACATTTGTGGCAAGAATCTCTCTGTGGCACTAACAAGGTTCTCAAATTATTCAGTATGGTCACAGAATAAAGAATAATGGAGAGGGAGAGAGAGAGAGAGGGAGAGGGAGGGAGAGAGGGAGGCAGGGGGGAGGGAGGGAGGGGAGAGAGAGAGAGAGGGGGGGCGGGGGGAAGGGAGGGGGGAAGAATCAATGAAGTATATGATTTCCTGAGGTTCAGTGATCGGAATCTGCATCAGTTGAATTGGCCTGTGGACATATGGTACAGGTATAATTGTGTCCTACTAAACATTCCACAGATCTTTAATAAAAATGTCTCTTCCGTGTCGCATCAAAAATGCTTTCTAGATTCGAAATTTGTCTGTCTTTTTTGCCTGTCTTTTTCGGTATAGGAACATTTGTCCCGGGTGACATACTAATTAAAATACCACAATCAAAGAGAGTTGACTACAGCTCAAGCAGAAAAGTCGACTAATATGGCAGACAAAAATTGAAAGTTTGTTGTGTAACGTTTCATTGATGCAGCAGTAACGTCATTAGTATTCGTTCCCGCGCCCGTCGACGATACTTCCACTTGACATGGGGGCGGTAGCACCTCTCTCTTGCAAACGGGGCATTCGGGCAATTGCTGGAGTGAACTCACTGGGTCGCTGGTAACTTCGTCACGGATCGAAAAGGAGGTGAATGTGGCTCCGGCAGCGTCCGCTCCCTTTGCTCGTTTCTGTTTTTGTTACCTGCGGATTTACGAGCTCTCTCCCGTAATTGGCCCCCACGCACTCTGGCGAGCGAGGTAGGATTTTCTCCCGAATACAATTCAGCGGGTCGCTTTCGGTGTCCAGATTGGTTCACTCGTAACTTTTCCTTTGGTTACTGCGTACTTTATGAGATGTGGACACACAATAGTTTCCAAGAGGCATAATACACTAATAACTTGTTACGTTGGTTACATATATGACAGCTAAAAGCAGCTAGAAAATGAATGGCTCTCGGCTGCTTATGCAGGGTGGAGGAAAACAACCTCATAATATGGTGAAAGTAAGGGACAAAACTTTCCACGAAGTCATAATGTCGGAAGCACATGGTTGTGGAGCTACGTCCATAAAACGGTAGCCAATCAGCGACGACCGCGCGAGAGTGTGTGTTCCAGCTGAACAGTTAAACCTAGAGAAACTTTAAATTCGTATTCATGGCTGGTTACGTTAGACGCGAATTTTCCGTGATGTTTCTGAATTAAGCTATATTATTATATCAACGACACAAAAGTTCCTTAACGTAATTAATTAGTGAAGATAACTAATTGCACTGCTAGACATGCCCCGAATACGTTCGCCTACCGGACAAACTTCTACGCGATTTTATTGGCGTAGCTCCCCAGCGCTCATTCCCGACCTATAGTTGTCAAGATAACTTTGCTCGATTCGACGCCTCTTACCCTGCTCTTTCGTCATTGTCAGGTTGTTGTTCTCCACCCTTCAATAGAGTTAGAGCTTTCAACGAGTATACGGGGCAGTCTTTCAGACAGTGCTTGTAATGTATGCTAAAAGAAGAGACGATTTACAGCAACTGGACGAAATTTACGTCAAAATGAAAATTTTTTAAAGCCAAGACATGAGTTGAGGAAAAGCCTGCGTCAAGTCTCGGCCCAAAAGCATTAGCTCACAGACTATCATTGATTGTGTCATTACGAGAGTGCACTACGTCATAAAGCAGCATCTGTGAGACAGTGATTTGTGGACAATAAAAGTGCTGAAATAGACTGACAGGTCCGGAGTCTGGACGCGAATCCAATGGAACACTTTTGGGGTGAGCAGAATGTTGACTACCCTCTGCACCCCTGCGTCCGACATGCTGCTTCTCTGAATTCGGTGCCTAGGGAAGAATGGACTGCCATTCCTCCACACAAATTCAGACAACTCATTGGAAATGTACACAGCAAAGTTCAAACAATCCAAAAGGCGAACTATGGATACTCTCCTTAATAATGTCCAATAACAGGTGTCCGATACTTTTGAGCGAATAGTGTATGAATTTTTGAGCAGATTTTTACGCAATTATTACAAAAATATCACATCTTACACTTTTCCCTCCCTTCTCAGCAGAAATCAGTGCTTACGTTACGAAGACAAATATCGACTAGTAAAAAAAAGTAAAATAAAGGTTCAAATGGCTCTGAGCACTATGGGACTCAACTTCTGAGGTCATCAGTCCCCATGAACTTAGAACTACTTAAACCTGACTAACCTAAGGACATCACACACAACACATCCATGCCCGAGGCAGGATTCGAACCTGCGTCCGTAGCGGTATCGCGGTTCCGGACTGAAGCTCCTAGAACCGCTCGGCCATAGTGGACGGCTCAATTGATCACTAAGATCTCGAAGGAGAAAGGATCTTTTGATTTGTGGAAAATGTAATTTGCTTCTTATCTGTTGGTGGATTCGCATCATGTGACGTGACTTGTAGAAGGAAAATATACGAACTATTCTTACCTTTAATTCGACCATTCGTACCCGGTTTAAATATTTACGTAGTCTGGATAAACTTGGTCTGCCATTTATATCATTAAAGTCCTATTCGTGTTTAACAAACGGATCTCATGTATCATTCAGCGGATATCACGATTCCCAGTTGATAAATTTGCTACCTCAACATCCTCTCGTCAGCAAACTGTATTTAGCACTGCGAATAGCCGCTGTGTTTGCACAGAACTTCGTAGACATGCATAATATGGGTAGCCGTTGAGTGCTGTTTGAATTCCTAAGGGACCAAACTGCTGAGGTCATCGGTCCCTAGACACTACTGGAATTAACGTATACTAACAAGAGCACACACACACACACACACACACATACACACACACACACACACACACCCCCCCCCCCCCACACACACACACACACATGCCCACACACACACACACACACACATGCCCGAGGGAGGACTCGAACCTCCGGCGGGAGGGCCGTTGAGTGCAAATAAGAGATTTTACAGCTAAATTAATTTTGAGGCTACATAGTAAAAACTGTGAGCACAACCAAACTTTGCTCAGTTATCTAATCAGATTTATAATCTCACAGCTGATACGTAATACTCATGAGGCACTTACAGTAAATCATGAAGTTAGATTTTTTTAAAGCAGTTGCCTCGCTTTTCTAGAATAATTTTGGTTGGCATATCTCACTGATTGTGAACTAATATTAACAGCTTGTTACAGTTGTCTTAGTGCAACTGAACTCGCTCCGGTTTTGGAAAATCAGTGAATGAAAACATTAACTGAGTTTTGTTTCGTCGCCCAAACGTAGCTCTCTAAGAGTAATTTGTCTTACATTATTTTTTCTTTCTGATTTCTTGGAAATTGTTAAGCTTGATCTCTCCGCAAAATAATTATTTACCATAGAGAATTTAAGGCTCGTTTCCCTTACAGTGAGATGAATAAAGCGCTGCAGGAGAATTGGTGTAGCTGCAGTGAGCGGCCGAGAATTGTCGTGAAGAGGGAAACGGATGACAGTTACTTTACAGGGGGTGCATGAAATCAGGAGGAACCCCTGAAGAGAGCTCTACACTTGGCAGGAGACTATTTTCTAGACATCTTTAGGAGCTCACTGCGCGCTCAGAACTGAAAAGTGCGATGCAATGCGAACTACAGGTACACTGGACACTGCGCAACACGTCTGCGCAAAGCTTCATCTGATTTTCATTGTGGCGTCAGTTTTGCGACTGTTCGATGTATCCCTCCTAGCAAAATGATATTATTGGGTCTCCGATATTTTCATTATACACGTTATTTCAGGCAAAAGTTACGTGCCACACGTTCATAGTTGCAGAAGATCCCACTAGGATTCATTGTCGATAGGATGGGCTTTTTTTGCATATTCTGTGGATACTGGCCAATCATGGAAAGCAAAAATTTTGACACTCGTGGTGAAATGTATTCCTTGAAGAAATTTGTACAAAAGTGAATGAAGTACCTTTCCTTACACTCAGTCGACAGAGTTAGAACAATATCTTCCTTAAACCGTTCGCAAATATTGCAATGATTATAAACTGAAAAATTGAACTAGGTGCCTGAAAATGGTACAGGGATAAGATATCTTTCGTGCTAATGGTTATTGATTATTTCAAGAAATTACACTACTGCCCATTAAAATTGGTACACCAAGAAGAAATGCAGATGATAATCGGGTATTCATTGCACAAATGTATTATACTACAACTGACATTGATTACATTTTCACGCAATTTGGATGCATAGATCCTGAGAAATCAGTACCGAGAAAACCACCTCTGGCCGCAATAACGGTCTTGATACGCCTGGGCATTAAGTCAAACAGAGCTTGGATGGCGTGTACAGGTACAGCTGCCCATGCAGCTTCAACACGATACCACAGTTCATCAAGAGTAGTGACTGGCGTATTGTAACGAGCCAGTTGGTCGGCCACCATTGACCAGACGATTTCAGTTGGTAAGAGATCTGGAGAATGTGCTGGCCAGGGCAACAGTCGAACATTTTCTGTATCCAGAAAGGCCCGTACAGGACTTGCAACATGCGATCGTACATTATCCTGCTGAAATGTAGGGTTTCGCAGGGATAGAATGAAGGGTAGAGCCACGGGTCGTAACAAATCTGAAATGTAACGTCCACTGTTCAAAGTGCCGTCAATGCGAACAAGAGGTGACCGAGAGGGGTAACCAATGACACCCCATACCATCACGCCAGGTGACACGCCACTATGGCGATGACGAATACACGCTTCCAGTGTGCGTTCACCGCGATGTCGCCAAACACGGATGCGACCATCATGATGCTGTAAACAGAACCTGTATTCATCCGAAAAAATGACGTTTAGCCATTCGTGCACCCAGGTTCGTCGTTGAGTACACCATCGCAGGCGCTCCTGTCTGTGATGCAGCGTCAAGGGTAACCGCAGTCATGATCTCCGAGCTGATAGTCCATGCTGCTGCAAACTTCATCGGACTGTTGGTGCAGATGGTTGTTCTCTTGCAAACGTCCCCATTTGTTGACTCAGAGATCGAGACGTGCCTGCACGATCCGTTACAGCCATACGGATAAGATCCCTGTCATCTCGACTGCTAGTGATACGAGGCTGTTGGGACCAAGCACGGCGTTCCGTATTACCCTCCTGAACCCGCCGATTCTATATTCTGCTAACAGTCATTGGATGTCGTGATACGATTAACCGCAATCGCGATAGGCTACAATCCGATCTTTATCAAAGTCGGAAACGTGAAGGTACGCATTTCTCCTTCTTGTACGAGACATCACAAAAACGTTTCACCAGGCAACGCCGGTCAACTGCTGTTTGTGTATGAGAAATCGGTTGGAAACTTACCTCGTGTCAGCACGTTGTAGGTGTCGCCACCGGCGCCATCCTTGTGTGAATGCTCTGAAAAGCTAATCATTTGCATATCAGAGCAGCTTCTTCCTGTCGGTTAAATTTCGCGTCTTCGTAGTGTAGCAATTGTAATGGCCAGTAGTGTATATGGAGCCAGTCTTTGAGAACGGGAGCTCATAGCGACTTCCAGCAAACTTTAAACATAATTTCCAAAATTTTCTAAACTTTTTCTCTCTTACATGCATAACTTCAACTCATATAACTCATTTGTGAGGAAATTAGAAGTTTGAAGGTGTTTTACAAAGGGAAGTTCGATTTTTTAACCAATCGGGAGATTACTGGTCCCATCCTAACCTTCATTTCTCTGAACTGTTAACGTGGTTACCTCAACAATGGTAGCTATCACGGTACGACACAGGTAACGACGCATTGGAGACGAGAGGCAGTCCACAGTAGAGAAGCGTGTAGTGCTTGGCTCCTCAATGAAACGCAGACGGCCGTCTCGGGTGCTACCTCGTCCGCAGGTGCGCGCGTTGAAATGGCTAATAGCGGCGGCGGAGGCGGGGGCGGCATTGTGGCCGGTCGTGACCCCGCACCGCCTGACCGACTAAGCCACACCTACCGCAGTCCGCGAGTGCTAGGCTCGCGGTGGAAGAGTCGTGACTCACACGCCGCTCCACCAGCCTGCTGAGTCAAAGCCTTTGACGTTGGACGAGTCGAGTGGAGAGGTGACTCTCGTCGACACCGCTATGTCTGTTGGGCGTTGGAGAAGATGTGTGGAAGTCAACAATACGCTGTCAGTGAACAGAAATAAAAGTGTCTCAGTGGTTCACGGGTGTCGCTTAGGATAGTACTGTGAAAGCTGCACAATATTTCAACAGGACAGCTGCTCGTCATTTCACGCGCTTACTGATGAGTTGCTGCAATGGCTCGCCAATATACACGCTGGCTCGATAGAAAAGCGCAGACGCCAAGGTGTAGGGTATAATGTCATCATAGACGAATCGTACGGGACCTTGGCATCCAGAGCCCTTTGCCGGAGAAACAGGCTACGGTCTTCGCATGCGCGACGCGGGAAAAGGGCGCTCGCGGTGCCCAGTTTAAGTGTGCGGTATGTGTTGACCTGGTTTCGTTAGTCTGCTGCCGATGATGCCTTAGTAGCTCCCTATGCCTTGCTGGGTCGAAATCCCGCCTCGATTGATCAGGCCGTTAGTTATACATATTTCGACTGTCCCCGTACTTGGAGACAGAAAAGTCTGCTGTTGCTGAGCGCTGTCTTGATACGGCACCTCGCATAAACTGCGGGGAG
This sequence comes from Schistocerca gregaria, assembly GCF_023897955.1. Classification (NCBI taxonomy): domain Eukaryota; kingdom Metazoa; phylum Arthropoda; class Insecta; order Orthoptera; family Acrididae; genus Schistocerca; species Schistocerca gregaria. Next base: position 389,323,610 of record NC_064922.1, read on the forward strand.
GCAAATATCGTTTCGTCTGCCTGCACGTACTGGGACTCGATCATTACAGACGAATAAGCAACGACTTGATCAACAGAGACACGTGATTTCAACTTAGTGAGGCCTGGGAACCAGCATTGGCAGTACTAAGGCCCCGTCTGCCACAGAGAACGAATCCAGCAAGTCAATACAGACTGGAAATCGGAGTGCCAACACTTAAACTGAGCGCTTTTCTCGTGTCGCTAATGCGAAGGCCATGGCCCGTTTAGACTACTACGATCGCAGGTTCGAATCCTGCCTCGGGCTTGGATGTGTGTGATGTCCTTAGGTTAGTTAGGTTTAAGTATTTCGACATCTAGGGGACTGATGACCTCAGATGTTAAGTCCCATAGTACTCAGAGCCATTTTTGAACCGTGGCCCGTTTCTCTGGCGTGGGGTACTGTATGTCAGCGTCCTCTATGTTGTATCTACGATGACATTATAACGGCATCCCTTGGCGCCTGCGCTTTTCTAGCAAGCCACCGCATATATTTGCGAGCCACTGCAGCAGTGCGTCAGTAAGCTCCTGAAGATCTTTGACGTATTGTGTAGCTTTTACAACATTATCCGACTCGACGGCCATGAACCACTGAAGCAGTTACTACGTTTTAAAAGTTTCAAACAGCACAGAAATAAAAGCACCTGTATTCTGTCGGCTCACAATCCGATGGAGTAATCCACAAAGAAATTCAAGTTGGTCGACAGCTGAACATCAAGTGAAAACCAATAACTGGAATAAGAAAGTCCAAGTACAATGCAGTATCGAAACCAGTAACCAGAACGGCGGGACTGAGAAGTAGCTCATGCAACGGACAATACCAAACTGAAACACGGTCTGATACGATAAACAGTGCGCTGGACTTGCATTCGGAAGGGAAAAACAAAGTGAAGCTCCGCGTTGTAGCCCATACGAGCCAATTGGGAACAACCGACCGTATTGTCATTCTTTGGAGGAAAAAAAAATGCTTAAAATGGCTCTGAGCGCTATGGGACTTAACTTCTGAGGTCATCAGTCCCCTAGAACTTAGAACTACTTAAACCTAACTAACCTAAGGACATCACACACATCCATGCCCGAGGCACGATTCGAACCTGCGACCGTAGCGGTCGCGCAGTTCCAGACTGTAGCGACTAGAACAGCTCGGCCACCCAGGGCGGCTAATTCCTTGCCAATGGCGTCATTTTGATGCGGTATGGAGCGACATGGGGTGAGGACACCATTCTCCTGGCCGTTGCCGGCTTTCTAGACCTCGGAGCGACTACTTCTCATTCCACGCGGTGCCTCAATTGAGATCACGAGGCTGAGTGCGCCGCGTTCCACTCTGCCCATCGTAGAAAAATCCTAGTCACGGCACGTTCGTTGTAACTGATGAAATAAGCGCTCATTTTCTTGCAAGTAATTCTCAAACAAACAACTTTTGTTGGTTTCCGTTCTTGTAGGAACATCCAAACAATTGTTGCTGCTTAGTTTTTGGTTCGCACGAATGTATCCAAGTTTCTTTTCCTGTTATGATGTGACAGGTCATACATTTCATCGGGGATGTTTTGAAATTTGTGAAATCCAGTGGGAACAGATCTTATTGGTAGCTAAATTTTCAAATAAAGTCAGATGTACAGCAGTCTTCGACATGTGAAAGAAAGCCTCAGTCTCATATTACAGCCGATGTTTCTCAGGCCAACTACATATTTTGGTGTAAGCTTTACGAAATTTACTGGCGACGGCAGCACAACAATGGCAAAATTCTACAAGCCAGTTGTAAACAGCCTCTTCAGCAGTTGCGTAGTTACCAAAAGCTGAACAAAAAGTTTCAGCGCATTAATCTAATTACGGATTTGCGAAAACAGTAAAAACCATCATTTGATTAAATCTACACATACGCTTTCTGATCAAAAGTATCTGGACACCCCTATGTAATGTGGAATTAGGCACTAGGTCTTACGACAGGCGGACTCGTGTGTGAGTCGGGGCGTACTGCGAGTCAGTACAGTAGCGGTAACAGCAGTACGTGTCGCTCACGAGTGCTCAGCGACTTCGAATGTGGACTAGTCACCGGATGTCACCTGAGTAACAAATCCATCAGGGACATCTGAACCCTTCTAAAGCTGCCCAAGTGGAAGTGGAAATGCAAAGATACAATCACAGTTAAATCAAGACTAGGCAGACCTTATGCGCCAACAGGTAGGGAATTTCGTGGTTTACGGAAGATGGTTGTAAGAAGTCGGATGAAATCAGCGGAAGGAATCACTTGAGAGTTGCGAACTGTTACCAACTGTCCAGCTAACACAGTGACAGTGCGTAGGAAGTTGAAAAGTATGGGGTAAAATTATCGAGCAGTTCCTCACAAGCCACACACTTCTATAGTCAGTGCTAGTCAACGATTGAGGTGGTGAAAAGAGCGACGGCACTGGACGTGGGTGACTGGGAACAAGTGATTTCACTGTGATGAATCACGCTACATCGTATGGCAAACCGATGGAATGGTTCGAGTGTGGTGAGTACCTGGAGAATGTTGGTTGGTTGTTTTGGGGAAGGAGACCAGACAGCGAGGTCATCGGTCTCATCGGATTAGGGAAGGACGGGCAAGGAAGTCGGCCATGCCCTTTGAAAGAAACCATCCCGGTATTTGCCTGGAGCGATTTAGGGAAATCACGGAAAACCTAAATAAGGATGGCCGGACGCGGGATTGAACCGTCGTCCTCCCGAATGCGCTGGAGAACGTTACCTGCCATCATGCAGCGCCAACCGTGAAGTACGACGCTAGTGGTGTTATACTGTGGGTGTGTGTTTTGTGGTTAGCGTGTGGTACCCGTATTGTGCTTAAAAACGCTAAATGCGAAAGGATGTGAGCACTGTTTATAACCTTGTTTTCTGTACTCGTAGGGGAACAATTCGAAAACGATACTTGTTTGTATCAGCATGACAACTCACACTGTCATGGAGCAGTTCTGTGAGGCAACGGTCTGTGGACAATAACGTTCCTCAAATGGAGCTGGCCTGTCCAGAGTCCCGACCTGGTGGCATGGAACGTCTTCGGGATAAGTTACAACATCGACGTCTCTACTCAAGATCCCAACATCGAACATCCAACCTTCTCTGGTTTCGGCTCTTTAGGAAGAATGGGCTGCCATTCCTCCAGAGACATTGAGAAACCTCATTGAATGTGTCCCTAGCAAAGTCAAGCCATCATAAAGACGTGTAACAATAGGTGTCTGGATTCTATTAATAATATAGTGTACATTTATATTGTTTTTTTTTTTTTTAACTTCGCCTTCCGTAGCGTTTGTCCCGCGTGCTTGCTGGGTCCACTGTTTTGTGTCGTTGTCGCCGCTTCTTGCGATCTTGTGCCTGATCAGTGTGAATACCTGAGATCTTGAGGTGTTCATGCAGGGTGTCAAGCCATCGCTGCCTTGGTCCTCCTGCTGGCCGCTTTCCACTAACATTTAGGTTGAAAGTAGTCTTTGCCACTGTTGTCTCGTCTGCTCTAAGGACATGCCCGTACCAACGCAGGCGGCTTTCTCTCATTTTGTCTACTATTGGTGCAACACCGTGTAGTCTGCGAACTTCATCATTTGTGACGTGCTCATGCAGTGGTAATCTTGATCTCCATCTCACCTAAGCATTTTCGTCTCCATAGCAGCAAGTCTTAACTCTGCTTCCTTTGTCGAAGGCCAGCATTCCGCCACATACAGCGCTACTGGACGGATTACTGATCGGTATAGTTTCGATCTGAACCTGTTTGGAATTTTCTTGTCGCATAGTACTCCAGTAACGGAACGCCATCAGAGCCACGCGATGCTAAGGCGGTTGGAGATTTCTGCACGTAGCAACGGCAGCAATTGTCGAGCCCACGTAATTAAAAGTCCTTGCTGTTGGGAGGTCAAAACTATTGATTCTGATGGTTACAGAATCATTTAAATCTGTGAAAAGGTAATACGGTTTCAAAACACTGAGCCGAAATCCTACATCTGCAAGGCGGTCATTCCAGGCTTGGACTTGATGTTGTAGATCATTCTTATCTTCAGTGACCAGCAGCACATCACCAGCACACAGTAGCGTCCAGGGTGAGGTTTTCTGCAGGTTTCTTGTGACGGTACCCATGACAGTGATAAATAGGAGCTGTGAGAGAGCAGGCCTCTGATGAACTCCCACGGAAATAGGGAAGTCGTCAGATAGTCTGGCAGCTGACTGTATCCAGCTCCTCGGGTTCTGGTAGAGCAGTCTGACCCACCTTCGTAAACAAACTACTCCCTGAATTACTAAGCTGACACTGTTGGAAGAACAGTAAGAGACAGATTAAAAAATTGCAGTAATGTTACACCCCATTAGTGCTACGTAACAGACCCTTGTAAAATCTTAAGAGGCAATTCTCATACTATTTTGGTATACGTCTTAAGACTGGAATGTTTCCAGATCGAGGTTCTGTGTAGCAGTTCGCTTGTATCTTCTTGGAAGCACCACACAGAACGTACGTCTCACTCGTGGCACCCTTTCCACACCAGGATCAAGCTGAAGTCGTGTTGCAGAGGTCGACGCCTGGGAACAGCGCTTAGCTGGGACGAGTAATTACCGGTGTCTGGCTGCGGCGCAGGTCTGATTACACGCCCTGCCGCACGTAATAAGCTGCTCCGTGACGGCCGTCGCGACAATGGAAGGACACCGCTGCATTACTCTGCCTCCTCGTCGTTTGCTGCAGCTTAAGATTTAATTAAGAATATTCTTTCCTCTCCAGAGACAGTACACCGGCTGTCGACCTCTGAGAGCTCGTTACTCGTCTCCTTAGACCAGAGAACGACAGGCCTCACACTGAAAAAATACATTCGAGTAGTTACCTAAGTTGCAGACTGTAATTCCGCACACCGAGCAAAACGTTACTCACAATACGGTACACCGTGCAACGCCGCCTCTAGCTTTAATAATGACCTCAATTCGGCGAGGAAGAGAGTCAACAAGATTCTTCAGGTATTCTGCATACAGATGAAATCATTCATTGACCATTGCATCCCGCAGACCTGCTCGTATGTGGGGATGTTGACTGGTATGTTTCACTGCTGTTCCAGATGTACTGACGGGAAAAAAATCGTAGCAAGAAGGAGTTGGGCTACATAAGCTAAATCTGGTGTCCATTCAAATTTCGCGCCAGTCATTTAAGAGCGGCACTAATGGCGCCACTATGAGGATGCGAATCAGGTTTTCTATAAATGCACGCTGTAACGATCGTGAGCGTTAGTTACCATTGAGATTGGACATGGTGAGTTGAAGTTACTCAAGAATGCCTTTAAGGCAATAAAGGCGCCTTTATCAGCATCTCACTGAACGGAGCATCGCACTGCATCTGCAGCAGCAATTTCAGCACTAGTTGGCACCACAGTGACACAATAAACTGTTACAAATTGGTTACTTCAAGGATAACTCCCAGCCAGATGCCCCGTAGCGTGCATTCCACTAACCGCGAACCACCGCTATTTGCGACTTCAGTGGTGTCACGCGAGAGCTCATTGGAGGGCAGGATGGGGATTTGTTGTGTTTTCAGATGTAGACTGCTTCTGCCTCGGTGCTAGGGACGCCCGTTTGTTGATTGGAAGAATACCAGTTGAGGGCCTGCAAACAACGTGTCTGCGTGCTAGACACACTGGAGCTTCCCCTGAAGTTATGGCCTGAGATGCGATTTTGTATGACGGCAGTAGCAGTCTCATGGTTATCCCACGCTCACTGACTCCAAATCTGTACGTCAGTCTGGTGATTCGACTTGTTATGGTGCCATTCATGAACAGCATTCGAGGGTGTGTTTTCCAACAGTATAACGCTCGCCCACATACCGCTGTTGTAACCCAACATGCTGTACAGACTGTCGGCATGTTACCATGGCCTTTTCGATTACCAGGACAGTCTGCGATCGAGCACATATGGGGCATCTTCGGACAACTCCAGATTCATCCACAAACAGCATTAACCTTCCCCGTACTGACCGATTAGGCGCAATGGCCACGGAACTCCATTGCACAAACTGACATTCGGCACGTTACAACACAATCGTGCACATTTGCATGCTTTCATTCAACAATCGGGATGCTACACCGATAATTAATGTGCCACCATTTCACATTTGCGATGCTTATCTCGTGCTTACATTAAACTGTGGGCCTGCAGTGTTAATCACTGAAATATGTAAATTTCATTACTCGACATTAATTATATTTTGGTGTTGCGATTTTTTTTCGCCAGTGTAGTTCCACACGAATTCTAACAGGGTAACATCGGGTTCTGATGAGTAAATGTGCTCCATACGTGACTGGAAAGGGAAAAAGCTGTAGTAACCAACACTATCGAACGTGCCCTCTGCCACGCTCTTTACAATAGCTTGCAGAGTACGGATGAAGATATAAATGTGTCAGAACTCTTGTATGTGGCATGAATGGCCGTATCTTCTGGCTGAGAGGCTTAAATGTTTTACGCCAGCAAGGAACCATAGACGTTTCTATTGATATGAATTTTGAACTTGATTCCTTTACCCGTTCACGAGAAAAAGGATCGACAGGCAGACTGACAACAAATGGCGAAAAATATTTTTTATGAGACGTAATTACAAATTAACAATTTTCGGAATTATTACTTTACTTGTATGATGAAGCCTTTCTTCTTCCCAAATTTCATGATACGGTGTCAACGGGAATTACCCTACAAACTTTTTACACCCATTGACCGTAGCCCTTAGTATTTGACACAAATTTCAACTTGATGCCTCTACCCGTTTGTGAGAACAAAGGGTCTTAACAGAAGGACATACAGACGACGACGAATTGATAAGCAGTCGATTTTTACTAATTGAGGTAGGGAACTCTAAAAAGAATAAATTGAAGATTTCTGAAGAATCCAACTTGCGAACATCACTTAAAAGACTTGCACAGCCAAATCAATGAAAACTGTGTAGCCGCTATTAGTCAGTCTTCATTACAGGTTTGTTGCCGAGGTTGCTGAACCGCAGTCACGGATGTCAACACTGCAAATTTATCTCTCTCCACTCTGCGCTGTCCACAGCTTGACAAGCTCATTGTCCGCCGCTGTTAGCGGTTGGAGTACACAAATAAAATCTTGGCAACAGTATTACGGCACTTCCGTCACTTAAATATGGCCGCGTCCACGAGCCAGTCACTGTGATTCCGCACAATTGAGACGGAAGGCCCACATACGTCACGTGCGAGGTACTTTGTAGCAGCAAGGGACCGTACATCCTGTGTGCAGTTTGTGGAAATCGCACCGTTGTCTCGCGAAGCGCTTCATAGGATTTAGTTAAAATCTCGAGGAGAACGCACCAAGTGCCATAACCTGAACTTCGCTCAATGCAAGAGGAGCCAAAATAAGCGATCGCGTGTCTCGGCTTATCCTTAAATACTAGGCCGCTTCTGAGAAAACGACCGTCAAAGTATTCGGCTGATGCGTTTTAGCGGTTGATTAGCCGAGCCCAACAACTAGCACAGTGGCTAGCGCGCGGTCTTTCACTTTTGCTTCCCGTGTTCGAAACCCGATTTTATTTTATTTCTTTTTTCGTTTATCTACTCATGTCCGTAGAAGATTACTAGACGAATGTTTCTTACCAAGGTACGGGATACTAGGGCGTTATATTAACTGTAAAATTACACCTGGGTTTCACAGTAATTGTCATATTTGCTACATAATATATGTGTGCATGGCATTTTCAGCGTTTACAGTCATCTTACCTTCTCATATTCTTGTATTTCGTACTTACATCAGCTCTTAATTCTTATATTATATACTCATGTTTATCCTTCAGAAAGACTTTGTGCACTGCCTTGGATTATACCGATCGTAAAGTATTCGAAACAAAGAAATTCGTAAGAACACGAGTATCTTCGTATAAATCTCACTCGAGGAGGAAACGTCGTTAACATTGCTGAAGAATTAACGTTTTGGCAAATACTGCGCGCAAACCACGCGTAACTGATAAGTTTCGCGAAAAGGTGTTTGCGATTGATTACGAATCAAGATACAATACAGAAACAGAAACTTCAGCGAAAACAATTTCAAATAATTTTGCATTCATTTATTGTTTTTTTTTAAATCATTCAACAGACATACTATTAGTAAACGAATAAGGACAACGCTATTTCAACTTACAGTATGTGATCAAAAGTATCAGGACACTCACAGAAACATACGTTTTTCACATTAGGTGCATTGTGCTGCCACCTACTGCCAGGTAGTTCATATCAGCGACCTCTGTAGTCATTAGACATTGCGAGAGAGTGGAATGGGGCGCTCCGCGTAACTCACGGACTTCGAACGTGGCCAGGTGATAGGGTGTCACTTGTGTCATACTTTTGTACGCGAAATTTCCACACTTCCAAACATCCCTAGGTCCACTGTTTCCGATGTGATAGTGAAGTGGGAAAGTGAAGGGACACATACAGCACAAAAGCGTACAGGCCGACCTCGTCTGTTGACTGACAGACCGCTGATAGTTGAAGAGGATCGTAATGTGTAATGGGCAGACAGATATCCAGACTATCACACAGGAATTCCAAACTGCGTCAGGTGTTATGGTGTGGACGTGTTTTTCATGGAGGGGGCTTGCATCCCTTGTTGTGGCGCTATCACAGCACAGGCCTACATTGATGTTTTAAGCACCTTCTTGCTTCGCACTGCTGAAGAGCAATTCGGGGATGGTGATTGCACCTTTCAACACGACCGAGTACCTGTTCATTGCGCATGGACTGTGGCGGAGTGATTACACGACAATAACATCCCTGTAATGGACTGGCATGCACAGAGTCCTGACCTGAAACCTATAGAACACCTTTGGGATGTTTTGGAACGCCGACTTCGTGCCAGGCCGCACCGGCCGACATCGATACCTCTTTTCTCAGTGCAGCACTCCGTTAAGAATGGGCTGCCATTCCCCAAGAAACCCTCCAGCACCTGATTGAACGTATGCCTGCGAGAATGGAAGCTGTCATCAAGGCTAAGGGTGGGCCAACACCATATTGAATTCCAGCATTACTGATGGTGGGCGCCAGAACCTTGTAAGTCATTTTCAGCCAGGTGTCCGGATACTTCTGATCACACAGTGTACATCGGAAAAGATAAACGTAGTTATCCTCTACGGACATGGGTAAATAAACGAAAAATAAAAAATTGTATTCGGGCTCAGAACACGGCGCACAAAACTGTGCCACCGCATCGGTGGTACATTCACTAGCTGAAAAGCACATACAGTACCACGACAACTTTGACCGCCGTTTTCTCCGAAACACGTAAGCTGAGAAACGTGTTCGCTTATTTTGACCTCTCTTCCACTGAGCTAATTTCTGGTAAATCGGGTTATGACACCTGCCGTGTTCTTCCTGTCAAAGGAAACGAATGGTCCTCATTCTCCCTCTATCGAAAACTAAGAGATTGCTGATAGACTGCAGCCCTGGGCATAGTGAGGGTATTAGAAAATGAAAATATTCACAAACAGAAATCGCACCTTGAGCCATGAAGCACACAAATGTATTAATCATCAGTTTAATGAAAGTCAGAACACGTAATGAGACCAAGAGTCATTCGACGTAAAATCCCGAAATTGTTTCATCATTCTTCCTGAACCTGAAGAAAGTTGCCTCCGTCTGCTTCACAGCTCAGGTACTTAACACACTCTGGGCCGTAGCTACAATGATTTAGTTAATTTCTTTTTGTTTTTCCTTTTAGTCACCAGATCAACTTGCTGATCGTCATGATATCAATAGTAAAAATTACCTTTAATATACATCAAGGTTAGAACGATTAGTAAGGCTGGCGACGAATTCAGATGAGACTGACTATATATGCACTCCGAGAAAATGAAACTATAACCCAGACATAAGCTTTTACAGCCAGAATTATTCTCCTATGTGGTGAATGAATATAAAAGAGTGAGGAGTATAGATGGCGCGATAGTACCGCTTCTCAAGTAGTAACAGAAACCACCGCTATTCGTTCAGGTATACACCTTACTTGAGCATGACTATTGTGGGTGCTGCAAAACGGACTCCTTTAGAGGGCAGAAATCGATTACACAATGGTTTTCCCTTACACAAGAGCAGAGTTCATTTCATGCTAATGGAACCGGCTGAACGCAGACTTCGAGGCTCTCCTTAATAATGTCCAATAACAGGTGTCCGATACTTTTGAGCGAATAGTGTATGAATTTTTGAGCAGATTTTTACGCAATTATTACAAAAATATCACATCTTACACTTTTCCCTCCCTTCTCAGCAGAAATCAGTGCTTACGTTACGAAGACAAATATCGACTAGTAAAAAAAAGTAAAATAAAGGTTCAAATGGCTCTGAGCACTATGGGACTTAACTTCTGAGGTCATCAGTCCCCTAGAACTTAGGAGTACTTGAACCTAACTAACCTAAGAACATATCACACATTCATGCCCGAGGCAGGATTCGAACCTGCGATCGTAGCGGTCGCGCGGTTCCAGACTGTAGCGCCTAGAACCGCTCGGCCACCCCGGCCGGCAGACTTCGAGACATAGTTAATAACTGTAGCCGAAATAATTCTGATTTCTTATTCCGAACGACATGATATAAATGCACTTGTGGATTACGGTAGTCTAAAATATAATATATATATTAATATTACGACCAACTCTGACCTTCCAGTTAATTTAACATACATGGTCATTGCGCACACAGCACTCCATGGAATCGCGAATCAAAATAATGGAGTATTTAACTTTTTTCTTTTTAATATGTCGGCGGCCAAGGTTGACCTGAATCGCATCTTCAACTGGCAGGGAGTGCATATGCGTCGTGGCTCGGCGGCTGTTGTGCCCTCAATCTACTGCGGATGTCCTTAGTCGCGCGGGTACTTAGCACGACATGAAACAGGCCGCTCGTAACTCGTTTGTGAGACTCATGGGACTTCCCGCAGGATGCGCAGCTTGTTGGTCCTTTTCTGCAGCCGGCGGTTAAAGCAATAGCCGTGTTGTCCGGCGGGCACCGTTACCGCGATCCCACTCGCAGCGCGATATCGAATTAACGACGCACATCGCGACGCAGACAAACGTGCTTTCGTAAATCTAAGGCACCACTTCCGGCAAGCCTACCCCAAGCAGCTGCTGAATGCTGCCTGCTCTAGTCGGTCGCTGCATAATTTTTCCATATAACAGTCAGACGTTGGTTTGTAATTTATATTACGGCTTCACTGGCCACATAAGGTGGAAGGCTAAGATGTAATTTTTCGCTGAAGAGTCTTTGCTGATTAAACTGACAAATTAATTTTCTTCTTCTTCCCCTTTTTCTTCTGAACTCACAATTTAGTTTTTTATTATTATTATTTTCTACTCTTTTCTTGTTGTTTATTACACTATGTCAATTTGTTGTATACAGGGTGGTCCATTGATCGTGACCGGGCCAAAAATCTCACCATAAAAGCATCAAACGAAAAAACTACAAAGAACGAAAATCATCTAGCTTGAAGGAGGAAACCAGATGACGCTATGGTTGGCCCTCTAGATGGCGCTACCATACGTCAAACGGATATTAACTGCGATATTTTTTCTTCAAATAGGAACCCCAATTTTTTATTACATGTTCGCGTAGTACGTAAAGAAATGTGAATGTTTTAGTTGGACCACTTTCTTCGCTTTGTGATAGATGGCGCTGTAATAGTCACAAGCATATGGCTCACAATTTTAGACGAAAAGTTGGTAACAGGTAGGTATTTAAATTAAAATACAGAACGTAGGTACGTTTGAACATTTTATTTCCGTTGTTTCGAATGTGATACATGTACCTTTGTGAACTTATATTTCTGAGAACGCATGCTGTTACAGCGCGATTACCTGTAAATACCACATTAATGCAATAAATGCTCAAGATGATGTCCGTCAACCTCAATGCATTTAGCAATACGTGTAACGACAATCCTCTCAACAGCGAGTAGTTCGCCTTCCGTAATGTTCGCACATGCATTGACAATGCGCTGACGCATGTTGTCAGGCGTTGTCGATGGATCACGATAGCAAATATCCATCAACTTTCCCCACAGAAAGAAATCCGGGGACGTCAGATCCGGTGAACGTGAGGGCCATGGTATGGTGCTTCGACGACCAATCCACCTGTCATGAAATGTGCTACTCAATACCGCTTAAACCGCACGCGATCTGTGTGCTGGACGTCCATCATGTTGGAAGTACATCGCCATTCTGTCAAGCAGTGAAACATCTTGTAGTAACATCGGTAGAACATTACGTAAGAAATCAGCATACATTGCACCACTTCGATTGCCATCGATAATTGGGGGCCAATTATCCTTCCTCCCATAATGCCGCACCATACGTTAACCCGCCAAGGTTTTCTGATGTTCCACTTGTCGCAGCCATCGTGGATTTTCCGTTGCCCAATAGTGCATATTATGCTGGTTTACTTTATCGCTGTCCGCAGCTTGTAGTCATGCGGTAGCGTTATCGTTTCCCACGCCCGGGTTCCCGGGTTCGATTCCCGGCGGGGTCAGGGATTTTCTCTGCCTCGTGATAACTGGGTGTTGTGTGATGTTCTTATGTTAGTTAGGTTTACGTAGTTCTAAGTTCTAAGGGACTGATGACCATAGTGCTCAGAGCCATTTGAACCAAGCGTTTATCGCTGTTGGTGAATGACGCTTCGTCGCTAAATAGAACGCGTGCAAAGAATCTGTCATCGTCCCGTAATTTCTCTTGTGCTCAGTAGTAGAACTGTCCACGACACGATGCAATTCCTGGTGCATAGAAATATGGTACGGGTGCAATCCGTGTTGATGTAGCATTCTCAACAACGTCGTTTTTGAGATTCCCGATTCTCGCGCAATTTGTCGGCTACTGTTGTGCGGATTAGCCGTGACAGCAGCTAAAACACCTACTTTGTTGCAGGTCGTGATTGACGTTTTACACGTGGCTGAACACTTCCTGTTTCCTTAAATAACGTAACTATCCGGCGAACGGTCCTGACACTTGGATGATATGGTCCAGGATACCGAGAAGCATACACAGCACACGCCCGTTGGCTATCTTGATCACAATAGCCATACATCAACACGATATCGAACTTTTCCGCAATTGGTAAACGGTCCACTTTAACACGGGTAATGTATCACGAAGCAAATATCGTCCGTAGTGGCGGAATGTTACGTGATACTACGTACTTATACGTTTGTGACTATTACAGCGCTATCTAACACAAAGCGAAAAAAGTGGCGCAACTAAAACATTCGTATTTCTTTACATAATACACGAATATGAAATAAAAAATGGGGGTTCCTATTAAAAAAAAAACGCAGTTGATATCCGTTTGCCCTATGGCAGTGCCATCTAGCGGGCCAACCATAGCGCCATCTGGTTTCCCCCTTCAAGCTAGAAGAATTTCGTTCTTTGTAGTTCTTTCGTTTGATGCTCATTTCTTGAGATATTTGGCCTGGTCACTATCAATGGACCATCCTGTATAATAAGAAAGAAAAGGAAGACTAAGATTTAACGACCCGTGGACAAAGTGATTATTAGAGTCGAAACAAGAGCGCAGATTGCGAAAGAATAGGGAAGGAGATCAGCTGGATATTTCTCATAGAATCCATCCCGATGTTTGCCTTAGACGATTCAGGAAAACAATGGGACACCTAAATCCGTATGGCCGGATGCGGATTTCAACTACCATTTTCCAGAATGCAAGTTCAGTGTCTTACTACTGAGCCACCATAACCGATGTGGCCTTACAGGTATGTCAATACTTCAGCAGTGTATTAGCATCTTTGTTCGTCAACATTTACATACTGTCAATAAGCACAAGGTTTGGACAAAAATATGAAAACATCGCGAGAAATGCACGCTTGATCATAAATGCAGATGGTAGCCAAGCCTGCAGGTTGCGCTGTTGTATTTGACATAGAACTACCGCCCGTGCAGTGTCCTCAATACGTTGCAAGTGTCAGTCGTCGTGGGAACAGTGCTCCGTGTAATTTTAAGTGCATTATGTCGGTGCTAAGCGAATTCGAAAGTAAGAACAGTATTGGTACTCGTATGCAGGTCCTTCCGCAAAAAAGTTAGCTGAAGTGTTCAAGAAGCACCATGTTGTTGTTGTTGTTGTCTTCAGTCCTGAGACTGGTTTGATGCAGCTCTCCATGCTACTCTATCCTGTGCAAGCTGCTTCATCTCCCAGTACCTACTGCAACCTACATCCTTCTGAATCTGCTTAGTGTACTCATCTCTCGGTCTCCCTCTACGATTTTTACCCTCCACGCTGCCCTCCAACGCTAAATTTGTGATCCCTTGATGCCTTAAAATATGTCCTACCAACCGATCCCTTCTTCTAGTCAAGTTGTGCCACAAACTTCTCTTCTCCCCAATCCTATTCAATACCTCCTCATTAGTTACGTGATCTATCCACCTTATCTTCAGTATTCTTCTGTAGCACCACATTTCGAAAGCTTCTATTCTCTTCTTGTCCAAACTAGTTATCGTCCATGTTTCACTTCCATACATGGCTACACTCCAAACAAATACTTTCAGAAATGACTTCCTATACATAAATCTATATTCGATGTTAACAAATTTCTCTTCTTCAGAAACGCTTTCCTTCCCATTGCCAGTCTGCATTTTATATCCTCTCTACTTCGACCATCATCAGTTATTTTACTTCCTAAATAGCAAAACTCCTTTACTACTTGAAGTGTCTCATTTCCTAATCTAATTCCCTCAGCATCACCCGATTTAATTTGACTACATTCCATTATCCTCGTTTTGCTTTTGTTGATGTTCATCTTATATCCTCCTTTCAAGCACCATATATAATATTTATAGCGTATGCAGAGAAAGCGAATAAACATCATCCGGTAAGTCACAACGCAGACGAATGTGTGTTGTGTGGTCGTGACAGACGGTCATTGAACAGGAAAATGGTTCAAATGGCTCTGAGCACTATGGGACATCTGAGGTAATCAGTCCCCTATAACTTAGAACTACTTAAACCTGACTAACCTAAGGACAGCACACACATCCATGCCCGAGGCAGGATTCAAACCTGCGACCGCAGCGGTTGCGCGGTTCTGGACTGAAGCGCCTAGAACCGCTCGGCGACTGTGGCCGGCCACAGATGACGGGGGTGAATGATGGCAGCGGATATGTTTACCAGTTTAAATTGTATTTAAGAAGGTGTTCCAAGCGATGGGCGACATGCAAGTCAGAGTTCATGCAAGTTTGCCACACCGTTTTGGACCACTAATAACTGGATTCGTAGCACTCTCTGCTAGGCCGCGTTAATGGTGTCCGCTAATGTCCGGCCGAGGCTGGAAGGGGCGGCGCTTATATTCGCTTCGGATAGATGCCGCTCCTATCGTGGCGCGGTCCTAATCAGCGCATTGGCCGACTTCGTTTCGCCGCCTTCTCTGGTCTTGCGCTTGGGGTTACGCCGGAACATCAACAGTGTCTCCTCAATAACCATTCAGTGAATGTTGCTGCAGACGGGCCTTTCCAGCAGGCGCCTGGTTCACGCACTCGTGCTAACAGCTGTTCGTCAGCTACGAAGGCTGCAATTTGCACGCCAGCACCGCAATTGGACTCCACTGAGTGATAACAGGTGGCCTTTTTAGGCGAATCAAGTTTTATGCTCCATCGAGCATATGGCCATTGGCGTGCACGGTGTGAAATGTCTGAAAGCAAACACCCTACAACAACCATTGGAAGGGTCCTGGGAGCGTTATGGTCTGGGGAATCTTTTTGAGAACCATGTCAACTGCTACATGCAGTTTGTTTGTCCGCGGCAGCATGGCATCTACAGTGTACGTGGTTCGAAGAGCACCAGGATGAGTTTACTATAGCCCCCCCCCCCTCCCGGGCCACCACACTCCCCCGATTTAAACCCAATCAAGAATTTGGTGGACCACTTCGATCTGGCTGCTCGCGCCATGGATCCTCAACTGAGAAACCTAGTGCCTTTGGCCACGGCACTGAAATCGGAATTGGTCAACATCCCTGTCAGTACCTTCCAGAACGCCAGTGACTTTGCAAATGCTGCAAAAGATGATTATTCAGGTGTCTGAAAGGTGGTCACATTAATGTGACTGGACATCGCACAAGAATGTCATTTGGTCGGATGAGTGTTGTTTCGTTCAGTTTCCAACTTCTGGCTTACATCCCAAGAGTGAAACATGACGGGGCTTTGATGATGATTTGGGAGCCACATCGTGGCTTTCCAAGGGCCTCATGACTACCACGCAAGGTTGCATTTCTGCCAAGGATTATGTGAACATATTGGTTGATCAGGTCCATCCCAAGGTAGAAAGTGACAATGTGCATTCCCCAATGGTGATGCTTTGTTCCGAGAAGACAGGGGCCCTGTTCCCACAGCTCGCATCCTCCAGGACTCGTCTTGTGAGCACGAGGCCTCTTCCCTGGCAACCACAGTCACCACATCTCAGTACTATTCAGCACTTGTGGTGTACTTTGGAGAGAAGGGTGCGTGATCGCTAGCCACCTCCATCATCGTTACCTGCTTACCACTATTCTGCAGTAAGAATTGTATGATTTTCCGTGAAAACCACACAGCGCCTGTATTTATTCATTACGAGACGTCTAGAATGTGTTTTGAACGACAACGGGTTCCCTAAACAGTATTAGGCATGGTAATGTGTTGGGTTTCTAGTGTTTCCATAATTATTATTATTATTATTACGGAAGCAGATTTTGAATGAGCAAAGGAGAAGTGGGACGGTGAGAAAAATACGAACACTCAATAAACCTCGTTCTTGAAACCTTATCTAAAAATAACATTTACCAAGATGTATGAGTACTAGAGTGATCAGAGATAACAGTAGTTCATTGAAAACTCACTATTGACTGGAAATAGATAAAAAATATGTAAATAATTTTTTGTAGTGTCAAGTTATGCACGTATCTTTATCCCACCTTGCCTCGTGCGGGGGAGGGAGAGGGAGAGAGAGAGAGAGAGAGAGAGAGAGAGAGAGAGAGAGAGAGAGAGAGGGGGGGGGTTGGGATGGGTGGAGGGGGAGGGCACGGTGTCAGAGATGGACGACATTGAATGGGAGAGAGGGGAGCGGTTACTTAAACCTGTCCGTGTAGCTCTTTCAATTTTCTCCCTGTGTATTGCAGAAGTGTACGGCTTTGTTTCGTTGTGAAGCACCAATATCCGGCAAAATTCGATTGGTAGACACCCAAACTAGTGTGAAGCGTAGCAGCAGATAGTCGGGACTACGTAGTTAACATACAGAGTGACAGTTACTGAACTATATGAAATGAAATCGTAATAAGTTTTGAACGGTTTGAGTCAGGACGCAGGGCGTGATGGGCATTGATATGCGCTGTACCGTTTGGTTTAGCGACGAGCCCACTGTCATTTGGATGCGTTCATTAATAAGTAAAATTGGCGCATTTGTGGGACTGAAAATCCGCGTTTCGCGATCGATATGTCTCTTCACTCTCAATGGGTCACTGTGTAGAGCGCAGTGTCCACTCACAGAACAATCGGTGCGATATTCCTTGATGGCATGGTGACTACCGAACGGTACGTGAATGTTTTGGGAGACGATTTCGTCCCCATTATCTAAAGTAACCCTGATTTCGACAAGATGTGGTTCATGCAAGACAGAGCTCGACCCCATCGCAGCAGGAGAGTGTTTGATGTCCTGGAGGAGCACTTTGGAGACCACATTCTCGCTCCGGAGTACCCAGAGGCCACTGACATGGGCCTCTATTTGCCACCATATTCTCCGGATATTGAATACAAAGTATATAGCAATAACCACAAAACCATTGCTGATCTGGAAACAGCGAATCAGGTCTTCGACAGCATCGATATTCCGACATTTCAGTGGATCATGCAGTGTTTCGCTATTCGTCTGCGTCACATATAGCCGAAGATGGTTGGAATATCGAACATCTCATAAGCTAAATCCGAATGCCTTTAGTGATGTTTAAATGTTGAATAAAGTGTGTGCACGCCATAGTTTGTAACCAACTTACGTTTTTTTCATATAGTTCAATAATTGTCACTTTGTAGCCTACATGGTGATGGGACAGCGTTCCATTCTTATTTCGTATGAGCACTTTATCTTGATACGCGAATGGCTTCTGAACTCTTTTCCTGTCAAGAAAGTAAAAAACTTCAAACACAATGGTGCGATGCTGAATAAGACTGAGCACTAGAAACAACAGTGTCGAGTTAGTAGCAGTAGCACGGACTCTGAAGGAGCACCAAGCCAGCTACGAGATTTTAATTATACATCTTCCTCCCCGTCTACTTGGATGAATGTTTAACTGATGATATCAACGCGTATGCAAAGAGTAACTTCAAACGACATCTCTGTAGAAAGATGAAGATTTATGTTTGTTTGCGCTCTCGTCAGTGATGCCGCATGTACATGAAAACTATCTGGTTCTTAGCGACGATTTAAAGCATTTTGCGGACACGGACACAGGCAAAGATTAGAAGACCTGATTCCGTCTGACATGAATTGCGTAACTTATTGATTACTCGACCTGTTCGATACCACTAAGTAATGAAATCACAAGAGGACGGCACGCTACATAATACACTGAACGAGTTGCATTCATAAACGCAAGGGTCGATAACTGCGACTGATATTATCAGGGATACTGATGAAATCATACTACGTCAACTGGTTTATGGATCAAAGCAGTATATCATAGCGATCTGGAGTTGTTGATTCCTCGACAGTCATTCTTCGTACATTGGCATTGTTGAACGTCGTACACTGCACCCACTGATCACTGAATAATTTCGACCAGGGTTTCAAGCACTTTGGGCACACTTTACTCTGTGTAATCCTCAAGTTTTTATTACTCTGAGAATAAAGGAACTCGTAGTTCGGATTTTTTGCAGGAAGTAGCTCTGCATGCATTGTTCTTGGGTAACGTGCTTTTGATTCACTCTTTTTTTATGTGTTTTTCTTTAGTTCGGGTTGTTTGCAGGAAGTACTTTAGTTTTCCGGTTAGATTGCTGTGAGTCTATCAGTGTTTTCATTGGAGAGATAGTCAAAACTGCTGATTAAATTATTGTCCAGTTAGTTGTTTTTCAGCGCCGTTTGGAGTTGGGGGTGTAAACGTAGATCTTACGGACTGTGTAACATCGAGACGTCTTAATCCTGTAACAGTCCGCTCTCCATTAGAACAAAGATCCTACTGAAGCATTATGCGCCACTTTGTGGCACTATCGTTACTACACAATTCCAAGATAGGTTTAGAATACTGCTTAGATATATACTGCTGTCTATAACGGCTTGGAGCTACAGGATGCTCTGTAAGACAAAGTATCTAACGCAGACAGCACAATTTAAAATTGTGGAGGTAGGCCACAATGACAGTCACGTTATTCTTCCTTGCCCAGGAAGTTCTGCAGCTAGCGGCCTTGTTGTAAGACACGCTGTAATACCATAGCGTTGTGGGAACTGGGAAGGACGGAAACAATGATAGTTTCGTGACTGTCTTACTCGTAAAGTACTATCCGCGCACTCTGAAGAATGTCGGCGCGGTCTGTGATGAGAGCTAATTCAGTCGATACAAACTGAAGGTGCCTGACCGGCAATGATAGCTGTCCCTCCCTGCCACCGTAGCCCGACTTTGCAAGCAGACAGCGCTGAGTTTATCTTATCGTGTGCTTTTGTGTATGAAGGCAGACATGGCACGCTGAGCTAACGACACACGAAACAAAACCTTGAATTGAAAATACAACATAAAACGGTGACAACACAATCAGTATACTCTGCGTAACATGCTAACTTTGCCATGCGGTTCTAGGCGCTGTAGTCCGGAACCGCGCGACTGCTACGGTCGCAGGTTCGAATCCTGCCTCGGGCATGGATGTGTGTAATGTCCTTAGGTTAGTTAGGTTTAAGTAGTTCTAAGTTCTACGGGACTGATGACCTCAGATGTTAATTCCCATAGTGCTCAGAGCCATTTGAACATTTGCTAACTTTAGTAACGACCGAAACACTTTAATATCAGGCTTAAACAGTAAACGCTCTAGCAACTTTTCTCGATTCACTACTGCCATCAGCCATTTCACCTAGTGTCTTCTTAAATTGCACGATGAGTGGTGCTCGAAGCGACCTTCCCGTAAAACACACTGTAACAACTTATCGTAGTAACATCTATCCTGCCTCCTCTAGGACACGACAGTCCTAACAAGGAGGCTGTACACAGGAAAGGCATCAAAGCGCAGGCGGAAACGGGGATTAGTGATGAGATTATCAACGAAAACTCAGTGAATTCACGAAGGCCAGCGGGGAGTGTTGCATATCATTTCCTGGCCACACGTAAATGTCTGTCCTGTGGCTATCATATGTGAGAGGGGTGCTTTTCGAAATGTGAAGGAAGGAAGCTTTTATCCTGCCTCGATAGAACGGGCCCGCCTTCCCCAAACTTGGTAACAGGGCGGTGATCTCGGTCGAGTATGCTCTTTGCAGTGCCGAGTAATATCCCGATAGATGACCGATTTTCCAGCAGTGGTTGAAAATAAACTTTGAAAAACATATATGCATAGTGCAGTTAGCGGAAGTTGGAAATGGCCAGTGGAAATGTTTGGATTCTCTTTCTGAGCCTAATTTCCCGAAATCACTGATTGTTAAAATCATTTCCTGTGGCGGTTTTTGGAGCTGGCGAGGAAGTCGTACAGCGTGCCCTCGTGGGATGCAGGAGTCTAGTTTTGTCCCCTTGTGGTGGAGGTGATGTTACGGAGTGAGTTTCAGCCGTCGATGATCAGTGATACTCAGTGACCAGTAAAAAGTTCTCCCTGCGTGGTAAATTTCGAAAGAGATGCCCAGTGCGTCATTTTGCGCGGGCGTTTTACGACGGCTAATCATTGTCGGTCTTCACGGAAGTTTAGTGGGCGTACGCGTATGCGGCAGGAAGAGGCTGCGTAGGAGAGCGCGAAGCCATTAAATAACGGAATGCGTAGTTTACCGGACGATGACTTGGAGACATCTGATAAATCATATTATGTATTTCGTTTGTCCCAGAGGAAATTTGAAGTGTGGCGTTTTCTTGTGTGTCCTGCTTTCTAACTTTGGAATGATATCCTGTTTTGGAGGAGATTATTGGCAGAATAGACTAGAAACCATTTTGAGGCGGTGTTGTGGTTGCCTGCGATGCTTGTTATCCAATTCATTCGTCGGAATTGAGACTCTTTTGAAAGTAATTAGATTGCTACAGGGCATTGATTAATCCTATAGAAGCGACAATTTTAACTCTGTCTCGAGGGACAAAGCGGGGAAAGCGACCCTTATGCAGATCGACAATACATGATTAGCAATGCAAAAAATTATTTAAGGCCTGCCAATAGCGCTCTTGATCAAATTAGTAATTTGTCTCACGTGAAACACCGGAAGCTCCGAAAGTAAAATTTTGTCAACCAATCTCTTTAAACACATTAAGAGGTTTGGGTCTTAATTCAAAACAGTAAGCTATTCGAAATCATCTATGCAGTAATTCAGTGACTGTTCTTGCACCAAAACGGAAGATTACAGAGAAAAGGCCGAAATACAACATGCGGATTTCTGAAATCGTTCCACCGCGGGAGATCGTAATAGGTCCCTCCTTTCGATGACTGCACGAACGCCGCAATGGCGGATATTGAAATAACTGATTGCGGAATAGAAAGTCAACTACAATCGCTTAGTAGGGGAAACACATCAGGACCAGATGAGCTGTCTATAATATTCTGCAGAGATTCTGCGAAAGAACTTATTCCCCTTTTAGCAACAGTTTACCGCAGGTCGGGAGAGTTTCAAAGGTTACCTTGCGTCTGGATAAAAAGCGCAGGTTCTTCCCGTTCTCAAGAAGGATCGTAGGCTTATATGGCGTCAATCTGTTGTAGAATCATGAAACACGTTTTACGTTCACGCGATGTTTTCGGAGAAAGAAAATCTCTTCTATAAAACAACATGGATTCTGCAAACAGAGATATTACGTGAGGCAGCTAGCTCTGTCTCTCCATGAGATACAAAGTGCGGTAGGCACCGTCGCCCATGTTGATTCTGTGTTCCTAGACTTCAAGAAGGCATCTGACACTGTCCCGCACTGCTGTTTAGTGAAAAAATACTAGCTTATCGAGAAGCAAACCAGATTTGCGTCTGGATTCAAGACTGCCATGAAGATAGAACCCCACATGCCGCGCTTGACTGAACAAAATCGACGGATTGAAGAGAGATTTCGGGAGTATCTCAATGAAGTGTGAAATGACCGTTACTGTTTACAATATATGTGAATGTTCTAGTAGATAACGTCGGACACTCCTAAAAACAGATCACAGATGATGCGGTTGTCTGTAAGAAGGTAGCAACACCAGAAGACTGGGGCGATTTGTAGGAAACACTGTAGAGGACTGATGAATGGTGCAGGGACTGATAGTTGACCCTGAAAATAAATAAATGTAACGAACTGCGCATACACAACAGAAGAAATCCACTACTGTACAGTCACACTATTGATAACAAATTGCTGGAACCAGTAACTACAGTAAAATATCTAGAAATCATCTGGAGAGATCTTAAGTGGAATGAACCACATAAAATAGCTAATAGGAAAAACAGATGCCTGACACATTCATAGGAAGAAACTTCAGGAAGTGTAATAGATACACATGCGACAGCATGTGTACCTAATACCTTCCGAAACGCCGCGCTTAAAAGCGAGATTTTCCGGTGCTCATACTCGAGTTCTGTTGGTGATAAAAAGGTAGAGTCTAGCCGTTGGGCTAGGTACCATTTGTAATTCCAACAGAACAATCGTGTTAGTGTCACTAATTACAGCACAGGATCAAAATATGAATATTTCACAGTTAATCGTGCTTACGTCAATGGAGCAAATAGATTGGTTCTTTTTGCATTCGATGTGATCTACAGTGGGGTTGATGGGACTTGTGGAGATATCATTATTTTATGGCCTGTTCCTCAGAAAACCCTATAAAAAGGTTTCTTTTTAATATATTTTCGCAGTCACCCTCGGATCAAACCCAGCCGAGGACTCCAAGACGGCTATGCACAGCAAACAGCTGAAATTTTTACCTTATATTTCTAAGATCCTGATCTCGAATAACATTGAAAATTTTCTTGATATCTTTATCTATTCCCAAGATAGAGAGGTTCAAAGTTACCCTACTTTCACAGGTAAAATCTGGTATGCTGCTCAAATTTTAACGATATATTCTCTAGGCATTTATCTATAAGAGCATCTCCACGTTTTCAAAAATATTTAACCGTTATCGAGAAAGATCCCAAAAACTTGTTCTTTGGGTACCAAAACCCAGCCGCAGATTCCGAGACGGCTATGCACAACAAATGGCCTTTATATTCACGATGTCTTCCTAACATCCCGATCTCTAACAACCTTGAAAATTTTCTTCATCTCTGTATCTGTTTCCGAAATACAGAGGTTCAAATTTGCTGAACTTGGACACGCAAAATACATAAGTAAAATTCGATGAGAGGCGAAAATTTAGTTTAATAATTGATGTAGCACGGAGAAATATGCTGTGAAATGTCTCCGGTATCATCAGAAGGGTTCTGGAAACCCGATATTGTAGTACTGAAGCACGTGACAATTTTTGTGCACTTAATATCCGACCTGAGGTGGAAAATTAGTTTTACTTTATTTCAATTTCGCATAAGTAAACTTTCAAAACTTTACTGGCCCATGAAGTTCTTTTCGTATGAGTGACATGTCTTGCTGTGGTAGGGAAAAGAAGAGAATCAGTGGAAAAAATGTTCCTATTGGAGCACAAAAAAGGCTTCTCTTTACTAATATACAGGCTGAAAAGGGATAGCAGTTGCGTAATTCTAGCTTCCTAAGCACCTGTAAAAATTTTCTCATATGTTTTTGCATGCAAACATATTCGCGCTTTTTATGTTGAGAGAGAAGGAGTCAATGGCAGTGGGGAAATAGACAGAAAAGTAATAAATATTGTAAGATAGTAGACAGTGGTTGTGGTATAGAAAGAGCGAAGGACACAATGATATAGTGAGAGAAAGAGGGGTGCACAGTGGCAGCGGAATATAGTGACAGAAAAGTGCTAAGAGAAGAGTGAACGAAACAGGAGAAAGAGAGAGCGGAAATAACTGAAAGCCAGTGATAATGAGAGATATAGTATATGACAATGACAACGAGGAAGTGGAAGATAGTGACAGTAGTGACAGTAAGAAGAGACAGTTGCAGTACGAAGGAAGGAATGAGATTTTAGCAGTAAGGGAGAGCAAGAGGAAGACAGTGAAAGTGACAGGAGACTGTAGGAGCAAGACAGAACGAAGGGGACTGCAGGTGCGATACAGGAGACAGTGACAGAGAGCCACAAAGAGGTAATGAGTTGGGCTGAATGGGTGAGTGAGAAAGGGCAGCTG
The DNA here is from genome assembly GCF_023897955.1 of Schistocerca gregaria. Lineage (NCBI taxonomy): Eukaryota > Metazoa > Arthropoda > Insecta > Orthoptera > Acrididae > Schistocerca > Schistocerca gregaria. The sequence continues at coordinate 389,348,011 of NC_064922.1, forward strand.
GGAGCGGATGCGAGTGGATGGGCATGAGCGATTTGCAGCGATGAACTATTGTGTGTGAGTGAGTTACAGTCAGGGTAGCTTGTTAAATTTTGAGGTGCGTTGCATGTTAGAAAAAGCGCGAAAATGTTCGAATGACAAAATTTTTGGGAACATTTTTAAATGTGCTGAGGTAGGTAGAATGAGGCACTTGGTATTCCACTTTTCAGAATCTTGAAATAAGCAGGAACATATCCACAATTTTTGTGCTCCGATAGAAGCACTTTTTCCATTGGTTCTTCCAAGAGTGAAGTGACTCACAAAACATTTGTCGACTGGTTCTCGAGTATTTACCGTACGTCTGGGACCCTTACCAGGATTGTTTGTTTGGTGCATGGGGCGCTCAAGCGCGCGGGCATCAGCGCCCCACAAAACCCCGATTTTTACATAGTCCAGTCTAGTCACTGCCGTGAATGATGATGAAAAAAACACAAACACCCAGTCGCCGGGCAGAGAAAATCCCCAACGCGGCCGGGAATCGAATCCGGTATCCCGTGATCCAGAGGCAGCAATGCTAGCCACTAGACCACCAGCCTTACCAGGTTGGATTAATAGACAAGATCGAACGAAGAGCGGAGCGTTTCGTCACGGGATCGCTTAGTTGGCACCATAGCATTACAGAAATGCTCAACAAACTCCAAGGGTAGGCTCGACAAGTGAGAAACTCTGCGTCAAGGAGAAGTTTGATATTGAAATTTCGAGAGATTATTTTTCCAGAAGAGTCTGGAAGCACATTTCTTCCTCGCACATACATCTCAGAAAATGAGAACAACGAGAAAATGTGAGAAAATAGGGCTAATACGAATATTTGCCGACAATCGTTCTTCCTACCCGCCACTCGCGAATGGGACAGGGAAGGTGGATCAGTTAGTGGTACCAGAGCTATAATGCGTCGCACACTTTCAGGTGGCTTGCGGAGTATTGATGTAGATGTAGAACGAACGAAAGAGACTATCCAAGAGATGGATGCTTAGCTGCGGGGTAGGGTGGAGGGGAAGGGGGGCACCAGACAAGGTGAAATACAGCCATGCATGTTTAAAACTGTATGGGACGTGCAAGTATTGTAACAGCAGCATTGTGGCTTCCACCCGAAAGTGTAATGCTGAAGCGCTGTTTTCTGCACGGCGATCTCCGCCTGCGGAATGCCGAGGCGTCCAGTCGCTCGCGTGGAGGCTCCTAACGGTTGCGTGGAGGTGAGTTATTGCAGGCCGCTGAGGATACAGGTGGGGTGCGGCGACGCCGTAATGATTGGTGGGTGAGCGAGTACCCGTGTTGGCGCGGCCCGCAGGGTTCAAGGAACGAGGCGGCGGTTCGCGGTCACGGGCGACCGGTCTGGGAGCGCGCTCGCCGCTGCGGCCCGGCACTTCCTGTTCTGCGGAATCCCTAATGGCCGCGTTCCCCCACGCATTGCGTAACGAGCAGCGCGTCCGAGGGGCGTGTCTGCGAGGCCTTCCGAGGCGCTGCACAAGGTTATGTTACATCTGAATCGCGTAGACATAACGCGACGAAAATGAAACTGCTCGACAAAAGTTTGGTACCATACTCATTACTATGTCCATCTTTTCAGAGATGGCTGCAGCACTCGGCTGTTCAGTGCAGAACGTCAAATGAAAATTTTATTGGGCTACTAGTTTCGGAGAATTATTACGCAATTTTCAGGCTCCATGATCGACGTGTAGGAAGATTCCAACTTCGGTTCCGGTCAACATACAAAACAGAGGCCAGCATTCAAAGACTATGGCAACGGCCTTGCCCCAGTGGATACACCGGTTCCCATGAGATCACCGAAGTTAACCGCTGTCGGACGTGGCCGGCCCTTCGATGGGTGACCATCCAGTCGCCATGTGCTGTTGCCATTTTTCGGGGTGCACTCAGCCTGGTGATGCCAATTGAGGAGCTACTCGAGCGAATAGTAGCGGCTCCGGTCAAAGAAAACCATCATAACGACCGGGAGAGAGGTGTGCAGATCACACGCCCCTCCTATACGCATCCTCAACTGAGGATGACACGGCGGTCGGATGGTCCCGATGGGCCACTTGTGGCCTGAAGACGGAGTGCTTTTTTTTGTTTTCATTCAAAGACTGGTATCGGCAGATTTCTGCTCGATACAGTGAACACTTCAGAAATCAGATTCAACTGGCTCTGAGCACTATGGGACTTAACATCTATGGTCATCAGTCCCCTAGAACTTAGAACTACTTAAACATAATTAACCTAAGAACATCACACAACACCCAGTCATCACGAGGCAGAGAAAATCCCTGACCCCGCCGGGAATCGAACCCGGGAACCCGGGCGCGGGAAGCGAGAACGCTACCGCACGACCACGAGCTGCGGACAGACATCAGATTCATCTTTGACTGGTTTGTTTGAATGTTTGTCTGACAAATGGTTCAAATAGCTCTGAGCACTATGGGACTTAACATCTGTGGTCATCAGTCCCCTAGAACTTAGAACTACTTAAAGCTAACCAACCTAAGGACAGCACACACATCCATGCCCGAGGCAGCATTCGATCGTGCGACCGTAGCAGTCGCGCGGTTCCGGACTGAGCGCCTAGAACCACTAGACCACCGCAGCCGGCGTTTGTCTAACAGTCGGCAGATGATGTTTGAACTGATCACTGTATCAAGCGAAATCTGCCGATACCAGTTTTTGAATGCTGGCCCCTATTTTGACCGGAACCGAGCTTGGAATCTTCCTATGCGTCCGTCAGAGAGCCTGAAGACAGCGAAATAAATCGCCGAAATTGGTAGTCCAATAAAATAACAGCTTGGAAATTAGACGGCTAAAAGATATTTCATTTGACGTTCTGTTCTAAACTCGTGGTTGCATGATGCTTGTTTTCTTTTGTTCGGAAACCAGCTCAGTATCGTTTTGACCATGGGAAATTATGGAAGTAAGAGGTATACCTACATTCTCAGTACACTTCAGTAGACGAATCTGTCTCGAAAGTTAAGGAGGCAATGGGGCTCGTGTACACTGCTCAGAATTTCGAGTTTAGACTGTGCACGTATTGACTGGGGAAACACGCTAGTAGCGGGGTCGAGTCTGCCCGACGGATTAGCAGCGAAGGATGGCATGCCAGCCAGCGTGGATGTTGGTTTTAGTCCTTTTCCCACATCCTAATAGGTAAATACCGAGCTAGTTCCCATGTCACACCTCAGATAGATATGCGCAAACCTTTATAACATGATCTCCGTCTTGAACATCTGCTTTACTTTAGACACAGACAGATGGGGTACACAAATTACGTCCTGAGGGGAGTGGTGGTGTCAGGGGGCCACCGACTGTCTCTATCATTGCCAAAACCGTTACAATAACGCAGACCCAGTAGTCGAAAAACAAAAGGGTAGGATGAAGAAGGAAAAGACTGTGTGCGCATTGTCACTTTGCTGGCAGATTGGTCAGCGCGGGAAGTTGCCGGCCGAATTGGCGTACAATACAGCGACGCTGAAGATCTGCCTATTAGTGGTCGTCCACAGCCAACAACACCAGCTCGTAAACGCTCCCTACAAATTATGACTCGCACGTACACCTAAGAAAATGCAAGAGAATAGCTCGCTGCCTTTCTGGAAGTTGATGGGTAAATGGTAACTTTGCGTCGAATGAGACAATACTAAAACGTTGGCTTCAAGGCGCTCAATATGAACAACATTCCACCTCCCCCCCCCCCCCCCCCTCCCAGCGCAGAGATGCTCGAAAATTGCAGATAATGCATTACCTGGTAATATACGTGTATCAGTGGCATATGCTTTTCCTTGTTGACGAATCCAGGCCATGCACAAATGCTTCTGTCGGGCATGTAGTTCCATATCATATACTGATGACATACGCCTTTCTTCCTTGTCGAGGGAGGGTAACTTAAGGCCAGTGCTGTACCATGACAGAATTCTGTGTCATTGGATCATCATCATCATTTTCTTTGGGCCTTTGTCCCACTTCAACGCGGAATCGGCCAAGTTCCTATGGATGTGGCAATGTGAGTGCAGAGGGTAGCCAGAGGCCCTTTCTGTCCGCACCCTGTACCCCCCGGAATGGAATTAGTGTACCCCAGCTGTTTGCATCTAGTGTAAGCCATGAAGAAGTGCGAACGTTTTTCAAATGTCAGCGAGTCGTGTAACTGAGGCTAGCCGTAGGGAACAGTCCAGTTATCACCTAGTGGGATGTGGAAAACCGCCTAAAAACCACATCCGGGCTGGCCGGCATACCGACCCTCGTCGTTAGTACGCCGGGCGGATTCGAACCGGAGCCGGCGCGCGTACCCGAGTCCAGGAAGCAGCGCATTAGCACCGTCGGCTAAAGCTGGCGGTTAATTCTGTGTCATTGGATAATTTTGTAAATACAAGGACTGATTTATTTATGTCAATAAAACTACATATTTATTTCTGTCTATTAGTTACTTATCTCAAAGTATTCAAGTTAGAATCCTTTACCGTTTTTCCAGCCCCTGCCAATTAGAGAGAATGCGTGAGCTTCACAAATTTACATTTTGCCAGCGTGTAAAAGTTGGCTTTGTTGACTATATTTAGGCCACTAAACATTAATCATGATAAGTTTTTACCACATTTCTATTATTTCGACAGTGTTGTGTACATAGCGCAAGGGGTACACAACAATACTACGAGATGCCGCTCACCTTATAGGCACAATCACTCCGTTCGCTCCTTCTCCGTTTCAAGCGTCAGCCCGCAATGGCACTCGGCAACTGGGAATATCTTTCTGGTTCCGCGCCGCGTCCATCTGCGCGTCGTATTCGTCCACCAATAGTGTTGCCAGCTGCCAAAGAGAGCGCTGTCAACGGGGGACTACTTTGCTTCCGCCTAGTGCTGGCGGAGATGGTCATCCATCCATCGACAGTTAGAAAAGCAACGAGCGGCGCGGACGCATTGAGAGCTCAGATCCCGCAGTCAGAGAACACAGTTCAGTGCCTGAAGCCAGCTCAGACAGTTCCTGCAGTCCGCCTAGCACAGAAGGTGCCAACATTTCCCGCAGTTACGCTTCGGAGCACAGCTCCACGAGTTCCGTTCAGAAGACGATACTTCCAACTTACCAGCTCGAGACACGGACGGAGATTGCATTGTTGCGGGTTCCAAGCGACGGTTGCGGTAAGCACGGAGATACGCTCTGGGCTTGAAGAAAGCTCGGGTCCGCAAATTATCTCTCTCGCTTGCTTGTGCAGAATTTTTCGCTACCATCACCTTCAGCCGTGACGATTCGCAACAAATGGAAGAAAAATTCGCCGAATAACTTGCTACGATCACGTTTAGTGCTCTCTTTGGCTACGATATTCACAGCAGAGCGCTGACATTACTATTGAATGCTCGTTGGCTGTTGGAGAACGCGTGACGTAGGTTCGTACAACAAGTCTAAACTCGATTGCCATCGTTCGTGACGCCACCTACAGGACATTGAAACGAGAGACTGCATAATTATTTTGAGACATAGTGACAAAATCATAGATTGCCTAGAACAAAAAAGTTATTTAGAGTTCATTGTATTGGGTATAGATATCCAGTGCCACACATCAAACTGATACCAAATTTAAATAAAGTTTCGTAAAATATTCTTAGCAAATGATGTTGGTTGTTTCTTACTGTTTTGCCTCATTTCAGATCTACTGTTGCCCTGTCAAGCAAGAGTTTAATTAATAATACTGGCGTGAAAATTGCCGTTTATTTTATTGAACAGTAATAAGAATTAACTTTACTTCTACCGTGGATTTTTAGGCTGAATTAATAGTTTCATTCAGTTACAACATTTCCAGCAGTCAGCCTTCAGCAGACGATGTAATTGCTGAAGCGAAGATACCCCCGTCAGTATCAATATTTCTGAAGCAGCAAACTCTTTGGGTGAAAGAAACACGCCCATCTTTGTTAAGTTCGTCAGAGAATGTGACAAAAGCTTCCTTGTACACTTTGCATGAGTGGACACTTTCTTGGTAAAATAAGACAAAGTAGCTCACTCCTGATGCGGTGCGCTGCAAACAATAGTAAGAAAATCTCAATTATCCTTATGTATGTTGAGCGAAACGTTTCTTATCATTCCTGTTTCTTGTGTGACCAGTCAACATTAAAGCCACATTCTGGGCCGCAGAATTTCGATTAGTCGGTTTGTGAGAGTCTTAGGGGCAATAACAAGGAATTGGTAATTCTACACGTGTTCTGTAACACATAGATGTTCTTGCTTCCCATTTTCGTTCTTTGGATTCACTTATTCCGATTCCCATAGTACTTTTTTTTTTGAAGACTTTTATAATTATCATCTTCATAAGAGTTTGCAAGGTGTGCACCTCCGGTAACACGTGGCCACACATTGCGTGCTTTTAGTATTAGGTCATCTACGCGATTACATTATCATTGGACGTCCCCCACTGCAATTGCTACTTTCGTCTCAATATAGATTTATTCGTAGTCGTTATTACTTATTTCACATATCGTCTGTATAATCTTCCGTAATCCTCAACCTATCTTTGATATGCTCACAATTTCACCGTTTTGTAATAGATTGAGCCATGTGCTTTTCACATACCAGATACACGGATAATATGCCATTCGGCGTTTACGGTAAGTTTATAGCTGTGTGAGTCTACGAGATGCGATACAAATGTATAGAAAGATTGTTATTGACTGTTAATTCATTTCAGGGCTGTAATTCCAGGGCTATAAGATGAACTGTTTTCGTGTATAACCATAAACAAACGAAAGTTTTGTCTGTCATATGAGATAACTGCATGCATGAGAACATGGCAGAATTGCAGGAGTCCACAATGTCGGAAATATAGCCAGAGAGATGTAACAGGAGCTACACGTAACCAGTAAGAGTCGATGAGACATTCTTGTGTAGTAGAAACTAGACAGAAGCCTTAAAGTAATCACCGCTCTGGTGTGCTACAGTAACTAAGAATCCGTAGAACTCTAAAGCGTAATTTACAAACCAGTTCTTAGATATTTTGACAACCGCCGAATGTGTTTGCGCAGTGATTAAGGCGCTCGCTTTCGGAAGGAATTTGCTCAAGTGTCCGTCTAACCAGCTAAATTTCCATCGGTGGTGTGCTTAAACCGACGCGGGGGTGCGTCATTTGAGTAGGAGACTGACGATTTCCTTCTGCACCGTTGTCCAGTGTGACCTTGTGTTCCGCTTCTCGATTTTTCTTTCTTCATTTATCAAAACAATTTTCCACTGATCTTACATCTTTGATTCCTCCTGATGGGCGAGATGAGGCGTTAGTTAAGAAGTTCTGCAGGACGGGTTCAAATCACCAACCAATTATTCTGATATGCGTATTCCAGTAAAATAGTTCGAGTGAATTCGTGGTGGTTTGATCTTGCATCCTGCGCCAGCAAACAAACAGACTTATCACTTCAGTATTAGTTTGAAGAACGCCAGAATCTGTAACGGGTACTGACTAAGCAAGTGTACCGAGAGTTTTATGTCGTTAAATATCAAAACTTTGTCATCCACGGTGAAACTAACTTGATTTACCCCCTTCCCTTCGCCCTTCCCCCTATAGATGTTGTAACCAACTTAGGTATTTTTCCGTTTCTAATGTCTTAGACGTCGACGGGAGATTAACCGTAGCCTTCTTTCGAACAGAGCTAGCTCTAGCTAGTAGCTCGACTGGTTGAATGCGGCAATTGGCCGTAGATGGAGGGCACATCATTTAGCCAGCTGAGAATGTTGCCCAGTGCAGTTACATCACGCGACTTGACGCTTTCACTGGCGCAGCAACCCAGAAAAGTTCGGCTCCATACGCGGTGCCAACGAAATTTATCGCAGATGAAAGTAAGAACTTGCATTCTTCAAGTGCTTTGCTGTGCTACTATTTCATTGTGGTACGAACGCAATTTGATCACTACTACAAATAACATAATGTTGTTCTCATCAACTCTTTTATTGCTAGTATTACGTATTTTTTCCATGCAGTATGATAATGTCTGCAGTGTTGGTTGGTTCCTGGTACGAGTACAGCGTAGTGTCATAACATCCAGATGTGGTTCACACATGCTATTCCACTACAGTTTCCATTTTTACGGAATTATTCTCGCATCTCTGTCTCTGCGGGCTTATTAAAAATCGCTCCGCAAACACTTCGGCTGAAAATAATGAGAAATGAACAGATCAATGTCTGTGCAAGAAAAGCAGTATGTGCATCGTCGTATGTTTGTAGAATGCAAAATGCACATATTGGGATGGTATTCTTCAAAGAGCACTTGTGCGTGGGATACCAAACATATGTTTCTACTAATGACGAGATTCCGGTGGTCACTTGTCGTTACCACCAGTCGTCTAGAAAGAAAAAAACTCCCTTCTATTGATAATCGAGGGTCCTAAACTATTGGAACTATTTAAAAACAAAAACAGCTTCGAAAGGAACTCGTGTTAATGTGTTATTTACAGCCAGGACACGAGTGTAGATTCTGTCACCTCCTTTAATATGGCACTGTGTACTTTGGACAGGCAAAGTCTATTCCGGCGTGAAGTTCAGTGGTTCCTGTTTCGATAACTTCGAACTAAAAGAGCTGTGCATGGGGTATTAAAATATTTCGCAGAGAAGAGTTATTTTCATAATATTCCATATTGCATACAGACAATGTCAGTCGGCCTTCTACATCTGTGCTCATTACCGATAGAAGCAGGTGCCGCGCACGTCCAGCTATGCAAGCCGCATCGCACCCGTGTTTGCTGACTCGCATACACGATAGGCGAAGCGAATCGAGGAGTAGTGATGGCAGTACTTGATCGAGTCTCAAGCCCTACGATTTGCCTGATGCGTTTCCGCATGGCGGATGCTTGGATTGGATCCGGAGCTGCATAATCCAGCTCCACCAAACAGCTAAAATTATTTCTTTGAAATTTATTTGCTGATCGGTTTCAGAAACTTACATTTTTTTCATCAACAATGCTGAATATTATACCAGAACGACTTCAATGCCATTTAGATTTGAAATGGGTTGGGAATGTTCTATGATTTTACATTGAAAGTTATACGAACGATGAAGGATTGTAAACTGAGCGCATTGCGGAGGCTTGTGAGTTGAGTACGTTGAGGTAAGAAACTATGGTCGGAAATTAATATTTACAGGAAGTCTCTTTAAGGTAGTCAGCACGAGTTTAACATCATTGCTTGAAAGCATGTTACCACAGGTGCTGTTAAGGCTGTATAATGTTGCAATGTAGTTACAATTACATATTGCTTCTGTTAGAAGTTATTTAGTTTCGAGTAGAAACAGTTTTAGTTCACCGTACGTTTGCACAAAATTTAAAGCAGTTAAAGGGTATCTTTGTAATTTGTGTGTGTGTGTTGATGTAAAGATGTGACAATTTTATCTGTATACAGATGCTTGCAAAACAGATTCTTTTGTGCTATCAGCTGTTACTTACGATGTAAAGAAGCCAGAATTTAACAGTGATAAATATTCATTTTGCAACATAGTCACATCTGATATGTGCGGGAAAAAATTCGTGTTGCAAACAACATTTGTGTAAAGATAAAAATGTGACATATTCACATTCAGATACTCTTCTACTTGTTTAAATATTGTGAAACTGTGCTGTGAAAGTAAACTTATTTCAATGCATGTAAATCTTTTTACACATACTGTACCTAGAAACTACATCACCAATGCTGGAACAGTAAACAATATTACTTTTTATCTTAGTTTTGTAAAGAATTGGAGCTACATTTACAACACAATGGGACTTTACAGAATGGCCCTCTTGATACTTATAGCATTTAAATGTCCGTGCCCGAACGTTAATTTTCTAAAGTAATACGATGCAATGCCCCCTCCCCCACAAAAAACTAAAAAATTAAAATCATATTTGATGACTGGAATATTTCTGAGCGATGCTATAAGCAAAACATTTGTACTTCTTTAACGAATTCTTCAGCAACTGAGTTCGGAAGTTTAGTTAGGATTACGTATGGAACCTGTATTATAACGTATATTTTTCGTTTCCGGATAACGTGAAAGATAAAAACCAATTAAACAATAGAAAGGTGCTTTAGAGTTCTAAACATTGAACATTAATCTACAGCATAAACGTCATGATGATTGGTCTGAGTGATAACAAATGGAAATGTTAAATAACGAATACTGAATCACAACTTTTTAATTAACATTTACATGTAACTACTGGTGGTATAGAAATAAATAAAAAGTTGATCCGGAAAGCGAAATTATTTTTGTTAAAGGAGAAAAAATATATACATAAATAAGACTGTTCAATCCATGGGAATAAAAAACTATTTTTTTTATATTCGACGTTTCTCATTTTTGTACCAAATTTCATGTTATTGGCATTTTCATGGGAATAGTAATTAAAAATAATACTATTTTATGTTTGTTAAAAATTACAATTCATTATTTATTAATTAATATTTCCATTCTTAATAAATACAGAATTTAAAAAATATTTAAAAAATCGTGCTAGTAGCGAGATTCAAACTATCGACTTACAGAATTCAATCAATTACACATCCTGAACTACCAACCAGTACATTAATAAGTATCAAATGTTTTGTACTTAACAGCGCTGGTATTGCCTTGTAATCTTCAAAGCGTATTTTTTTAAATGGCTTTAGGAAATTAATATACGGGCGCTGGCTCCATAAGGTCTCCTTGTTACATTTGCTTAAAAAAAAAAAAAAAAAAAATACGAAAATGTTGCTGGTGCAGGATGTTGTACACGAACTGGTCTCCGACTACGTCCCATAAATGTTCGATTAGGATTCATTGTTGGGCAATCTGGATGGCCAAATAATTAGTTCGGATTGCCCAGAATGTTCTACAAACCATTCGCGAACCGTTGCGCCCGTGTTATGACATCGTTGTTTGAGAACATGAAGTCCATGAGAGACTAAAAACGGTCTCCAAGTAGCCGAACATAACCATTTCTAGTCAAAGAAAGGTTCAGTAGGACGAGAGGGCCCAGTTAATTCCATGTAAACACTGCCCACACCATTATGGAGCCACCACTATCTTGCACAGTGCCTTGTTGATAACTTGGGTCCAAGGCTTCGTGCGGTCTGCACCACACTCGAACTTTACCATCAGCTCTTACCAACTGAAATCAGGACTCATCTGATCAGGCCGCAGTTTTCCAATCGCCTAGGGTGCAACCGGTATGATCACTAGCCCAGGAGATGTGCTGCAGGCGATGTCTTGCTGTTAGCGAAGGCACTCAACGTCATTCGTCTCGTGCAATAGCTCATTAACGCCAAATTTTGCCGCATTGTCCTAACGGATTCGTTCGTCGTACGTCCGACATAGATTTCAGTGGTTATTTCACGAAGTGTTGCTTGTGTGTTAGCACTGACAACTCTACTCAAACGCCGTTGCTCTCGGTAGTTGCGTGAAAAAAATGTGTAAATGTGTGTGAAATCCTGTGGGACTCAACTGCTAAGGTCATCAGTCCCTAACCTTACACACCTAAATCATCCTAAGGACAAACACACACACTCATGCCCGAGGGAGGACTCTAACCTCCGCCGGTATCATGTTGCGTGAAGGCCGTCGGCCACTGCGTTGTCCGTAGTGCCTGGAATTTGGTATTCTCGTTACACTCTTGTCACTGTGGATCTCGGAATATAGAGCTCCTTAACGATTTCCGTAGGGCAATGTCTCATGCGTCTAGCTGCAACAACCATTCCGTGTTCAAAGTGTATTTATTCCCATCGTGTGGCCATAACCACATTGGAAATCTTCTCACGTGAATCACATGAGTACAGATGACAGCTGCGCCAATGCACTGTCCTTTTATACTTTGTCTACGCGCTACTACCGCCGTCTTTATAATTGCATGTCACTATCTCATGACTTCTGGCACCTCAGTGTACACCACCTAGCAATGTGCCCACGTACACTTAAAGGGTCAGTGTAAACATATTTTGAAACAATGTTGGAAAAATGATGACAGGCACTTGAAGATGAGCATCCAGGGCCCGAAGTGCGTCGTGCATTGAAAGAAAATCACCATTACTGACAGGTGGCATGTCGTTGTCATTACAATTTTACGAAAGTAACACATTACTGCAACATCACTGCCCATTGTGAACAGAATTATTTGATATTTAGTTTTTCTGACACAGACAGTTTGCACATTATAAGATCACTAAAGTTCACAGCATCTGTTGAAAGTGAGGAACGCGATGTGAACAAGCGTTTGTTAATGAATATTCTTCTATACTTAAAATGTATTACGCAAACAATTCTTTGTTGGGAACCTTGGCGAGCACTCTGTAGTTTGAACGAGCCAGTTTCTGATGGTTTCTAAGCATGGTGACAGATTTCTTCTAATTAGTATGAGGCATATTGTGAAAATTCTCTGTGTTCATGCGTTTGCTTTCTAAGCTTTATACCCTCCTGCACCATAGACAGTGGATACAGCGTCAGAAATGTTGAAGCGTCAGTTATTGTCATGCAAATATACGCAACTACAAACTGCGGAACTGCGTTTCCGAGACACAGACTATTTTTAAATAAAATAACAGTCAATTTTGATTGTAAACATAAATCCCTTTTCTCCGTTGCATATCGAATAGAATTCAAATTGGTAATGATTATACAATGGAGAGGCTCATTATTTTTCGTTATCCCCTTGCTTCACAACAGATATTAAAGAGGGAACTGTGCAAATCGTCTCTTTTTTTATGCAATTGTCCGCTGGAGTGTTTTATGAATATATCCATTTATTGAACTGCAGACGGATGTTTGATTGATCAGTCTTACCCGAGAATACCGATACTTATAAGGATGGTTACACACGCATTCATATTCGAAGAAACATGAATCTTCAACTTTTTACGGCAGAACACGGGCAGTAATTTTGTAAAGGCTGGTGAGGAGCAGTTCTTGCCTTGGAACGGTGAGAACTTATTTATTGGGCTACAGAACTGTTTTTTGGGTGTAGCGTATGAGTTGTCGCACTGCTTCGGCTGCGAATGTTGGCGTCGAGTTAAACACATCGTATCTAACACTGAGCGAGTTTCAAGTGGTAACTGAATTGGCAGCACGTGTAGCTGAAAAACCTTTTTTTCGACAACAGTCGTAGGAACGGTTACAGAGTCTTTGAGAACAAGGGGAATAGTTCTACAATGTTAGAATTCTTTTGAAAGTCTTGATGCTAGGGTGATTTTATGAATTAACGATGCGCTCTAAATGTACACCAAGTTAATAAGTCACAAATACTTAATGAGGTTTGAATATTTTTTAGCGTGCCTTTCTTATTTTCAACTTCTTCTTTACTGTGGCTGTACGTAGACCGAAATAGCCTTCTGCTACCGCCTACTGTCTTACAGTTCAGCTGGTAGGCATAGCTTCCCTGCTAACTGATGGACAAAAAAGAGACCGACGCGATAACGCGTGAAGGACGCGCACTCAATGAAAACAGGCACCAGCTGGCGGCCAGTAGTCTCTCTTAAGACGCGGCAACTACAAAATCTGCCAAACACTGGAACCAGAAACACATTTTTAATCAAAAGCAGCACGATTCGTATTGATCACTGCTGAGAAGATGCTATTTCTTCCTTTGAATCACGGTATTGCGTACTGGTCTTACCGCTAGCACACTGACTATGACTCTACGCTTGTGTACGACTCATGTCGTCAGACACTACAAAATTTTATTGTTGATTTCCAAGTCGTAGATAGGGCACTGATATTTATTGCTGCTTTATTACGTAATCACACGACTTGCATGATAGCAGTTAGCATTCCGACATGTTACATTGTACAAGATGACTTTGCTCAGCGCCCATTTAGGAATATCATTCGACGAGCTCTTATTGCGTTGTACATAATGAATGTATTTAAGTGCAGTATGAATATGGTGCCCACATTTCAAAACGAGCCTTATATATTCCAGACGAAATTGTACACCAACGCCAAGTACTTACTAATGATCTACTCGTTCAGCCGTATTACATCCACATTAAAATAAATGCTATGACTGGCAAATACATACAGTTTCAACCAGTTTTTCAGTAAAACCGCAGATCTCAGGAGATCAGGGCCATGTTGAAGAAAGTCAATACTGTGTACTGGACTGGTAGTCGCAATCAGACATTTGCTTTTCGAAGCCAATATTCTGCACATAACCCTTCCGGAAGGCGGAAATGTTAGCAGCATTTTCTTACAACGGTGTGGCCATAGAGATCGGTCTCTGTTTGATTAGAAGAGGGAAGGGAAACAGTGATGGTCTTGTCGAAACTAGCGGCCATACATCCTCCTGTTATCATATAAGAAACACACAGAAAACCGTAACTAGAAGGCCTGATCGAAGTGTGGCCCCTATGTTTGTGTTTATCAATCTACAAATGTTCCCCAATATTATGCTATGTGAAGTTTTTGGCTTTCTCTTCCATGTTTTGTCATTTGGCCACTCGAGGCTATTCTTATCATTTTGCCTTCCTCTGTGATAATGTGTTCTTATCATTTTGTCTTCCTCTGTGATAATGTTTTCTCATCACCTGGTGTCCTCTTGATTGGTTTTTCTTACTTTTCATGTCTTCTCTCAACCACAGTTGTTATTTAGTTTTTTAATATTTCAAATGAAATTTATTTCTAAAATTATGGTATCTCTAGTAGGCCTACGCTTTAAAACCTCGTTTAAGACCAAAGAGATTTATTATTGGGTAACAGTCAATGTTTTGGTATATTTCCAACGCCCAGTAACTGATAGAGAATCTTAGGTATGGTGCTGAAGCTGTAAGTGACCTGTTAAGGGTACATGCACGGAAATTACTAGAGGAAAGAACGTACTTTTTGTGGAAGTCTCTTGGGAAAGTTTACATAGCAGCTTAAACAGATTCGTGTTTCTACAGGATCCATTGAAGATTAAAACAAAGGTACGAATAATAGCGTTAGAATGTTCTCTTCGCTGCTTTTGAAGCATATCAGTCGTAACTGCAAAACTCAACTCTTGGCTATACAGCAGCGGCTGTCACAGTGAAACAAAAGGCACATTAATAACGAAGGAATGTTTTATCATGGCCCCTAAACGTATTAATTGAGACAGGTATCAAATAACTTTTTCCTGTGGTGTAGCTTCCTTGACAGTGATTATGATTTTTGTTTTACGCATTTGTCCAAGAACGTTATTTTGATTCGCGAGCGTCAGAGTGATTTGAGGGTGATTTCAATCCCATACTTATGTTTTAATCATCATTATAAGAAACCTCTCGGAAGAACAACTACCTCTTCAGTGTAGAACACGTCGAAAAATGCGCATATCTCTTTCCATTAAAACTAAAATATAAATGGTCGTTAACATAAACAACACCACTACACATTCGTGTATATTGCGCGTCAGAAGAGCCATCTTGGTAAGTAGTCCACAAAGGCATACCACTTCAACAGAACAATGCTTACTGCGGTGTTCAAACTACCTTTCTAATTTAAACACCTCGACTGCTCAGACTACGAATAACATACGGCCGTCCTTTCGATTACGTTCATCCTTATTTAAATCTCTCATTACTCTTAATAACTCATATTAAAATACAGATGGCGAATCTTCCTGAATAAAATAACAACTTTTGTGTGTCGCTTATGCATAATGGTAATTGGAATTCCATCGTTGCCAATATTTACCGACGGAATTTGCCTTACATACTGAGGGAATAAGTGGAACGTTTACCCCATACTGAATGATGGCTGAATTGATTGGTGTCACACTTTCATGGCTGTACGTTGGTGAGGACATTATCCAGATATCGGAAGAATAATTATTTTGCCACTTAGCAGACATAAGGAACCTGCATGCTTAGATTGTAGACGAGGTGGAAATCGGTAAATTCTATACAGTCTCGCAGAGGGGCTCCCCAATATAAGTTAGTGTCTGACTTTAAGACCTTACTGAAAAGACTGTCCCAAAGGTTTGTAGATATTGATCACAGTGACTTTGCGAAGCTTAATTGTCAGGGAAAATATATCTTCGGCTTTTGTCTTCATGTCTTATTTTGAAATCTGTATGTTGCGACTTAACATACAGGGAGCTTCATATTAATGTTTAAAAAACCCCGAGGCGACTTAGAGGACATTGAGACAAATAACTGAATACAAGGCACACAGGACCACAAATGTCGGGAAATACCCCAAAAAAATGGTTCAAATGGCTCTAAGCACTATGGGACTTAACATCTGAGGTCATCAGTCCCCTAGACTTGGAACGGCTTAAACCTAACTAACCTAAGGACATCACACACATCCATGCCCGAGGCAGGATTAGAACCTGCGACCGTAGCAGCATCACGGTGCTGGACTGAAGCCCCTAGAACAGCTCTGCCACAGCGCCCGGCGATACCCAAAAAGTGTACGACAGATGTTGAACATGTGACGTCATCGGATGTTGTAGCTCGCTGCACGTGCAGTAGTGGGACCTGTAGGTCTGTCGCAGCTCCTCATCCCAACTCAAGTAAAGTTTTCACCTCGGTGTGGCCTCGGGCATACAGCCGCGACTTTAGCGCACGTGCCTCGCGGATCTAGTCTTGCGTCTGGCAGGCAGTATTTCTTTCCATTGCATTAAGGAATCACGTTTTTACATTGAGATAACATTTATTATTTTATTTGCCGGTCTCAGTATGCAGCTAAGAGTATTCATTTCATTGTAAGTTCTAATTAGCGTTTTCCACCAGGCACGCACCACAAGTTACGGAAACCGTAATGGTTCGAACTTGGGGGTTCATGTCGTTTAGATGTCAGAGAAATTGGAAAGAATACCGGAACAAGCAATCAGCCACAACTCCCACCTCTTTCAAAATTCAACAAATAAGCTAACAAGATTTGATCTTCCCTGCGGTGAATGGTCGAGACTCAACAGAAAAGGAAGGTATGTCCGCAACTTGAAGAATGGGGCTTACTGTGAAAGTTCTGAATGTAACTGTTGTGGAAAGGAAATCTCAATAAGAGAACTGTCTATTCCATGCATTGAAAGGTGCTCTGAACGGTTTGGAAGAAGTGATACCATATGGTACCCTCTCGTTACCAAATTTAAACCTTAACTAGTAAATACTTGCGAATTTTCTGTGTGTCGAACGGTAATAACAATAATAATAAATTCACAGACAAACTGTTGTATTCTACTAGAGCGTCTCATTTACAAGAAGTGAGCACGCTCAAAAGTGGCGGACTGCCGTACGTGATTTGCAAATATTATATCACTTCACGCAAGAGATTTGACTGTACAAATGGATATTAATCGCTGAGTCATTCTTTACTAGAAACTTTGTTTTTATTACAACTGGCCATGCAAAATATCGAAAGTCCTCCACCCACAGCAGCATTTAATATCGGTATAACGTAGCACCCGCATGTCCTGCAAATTGTGTAACACCCACGCTACCGTTTGCTTTCACTTTCAAAATGCAACTTCCGTAGCGTGAAGCCTGCACCGATCCTTCATACACATTTTGTTCTGCTTATTTTGTTGTGCTCTGTTTGTGCTTTCGTCGGACTTCTATGAATGGTGTTCTATTTAATGTAAATGACGGCGGATATACACTGAAGCGCAAAAGAAACTGGTATAGGCATGTCTAATCAAATACAGAAGTATGTAAACAGGCAGAATACGGCGCTGCGGTCGGCAACGCCTATATAAGACAACTAGTATCTGGCGCAGTTGTAGGATCGGTTGCTGCTGCTACAATGGCAGATTATCAAGATTTAAGTGAGTTTGAACGTGGTGGCATAGTCGGTGCACGAGCGATGGGACACAGCATTTCCGAGGTATCGATGAAGTGGATATTTTCCTGTACAACCATTTCACGAGTGTACCGTGAATATCAGGAATCCGGTAAAACATCAAATCTCCGACAGCGCTGCGGCCAGAGAAAGATCCTGCAAGAACGGGACCAACGACGACTGAAGAGAACAGTTCAACGTGACAGAAGTGCAACCCTTCCACAAATTGTTACGGATTTCAGTGCTGGGCCATCAACAAGCGTCACCGTGCGAACCATTCAACGAAACATCATCGATATGGGCTCTTGGAGCCGAAAGCCCACTCGTGTATCCTTGATGACTGCACGATACAAAACTTTACGCCTCGCGTGGGCCCGTCAACACCGGCATTAGACTGTTGATGACTGAAAACATGTTGTCTGGTCGGCCGCGTCTCGCTTGAAATTGTATAGAGCTGATGGACGTGAACTGCTATGGGAACAACTCATGAACCAATGGACCCTGCATGTCAGTAGGGGACTATTCAAGCTGGTGGAGGCTCTGTAATGGTGTGGGGCGTGTGCAGTTGGAGTGATATGGTACACCTGATACGTCTAGATACGACTCTGACAGGTGACACGTACTTAAGCATCCTGTCTGATAAACTGCATTCACTCTTGTCCATTGTGCATTTCGACAGACTTAGGCAATTCCAACAGAACAATGCGACAACCCACACGTCCATAATTGCTACAGAGTGGCTCTAGGAATACTCTCCAGAGTGTAAACTCTTCCGTTGGCCACCATACTTGCCAGACATGAACATTATTGAGCATACCTTGGATGCTTTGCAATATGCTGTTCTGAAGAGATCTCCACCCCGTCGTATTCTTACGGATTTATGGATAGCCCTGCAGGATTCATGGTGTCAGTTCCCTCCAGCACTACTTCAAACATTAGTCGAATCGATGCTATGTTGTGTTGCGGCACTTCTGCCTGCTCTCGAGGACCCTACGCGATATTAGGCAGGATATCAGTTCCTTTGGCTCATTACTGTATGTTGCTCATACCTCTTAACATGAGTTACTCTTCACTGTTGTGGTACTGCTATAACAAACTCTGTTACCTTTAACTCTAATGACCACGACCCACTTCCAATTTCTTGTACCCCAGACATGCAACGCAACCCGATAAATTAACTAAGGCTTTGTGAAAATCTTAATTTGGCAGTGTCGTAAGCAGTGTACAAAACAGCGATAAGAGTTGCACTCAGAAACACACTTCTTCCAGCACTTTACACGCAAATGCGTCAATGGTGAGACACTTCTAGCGTGGGACCAGTTTTTTAATAAGTGGGCTACTGTACATGGTTATTTCGTTTTCAAAGCTCTATATTTTCCAAAATATTACATTTACAAATATGATTGATACATGAATAGAACCGTATGATCACCAAGTTTGCATTTTGCACCGTCTCAGTCTTCTCAGATCATCCTCAAGCTCTTCCTGGATTGTTATGCAAAACTCTTTAATTGTTGCATGATCTACAGATGTTACGGTTTGAACTGTGACCGCTGTCGCAAAATCTCCCACATAATTTCACTCACTCCTTCCATGGCTGCATCTAGAAACTTAGTCTATCAGTACTTTTCTGTTTATAGAGAATCAGTGTCCCTCAATTGTCGATATCAACGCACAGTGGTCTGTTTACTTGAGGCCGGCCGCGGTGGTCTCGCGGTTCTAGGCGCGCAGTCCGGAACCGCGCGACTGCTACGGTCGCAGGTTCGAATCCTGCCTCGGGCATGGATGTGTGTGATGTCCTTAGGTTAGTTAGGTTAAGTAGTTCTAAGTTCTAGGGGACTGATGACCTCAGAAGTTAAGTCCCATAGTGCTCAGAGTCATTTGAACCATTTTTTTTGTTTACTTGGCGGTTTTTTTTCATAATTCCATCTGAATTCACTCTGCAGTCTCGTAACAGATGAACATCTATCATATTCCAACACACAAAAAGTGTTTCCTTGTTTTGTCACCATTGTGTCAAGACATTGTACTCATAACGCCAAGTGGAGGGCACAATGTAAACTCGGTGAGCTTACAGTTCTATTTGTGCAACAATCATATTTGCACATGGTGTGTTAGGTCATCGTTATGCAACTGCTTAATCCGATCTCAGGGTTACGTCAATTCGTTACACAAATTCTCCACGTACTTTTTTCCCATATTAAGATTCGCATGCGCCTTCAGTCTCATTACCGCATCCCTCCAAAGCTCACAGTATTCACAGTTACTATGTTTTGTTCATTCTAATTATTTGAGGTATACCCTCTCCTGTCCAATATTTCTTCTAGACTGCATTTAACGGGAACAGAGAGTTGTTTACTATCAGTGAAGGCCCATAAACGATCAATGTATCGCTAGCAATCTCGGCAGCGATATCGCTTGCAGTCCGTCGGTCGCTTCCGCCTTGCTACACACGAGCGATTTATCAAACAGTTTCAGCCAGTATTTCAGATATCTATGAACCATTAAGCGGTATAGAAAATCAACTGTTATATTTAAGGGGAGATCCGTACACAGAGTAATAATTGTAACGAAAATAAAAGAAATGCGAGTTCATTTTATTAAACTCGTTTTGACGTTGTGGGTTATATTGCAGAATATATTACATTTTTCGTGGACACAAAGTGTGTTGTGAGTATCTTTAAGGTAATATTTTGTAAATATACCTTAAAATCCTTGATTCCTTTCTCATTTATTATTCATATCGTTTAACCACAAGCATTTACGCTATGTTTCTGCGATCTCAATGTTTCTATAAAAATTCTAGAAATTACAGTATTTCTGGTTTTCGTAACACTTATTGTAATTAATGAGACGGAGAGAGAAATTATATGAAACGGCGAGAAAATTAAGTTTATCTCTGCAGTAGCTACTGTACATCTTTAAAAGTTTGACTCAGCTTGCTCAGTTAGTATTAGTTTCTTCTATTTAGATGTTAAAAAGTTGAATAAAGCGTCAAGTTGTTCATTAATACCATCTGTAGGCGTATATGTTCTGATTATTACTATTAACTTTCCATGAGTCTACGACACAAATTTCAGAATGGTGATCACTGTAAGATCTGAACTTTTTTTTAAATTTTGTATCCCTTATTAATGTGAATGGCAACTCCACATTCGTCTTCAGTTTTCAGTGGCCCGTGATTCCTGAATAACTATAAATTCTAACGGAAAATCCTTCCTCCAAAGGGCCATAGCAAAGCAAAACAAAACTGCAGGACCACTTAATAGCTAGACAAATTTATCGCAGCTAGCACCCACATTGCCACACACGATCGTCGGCGATTCGTCGAGTCACTTGGGATATATGAGCGATAAGCGGTCTATCACTGCGGTACGGCATATGGTCACGGACGTGAAACCTATGGACAGATTGTGCGAATAACAGATTAGAAACAGTTGCTCAGATAAAGAACTTAGGCCTAAGAGGATCAATTTCTCCACGAATTTGAGTGAAAATTATTTAAAAAAATGAAATTGTTGATCGGGAGGCATAGTGTGGTACCTCCAGTCACCTAATTGGTAACGTTTTCTTTCATCACACAAGTGACTTCCTTCCTTTTGAAAACGTGAATTTTGACTTAGGGCAGATGACTTTGATGAGCTCTTGTAGAGGCTCCAGTTTATGTTGTTGCTGACGACGAGAGGCGACGGAGAAAGGGTAATCCCCAGTGCGAGCACATAGCCTGCTCCTTTCGAATAGCGCGCAAGGCAATGGGGGATGCGGCACGCTTTGAGCCTGACGTCTGTATCTTGTGGGCGAGTCACGTAACCTTATTCGATGCAGAGAGATTTGGTATTTAACGCATGAGTTTGGCTGAATCTGCGACCGGAAACTTTAAGTCAGTATATCTTCTTCCCTTGCCATTCAAGCATTCGTGAGGAAAATCAGCTGGATTCGAAGTGACAGTCTCCGAGTCGAGCGGCACTATACTGGAGAGTTATGACCTCAATAATGAAGATCCATACATTCCCTCAGATAGTTAAGAAAACGGCACGAAAACGAAATTTGTGTTGCGTGATCTAAAATCTGCAGGAGTCACCACGCTAACGCGCGGATAGTAGGTCTGACGTAGGAAACATGATACTGCTGTGCTTCAGGCCCAAAAAATATACTGTGGTTTTTCGTCTGCAGATGCTCTATATTTTTTGTTCTTCGAGATCACAGCAGTGAACTCATAAACACACTTCACATCTCTCGTGGTTATAATGTGTGGAAGACGGCAGCAGACGTAAGTAGACCGGCAGCGGTTAAGTGTGGCGGCGTGCGTGATCAATCAAGGGTGCTTTATGTCTTATGTAGTGCTGTTAGGTTTTTTGTGCTATCGTCACTCACACCGTTTGCTGTCGACGTACTGAAGCACGTCATGCAAAAGGCAGATGAGCAAGACAGACATCTGCTGCCCAAACGGTGAAGCCATAGTCATGCTTTAGTAGACTGTCCTACATCGTATGATTACTCGGCGGGGCGAAAAGATGGGTTTCAATGTAGCGCTCAACGTTCAGTGTTAGCGTCTGTCGCTGTAATCATAAGCTACGCCAGTGCTATCACCAACGGCTTCATAAACGTATAGACGTCAAAAATTTAACTTGAAATTACAATGAAATGAATACCCTTAGCTGCATACGGGGTTGATATAAGTCAACGGGGTCAGTTGAAAATATGTGCCCCGACCGGGACTCCAACACGGGATGTCCTGCTTACATGGCAGACGATCTATCCATCTGAGCCACCGAGGACACAGAGGATAGTGCGACTGCAGGGACTTATCACTGGCACACCTCCCGTGAGACCCACATTCTCAACGTATTGTCCCGCACTATATTCATAGTGCCCCTGTCCATCATCATACTCATTACTCCCGACTTTAGGATTCCCGTAAGATTTCGGGCACCGTTTTTGCATCTGCACAGAAGAAGATGGTCAAATAGCCGGTGAGCCTTAACTATACGTTCTTTCGGATATCTTCATATGTACGCATAACAAACATCTGTTCTTTCGGACATGTTCGAAAGAACAGGTACCATCTTCATATATATATAACTGCCGAAGTGAACGTGTACTGTTTGTAGTACATTATTAACTACCCATATTTCGTCGCATTTGACGAAGACAAATTTAATTTTTACATTTCTTAAGATTTCTGCAAACTCACATAACTGCAATGACGTATTATTAATATGGTCGTTTTTTTCTTCGGCATATGTAAATTCATCATTGAAATCAATTCGGTATTTCCTGTGGGAGTGAAGTTAACCTATGACTCTGATAGTCATCATAAATATATGCGCTTTTACTGGGGGATTAAAAGTATATACCCTCGTATTTCAATAATCTTTTAAAAGCAATTTCGTTTCGTATTCCAAAGGAAGTGGCAGCAAACCGGATTACGTATTGAAATTTGACTTACTTCAGTGAGAGCCAAGTCGTTCAAAATTCATGCGATTTTGAGACCACCAAGATCACAAACAAGTTAGAGCTTAGTTACGAACCAGTATTGACATAAGTTTTATTGACATGGGTGTGACCCCCTATACTATTTGTTTTTGATGCAAAAGAAGCGTTAAGTAAATCAAATATAAGTTATTTATCACGCTCTGCCAGATAGTCTGAGATCGCTTTTTGTCCATCCCGGTGAGCGGAGGGTATTCCTGGTGAAAAACCTTTGGGAACATTTCATAGAATCTAGTTTCCTTTCTCCATGATCCCAAAAAAGTATAACTAACTTATCACTGAACGTAATTAAAGATCTATAAGCAAGTTACGAAAAAGATAAGAAGATAAAAAAATTTTTTTTAACAAAATCTGTAAGAAGAAAGAATGGCGTGGGGTTGGGTGGGGAAAGGGGGAGTGACGGATGGGCAACATTGCACAGTGATCAAATAGTTACTTTTTTTAGAGGAATACGGTTCAGATACCCGTCCAGTCATAATCTTTCAGGGTTCCTGCGTGAAACATTATAGCACAATGGTAGCATGGTTCCCTGAATGAAGCCGGCCGCCGTGGCCGAGCGGTTCTAGGCGCTTCAGTGCGGAACCACGCAACTGCTACGGTCGCAGGTCCGAATCCTGCCTCGGGTATGGATCTGTGTGGATGTCCTTGGGTAGTTAGGTTTATGTACGCTACTGCCCATTAAAATTGCTACACCATGAACAAATGCAGGTGATAAACCGGTATTCATTGGACAAATATATTATACTAGAATTGACATGTGATTACATTTTGACGCATTTTGGGTGCATAGATTCTGAGAAATCAGTACCCAGAACAACCACCTCTGGCCGTAATAAAAGCCGTGATACGACTGGGCATTGAGTCAAACAGAGCTTGGATGGTGTGTAGAGGTACAGCTGCCCATGCAGCTTCAACACAAAACCACAGTTCAACCATAGTAGTGACTGGCGTATAGTGACGAGCCAGTTGCTGGGCCACCATTGATCAGACGTTTTCAATTGGTGAGAGATCTGGAGAATGTGCTGGCGAGGGCAGAAGTCCAACATGTTCTCTACCCAGAAAGGCCCTTACAAGATCTGCAACATGCATTCGTGTATTATCCTGCTGAAATGTAGTGTTTGTCAGGGATAGAAAGAAGGGTGGAGCCACAGCTCGTAACACATCTGACATGTAACGTCCACTGTTCAAATTGCCATCAATGCGAACAAGAGGTGACCGAGACGTGTAACCAATGACACCCCATACCATCACGCCGGATGATACGCCAGTATGGCAATGATGAATACACGCTTCCAATGAACGTTCTCTGCGATGTCGCCAAATACGGATGCGACCATCATGATGCTGTAAACAGAACCTGAATTCATCCGAAAAAATGACGTTTTGCCATTCGTGCAGCCAGGTTCGTCCTTGAGTACACCATCGCAGACGCTCCTGTCTGTGATGCAGCGTCAAGGTTAACCTCAGCCATGGTCTCCGAGCTGATAGTCCCTGCTGCTGCGAACGTCGACGAACTGTTCGTGCAAATGGTTGTTGTCTTGCAAACGTCCCCATCTGTTGACTCAGGGATCGAGACGTGGCTGCACGATCCGTTACAGCTATGCGGATAAGATGCCTGTCATCTCGACTGCTAGTGATACGAGGCCATTGGGATCCAGCACGGCGTTCCGTATTACCCTCCTGAACCCACCGGTTCCATATTCTGCAAACAGTCATTGGGTCTCGACCAACGCGAGCAGCAATGTCGCGGTACGATAAACCGCAATCGCGATAGGTTACAATTCGATATTTATCAAAGTGGGAAATGTGATGGTATGCATTTCTCCTCCTTACACGAGGCATCACAACAACGTTTCACCAGGCAGCGCCGGTCAACTGCTGTTTGTGTATGAGAAATCGTTTGGAAACTTTCCTCATGTCAGCACGTTGCAGGTGTCGCCACTGGCGCCAACCTTGTGTGAATGTTCTGAAACGCTAATCATTTGCATATCAGAGCGTCTTTTTCCTGTCGGTTAAATTTCGCGTCTGTAGCACGTCATCTTCGTGATGTAGCAATTTTAATGGCCAGTAGTGTAGTTCTAAGTTCTAGGGGACCGATGACCTCAGATGTCAAGTCCCAATGTGCTCAGAGCGATTTGAACCCTCATTAAAATCGTGTAACGTAATTCCTCCAACTGGATCACTGGCTCCTATGACCCAACTGTCTCTGCAGCGTTTAATTATCTTAGAATACCTCTTGTCTGTTCACAGACTTGAAAAAATATCACGAGTGCTCAGCAGATGGAAACTCACGACAAGTGATTCCTGGTGCTGAAAGTAACGTCTACGTCAATCGCGGCGCTTGACGGTCCAAATGAGTTTCAAGACGGGATAAACAAAATAATATAGAAAAGAAAGCTTGAGCACGAGGCACAGAACACTCATATAACCACGTGAAGCTGTCAGAAAAAATTATCTTTTGGGATGTTGTTTATCTCGCTCGTCACGTTAGCTTGAAAGTCGGTTATGTCATCAGAGCATTGACCTATCATATGCATTTTTGCACTTTGACGTTTTTCGGTGGGTTGATATTGATAATGCCAGATCTTGTTAAATTTGATTATTTGTTCTAGAACAGAATTTCAATCAAGTCTGTCCGCAGTTCGTGGTCGAGCGGTAGCGTTCTCACTTCCCACGCCCGGGTTCCCGGGTTCGATACACGGCGGGGTCAGAGATTTTCTCTGCCTCGTGATGACTGGGTGTTGTGTGCTGTCCTTAGGTTACTTAGGTTTAAGTAGTTCTAAGTTCTAGGGGACTGATGACCATAGATGTTAAGTCCCATAGTGCTCAGAGCCATCAGCCAAGTCTTGGAATGTATCCAGGCTTGTTCGGGAGACAAGGTGTGAGGGACAAACTTTGGACACACTTTCCTCTTCTTCAAAACGTTCTGGAGAATGTAGAATGTCCTGAACACTTGATTTAAAAATGTTGCTCCATTGCGAATTGTGAAACACCAACGTTGACACACTATCTCGGCACGTGCTCTACGCAACACTGCTTGCCCACAAGTGGATGTGGGCTGATCGATTTCACATTTGTTGTTTAAACTTGTTAGTTCAAGCTACCACCGCAGTTACTGCGATGACGTCGCTTTTACGCCAGCCATAAAATCCGTCTCGGAACTTTTTGGACGGACATTGTGTAATAATCTTATAGATGTTGCAGCCCTCCTTAATTTCCGACCTTTCACTTGGATAACACAAATACAGCAGTATTATTTCACTATTAGAAACGTAGTCTACAACAACTATGTCTCATTTCTTTTAAATTTTATAGAAGAGAGTAAAAAAAAATCCAAGAAAAGAAGTCTCAGATTTGACTTCTGTTTCATACAGAATTCCATTCTTGGGTTTAGATGGTGCAAAGCTTACTGCAAAACTCCCTGTGCCGTTGAGGAAGAAATGGCAACATTGTTAAGAGGTCTTTCTGTTTCGTATTTCATAAACGTGGCTGGTCTTTCAGACGAAGTACGGTATGGCATACATGACTCATGGTCTTTCCTCTTCTGAACACATTGACATTTTTTCTATGCTTCTGTTTAGATTAAGAATTTTTACTAGCTATTTGAAAATAGTACTACACAATTCGATCATACAGCATTTGGAAATCTTACACTCCTGCACTGACTACAAATTTCGGCAGCGTCTTTAGAATAAAAGAGGTCAGTTGTATGGAGCGGCATTGCGTGGAATGGGTTCATAGCGGTAACTGAGTCAACAATTTTGTGCAAATCTTGTGGAACAAAGAAAAGCCTTACCTCCAATTCTTCGTCTCCTAGCCATTGGAAAATCCGTTTGCAGCTCAAAACTCTGTGCCCACTCACCAAAAACTTATGTGTTATGTTTTCAAATCGTCACAGGCTCAATTGAGTACCATTGCGTGACATAAGGATCGTGCGGCAGCTAGTAATGATTTGAAACATTCCGTACGACACTTGGATCAAGTGTAGCGACATGCAACGGAGTACCGAGAACGTAACAGCAGTGAAGCCGCGTTTTGTGAAAAAATTCCACTTAGAACGTTTTCCATTTCCTTAATTCAGTTCTTTACTGACGATGGCCCAGTGAGCCGAAGACCGCTTCGAAATAAGTACAAAGGTAGTTTATTTGTTTGCCAACGAATAATATATTGAAATTGTTCTCCCAGGAACTGACGAAAGAATCCAAAATATGAAAATTACTTATACCATCAAACTGATACATCTGTATATGTTCAACATCCTTGGGGGGGGGGGGGGGGGGGTTGTCTCGTCATCACACAAACACACTGTGTGTTCCAGAAGGACCGAAAGCACAAGATGAGATCGTAGTATGTACAGCGCGATAAAGGCTCATTTTTGGCCGCAATGTGTAGAAGAGGGACAAGGTCAGTCAGGATTAGCCTCTGCCATGCACTGTGTAGTGATGTGCCGAGGATGTTCTCAGAAGGCTGGCGAGTGTAGCCGTGTGCGCACTCACCGGCGGGGCACGTGGAGCTGCAGCAAGCGGCGCGGCCGCAGCGAACCGGCAGAGTCGACCATCGCGCACACACTGCGGCCGGGCCGCAGCCGCCGCCACCACTGACGCTTCTGCCAGGGAACGGGACTGCGCATGCGCGAGCGACAGTCGCCGCTCCCGTGACCCGCTACCGCGCAGAGCCGCATCGCGCCCTTGTTTTGGCCGGACCACTCCTCCCGGCCACGGACCGTCGCGGCCGGCCTTCGCTTCCGGCTACCTCCCCATTGATACACGCGTTACTCAGGCCATTTTTACACGGCACGGATTTTGCTTCAGCGTTCACTGCCGGGTGCCCAGTTTCATGTATTTTTGCTGTTTACGGTACAAGGCACGCCCTACAAGCTAATACATAATGATGAAATGTATTCGAAAATTGTGAATACGGTACCAGCAAAGTTACACAAGAGAAACCACCTGAAATTGCACCGGTAATATTGCAGAAATGTTTTTGTGCAAACAAACTTTTTTTAAATGGAACAGTGCCTATTGACATTAACAGACTTGAGGAAAAGCTACATGATTGGAGGAAGGCACTAGAGTAAAACTGAAGTGATATCAGGTGTTCCCCAGGGAAGCGTCCTGGGACCTCTGCTGTTCCTGATCTATATAAATGACCTGGGTGACAATTTGAGCAGTTCTCTTAGGTTGTTCGCAGATGATGCTGTAATTTACCGTCTAGTAAGGTCATCCAAAGACCACTATCAGTTGCAAAGCGATTTACAAAAGATTGCTGTATGGTGTGGCAGGTGGCAGTTGACGCTAAATAACGAAAAATGTGAGGTGATCCACATGAGTTCCAAAAGAAATCCGTTGGAATTCGATTACTCTATAAATAGTACAATTCTCAAGGCTGTCAATCCAACGAAGTACCTGGGTGTCAAAATTACGAACAACTTCAGTTGGAAAGACCACATTGATAATATTGTGGGGAAGGCGAGCCAAAGGTTGCGTTTCATTGGCAGGACACTTAGAAGATGCAACAACTCCACTAAAGAGACAGCTTACACTACACTCGTTCGTCCTCTGTCAGAATATTGCTCCGCGGTGTGGGATCCTTAGCAGGTGGGATTGACGGAGGACATCGAAAGGGTGCAAAAAAGGGCAGCTCGTTTTGTATTATCACGTAATAGGGGACAGAGTGTGGCAGATATGATACGCAAGTTGGGATGGAAGTCATTAAAGCAAAGACGTTTTTCGTCGCGGCGATATCTATTTACGAAATTTCAGTCACTAAATTTCTCTTCCGAATGCGAAAATATTTTGTTGAGCCCCACCTACATAGGTATGAATTATCATCAAAATAAAATAAGAGAAATCAGAGCTCGAACAGAAAGGTTTAGGTGTTCGTTTTTTTTCTGTTCGGGAAGGGAATGGTAAAGAGATAGTATGATTGTGGTTCGATGAACCCTCTGCCAAGACTTAAATGTGAATTGCAGAGTAGTCATGTAGATGTAGATGTAGATGAAAGAGGGATGAAAATTAGCAGGATGAAGTCAGAATATTTAGCACTGAAGGATATGCAGATGAGGTCTTGCAAGATCCAGGATGATGAGCTGAAATCGGTCTGCAAATTTAAATAACTGGGGTCGTACTTACAGAGGGACGGAGGACTGGAAAGCGAGATACAACACCGAATAAATTGCGGTTGGAAAAACTGGAGGAAAATGAGTGGAGTGTTGTGTGACAAGCATTGGGTTGAAAGGGAAAGTGTACAAGACGGTGGTAAGGCCTGTTATGATGTACGGGGCAGAAACATGGCCAATCACAGTAGTCCAGGAAAGGAAGGTGGAAGTGGCGGAAATGAGGATGCTGAGGTGGATGTGTGGGGTAACAAGGAAGGACATGATCAGAAATGAATTTGTTAGAGGAGCTGTGAAAGTGGGACCCACGGGGGAAAAGATACAAGAGAGCAGACTAAGGTGGTACGGACACTTACAGAGAAAAGGGAAAGAGTATATCGGAAATAGAGTTGAACATATAAACATTGAAGGAGCAAGAAGGAGAGGAAAACTGAAGATGAGGTGGACGGATAAGATATCAGGGGACCTAAAGGAGAAAGGATGGAAGAAGGAAGAGGCAATGGGCAGAGTGTTATGGAGGAGAAGGATCCAGAAGAGCAACGCCGACCCTGCGTGACGTGGGGCAAGGCGACGATAAAGAAGAAGAAGAAGAGTGCCTATTTTTCTTTTTAAGATTCCACACTTCACTTGTTTGCGCCATTCAACCTGCGTAGTTGCTACTTGCTAGGGTTACAGGGTGCACATACAAACACGTACAATATGTTCCTTGAGTGGAATGGGACTTGCTAGTCAGCGTGTGACAGTCCAAGCACTAGGTCGTGAGTGGACGGTGGACTATGGGATTTAAAAATGCAGAACAAGCCGTCATGCTCATGGTGTATGGATAACGTAGGAAGAATACAGTTTGTTCTTTGTACGGTGTATGCGGCAAGATAACCCGACAGACGTCAACCATCCCGGCAGTTATTCATCAACCTCTTCAACCAGTTACGTGAAAGTAGTAGTGTATGACGTAGACAGCGTAGCACAAAAAACAAGTGATGACAGAAGAGGAGGAAATGAGTGTTCTCGCTGCTTTTGCAGTTGACAAGCACCTTAGCTACACCGAAATCACACGAGGAAGCGACATGAGTCGGCAAGTGTCTTGCTCGTTCTCCATCGACATAGGTTCCATCACCATCACCTCTCCCTCCATCACGAGCTGCACGGAGCGATTATGAGAATCACTTCTGTACATCGACGTTAAGACAGGACACTCCAGATGTATCATGTATCTTGTTTAGTGATGAAGTCACATTTGCCAGTAACGGCCGGGTAAACCGCCGGGACATGCGCTATCGGTCTGTTGACAATCCCAGTTGGCTTTTCAGGTGGAATGTCAGCGTCCTTGGAGTGTAAACGTGTTGTGTGGGGTAGTGAACCATCAGCTCACAGGCCCGTCTTTCATAGATAGAACACTGAACGCACACAAGTATCGCAGCCTGCTAACAGACCATCTTCAACGGATGCTAGAAGACGTTCCTCTGCGGAGTAGTAGCAACCTGTAGTGCCAACATGACGGCTTTCCAGCCCATATTGCACGAATACTACAGCATGTCTTCACGAATTGTTTCAAACCATTGGGTTGGACAAAGAAGACCTGTGCTTTGTTCTGCTCTTTCCCTGCATTTGACGCCTGTAGACTTTTTCCTGTGGGAAAAGCTGAAAGTCGCTGTCTACAAGGACATATGAACTACACCCGATGACATGCAACGACGTGAAACTTCCTGGCAGATTAGGACTGTGTTCCGGACCGACACTCGAAGTCGCAGAAGAGCTTCTGTGAAGTTTTGAAGGTAGGAGACGAGGTACTGGCGGAATTGAAGCTTTGAGGAGGGGTCATGAGTCGTGGTTGGGTAGCTCAGTTGGTAGAGTACTTGCCCGCGAAAGGCAAAGGTCCCGAGTTCGAGTCTCGGTACGGCACACAGTTTTAATCTGACAGGAAGTTTCATATGAGCGCACCCTCCACTGCAGAGTGAAATTCTCACTATGCAACGACATATTAGTGCAGCTCGGGCATCTTTTCTGAGATTCTAGCACGTGAACAGCAGTCGTTCCACACCAGACTGGAACATGTATTGGCACTGCCGGTAGTCAGTTTGGATACAACCTGTGATAGTCAGTGGTCCCGTTGCTGGTGAGAATCCTCATGACTAATATATGCATTTGTTTTATCCTTGCCGGCCGGTGTGGCCGAGCGGTTGTAGGCGCTTCAGTCTGGAACCGCGCGACCGCTACGGTCGCAGGTTCGAATCCTGCCTCGGGCATGGATGTGTGTGATGTCCTTAGGTTAGTTAGGTTTAAGTAGTTCTGAGTTCGAGGGGACTAATGACCTCAAATGTTAAGTCCCATAGTGCTCAGAGACATTTGAACCATTTTTGTGTTGTTCTTTAGTGTATACTACCAAAGGTATTACATAAGTGAGGTTTACGATATCTCGTAAACGACTAGCACTAGAATCCTGCAACAATTACCACTGACATTCTAATTTACTCTACTTTTAAATTATTAATATCAATGGGCAACGTTACATTTAACAAATTATGTTTTCACAGAAAATAATCTTTCTAAGTATGATTACAATCCGTTTGTTGGCTGTCAATACGAGCCCCTGACTACCAATACATTCTGTGAAAACCGCACATCAGTAGCACTTTCCATTTCCGCGATATCTGCGGTGCAAGTTTTAGGGGAATCACCCTGTAAAATGTACTGGAATCAAATGAAAATTCGTGCCGGACCGCAAATCATATCCGGATTAGCCGCTTTACGCGAGCTGTTCCCTTAAGCGCACCGATCGAGGTGGCGCAGTGGCCAACACACTGGACTCGCATTCAGGAGGACGACGGTTCAATCCCGCTTCCGGCCATCCTGATTTAGGTTTTCCGTGATTTCCCTAAATCGCTCTAGGCAAATGCAAGGATGGTTCCATTGAAGGGCACAGCCGACTTCCTTCCCCTTCCTTCCCTAATCCGATGAGACCGGTGACCTCACTGTCTGGTCTCCTCCCCCAGAAACAACCCTTAAGCGCTTAGGATACCAGCGCACGCTTCGCGGGCGGATCCAAACTTCCATATCTCTGTGTCTGCTTCCCGTAGTGCTCGGACAATTATGTGATTCTTACACAGGGAGAGACTTAATTGTTTTTCTCGTCAGTTTGCCTTGGCTTTGGCATGAAACACGTTAGTGCAGTATTTGTATTTGACGGTTTCTGTAAAGTTCGATGCAATGTTCTTTCAGACAAGCATGCACGTGCGAAGGAACATAGCATCGAACTTAACAGACAGTGTCAAATACAAACACTGCAGTAATGTAATTGCAACTGTACTCGGGCTCGTTCACTACCTATTTTACACGTGGTTCATCTGCAAAGAGAGCTGGTAGTGAACGGTTGCATTTGCTCCCCTAATACTGAGTCATATATTGGCTAGCCTTTGAACA
The DNA here is from genome assembly GCF_023897955.1 of Schistocerca gregaria. Taxonomy (NCBI): domain Eukaryota; kingdom Metazoa; phylum Arthropoda; class Insecta; order Orthoptera; family Acrididae; genus Schistocerca; species Schistocerca gregaria. The sequence continues at coordinate 389,380,759 of NC_064922.1, forward strand.
GTGAATTGAACACACAATCGTCTATACCACAACCTTGCGCAAAATGAGGTACACTATACAAGATCAGATTGAAACTTATTTATTTAAAAAAAAAACACTTCTAACTTTGTGGCATATTAAAGTTCACAAATAATTCAATCTGGATAAATAATAATCGGTGCAATTAGTACACATGGTTTATTGTCTCGCACCTACACACTTCCATTTTGTTCCTTCACAGTTTATTCGCATACACTGGCGTCCATGCTTACACTCGTGACACTTTGCCACTCCGAACGTACCACCACAACGAACAACGACCAAAGACCCATTTTTCCGCTCATATCCCCAGTCCTGAATCGGGTCACGTGACACTACATTAATCTAAATAATTCCTAAACATGGCCACAATTCGTTTACAGTTTTTTTGTAAGATTTAAATACTTAAACCTAAATACGTTTTATAGTTTTACACACATTTATCACCACGTAATTTTATAATTCGTTGCAATTAAAAAAACAAAACACTACACAACGGAACTACGAATGCTCATCAAAACACAAAACAGGTACTTTCATGTCCATTTTGCATTACACTATTTTCACTCTGCATTTAATACATAATTTTATTCATAAGCACTGAAAATTAAAATCAGAACTAATTTATGACATGCTATCAGATTTACATAATTAGGAATAACTCCCATGTTTCAGCACCGTTTCACCCTTTCCATTTAATGACGTCTTTGCGCGAAATATGGGACATACAAATACTTGTCTGGCACTTCAAAGATCTAAACTGTATGGTGTCTTCATAATAAAATAATGACTTACTTTGCAGTTGTTCTAAACATCTTTATAAATTAATTCTACTATGAAACGTTTTGATTGTAGTACATCAGCCCAACATATTATTTCTGCTGCTGTGCTTCAAATTTAAATTAAGAACTACTTGGAAGAGCTCATTTCCACATGACTTCTATTTCAATGATTAGGCATCCAGCAAATCCAAGGGTTCATTACCAGCACACCCTACATTATTTACTTAAGTGCAAAGTCATGTACAGTAATTGTATGCAGTTATGTAACCAAGTAATTTAAACCATCTGAAACAGCTGAATGCTGCCTTCTCTTTATCAGGGAAAGATGAGTCTATAAATGTATTGACTTGTCTTTGTGCTTTTCACATCCCATCCACTTTTCCATAGCTGATATTTCCGTTGCCAGCAAAGCTACTGTATGGGCATATTATCCCCCGTTACCTCACATAATGCGTAATGCACAGGAGCTAGATCATGCTGTAAGCATAGTTTGTCATAGACTAGTGTGTAGAGGTTATGGCCGAAAGTAACTTTCTCACTGTTGGTGCCAAGTAACATAGCTGAGTGGAACGTGGACCATACACAGATAGAAGAAAGGTAACTGAGAGAAATACGGAATAAGACGAATAGAAACGAAACTTTCATTCAAAGAGCATACTTACACTGAAGTTACTGTGATTTATGATGGTTCCCAGGACTTTATAAAAGACGGCTAATGGCTCTTATTAGCGTGTGTGGCCACCATGGACGGCAATGCATGTTCTGCAAGGTGATACCATGCTGGTAATAATGTTGGTGAAGAGTGTTCTTGTTGTAGGGCGTTCCATTTCTACGCCAGTGCGGTCGACAATTGCTGGATGGCCGCTTGTGCATGTGAATGTGTTGGAATGCCGCTGCCCAGCGCATCCAAAACGTGCTCGGCGGAATTTAAGATGGGGGAACTGGTAGGCCAGCTGATTCGCCAAATATCCTATCGTTCCAGGAGCTCATCCACCTGCACTATTCGATGCGATAGCACATTGTCATCCACAAAAATAAAGTCAGCTTCGAATGCACCCCTGCACACACAAATGGGGAAGGAGTACAGCGTCGCCATATCGTTGAACGGAGTGTGCGCGGTGTTCAAAGATTTAGATAACAATAAGCCCACGCAACATATGCCTCTTCGCTGTATAACACCTGGACCTCCAAAATGATCATGTTCGACAATGTTCCTGAGTGTAATACGAGGCGTGTTTTTTTAAGTAAGTACCGTTTTGAAATAAGAAAAAGGTGTGCTGAAAGATCTCAATAGTCTACTATTCTACATAATTTCCGTCAATATTGAGGCACTTGTCATAACACTGTTCCAGTTTCTGAATACCGTCCTTATAGAAGCCTGCCGCCTGAGTTGTTAACTAATGTATCACCACTGTTTTGACATCGTTATCGTCTTGGAGACGCTGACCGCCCAGGTGTTTCTTCAAGATGAAACATGCGTGGCCTACGTCACACCAGGATCAAAGCAACAGTCTGTGGAATGGCAGCATTCAGATTCACCCAGAAAAGTGAAATTTAAGCAAACAATTTCTGCCCGGAAAAAAATGTGCACAGTTTTTTGGGACAGTAAAGGACTATTGCTTGTGGAATTTCTGCCTCGTAATGATACAATGACTGCAGCAGCTTACTATAAGACATTGCACAATCTGCGCCGTTCAATTCAGAACAAAAGACGTGACAAGTTGAGCAAGTGCATCGTTTTGCTGCAATGTGACGAATCAGATCAAAGACCTCGTCACATCTTTTCGATGTGAAACTCTAGATCATCCTCCGTACAGCCCCGATCTTGCGCCAAGTGACTACCATTTGTTCCTGCACTTGAGGAAACACCTGGACGGTCAGCGCCTTCATGACGAAGTCAAAACAGTGGCGATGCAGTGGTTAACAAGTCAGGCGGCAGACGTCTATGAGGAGGGTATTCAAAAAAGTGTAAAACGTTATGACAAGTACCCCAATATTGACGGAAATTATGTAGAAAAGTAGATTATGGTACAGGCTTTCATGTAAAAATAAAATTATTGAGGTATCTTAACACGACTTTTTTTTAAATTTCAAAACGTTACTTACTTAAACAACACGCCTCGTGCGTGTTCCTACCTCTCGTCATGTGAGGGTACGTCTAGAATCACTACTCATACTGAATCTGCTCTCATCCGAGAAAAGCACAGGAGCCCGTTCCGTTTTGGCCCGTTCCTGCGCTCTTGGCACCATTGCCAACGTTGCTGCCACAACGCAACGTACCGGTCGTAGGGTAAAGAGACCACCCCCATGCAGCTCCCGATCCACTATCTAGCGTGAGAATGCGTGCCTTGGAACCTGTTGAATGTGTTTGATGTTGCACCCGCTGTTTGACGTAGGTTCCTTCGTGCCTGTTGCACGATGTAACAATCATCTGCTGTCGTAGTTGACCTAGTCGACCAACTCCCCTTCTTTGGAGAGCACTACAACTAGTTCGGGACTCTTCCCACGCACGTCAAACAATGCTGTGAGCAATACCAACCTACTGGACTGCACTCGTGACACTTCGTCTTTCTTCCAGTTTCACGATGATTTTTTCCCTGAGGGAAGTCATCTAAATGTTGCTTCTCGCCATGTTGTAATGACGAACAGGACTACATTGCACTGTAAATGCTCGCTCATTGACAGATACTGTCTTTTCGCATTCCTCGTTTTGCAGGGCCTTGGTTCTATAACGACCCTGAACTCCCACCATGTCACATCCAACGTTCTGTCACAACATGCTCCTACCCTTTCATTCATTTTGACCTACTTCTTAATACGATATCACAGTGTCTGTTTTATTCTTAATTAGGATGCAAAGTTTGTTTGGACATGCATGCCACTACAACAATTATGAAATGCGTTAAATGTATTCGGAATTGCGAATATGAACAACCATCAGCTGCAGAATGCAATGACGGCAATGAAAATTTGTGTCGGACCTGGACTCGAACCCGGATTTCCTGCTTACTGCGAGCGGTCGCCTTACCATTTCGCTACCCGTGCACAACTTACGACCAGTCGCAAACTTCCAAATGTCGTCAACCCTCCTTCTACAAACCGTACTCGTACATCCATTGTATATATTCCTATTGAAAGTTAACCTTCAAAAGTAAGCATGACAGTGCTGGTAAACTTCTACGTTATTTGATTTTCAAACTGCTGAGCAAAACTGAACGTACTCAGACAAATCTCTACTTACTTATTCTGATCATTACTAAACTGACACACAATATTTTTTAGCGCAACGCAATCTGACTTTCAATAATCCCTACAAAAGAATGGCCCTGAGTAACAAAAACCTATACCTTTCGTGTATCACTTACCTCACAGAAATCTTCGTTACTCGAACTACTGCCATACTGCGGGTGCCACTACTGCCAGCTAAATAAAAGATTCTAACTACGGAAGGCACTAACTACTGATAGGCATAGTTAGCAAATGAAAGATTTTGATCGAGAATAAACAATGCATTTACCTTAATAGTGTTCAAAAGTCATAATATATATATCAGTTCATGAAATCCAGCCTTACAAATTTCCTTTTTCTGACGGACGCACTTCCAGATCGTCCGCTCTCAAAACTCTGGCATCTCTCTCCCAACATCCACCACTACTGGCGTCTCACCTCCAACTGCCCAAGACTACACAAGCAAATATTCCAACAATGAGTCCAACCAGCCACAGACTGCACACAGCGCAGTCAGCGATTTTCACACAGAGCACTACGTGGCGTTAGCAACATAAAAACCTAAACAGCCTACTTACACTACACAGGTGAGACATTTTACTTGAATGAAATGATAATTAAATCAAGACCCTACGCTCCTGACAAGCGTTGATATACATCAGCGGGGATGTTGAAAATGTGTGCCTCGACCGGGACTCGAACCCAGGATCTCCTGCTTACATGGCAGACGCTCTACCCATCGGAGCCACCGAGGGCACAGAGGATAGTGCGACTGAAACGATTAATCCGTTGCACGCTCCCCGTGAGACCCACATTCCCAACTTAACGTCCACACACTACATTCGTAGTGTCCCTACCCACTACACTCATTACTCGCGACAGACAATCTCACCGAGTCCCGTAAGAGTTCGGGCAATGCGTGTGTATCTAGCACAGATGAAGAAGGTCAGTGGCCGGTTAGCCTTAACTACATGAATATTTTACTTGAATGTCGTTTATCCGGTGTTAGCGGATAAATAAGATATTGCAGTGCCTGTGTTATTCCGAATTAGGATGTGAAGCTCCTTCGGGCATGCATGCATGCATGTCAACAACTCAAATACTGCAATATCGTTTTTATCCGCCGACACCGGGGAAGCGACTTCCCAGTAAAACGTCTCACCTGTACGGGAATATACAAAGGATGGACGAGTACGGTTTGTAGACGCACTGTTGATTACGTATGGTTGTTTGGGTCTGGCCGTAAGTCGAACACGGATAGCGAAATGGTCAGGCGACCGCATGCGATAAGCAGGAAATATGAGTTCGAGTTCTGGTCTGCATACATTTTGATTGTCGTCATTCCATTCTACAACTGACGGTTATCCGTATTCGCAACTGCGAATGCATTTAATCTCAGTTGTTCATATGCTACACTGCTTCACCTATGTCTTCATTAACGTTGTGCTTCAAATGGCTCTGAGCACTATGGGACTTAACATCTATGGTCATCAGTCTCCTAGAACTTAGAACTACTTAAACCTAACTAACCTAAGGACAGCACACAACACCCAGTCATCACGAGGCAGAGAAAATCCCTGACCCAGCCGGGAATTGAACCCGGGAACCCGGGCGCGGGAAGCGAGAACGCTACCGGACGACCCCGAGCTGCGGACCTTAACGTTGAGCGGAGCAGTATAGTTGTCCATACGCTTGACGATTACTGGTGTAACATCTTGAAGTAGAGCCAAGTAATTGTCTTCAGTGAAATTTCCGACAACAAAGTACGTCTCAATTAGATAAAGTGACAATGTTGCGATCCACACATTTACACAGTGTTGGTTTAGCTGTTGCTCCTAAAAAACGTGGTGGTTTCCTGTGTACCGTTGAGGTCTGTTATGTCGGTTTACTTCTCCCGACAACTTAAATATGGTCCACATCAGACCACAGAATGTTAACCAAAGAAATTCTGGCTAACTCGATACTGGTCGAGAGTACTTTCAGAACGTTGTAGTCGCTTGGCTGGAGCATCTTCCAGCAATCCTTGTATCAGGCATGGAAAGTAAACTTTAAAATTCTGCTGATATACGAGTAATATCCTTTGTTTACCGGCATGATATTTCTGTGAACTTCTTTGGACTAATTATAATAGCCAAACAGTGAGTTCATTGTCGTCAGGTTTATTGTCCTAAGTTGTTCACTGTGAGCTACATACAAAACAGAACGTTCAGTTTAAAATTTATAAATTAAATTCTAAGTAGCCGTACATGATGGTGGCTTTGACTCGAATGTTCGATCCATTCTTTCAGTATAGCACTTAACACCGCGTTGGTAAACGGTCTTCACAGAGAACATTTTTTTTCTTTCCGTAACATTTTGAGGAAACTTCTATATGGAAACTTTTATTTAAGACAATGTTCCTATGGTCACTATTCATTTGTTAACACGTGTCATTTCCTATTTCCCACTAACTATGTCGACGTACTAAGTGTGTAATGACTTTCGCGCAGCCCTATAAACAAAGGAGGTTTATCCTTATACCACATACTACAAATCTCGCTCAGTCAGGAGCCCCGCATAGCACTGGTATTGTTTCGCGGGAAACCTACCGCTAGAAGTTTTGATATGGAAATAATAACACTGTTTAGGATTTTGTGCGCACGATTGAGCGGTAGTTGTGAAGCACTGGGAATAATAGATCAGTGATAAAACGTGTATTTTCAAACGGTGGAAGAATTCATTCGACGTAATTTTATTTTATGAGATCGCAATTTACATGTTACAAACTGACAGGATAGATTTTCGGAGTTTTATTTATATATTCTTTTCAGTTATGGTCTACTGTGGTTTATTACGAACTTGTAGCACAGTATTGTCAACAGAAATAGTTGAAACGTTCCTTTTGGTCTGTCGCCTCGCTTCCGTAGCGTCTGGCGAAGATCCACGCGCTGCCGCGACTACAATCCATGCCTCTTAGCGCCATGCATTACGCGAGACAAATTACGCGACGAATTGCAACGTATTCTTCCTCGAAAACGTTTGTTTGCGAAACCGTATAAATTATGTGCACTGCTACACACATGCTATCAATCTAAATAAGTGTCGCTAGCCTCGCATCTGTACCACTAATCGCTGCCTTGTAGCAATCAGTGTGGTGGCATTTTCATTGACTTTTTGGAACCTGGTTCCATAATTAACCGGGACCGTTACTGTTTGTCATTGGACAAGCTGAGACGTGCCATCAAGACCCACAGACTGCACAGCTTCAGGGTCAGCTCATCAGACTACACCAATGCCAAACCCCATACAGCCCTTATCACGTAGGAGAAAATCAGGAAAATGGGTTGGACAATTATTCCTCATCCTCCTTACAGTCTGGACTTGGCACCGTCTGATTTCTACCTCTTTGGTCGTCTGAAGGCCCACCTGCTTGGTAAAACATTTGATAGTGAGAAAGACCTTATTTTCTGTGTTAACCGATGGTGTAAAAGTCAATTCCCAGAATTTTACCTAAGTGCATTTACATCATGGAAAGAACGTTGGGCCAGATGGGTCACAGCTGATGGAGGCTACATTGAGTAGGCTCAATGTATAGCTAAATGTTCCATGTATTTCCCCAAGTGTTTCATTCACCTCCAGAAAAAAAATTAAAGACTACTGTGTAAAAGTTTTTGAACACTCATTGTAGTAAACACCGACCACCGCCACATGGCTGATTTAAAAGTCGGCCCATTATGTCCAGGCTGGAGGTGGAGACTAGCCTCCATCCCCCAAGAAAACTCGAAAACCGGAGCTGGAATTCTCGATAGCAACCGCCATTAGCCGACGATCGCGGCTAGGAACTGGTATGTTAATAACCTTACATTGTTAACAAAGCTCAACTAAAAATAGGTAAAATGCTGTCCATTCAAGTTATCATACCATGAAGATGGCTGAAGTGGAATGAAGGGTGTTATGTGCTTGGATGTGCAACCGCACAAACCAGTTGTGAGTAATGCAATGTACATTCTTTTATAGATACAAGCAAAGACCACGCAGCAGATTTCTTTCAGAAATACTATTTAAATGTTGGTAGTTGGCAACGCGATCCTGTCGTGTAAGAAGGCAAAACCTCTACCAGCACGTCTCGGTATCCTACAGTGGCAGGATAGTGATTTATCGAGACAGCAGTTTATTTTTAACGCGATATTGCTACTCACATTGGTAGGGATCCAATGATTGCCAAGCGAATATCCAGTCGATTGGTTGACGAGGAACTTATTCAACACCATGACGGCTTTTGTTGGCTCCACGCTACTAGCTCCCGGAAGGACAGAAGCGTGACTTGGATAAAAAGTAGCGGCAACGCTGTTATACCGGGTGTTTATAATTAAACTTTCCCTTTTTAACACATTATAACACAGAAACTAATTACCGCACCAGACCACAATTGGTATCATTAATGTCAAAGACATAGGGAAGAGAAATAATGCAGAATCAATTGAACTGAAACGCTTTTAATTTGCTGCAGTGGTACATCATACCATTATATTGCTACAAAAGGAGCTCAATAAGGCGCCCATCAGTTTCCAGAAGAGTCTGAAAGCGCTGGATTGCATTCTGCACAGCAGAGGGAAGCGCCTCCGTAGGTATGAACTCTCTTGGCGTGCTGCGCTACAGATCACCACATGTGTGAATTTTCCCTGCTAGACCCTGTCCTTCAGGTAGCCACTCAGCCAGGGTTTACAGGGAGTGGGATGAGGTGATCGTGCCGGCCAAACATTTGGGAACGATCCGCTGACAATTAGATCGTTCCCTAATGTGTTTCGGAGAAGCAGGTGAATTTCATGAGCAATGTGCCGCGGGGCGCTATCTTGCATGAAAACCGTTGAGTTCAATGCGTCTCTCTCATGTAGGGCAGGTATGACATGCTGGTGAAGCATATCGCTGTAACGCTGGCCAATCACACAGCACGTCTTTGGTCCTTCACCGCCAACCTGTTCAAGAGAGACTGGACCAATGATGAACGTAGCCGTGAAGCCACACCGTAAGGTGACACGTTCACCATACAGAGGTACTTCATGCACAGTGACTGGAGGTGAAGATTCCCACACTCGGCAACTCTGTGTGTTTACTTCACCCATCAGAGAAAAATGGGCTTCGTCTGTTCATGGGATGGTCCAGGGCCAGCCCTCGTCAACTTCAATCCTTGCGAGAAAGTGGAGAACGAAGTCAACATGTCGTTGTGTGTACTGTGGTGCAAACTGCTGTATGATATGGGTCTTGAAGCACTTTCCGTACAGTGGACTGCGGGATGTTCAAATGTTGTAACATAGCACGCGCGGTGCCTGACGATCGGTAGCTGCGCGCAGCGTTGTCTGCCAATAACAGCGATTTATTCAACCACCTGTGGTGAAACAGTTGTAGGCCTCTTCCCGGAGCGACGCGTAGTTCTCCAGTTGATTCGAACTTCTTCATCATGCTCTGTACAGCAACTGGAGAAAGAGGACCCTTCCGTAATCCTTTCAGCCAGCGATATTCTCGAAGGGTAGCTGCAGCATTACTGTTCTTTTGATAATAGAACTTCACCAATAATGCCATGCTCCTTTCATCCAAGCTCATGTTGACACGTCAACAAAGGCACTGCGACTGGTTAGGTGTGTGAGACTGTGAATTACGATGACTGATCACGGCACCTGGTGGCCAGACTTAGAACTGATTCTAATGGTCCAAATGGCTCTGAGTACTATGGGACTCAACTACTGAGGTCATCAGTCGCCTAGAGCTTAGAACTACTTAAACCTAACTAACCTAAGGACATCACACACATCCATGCCCGAGGCTGGATTCGAACCTGCGACCGTGGCGGTCGCACGGTACCAGACTGTAGCGCCTAGAACCGCTCGGTCACTCCGGTCGGCAGTTAGAACTGGACGATGGAGCTGTGACACACGGAATTCATGCACTCAATACTCTGGACATTAATGCTACCATGGTAGTCGTACTGTAATTGGTTTCCGTGTTATAACATGTTAAATAGGGAAAGTTAAATTATAAGCACCCGATAATTTCTAATAACCGATTATTAGCAGACATTCATAGTACTACATGCCCTCAGTGTAGTCGCCCGCACCACGATCTACATCTACATCTACGTGATTGCTCTGCTATTCACAATAAAGTGCCTGGCAGAGGATTCAATGAACAACCTTCAAGCTGTATCTCTACCGTTCCACTCCCGAACAGCACGCGGGAAAAATGAGCACTTAAATTTTTCTGTGCGAGCCGTAATTTCTCTTACTTTATCGTGGTGATGAGTTGTCCCTACGTAGGTGGGTGCCAACAGAATGTGTTCACAATCGGAGGAGAAAACTGGTGATTCAAATTTCATGAGAAGATCCCGTCGCAACGAAAAACGCCTTTGTTTTAATGATTGGATCTGCAATTCACGTATCATGTCTGTGACACTATCTCCCCTATTTCGCGATAATACAAAACGAGCTGCCCTTCTTTGTACTTTTCCGATGTCATCCGTCAGTCCCACCTGATGCGGATCCCACACCTCACAGCAATACTCCATAATAGCGCGGATAAGCGTGGTGTAAGCAGTCTCTTTAGTAGACCTATTGCACCTTCTAAGTGTTCTGCCAATGAATCACAGTCTTTGGTTTGCTCTACCCACAATATTATCTTGTGATCGTTCCAGTTTAGGTTATTTGTAATTGTAATCCCTAAGTATTTAGTTGAATTTACAGTCTTCAGATTTGTGTGACTAATCGCGTAATCTAAATTTATCTGATTTCTTTTAGTACTCATGTGAATAACTTCACACTTTTCCTTATTCGGGGTCAACGATCGTCTCCCTCATGCACATGGTAGGTGTCGTACACCGTCAGCGAGTCCACCTTTGTCGATGTCTCACAAGGACCGACCTATGGCGCTTTCTCTTGTGTCGTAGTGCGTGCCACGAAGAGCTTCCACCATTTTGGAGGACGTAATCTTACGTGTTCATACCGCGTGAACTCGATGGATGTTTGAGTATCTCCCACCTCCCATGTACATAAGAGATTCTGCACGGTTTTCGAAGTGTTGCATCGTGCATTGTCAAGAAGGACAAGAAGGATCATGGTATGAAAGACCAGAACAGGGAGGCAATGAGCATAGTTGTCATGTTGTCCGAGGGGTGAGGGTGGGGGTAGGATGGGGGTGGGGTGGGGGGTCGAAAAGGTAGTTCTAAACGGGGCTTATCTTGAACAAAAAGTTTTTGGATCTTCAGTCGCCTCAAGCAATTAAAATTGCACGAACTTTCGGCCACGTACTCCTTGGCCATTACCAAGCAGTCATATTACTTGGCAATGACCAAGGAGTACTTGGCCGAAAGTTCGTGAAATTTTAATTACTTGAAGAGATTGGAAAGCAGAGAACTTTTTATTCAAGTTTTTGTACGCCCATCCTTGTGACTGGAGGTCTGGGGCACTACCGGCGTTCAATACTGTAAGAAAGTGAAACACCTACAGCTGTCCTTAAGATGTATTTTATTGTGTAGCTACCGGTTTCGGCGCTTCAGTGCACCATCTTCAGCCCCTAGTTGACGCTAAAGGGGTTATCACGATCCATATATATGATGCGTCAGTGGGCAAAAGAACTGGTTTACGCAAACTACCTGTAACTGTGATGTCGTCTCTCCAACTACCAACTGTCAATTGTCTACTTTTTACTCAATTTTGCCACCGCAGGGCTGACCTTAAATGACATCCCTGCCATGCCGGAAACCTGTCACCCATCTGGCCACCGTACGATATGGCAATAGTGCACCACCCTATGTCTCACGCATCCCTAAAACATTGTTGTGGGCCCCGAACACGTGTCGCTTCAGTGCTGATCCAAGCACATTTTTCGTAAGCTTACTGTTAGGGCGCTGGTACTGCCCGTCCTAACTTTCAGACAGTATACACTGCAACTGACTCAAACATGGCCGGCGCCGCTTACTGCACTATTCCAGCTACAAACAGTCCGCATGCCATTTGACGCAAATCAGTATTGCCACTGTCTTTAGTCCAGCTCTCGTGTACTGTTCACTCTGAGGTGCAGTATCCTACGGCGAAGTCACGTCCGTTGTATCAGGAAATGGACTTGTTTGTAGCAAGTAAGTATTGAAACGGACAGTGGGACGACATCTAGTACACCACGGCTGTCAGCAGGATGAACGTTGCTGCGGTTTCCCTTGATGCGGCAACAGAGAGAGGCGCGCAGAAAGGGACGCGCCCTACAACACCAGGGACAAGAGTGACGCCATTTCGTCGTTTTAGACGTTCCCAGTTTCGCATACAGAAGCACTATGGACATAACCGTGTGTGGTGTCTCCAAGGAGAACGAACGTTGAAGATTGCCTTCTTTGTCGTCATGCGGGCCCTGCATCTCGTGTGATAGTATGTAGTGCCACAGCTATGATCGCAGAGCCGGTAATTTAGTCACTAGCCGATACAGTTCTGACGTTAAAGGCCAGGGGGTGTGTCCTACCTTCAAGGTATCTGTGGCATAATCTTTGAATAACATAACGCAAGACCGCATGCTGCCCGCGCTGCTCTGACCTACAACGATACGGAGAGTGTTAGACTGGAGGATTGACCAACACACAACATACACACACTAAGTAAAATTTCGTAATTTGCAGTCATTTCCAAAGTTTCTCTTTTAATGGCATACATTGTAGATACACCATCGCAATATAGAACATAGCCCTCTCACTGAAACTATTGGATACTGAGAATACTTCGGAAGTCTGACAGCTAAGATCAGTTAAAATTTGGGTTCACTTAGTGGTAACTACGTGATCCTGTTTTATGTTCATTTAACTTTTGTCTAGTCACTGTGTGCCTTTGTAGTACGAGTGGAATTTTTTAATTCATTTGTACATACACTGATGGAAAAAATCCCAACCTCAAGAAATGATTAACGTACAGTAATAGAATTTCGAGAAATTGTCTGTCTGACGTATTTAAGTGCTTAATTTTGCAAGATCAGAGGTTAATGTAAACGTGAGAAAAGTCATTCCATTTGTGAAATGCTGGTACGTTAATAATCGGTGTAACCGCCAGAATGTTGAATGTATGCATGTAAAAGTGCATGCATTGTGTCATACAGGTGCCGGATGTCGGCTTGTGGAATGGAGTTTCATACATGTTGCACAAGGTCGACAAATAGAGGGTGGTTGTGGATGAGTTGTCATCCGATGATGTCTCATATGTGGTCGATTTGAGACAGGCTTCTTGATCGAGGAGTCAAAGGCAACATGGGGACACTCTGCACAGCATGTTCCTGACAAAGCGGTATGTGGACGAGAATTATCCTGTTCTAAAACACCCTCAGGATCTAATAAGAATTGTCTGTGATGTTTTTGTTTTAGTTTCTTGAGTAATGTTGATTATGTTGCACCGATAATGGTTACAAAGCAATTTGCGTGGCACCTGATAATGCGTTACCGGCACATGTTATTCGGAAGTAAATTAAACGCTTAAAAATTAAGCCCATATTTCTGAAGTGGGACCCTAGCGTCATCACTGCTGCGGACTCATTGCGACGTTGTATCGGTCTTATTTATTTGTCGGTACGCAGAACATGAAACTGAGTCTGTAACAGAGACGCATATTGTTCATCTGACGGGAATGTTGCCACTATTTTTTATCCAGCTCTTGTATACTGTTCACTCCGAGGTGCAGGATCCTACAGCAAAGTCACGTCCGTTGAGAGTGGACTGAGATACGGTTGTAACTTATTCCCAATCTTATCCTTTATACGCTGTCCAGTCACATTAATGTGACCATCTGTCAGAACCCTGAATAAACGCATTTTTCAGCAAGGGCCGCTGCAAAAAGGGCAGGAAGAGGGCCAATTAGGTTTGAAATGTACGTACAGGGATCTGGAACCATGCTAACTCCAGTGCCGAGGACAGCTGCACTAGGTTTCGGTTCCCGGCTGGGTCGGAGATTTTCTCCGCTCAGCTACTGGCTGTTTGTATCATCCTCATCATCATCATTTGATCCTCATAGACGCGCAAGTCGCCGACGTGGCGTCACCTCAAAAGGAGACTTGCACCAGGCGATCGGGTGTACCCGTCGGGAGCCCGTGGAGCCCCTCGCCACACATTTCATTTCATTCTTCAGCTTCCCACTTTTTTCTCTTTTGTTTCTTCGTCGTTTTATAGGCAGTGTGGATGACATCTTTCGAATTCCATCGATGAGAACTTCACATAGTTTTTTTTTCCGCCATTACTGCTGGTGGCCAATCCCCTGATCAAACACGACGAGCAAAAGTCTGTATCACTCAGCTACGGAGGTTGCCGAGTGAGAAAAGGAGACTCGTAATTTCGCGCGCTATAGCATGTCTTAATGTTTTTCCGTCAATTTTGAGGAAACCTTTTGCTTATAAAATCTGATTTTGTTGAGGCTTCCCGTACCATTTGTTATCAGGAACGAAGTTAGCTCCACGCTCAAGCTCTGCACGCTATTGACTGATAGCTGTGTCAGCCTCTGCCAAAGGTGCATCCCATTCCAGCACTCAGAACAGGGTAAAGCCTCTAGCAGTACTGGGAGCCGAAACTACGCTCTTCGCATGGCAGTCACATTGTCGTTTTCTAACGTAGGAGAGAGAAAAAAAAATGGTTCACATATCAGTCTGCAATTCCCGAGCGTTTAGCAGCAAATGCAGAAAGACAGTGATGGGAGGTTGACTACTTGGATCACCGCCAAACACTGTCACAGGGAACCTACGAGAGGTTACGATTCTGGGACTCGATAGGATAATCGCAGCAGAAGCTCAAGGAACTCAGGGGTCTGAATAACACTATTTGTATTCAGACTAACTACGACACTGAAGGATAATTCCAAACATTAGAAAAAGCAAGTCATGCAACTGGTTGCGGATTGGGGTCAGTGTCTGAGTCCCCGTGGTGAGGCCTAATAAAAGTATCAGCCATTAGTAGCGTTATAACGCGCAAACATTGAGAACAGCACTCCAGGTGAGAAGAAAAGACTTGTCGGAGTCTGGAGACTAGCGACACGGAGTTTCTGTTTCAACGATCTGACTGAGAACTCCTTTGTATAACAAAAGCCAGGTTTTTTTAAAGAATGGTGACGGGGCACTATTTCTCTCTTCCTGTAGTTGGTCCATCAGTCCACCAGCACTTTACTGGCATCGGCCGATATGATGTGCGGCTTTGCACTTTTTACCGTCCTCACTTTCTTGTTGCCCAAAGTTGGTTTATTAATGATTAGAGTAAGTTAGGAAACTGTCCCGCCGATCGCATTTTCATAGCACTTGCCGAGCTTAGATAGTGACACACTGCATTGAGTGACAGGGACAGTCAAATTTAAATAATCAGTTTTGTTAATAATAAAATATTCTTCTTTGTTGTTTGCTGATGGCTCGTTATTTCCTTTCTGTCGTTTACCTTTTCTATAATCGTCTACAGGATGATCGGGTAGATGTTTCAATAATAATATGAATTCTGGTAGACTTTCTGCAGAATTACATTTACATTTCCAGTCGTTTCACTTCACAATACAAACAAATTAAACATACATAACTCGTTTTCCATCCTTGCAGTTCAAACTCATACAAAGAACAAAGAATTACCTGTAATGACATGCAGCAAAGAAATTACTATCATATATCGATCTATTTACGCAAAAAATTCTTGAAACATACATTTCATAAATAAAATAAATTAATTATCTATCTTTTTTGGGAAGGCCATAATCATCATAGTAATTACATTAAGTATTTATAAACGTTACATTTAAACATTTTCACGTAGCTACGTAGCAATGGGGTATTGGTTTTCATGTCATCGGTTCGCTATCGTTCACTTCATATGATCCAAGCTCGGTTAGTACATTTATGTCACCATAGTCAGTTTTATTACAACCTCCAGGATGCCTCAAGATCCCTCCCTTTCACCTACGCTATAGATAACGATGTTCCCGGCTTTTACATTAACAAACTCCAAGTTTCGTAGCAAGAGCGCTCGGCTGAAAGCTAAACGCCACTCCTGCCCTTCCTATTGCGGCAAGCAACAACATTGTTTTTCGTCACACGGCCCCGCCCTGAATCCTAAACCCAGTGAAGTTGCTATTATCAGGAAAGAGTATCAAACTTGCTGCTTACGCTAACACGTGCCTGTTTCTGACCATTTTCTACTACGACACCTTACGTCAGCGTTTAGGCATTGTACATAGTTACCAGTTAATTCTCTGAAGTGAAAGCTTCAACCCTGGGACAGTTGCCCAGAGCAGGGCTGTACTGTGTTTAACTTCGGTAACCTAAAACTAGCCCTTTTGCCTTTTCTCTGTATTGTGTCTCTGAATTCCCATCCTGGAGTGTCCTCGCTATCTTCTAACGAAGTACAAGGTTAGCGAACTGTAAGTTAATAAGTCGTTAGTGGATAAAAGCACACTCTGACTCCTCATCTACGGAGGCGGACATTTACAACGGTCATTGTAAAAATTCGTCATTAGTCAGGTTTTTACACGTAATTTACAAATGAGTTGAACAGTGTCACCTTAGGCTAGTAGACGATCAGTAAGTTTTATAACTGATTATTTATTTACCTCCAATACCCATTTATAGCTCATCGATAGATGCACTTGTATCTCACAAATACAATATATCTGCCGAAGATTGTAAGCTTTCAACCACACATCACTTACTTGGAAATCATACACCAAACGTAACACTGATTTGGTTCATCTGTCGCATGATTGTAGAATACTTTTAGATGTAACAAAATTTGCTGCAGTACAATGCGCTTCTGAAGCATTTCCCAGAAATGGTGCTTGTTTAATATCAAACGAGAGCACCAGTTAAAAAATATGCAAAGTCGGTAGGCTAGTAGTCTGCCCATACTACGTTCCAATACTGTCATTTTATTTTTGCTAACCTAGCACCAACATTTGTATCGTTACCATGAATCATGTTTCTTTGCAAATGAACAGTAATAGTGAAACTTTCTGGCAGATTAAAACTGGGTGCCAGACCGAGACTCAAACTCGGGACCTTTGCCTTCCGCGGGAAGGTGATCTACCAACTGAGCTCCCCCAGCACAGAAGCACTCCTGCGAAAATTGCAGGACTAGCACTACTGGAAGAAAGGATGCCGCGGAGACATGGCTTAGCCACAGCCCGGGGATGTTTCCAGAATGAAATTTTCACTCTGCAGCGGAGTGTGCGCTGATTTTGAAACTACCTGGCAGATTGAAACTGTGTCCGGACCGATACTCGAACTCGGGACGACAGTGTAATACCCCTTTTTAGCGCCACATCAAAGATCTTTGTCAAAGAAATTTGACGAATATTTGATCATATTTCTTTGTCAAAGAAATATGATAGTGTAATACTGCCCTAAGAGCATTTTTATTGCCAAGCTTTTCTTAAATTTGATTCGATTTGTAATCACCTAAATAACATCACATACATTCTCAACTCCTGAAGTCTCATTTCGCTTCCCCTTCCACTTCCTGGTGCTTCACTTCTTTTATCAAACAGTAAATGTTTAACTCAATGTTTACTTTTGCTTTTTCTGTGCCTAGAATTTCAAAATATCTTTACGAATTGCACAAGTTTACCTCCAGGTGGTCGTATAGCAGTATCGACGTAATAAACTTCAATAGTGTTACCTCACAGCAAAGTTCCTTCCTGTATCATATTTATTACCACTTTTGTGCATCGATTTTTGTTCCTTTTGTCACACTCTGCCAAGACATATGATAAACAGCTGAGCTTATCTTGCAGTATCGGTTCGGCAATATTACCTCGTGTAACGGTAATCACATCATTGTTCGGGAACCCACACTGAGCCACATTGTTCGCCACTGCAGGCTGCCACAGCATTTCTACAGCACAGCGGCCGGAGAATGCAGTGGCGTGGCATGGCGATCATATGAAAGTCGCTCCGTCCATTTCGGGTCGCGTGTGTAAGCTGTTGTAGAGCATTATCAGCTATTGGAAAGACGGCGATTTGCCCTGAGGGGGAAGTTTCAGCGTTTGAAATTGCCTAAGAGCACGTCCTACGTGGCCCACAAAAGCGAACGACAGCTTGCGACACCTTAAGGCGATAAAACACAAACGCAAGAATAACAATGGTGTATCGTACGTGAGCGACGTTCGTAGGAACGAAGAAATATTACGATTTAAAGTCCCGTCGACAAAGAGGTTATCATAGACGGAGCACAAGCTCGGTTTGTGGGAAGTTAGGGAAGGAAATCGATCTCTCCCTTTCAAAGGGATTTGTGGAAGGACCACAAAAGCTGATCTGGATGGCCGGGAGAGGATTGAATCGGCATCATTTGCGAATACGGATCCGCTGTCTCGTCATTGTGGCACCTAGGTGGGCAGTGACGCTCGTTGCACACCCTAACTTCTGCACATTTACGTCCTGTACCTGCATCATACTTCGCAAGCTCCCTTACGGGATGTGGCGAAGGGTCTGGTACCACAAAAAATGGTTCAAATGGCTCTGAGCACTATGGGACTTGACTTCTGAGGTCATCAGTCACCTAGAACTTAGAACTACTTAACCTAACTAACCTAAGGACATCACACTCATCCATTCACGAGGCAGGATTCGAATCTGCGACTGTAGCAGCAGCGCTGTTCCAGACTGTAGCGCCTAGAACCGCTCGGCCACACCGGCCAACTCTGGTACCACAACGGCTGACTTTTGAATTTAATCTTGTATGAAAAATCTGTAGCTGTAGCTTGTGGGAAAGGTAATCGCAACAAACGTTTCAGTTAGTGCTGTACTTGAAGTGTTCACCGCTGCTCTGACGAATATACTGATTCATTCATACACTGAAATAAGTCACAGTAAGGTGAATTAGTTCGCAACCTATTAGTGTCGAGTCAGTCCACCGGAGTCAAAAACAGAACCAGATAATTTAGCGAGAAAGTCAGGAGATACAGAGGCAAGTCGTATGCAACAGCAAAGTTCTCCAATGTAGTAATCCAGTCAGTATCTAACAGGTAATAACAGGTTTTCACGAGGGTTTCTGGTGGTTTCACTAGCTGCTCGTCACTAGCTGCCGGTTCCCGTCAGCTGACCGAAGTCGATCACCGCCGGGCTTTGCCAGTACTTGGCTGGGTGACTGACCGAGTATGCCGCGTGTTGTTGACAATTTTCCCTTTGCATTTACGTCAGAAGGGACAGGATGGATGGCGGCGCGAAGTCGATAATCACCAGTCTTTGTGCCATTAAGCTAGATTAAACTCTAAACCTTTCCACAGTATCTCATGAAGTGAAGAAGTGCGACACTGTTGATGGAGATCCGGCAGTGCAATGGGGACGTTAAAATCGGGGGTCCCCTTGTTGCTACTCGAGAGAAGTAGGCTGTGTGTCGCCACTGGGTTTCAATCCTTCCGTCCTCTCGTCATTCTCATCCAATATATACGAGGTGCGACAATAAAGTAAAGAGACTGATGTGAAAAAATGTTGCTTACCGTTTTAGTCAAGTTTTGTCTTGTCTCCCTCAAAGTAGTTCCCTTCTGATTGCACACACATTTTCTAGCGCTTCTGCCATTGATGGTAACATTTCTGGAACTCATCTTTTGTAATATCCTCCAAGATCCTCGTCACAGCTTTTTAAACATATTGTGTTGTTTAAAAATGGTGTCTCTTGACCGCCGTTTTGACTCTTGGAAATAAAAAAAAAGTCGCAGGGAGCGATATCTGATGACTAAGGTGGCTGTGGTAGTACTGAAATTTGTTTTGAGATTAAAAATTTGCTGTACTGACAGAGCAGTACGGGATGGCGCATTATCGTGATGCAGAATCCAATTATCAGCAGTGTTGGCACTGACGCGAAGAACTCTTTCACGAAGTCTTTCTAAAATTTCTTTGTAGTAATATTGCTTAACTGTTTGTCCAGGAGGCACCCACTCTTTATGAACAATTCCCTTGGAATCAAAGAAGCACACAAGCATGTATTTCACTTTTGACACTGACATGCGAGCTTTTTTTGATCTGGGTGATTCCTTTGAGCACCATTGCGAACTTTGGCGTTTTGTCTCTGGATCGTACTGAAAAAACCAACTTTCATCACCAGTGATAACATGACTCAACAATTCTGGATTGATTCCCGTTTGCTCTAACACATCGGCTGTCACATATTTTCCGTGTTTCTCGCTGTTGTGGTGTGAGATTTTTGGGGACCATATTTGCACAAATCTTTCTCATACCAAAATCTTCAGCTATTATTAGATGAACCGTTTCTCGATTGATTTTCTGTTCTTCTGCAATCATTTTTGCGGATAATCTTCGATCAGGTCGTACGAGTTCACGTACCCTGGCCAAGTCGACATCCGTCCGTGAGGTTGATGGTCGTCCGCTGCGGTCTTCATCTTCAACATTCGTTCTGCCTTCACTAAACATTTTATGCCAACGAAAAGCTTGACCTCTTGGCATAACCTCCTCTCCTCTCCAAAAGCCTTCTGAAGCTTACCGTAAGTTGTCGTCGTGTTTTCACCCAATTTAACGCAAAAAGAAATGGCATACCGTTGCGCAATAATATGCAGTTCCATTTCGGGTGAAGAGACACAAAACACGTGTTAACTTACTACAGCACAACTCACGACTGAGCAGTTGCATCGATGTGTCACTTGGACTAGAAGCAGCTTATAGACCAAGGTCGAAGATATTGTGCCTACACAAGCCTGCAGGGTTGCCACATCTTGCAAAGAAAATGAGTCTCATTACTTTATTGTCGCACCTTGTACATGGCACCATGCTACACACAGACCTATAACCGTCACCTACACCTTAGTTACACTGAAACAACACACAACGCTCACGCATTGCGAAGTGGAGGATAAAAAACACCTTTCCTATTCAGGCGTCTGAACATCCCCTTCGGGGTCTCCAAGCCGATCATGCCATACGACTTTACGTTACTAGCTGCTCTAAGATCTGAAGCGCTTCTGCGCTGCCGATGCCGGTCCTTCTAAGTGGTGTCCTAGGAGAAATTATCAGCATTCAGGGGTGTGACGGTAACTCCCATTCGAAGCAAATAGCTTCACGTGGACATATGCTCTCTTCCGAATAGTTTCCGAGTTATAACACGTTTAACGTACGGTTTTAAATTAAAAGTCAAATGTCAATACCAGAAAATAAATAAGAAGTCGACTGAAGAACCTGGCGAATATCGTACACTGTTTCTCAGAGTATTCGAACAGCTAAATTTTATGCACATGTGAATATCACATGACAAACGTTCTACTGCCTACTGGAATAGCTTTCAGATCACATGCACAGAACTGCTCATAATACAGGGGATTTCAAAAAGAGCCATACCACCTCAGAAGACGGTATCTTTTACATCACAGAACACGGGAAGTTGGGTTAAATTTTCACTTAAGTATAAGAGAAGAATGTTTTTCATTTTCAACTTTTTGTAATTTTTCAACTTTTTAAAATTTTCAACTTCTTAAAATTGCATTTAGGATCAAAGTTTTCATTTACCTTTCACAGATGTTTAATCTGACCCCCACCGAATGCACGACAAACATCCAGACGGTAATAACAGGCGTCCCATACTTTTGCGAGAAAGTCTGGATTCACTGCTGTTGCAATGTGGCGGCGCAGTTTATCCAAAGCTTTTGGAAGAAGAGACACATAGGCCCAATGTTTCACAAATACCCTCCAAAAATAAATAACATAACGACTAGAAGTCACGAGAGATAGTATAAAAGCAGGCGGGGGTATTTTCTTGTAGGTAGAGAATCAGAAACATCAGGATGGGTCGATCAGGAGAGCTTAGTGACTTCGAATGTAGGCCCGTTATTGCATGTAGTCTAGTCTGAGTAACAGATCTATCAGGGACATTTCAACCTTTCTGAAGCTGCCCAAATCGACTGATGGTGATGTGACTGTGAAATGGAAACGCGAAGGAACAACCGCAGCTAAACCGAGACCAAGCAGATGTCATATACTGGAAAATAGGAACAGTTTAGCATTGCGGAGAGTTGTAAAAAATTGCATGACATCTGCGGATGGAATCGCTCGTGAGTTCCAAAGTGCAGCCAGCAACATGGTTACCACAATAAACATGTGTCGGGAGATAAAGAGAATGGGGTACAGTGCTCGAGCAGTCCTCATTTCTCATTTCTGTAGTCAGTTTTAAGAGGCATTTGAGACGGTCTAAAGAGCAGTGGATGACTGGAAACGAGGGATTTGGAGTAATGAATCATGCTGTACCCGTGGCAACTCAATGAGAGGTTTTGTTTGGCGAAAGCCTGGAGAACCTTACTTGCCACCATGTGTACGCCCAACGGTGAAGTATGGAGAAAGTGGTGTTCATGAACCCTTATACTCTCAGTATTTAATACGCAATAATATTGTGTCAATATATTGTGCTAAAGTGCGAGGCCAAGCACAGTTAAATACTATTGTGCAATATTTATGCTATTACGCGTCAGGTAGAATTCTGCCTTCGTAGCAAATATGTCGGTGCTTGATGATGTAGATCTGGAATATATTGTGACTGCAATCGCTAAGTGATGCGTAGAAAGCAAGTGAAAGCGGCAGTGGGCGTAAAGGTGGCTTTGAAGGCGCTCTACATCAGAACAAAAGGATGAAGGAGAAATCTTTGAAAGAATTCTTGAACTTCTTTCCATCTTATGTACACAGAAAAGCTGCTGTTCATATACTGCTGGATTTCACTTTCCATCGTGCTAGAAGCGTCTACAAACATAAAAAAGAGTAAGATACATTATTGTAGGAGGATCGGTAAGTAGTCCTGTTATGTATTTCTGCTGTAGATAAATTTTCCTAAACGAACAAATAAGCAGTTGCAGAGTAATTTCCTTGCTCTTAAACATTTTTGTCAAATGTTTCTGCAGCTAACAGCTGAATAAGTGTTAAATATGTAATCGAATTTCTCTCCTGAATGCACTTCAACAAATGATTCCTTTCATCTGTCGGTATTCAACCTCACGTGGCGTCAGTGTCCTCACTGTCTTCAGTTCATGCATCCTGTCTATGTATTCGTTTCATTTGTGCTTTGTCTAGTGTATTAACGGCATCCACTTTAGATCCTTTTCTAATGCTTTCACTTCTCTCTCTGTCAGTGTCTTCCCTGGAATCCTTCGCAAAATTTGTATTTCCGTGGTATCCAGAAGTGTTCCAGTTTTTTTATGTTTCAGGTCTTGTATCCGCTGTGTGTCATTGGTCTTACTATTGGTTTGTGTATTCTTGCCCTTGCCTCTTTTTCTATGTGTTTATTTTCCAAATAGCATAATTTAAACACGATGTCACTTTGCTTGCTTTTGATACTTATTCTCTAACTTTCTTTTTTTATTTTCGATATTTCCGCTGCTGAACAGTTCAGTACCAAGATATTTAAATGTTATTACTATTGAATAATTTTTCCATCCACTTCGAGTTTGCTTGTAATTGGTTCCACAGATATGGTTACACATTTAGTTTGTGAATGGATAAGACCATATTTATGTTTTTGGCTGCTACGTTAAACACATGTAAAAGATTCTGCAGATTACCTTCAATGCTAGGCTCCATCGTCAGCATAAAAAATCATTTTTATTTTTCCGTTCCCCATTTTGTAGCCACTATCGGCCAGTACCTTTTTTATCACCTCGTCTATGACTATATTAAAGAGTAGCGGACTCAAAGCTTAATACCACTATTAATGATCGAGCGAGGTGGCGCAGTGGTTAGCACACTGGACTCGCATTCGGGAGGACGACGGTTCAATCCCGTCTCCAGCCATCCTGATTTAGGTTTTCCGTGATTTCCCTAAATCGTTTCAGGCAAATGCCGGGATGTTTCCTTTGAAAGGGCACGGCCGATTTTCTTCCCAATCCTTCGCTAACCCGAGCTTGCGCTCCGCCTCTAATGACATCGTTGTCGACGGGACGTTAAACACTAACCACCACCACCACCACCAACTATTAATGGCTATATAGCTATTTAGCCTGGAACTAATTTTTGCCTGGATGTAGTTGTGGGAATAAGTGCCTTCAATTGTTTTTATTAAGTTGAAAGGAATCCCACGATTGTAGAGCATGTTTACCAAGTCTGTTAAATAAATCCCATAGAGAGGCTTCTGTGTATCAGTAAAACAAAGCTAAGTTGATCGTTGTATTCAATGCACTTCTCTGAAATCTGTTTAAGAATGAATAGTGCAGCTGTGCGTGAGTTATCGAATCTAAGAACACAATGCTCCCCTGCAAGGGTTGTAATTTTTTTTTACTTCCTGTTGTTTCTGTTTTGAGTTCCTTTTGAAGAAATGTCAATGTATTAATTTGAGGTAAGGGATCATGGTCCTAATACGACCGAGTCGGAAGTTATAAGCGAGAATAGTTCTTATACCTCTGACAGTGGAATGCGTAATACATGTACAGGTTGTAGGGTAGGCAACTCCGACAAGCACTTAGGTGTAGAAGTTGGGATGGTCACTCAACTAATCCTATGCAGATGGCGTACTGTGTACTGACATGGGCACTCCTGGTATAAAATGTCTGCACTGTTTTAGACTGTAATCTGTGTTTAAAAGTTTTAGTACTAACGTCGTTCAATACTAACCAAATGGAGTTGTACCTGCTAACGGAACCTGCTGACATGGTTTTCGTCGCCAAAATGAAGCAGGAGAGAAGCAGAAAGGATGCACAGGACTAAAAATCCGCTTTGAAGACATCCTGCTCACACCAATTTTTCAGGATTGTTCCAAAGACAAAGGGAAAAACGGCAGTGGGTACTGCAGTATAACGACCGAGGAGGACGATGAATTACACGGACTCCCGACTTAGTAGATGGAGTGCTTGCTCGAGTGGATGAGGAGCCTGAAATCAACACTCTTATCAGTTGCACATGAAATGAATGTTACGTACAGTATTTTGTGGCGAGTGCATACTTTGACTCCTGCTGACTTCGGACCTCGTGTCGTAACCATCCACTAGTTCTTGCAGCACCTAGACAGTCGATACTCACATTCCAGGGTATGCACTTTCCATGGATGATGTCTGTTTCACCATAGACTGAGTGCTAAATACGCTAAGGTTGTAAAAAGCCGTCAACACAGATTATTAGTCAACGTGTGGGCAGGCACAGTCAATGATTACGTACTAGGTCCGCTTCTGCTTTCTCCTCTCCGAAATGCACCAATGTACACAATGCTTATCAGGCACATACTAGCTAGGCATTCCACTTGTTATTCCTCAACAGATGTGGATCTGGAGCCCCACCCTACTTAGGACTGAGGGTTCGTGAACACCTGAATCGGACATTTCCTGATAAGTGGATAGGGAGAGGAGGCGCTGTTTCACAGCCAGTACGTTCACCTGATCTCACCCAACTTGATTTCTTCTTGTGTGCGAGAAGTTTGTCGGAACGAAGAGAATCTCCTGGCAAGAATTCTGACCACCTGCGAGACTGTTCGGACGAGACAGGGGATATTAGAACACGTCCGCAAGACCTTTGTTCAGCGCTGTCATTCTGAACTGACGCTGCGGGACGCCATTTTGAGCAACTGTTGTAAATGTAGCAGCTTTTGAAACTTGTATAGTAAATGAAGATACTTACTGCGATGGCCAAACAAACCGCAGTCGGTCTTTGGCCTCATGATCAGCATTGGCAAAATGGGGTCCTTAATTTGAGCATTGCGCTAGGATACGGCGGAACTTGAGTAAATTTTTATCTATACCTTTCGACTCGGCCGTTTTCGGGCTAGGGAACCTTACCTCAAGTTGATACATTCGCCCTTCTCCATCGTCCTTGAAAGTTTGTAACACGTCGGATCTGGCCGCCCGGTTAACCGAGCGGTCTAACGCACGGCTTTGCGGAGTGGGAAGGAGCGCCTGGTCCCCGGCACGAATCCGCCCGGCGGACTTGTGTCGAGGTCCGGTGAGCCGGCCAGTCTGTGGATGGTTTTTAGGCGGTTTTCCATCTGCCTCCGCGAATGGGGTCTGGTTCCCCTTATTCCGCCTCAGCTACACTATGTCGGCGATTCCTGCGCAAACAAGTCCTCCACGTACACCACCACTACTCTACCACGCAAACATAGGGGTTAGATTCGTCTGGTGTGAGACGTTCCCTGGGGGGCGGGGGTCTGCATCGGGGGCTGAACCGCACTATAACCCTGGGTTCGGTGGCGGAAGGGTGAAGTGGACTGCGGTAGTCGTCGTGGCGTTGTGGACCACTGCGGCTGCGTCGGGGACGGAGCCTCTCCGTCGTTTCTAGGTCCTCAGTTAATATACAATACAATCACAGAATCACCCTGTATAGGGCTGCGGACGAGTTGCAGCAACCAGGTTACGGGAAGAAAAGGCTGTGCTTGGAGTTGTGCGAAACTCTGTACCGTCCTATTTTGCTGTGTTCGCCTTGTACAGTACTTCATTAGGCTCCAAGTGACCTCTTTGTTGTGTGTGGCTAATACTGGGACGAGCTCCATATGTTTGTGTTTCTTCTATAAACATACCATCGCAGTCCCGTTATTATTGTTCTACGCTTACTTCCTTGTTAGCTCACTGTTGACGACTTCACTTTCCAGCCAAGCTACAAGAGTTTTGTTCAGATGGACTGTACACATTCACTCTTCAGTGTAGACTTATTTTAGTTTATCCTGTATCACTGATATATTAAAACAGTACAACTATCTTAATGCAGCGAACGCAGATATGTCTGTATGCAGAAAAAGCATTAGCTTTCCCTCTTTTTGTGTTTTAATAGCTGTTTTCCTGCATATTCTTTAGACTTGTGTCTTGGTGATGGTAGTCCACTGCAAATCGTAACAGAACTATTCCAGTCCCTGTAACTAGAGGCAGTTTTTTCTAATCTTATTTGATTTATGACTTATAACGAAAATTAATTGTGGGTATATGGTTTATTATGTTATGAGGGACTTAGCACTTGTTGGTGCGAACAAACACTCCAAATACTTTGTCTTCTGCAGTCATCTGGGTATCACATTCAGTCTCTACTCATCCCTTAGACAAATCTGTCATTATCTCGCTTAATGATCAGGGAACAAGCGTTTTTGTAATAATTACGAATTATGCCTACTAGGAAAGACTTAAAGAACATTTGAATCTTTATACTCTGCTGAATATGTCTCTAAATAATTATTCACTTTGTGTTCAGAAGTGATTTATTGGCGCGTTTCGGGCTCTGTTCATCATCAGAAATATAAAAAATGAGAACAAAGTCTTCATACATACCATGGAGCCATGTGCATCACCCATCAGCATCACAACTTAACTGATGGATGATGCACATAACTCCATACTCTGTGTGAAGACTGTGTTCTGATGTTTTATATTTCTGATGGTGAGCAGAGCCCAATAAATCATTTCTGAACAGAGAAGTAAATAATTATTTTGCGACATACTCAGCAGTGGATAAAAATTCAATTTAGATAGCGGCCGTATGGCCCTTACACGACTTCGTGCCGTACCTTAAGTTAAAGAACACTGACAGTTTTACGTGTAAGATCGTCATTAGTTCGTTACACAGAAACGGGCAAATTTATGTTAGGTTACAAAAGTCTGTCGATGTCGCCTTCACTGCCTCGCGAAATCAACAGACACCGAGACCTAGGTAGTCACTCTTCAAACGTCTGGCGCTATTTCCATGTGTAGGGTCGACTCCAAAATAAGTACTCTCTGCGCCCTGAACGAAATGTCGCTGACGTTGCATGGTGTATCAGTATTGTTTTCGTTCCTTTTTCCCTTCGTTGAACGTGCGAGATGGAGCGACTTATTGTATGCATCACTATAAGGCTGAGGGGGAGGAAGCACTTTGTTTCGTGACTCGTCTTCAAGCTTATACCCTCCAAATCTGGAGAGTGAGCCATGCCGTGATATACATCTCTGTTGTAATGTTTTGTTGATGAAGGCTGCCGAGCATTTTTGATGGTCTGGTACCAACTATAACTAAACTGAGTAGTAGCGCAATGATTCTTAGAATATTGTCTATCTGTATTTCTTTATCCACCTTCGTACGAATTTCACGCTGGTGACCAACATCGAACAAGTCAGACCAGACATTTCACCTGTTATCTTCCCTGAATGAGTTAGTCATTTACGATGTTTGAAATGAATGTTTTTTGTGTCCATACTTCCCGCAGTTAGTTACACGAACTTCAACCATATGTCGCTCAGAAGGAATAAGGCTAGATATTTCATTCAGGAGATTCTCCTACAATAGAGCAGTCAAATAATGTGGGACGATTTCACTTATTTCCTGGTATTAGGTTACATTTCGGTGTGTGGAGTGTAGGTTACTACCAAACGTTTTAATCTACACGTTTTCCTGCGCTTTGCAGAATTTTTCTAACGAATCCACCGACATTTTCTACAGATATTTTAACTACACTGGTTTCCATAAGTCAGGTAAAAATTCCTAAAAAAACGGAGAGCAATGTTATTTACCTCAATGAGACTCATCTGTTACTATCTTAATATTTTGTCATTTGGGGTTGTCGTTACGCCGACGATGGGATCTTGAAAGTTATACTCGGTGTCTAGCGGGTTCTTTGCGCGCTAGATCTACAGCACTGTCTGACAAAAGATAAGGAGAAGAGCGCCGCCTGGAGCAGGAAATGGGAGTAGTCCTTTCCCGGTAGAAGTAAGCTTTCCATTGTGAGGACGACATCCACAGCAGGCCACATACGCATAAGAGCTACACAGTGCATCCTCCACGCCCTGGTAACAGGAAATTATGTAACTCCCGCAGTCTGTGTGACAGAAAACGCGATGGGTAAGTATTCTGTGTCACAAAGTTTTTATTTACTATCTTTGTTTTTTTACAAAATGTAAGCGCTCGTTTACTCTGGACGAGCGCTCGTTTACTCTGGACGGCTCTGAATGCTCTCTACCGTCTTGCTCACTCTTCCGGTAGCCTTTTGTTCATGTGACTGTGATCTCGTAGCTTTTGTTCAGTACATAATGAGCAACACGAAAGGTAGTAGCTGATTCTCTTGTACACATGCAGAAAATTTTGTTGTCATTGCTTTAAGTGTGGGTCTGAAGTACACTTTACGAAAACATGTACACATTGCTAAGTTCTACGTACTGTCGTTACTGTGTCTACAAAATTTACTTACCCGAAATGAAATGTACGGTACAGCGTACTGGAAGCAGACGTAGAAACAACAATTGTCACACCTTCACCGATAAGAAGGGGTTTAAATAGGTTGCAGTTGTTGGGATGCTTAATTTATCAGGCAGTCCGAGATTTTCAATATCTTGCGCGATATATGAGCCACTGTAGTTACAGGCAGATTCTGCAATGCGGGTTGCTCCAACGGCTAACATTTGCCAGATGTTCTCTGGAACAGTAGATGATAGGACGAAATAATTAGTCCGTAGGAACATGGTAGCTTAATAATATACACGTGAGAGTCACAAGTAGTTTCTTTCTCCTATATCGTATACTGAAACTTTAATACTGACTGGTCTGTAAGGACGTAAGTTCTTAGTTCAAATGGTTAAACTGGCTCTGAGCACTATGGGACTTAACATATGAGGTCAACAGCCCCCTAGAACTTCAACTACTTAAACCCAACTAACCTAAGGACATCACACACATCCATGCCCGAGGCAGGATTCGAGCCGTAGCAGTTACGCGGTTCCGGACTGAAGCGCCTAGAACCGCTCGGCCACCGCGACCGGCAAATTCTCAGTAGTTCTGAAAACAAGCGTTCATTATCGACCGGTAACTTCTTCGCTGAATTGTAGAATAGGGGTTTCCTCATGTAGGTTAGTCACTTCAAGCAAATACAAGTTCTTTGTATTGTCCAGTTTACCAACAACAATGACAAAAAAGCGTTAGGAAAAATATCTTTGGGATCTGCTACGACAAAACAATGTTATTTCATATTTAGGATTAAAGACACCGTTAAATTCTGTTTCTGGTCTGGCAAGATCTATCTTTCAAATAGAAGTTAACTTTTCGATTTTCAACTATAGAAAATTACATTCACTTATTTGGGAGATTTTGATTTAGTATTTTGATGTATAATTTCTGTCACTTAGTACTGTCTGGATGTCATCATTTTCCAAACCATTCAATGTTGTAAAATATTCGACAAAATTTTACTTTGTCTTACATTTAATTTAATTCTGTGATTCCATACACGTTTTAACTTGTGTAAGCAGCAATTTTCAGATAAAACAGCCAAAAGTCGCATACTTCATGTCACAGTTACCGTTTTCCTTTCTCAGACGTGAGCATAATCAGAAATATTAAGCCATGCCTCCTCTACAGTCGCATCATAATTGCAAAAGTGTTGCCGATACAGGATTTTGTGCACGAACGGCCCTCTCGACTATGTCTCATATACACTTATGCTCATAAATTAAGGATAATGCTTATACGTGGTGAAACAACGCTCTGGTACAGTTTGCGGGTTTAAATCATCTCGGGGTATGACTATGCGGTGCATTTGACTTGCGGTAGTCGCACGGTGGCGCTGGCAGCAGTCAAAATGGTTCAAATGGCTCTGAGCACTATGGGACTTAACTTCTGAGGTCGTCAGTCCCCTAGAACTTAGAACTACTTAAACCTAACTAACCTAAGGACATCACACACATCCATGCTCGAGGCAGGATTCGAACCTGCGACCGTAGCGGTCACGTGGTTCCGGATTACAGAGCCTAGAACCGCTCGGCCACTCCGGCCGGCCTGACAGCAGTCCACATACGCAGTGGTGTGTGGTGTATGGCAGAGTACGGTGCACCGAGTAAGTGTGCAGACGTTTTCAGACGTGCTAATGGTGACTGTGTGTTGAAAATGGTTCAAAGAACACGTTATGAGGGGTAGAATACTAGGGCGATTGGAGGCTAGTCAAACACAGCAGGTCGTAGCACCGCCCCTCTGCGTACCACAAAGTGTGATCTCATGATTATGGCAACGATTCCAGCAGACAGGAAACGTGTCCAGGTGCTACAGTACGGGACGTCCACAGTGTACAACGCCAGAAGAAGACCGATATCTCACCATCAGTGCCCGCAGACGGCCACAGAGTACTGCAGGTAGCCATGCTCACCGCAGCCATTGGAACAGTTGTCTCCAGTCACACTGTCTGCAGACGACTGAACAGACATGGTGTATTCGCCCGGAGACCTGCAAGGTGTATTCCACTGACCCCTGGTCACATGAGAGCCCGTAGAGCCTGATGCCAAGAAAACAGTACATGGTCATTGGAACAGTGGTCCCAGGTTATGTTCATGGACGAGTCCAAGTATAGTCTGAACAGTGAATCTCGCAGGATTTTCATCTGGCGTGAACCAGGAACCAACCCCTTAATGTCCTTGAAAGGGACCTGTATGGAGGTCGTGGTTTGATGGTGTGAGGTGGGACTATGATTGGTGCACGTACACCCCTGCACGTCTTTGATGGAGGAACTGTAACAGGTCAGGTATGTCGAGACTTCATTTTGCACCAGTATGTCCGCCTTTTCAGGGGTGCAGTGGGTCCCACCTTCCTCCTGATGGATCATAACGCATAGCCCCACCGAGCTGCCATCATGGAGGAGTACCTTGAAACAAAAGATATCAGGCGAATGGAGTGGCCTGCCTGTTGTCCAGACCTAAACCCAATCGAGCACGTCTGGGATGCTCTCTGTCGATGTATCGCTGCACGCGTTCAAACCCCTACGACACTTCAGGAGCTCCGACAGGCAGTGGTGCAAGAATGGGAGGCTATACCCCAGCAGCTGCTCGACCACCTGATCCAGAGTATGCCAACCTGTTGTACCACCTGTGTACAAGTGCATGGTGATCATATCCCATACTGCTGTCGGGGTACATGCGTAGGAAACAGTGGCGTTTTGTAGCACATGTGCTTCGGGACGGTTTTCTCAACTTATCACCAATAACGTGGACTTACATATCTGTGTCGTGTGTGTTCCCTATTTGCCTATGCTATTAGTGCCAGTTTTGTGCAGTGCCACGTTGTGTGGCACCATATTCTGCAATTATCCTTAATTTATGAGGATGAGTGTATGTTCGATGGGATTCATGCCGGGAGATCTGGATTACCAAATCATTTGCGCGAATTGTTCAGAATGTTCAAGCCAATCGCGAACCGTTATGATCCAGTGACATGGTGCATCTTCATCGACAAAAATTCCATCATTGTTTGGGAACATGAAGTCTATGAATGACTACAAACGGCCTTCAAGTTGCCTAACATAACCATTTCCAGTCAATGATCACTTCTGTTGGACAAGAAGATCCAGTCCATTCCATCTAACAGAGCTCACGCCATAATGGAGCCAGCACCAGCTTGCACAGAGCCTAGTTGACAACTTGTGCAGAGGCACTGTGCGTTACCCCGAACAACTATCCAGATTTATGATTTCTTTGGTCTTCATAAGTCACTTAAAGGAAATACCGGGATGGCACCTTTAAAAATTACACGCCCGGTTTCCTCCTCAAACTTTTCTCAATTCCAGGTTGCGTTCCGTGCCCAGTGGCTTCGTTGCCGATTTGGCATTGAACTCCAGTCTTCCTTTATCTTCCTTTTTCAATAGCGCTTTCGTTTTTAAACCTCCTGCAAAGCAACAATCAACATAAAAGAAATTATATTACTTGGAGAAACCAGCCTCGAAACATCTTTAATGTGAGGATATCGGTGGTCCATATGTCTGGAACTGCTTCTAACGTTCCGTTTGCGATGTATTTAGCTGTATCATCTCATAATCCTATATTGTATACTTGTACCTATTTACCTTAATCCAAATGACTTTGGTCTTGACGGGTTATTGTACAATAATGATACACCCCGTACTTCTTGTACTCACAGTGCACAAAATTACTGCATATTCAAATGCATTTACATTTTAGATTTTAATGGCAACGAACTTCAGAAGATTAGGAAACCACGTTTTTCAGGTAGTTCCTTTCAGGTAAGTCACTATAGTCTTGAGAGAACGTTCCCGTGTCTGGTTCCTGCATTACTGTTTATAAGTTATTTGCATGCTCTGCAGATCGTAATTGATGTCTCTCGGTATGATGTGCAACAAGTCAGTTTTACATTTATAGTGCTCACATTTTATCAGTGAAAAATATGGCAATAGTTGACCAATTACCTGATTGTCCCAAGCTACTTTTCTAAGGGATGGTGATTTATACTTAAGTTTGTTCAATCTTTCTCTCTCTCTCTCTCTCTCTCTCTCTATCTATCTATCTCTTAAGAAGGAGATTTACAAGCTCTCCAAACAACTTTTCCAGCTTCATATTGGTCTGTAGTAGGAAACTTGCCTCTCTAACGTGTTTTGATGATAGGTCACATTAACAAAATTGTAATTCGAGACGTGAATGTAAAAGTCCATAGGGCTGAGTGTTTCTACTAAATAGTTTCTTAGTGTATTGTTCATGAGGTAAGAAATTCCTAGAAGAGATGTATGGTTAGCAAGTCGTTTACTTGACAAGGCAACATTTCACCTAGCGATATTTTTTATTGTTGGTCTTAATACTGCCATGTCCTTCCTCGGTTATTTAATTGAAGATGACGTACTGGATGGATTTTTAAAATGTCACCAACGATTACAATAAATTCAAGGACTCTCATAAATACGCCTGTTGAAATAGGATGTGTGTAATACATTTTGTAGATTTCCATAATCGGAGCGATTTCAACGAATCGGATGCTTATTTAACTGTGATCTTTTATGAGAATAATCTGATGTGTTTGGTAGTGTTGTAAAGTATAGATGCTGCTGTTTGTCGACAGACTGCGGACGGCATAGCACGGTTACTAAATAGAGAACCAAGGAGTGCGATAAGATGTCTGGTTCTAACTGGGTCGTACCGCGGGCCATCTCAGACGAATTTCGAGGTCAGCAGCCATGACTGTTGCTTGTGTTTGGTAGTGCTGACGACTTCTGTAAGAGCTCTAAAAACAAGCACAGCTCTGCTTGCAGTCGCTATCTTCTTCAATACTGGTAACTCCTTTTTCTTTCCCAGGACTAGCTCTTTACATAGAGAAACAATTTCGACCATTTTGTCAATTCTCTTAATAACAGCGGTAGATTCCTTTATTGGCATATTTATTTGCACACAATTATTTGTGTTAAAACGAAGAATAATGAGCGTGAAACACGGAAATTCTGAGTATCGAAGTTGCTTCCGTGCATTTCCGCATAAACTCGCCGGTCACAGTTTTACGATATTTCAGTGCCTGTGTTGCTCAGAATTACGATGCAGTGTTCCTCCGGATATACATGTATGTCCGAAGGAACATTGCAACGTACTGAATAACACACCCCACACAATATCGTATTTAACCGCAGGCACCGGGCAAACGACTTTGAATTAAAATGGATGTATGAGTGCAGGTTGTAGACACATGGTTGACGACATATGGAAGTTTGGCCGTGAGTCATTCTTAGATACCATAATGGTAAGGAGACTGCTCGCCGATAAGCGGGAAATCCGGGTTGAAGTCCTGGTGTGGCACAAATATTCATTTTCGTCATTCTGTTATACAGCTGATGGTTGTCCAACTGCGAATATATTTCATGGACACAGCATAGTCACCCTCTTAAAAGAGCATTGGGCAATATGAAGCGCTGTGGATGGTGCATAACTGGTACTAGGTGGTCATAAGACGCTCCACCGCTGGCGTAAGTGGGGTGTATGTGCCATTTGTTATACGGAATCAGAGCAGTACGACGGGTCGGCTTGGGAATGTGGCAGAATGACAGAAAGGAGTTATATGTTTGCACAGATTAGATTAGATTAGATTTATACTTGTTCCATAGATCATGAATACGACACTTCGTAATGATGTGGAACGTGTCAGGTTAATGAAAGATGTTTGTACAAGATATTACATTACACAAAATATTGCATGACATTAATGATTAAGTTAGTTTTTTTCCCTCCCTTAATTTATGTCTAAAAATTCAGCCAATGAGAAGAAGGAGTTGTCATCTAGAAATTCTTTTAATTTATTTTTAAATGTTGGTTGACTATCTGTCAGGCTTTTGAGGCTGTTTGGAATGTGACCAAAGACTTTTGTGGGAGCATAATTCACCCCCTTCTGTGCTAAGTCAGATTTAACCCTGCATAGTGAAGATCATTCTTTCTCCTGGTGTTATAGCTATGCACACTGCTATTACTCTTGAACTGGGCTGGATTATTAACAACAAATTTCATAAGTGAATATATATACTGTGAGGTTACTGTGAGGATCCTTAGATCCTTAAATAGATGTCTGCAGGATGACCGTGGGTGGGCTCCAGCAATTATTCTGATTACACTTTTTTGAGCAATGAATACTTTTCTACTCAACGATGAATTACCCCAGAATATGATACCATACGAAAGCAGTGAATGAAAGTAGGCATAGTAAGCTAATTTACTGAGATTCTTATCACCAAAATTTGCAATAACCCTAATAGCATACGTAGCCGAACTCAGACGTTTCAGCAGACCATCAATGTGTTGCTTCCAGTTTAACCTCTCATCAATGGACACACCTAAAAATTTTGATAATTCTACCTTAGCTACAGACTTCTGCTCAAAGTCTATTTTTATTACTGGAGTTATGCCATTTACTGTACGGAACTGTATATACTGTGTTTTATCAAAATTTAAAGAGAGTCCGTTTGCTGAGAACCACTTAATAAGTTTGTGAAAAACATCGTTTACAATTACATCACTTAGTTCTTGGTTTTTGGATGTTATTACTATACTTGTATCATCAGCAAAAAGAACTAACTTTGCATCTTCGTCAATATGGAATGGTAAGTCATTAATCTATATCAAGAACAGTAAAGGACCTAAGACCGAACCCTGTGGGACTCCGTACTTGATAGCCCCTCAGTTTGAGGAATCAGCTGTTGTATTAACATTACATGAACCACTTATTTCAACTTTCTGCATTCTTCCAGTTAAGTATGAATTAAACCATTTGTGCACTGCCCCCCCCCCCCCCCCCAAACCATAATGATTTAGCTTATCTAAAAGAATTCCATGATTTACACAGTCAAAGGCCTTTGAGAGATCACAAAAAATACCAATGGGTGATGTCCGGTTATTCAGAGCATTTAATATTTGATCAGTGAAAGCGTATATAGCATTTTCTGTTGAAAAGCCTTTCTGATAACCAAACTGACATTTTGTTAGTACTTTATTTTTACAAATATGGGAGGCTACTCTTGAATACATTACTTTCTCAAAAATTTTTGATAGAGCTGTCAGAAGAGAGATTGGGCGATAGTTGTTGACATCCAACGTATCCCCCTTTTTATGCAATGGTTTTACAATGGCATATTTCAGTCATCGGGGAAAACACCCTGCTCCAAAAATCTATTACATACGTGGCTGAGAATCCTACTTATCTGTGGGGAACAAGCTTTAAGTATCTTGCTGGAAATGCCATCAGTTCCGTAAGAGCTTTTATTTTTCAGTGAGTTTATTATTTTACTGATTTCAGAGGGAGAGGTTCGTGGAAATACAGTTGTTTCAAACTGCACAGGTATGGCCTCTTCTATTAGAAGCCTTGCCTCTTCTAGTGAAGATCTAGATCCTATTTTCTCCACAACATTTAAAAAATGATTATTGAAAATATTTCCAATTTCAGATTGTTTGTTAGTACACTTGTCATTCAGTTTTATGGCACTAAAGTCTTCCTGTGCTCTTGGTTGCCCTGTTTCCCTTTCAATAATATTCCAAATTGCTTTAATTTTAATATCAGAGTTACTGATCTCAGACATGATAAACATGCTTCTTGACTTTTTAATAACTTTTCTTAGTACCGCACAATAGTTTTTATAATATTGAACAGTTTCGGGGTCAGTACTCCCTCTTGCTGTTAGATACAGTTCTCTTGCAAGATATTCTTATTCCTTTAGTGCCCGTGATTACATAGTGTACATAAACAGTTTGTTACGTTGCCATTTGTTACGTTATATATATATATATATATATATATATATATATATATATATATATATATATATATATATATATATATATATATATATATATTTTATATATTTTTATTTTTAATTTATCAGCATGAATTTTTCTTTCTTTAGAGCATGATTCTTTCTCTCAGGGATATTATCTTTTCTTATCAATTTTACTTGCGTGCATAAGTAAATATGAAAGGCCGCTGTTAGTCATGTACCAACTTTAGATTTAGAACGTGATGACTAAAATATAGTTGCCGATAACTGAATTGAATGTAATTTTGTTAATTTCTATTTATTGATTGCAAAGCAAGGCTCGAGAGAATTTCGATTGTTGCCGTGGAGCGGCCAAGAAAAAACTTACTGGACTCATGGAAACTGTATAATTTAAAAAAATGAACATTAATGTAAATTAATTATCTGTTGCAATTTAAAGAGGTTCTTACAACGAAATCTCTCGCATTTACAGTTACTGTTAACACTTTGAAAAATAAATTAATACTTCGGCGCGTAATGGCCGACCAGAGGCTGCATCGGAAGATGAGCTTTCCGCAGCGCAAATTACTGAAACAAATGCTTATTAAAAATAATGAGACGCTTCGACCATTTGAGGTGACAACTATTACAAAGAAATTCATTTTGTGATAATAGTAATTAGTTTATTTTAGTAGAATACCGAATAACTTACATAAAATATGTGTAGCCGCTCAATGGCTGCCTTCCGTATCGCTAAACAAAACAGTGTGAGTACCGTAAAGTACGTCCTGCCTCCTCGGCCGTACAATCGCGTCCCTTTTCAATCCTTTTTTATTTTCATAGACATGTTATAAATAAAGTGGTTACTCTTAAATTATCGTTGCAC
Organism: Schistocerca gregaria; assembly: GCF_023897955.1. Taxonomy (NCBI): domain Eukaryota; kingdom Metazoa; phylum Arthropoda; class Insecta; order Orthoptera; family Acrididae; genus Schistocerca; species Schistocerca gregaria. The sequence continues at coordinate 389,418,533 of NC_064922.1, forward strand.
ATCAGTTGTTTCAAGAACATTAACTGTATCCTTTATACTAATTATATTCATAAAATACGTTAACTACGGTTTACAACTGATAAAAATGTCAATATTTATTTGACGTACCGTCACAATAGAGAGTGAAGATAACCCGTTGTTGATGGATCAGAGCGGACTGTCCAGCATATCTACACACAACGGTGTACTCCCCAATATGTAACACGACATAACAACTGTAAGCGCAAAAACATCTTGACCGACACGGACGGGAGACGAGTGTAGCGCCTTGTAAGGATGATCAAACCCGCAGGAAGTGCTGCTGCTAGTCATTGTAGGTCCATCTCAGTTACCTTCCGAGAGAACACTGCAAAGAGAAATGCATGCAGTGGACATTTGGACTCGAATGCTTGAGAAACGGCCATTGCTCGTAGTGGTACATAAAGATATAAGTCTTTATTGAGACAAACACAGGAACAGGACATTAACCGACTCGAGGCGTCTAGTTTGATCCGACAAATAGCCCACTTTCATAACATCCTCCTAGTAAACCGAAGTCGACCATCCGCCTTTCCTACCACGGTCCTCACATGCTCGTTCCATTTCTTATCGCTTTGTAGCGTTACGCCCAGATATTTAAACGACGTGAATGTGTCAAACAGGACATTACTAATATTGTATTTGAACATTATGTGTTTTTATGTTTCCTACTCATATGCTTTGACTTACACTTCTCTACATTTAGAGCTAGCTGCCTTTCATTATACCAACAAGGAAAAATGGTCTAAGAGATCCTGTATCCTCCTACAGTCACTCAACTTCGCCGGCCGTTGTGACCGAGCGGTTCTAGGCGTTTCGATCCGGAATCGCGCTGCTGCTACGGTCGCAGGTTCGAATCCTGCCTCGGTCTTGGATGTGTGTGATGTCCTTAGGTTGGTTAGGTTTAAGTAGTTCTAAGTCTAGGGGACTGAATTAAGATGTTAAGTCACATAGTGCTCAGAGCCATTTGAACCATTTGAACTCAACTTCGACACCTTCCTGTACACCACAGGGCCATCAGTAAGCAATATTAGATTGCTGCCCACGTTCTCCACCACATCTTTATGTTCGCAGAAAATAAGAGGGGGCTTAAGATACCTCCCTGGAGCACTCCTGACTATACCCTCGTCTCTGATGAACTGTCAGCTTCCAGGATAACAAACTGGGTTCAAATGCTCAAGAACTCTTCGAGCCACTCACAAAAGTGTAAACTTATTCCATACGATCGTAGTTTCGTTGACAGCCGGCAGTGGGCCAACGTGTCCGGGAATGCAGAAACATGGGATCTGCCTGTTGCTTTTCATCCATAGGTCTCAGTGAATCTCGTGAGAAAAGGGCAATCTAAGTTTCGCATGAGCGACGCTTTCTAAAACCACGCTGATCTGTTGACATAAGCTTTTCGGTCACTACGAAATGTATTATTTTCCTACTCAGAATATTTTCTAGAATTCTGCAGCGAACCGAAGTGTTAGGGATATTGGTCTGAAATTTTGTAGGTCCGTTCTTTTACCCTGTTTGAATACAGTAGTCACCTGATCTTTTTCTAGTCGCTTGGGAGCAACTCATTCAAGTTATCGTGGATAGAACGCATGATGTTTATTTGAACATTCTCCGTGACCACTTGTTGCCCTTTCTAAAAATAAAAAACGGCTCAAATGGCTCTAAGCACTATGGGACGTAACATCTGAGGGCATCAGTCCCCTACACTTAGAACTACTTAAACCGAACTAACCTAAGGATATCACACACATCCACGTCCGAGGCAGGATTCGAACCCGCGTCCGTAGCAGCAGCGCGGTTCCGAACTGAAGCGCCTGGAACCGCTCGGCCACAGCTGCCGGCTTGCCCTTTCTGCTGCATCTTCATTATTAATATACTGTGGACGCTCACGCCTCCCAAGATGATGACAATATTGTTCCCAGGATTTCACGCATACGTTCCTGGTTTAATGAACACTCTCATCCTATCGGATTTCGAATGACCTACTGAATCATCAACTCTTATCGGCATAGAAAATGTCTGTGACTATTTGGAACAGCGAGTGAAATATATCAGTCAGCATCCCCACAGCTTGGTAGCTATACGGAATCGAATCATCGAAGACTAACTTCAGCCTAATATGTATCCGTAAAGAAACTTGCGAAATCCTTTCCTCGCCAAACTGCGGCCGTTAACAAGGCTAGAGGCGGTGTTACACGGTATTAGAGTGCTACCTCATTGCGAGAGGGGGTGACTGTCTGCTGTTCTTATTACGAAGTTTAGATACGTTAAGTTGTCCCTTACATCCATAGTCAGAAACACACTATGGATTTTGAAGACATTAGAAGAAAGTTATATGTTAGGTAGGTGCGTAAGTTCGTAACGTTTTTGTTTTGCATGTAGGTATTCCGCTTGCTACGGATTTATTTAGCAAACAATCATTTTTTATTTGCAGCCCAGTGTTGCTATCTGAGTTTAAATTCTGTCATTTTATCATTTGGAAGTAGTGAGTGGGCTTCGGACAATAGAAAATGAGTGCCAATAGGAAAAAGAGCCAAATTTACGACGTAATCTTCTGTTTGAGTTCAATAGTGAGGTGACAGCAGCTCAGGCAACCAGAAACATTTGTGCCATGTCTGGAGATAATGCCACTGGACAGAGGACGACAAGAAAATAGTTTTCCCGTTTTAAGGAGATTGATTTGACATTAGTGACTCTCCACGATCAGTAAGACCTTCGGGGCTTGATGAAGGTCGTTCAAACGCATTAATGTACAATGGCCCGCGTCAGTGTACTCGAGAATTAACAGGGGTAATGAACTGTGATCATTCCACCATCTTGCGACATTTGCATGCGGTGAGAAAGGTTGAAAGATCGGGTGTATGGGCACCACATGCTCTAAGCCAAAATGACAGAAATCAAAGGCTGTGCATCTGTGCTTACTTGTCATCAACTGGCTTATGAACAACGCCGAAAGTTCCCATCCTGTATCGTTACTGATGACGAGAAATGTTCATTATGATAAAATAAGAAAAAGGAAGGAATGATTGAGGCCAAACAAGGCAGCAACGGCCCGTACAAAGACCTGCACCCATCCACAAAAGATAATGGTGCGAAAAGTGGCAGTTGACTCTAAATAATGAAAAGTGTGAGGTAATCCACATGAGTGCTAAAACGGACTCAAACTTCGGTTACACGATACATCAGTCTAATCTAAAAGCCGTAAATACAACTAAATAACTTGGTATTACAATTACGAACAACTTAAATTGGAAGGAACACATACAAAATGTTGTGGGGAAGGCTAATCAACGACTGCGTTTTATTGGCAGGACACTTAGAACATGTAACAGACCTACCAAGGAGACTACCTACACTACGCTTGTCCGGGGTGTGGGACCCTTACCAGATAGGACTGTTGAGTCCAAAGAAAGGCAGCACGTTTTGGATTATCGCGAAATATGGGAGAGAGCGTTACAGAAATGATACAGGATTTGGGCTGGACATCATTAAAAGAAAGCCGTTTTTCGTTGCTCCGGAATCTTCTCACGAAATTCCAATCACCAACTTTCTCCTCCGAATGCGAAAATATTTTGTTGACACCGACCTACATAGGGAGGACCACAACGATAAAGTAAGGGAAATTAGAGCTCGTACGGAAAGATGTAGATGTTCATTCTTTCCGCGCACTGTAAGAGATGGGAATAATAGAGAATTGTGAAGGTGGTTCTATGAACCCTCTACCAGACACTTAAATGTGATTTGTAGAGTATCCATGTACATGTACATCTGGTGGAACCTGACTGTGTGGTGTACTACTAATTGCTTCCCCGAGGTGTAATCGTCACTGCTGACATTCATTGTCAACAACTGAGACGTCTTGCAGGCACGATCCGAGAACAACAAGCAAGAAGACTGTATAAAGTATGAAATGCTACCCCAATGTAACACATTGTCCTCGACTGACAAAAAGGACTGTACAGGAGTTACGTTGGGAAGCCAGTCCGTTTCCACCTTAATCACCTGATCTTCCGCCCACAGGTTACCACATTTTCCGTTCTCTATCAAACAACCTTCGCGGAACTTTCTTTCCGGATGAAAATGCGCTCCGAACATGGCTGGACGAGTTCTTCGCCTGAAAACCACGTGATTTCTAGAGTTGGGGATTCAAAAAGTTATCACAAGATTGTAAGACTGTTGCAGATTGAGGAGGAGAATACATTATTGATGACAATTCTCTGTTACGTGTACCCGTTGTTTACGAAACTTACGGAGAAACGCTACAAACTTATGCAATAACACAATACAAAACTGATATTACACGTATACTAATATACTTCAGCGTAATTTTCGCTCTCCATTTTGGTGAGTATGGACCGATCTGCGGTTAGCCCACGGATGGTGGAGTTTGAAATATTTAAGGTGAGAATTTTCAGTTGTTTCAGTGCAGTTTCTTATGGAATCAGGGGTAATCATATTAGTCAGCATGGAAGTCAACCTCGTGTGAAATTGCAGTATCGTTTTTTAACTTCTGGTAAGAATTCTGTGTGCGTGAAAGAACTGTATTCCACATGTTTGGTAGTACAATAGAGACTTGGTTTCCCAGACCGCTATGGTAGTGTATTCATTCTAAAAATACAGAGTAAATTTATCAAACGAAATGTGAGAACCTCGAGTTTGAATTTAAATTAGTTCTCAAGTTTGGAACTTGAAAGTCTGTGGTTTCGCACAGCCACACTGCCATTTGATTGATGGTGGAATCTGAGACCATTCTTTGGTAACTCATAATAAATGTGTGCATCTTCATTGCGCGAGTACTGGACGAAACTCATTTTTAAATGTTATTGAAATCTCCGTTGTAAACCGATGTTCTTTCATTATGGGATTCAGTGATTGAACCAGGTGTCAATAGAATAATTTAGTCAAGCAGTAATATGTTATACACTGAAGAGCCAAAGAAACTGGTATAGGCATGCATATTCAAAAACAGAGATATGTAAACAGGCAGAATACGGCACTGCGGGCGGCAACGCCTATATGAGACAAGTGTTTGACGCAGTTGTTAGATCTGTTACTGCTGCTACGATGTCGAGTTAACAAGCTTTAAGGGTGAATGTGGTGTTACAGCCGGCGCACGAGAGCACAGCATCTCCGAGGTAGCGATGAAGTGGGGATTTTCCCGTACGACCATTTCATCGCTGCGGCCGGATAAAGATCCTGCAAGACTGGGACAAACGACGACTGAAGAGACTCGTTCAACGAGACGGAAGTGAAACCCTTCCGCAAATTGCTGCAGATTTCAGTGCTGGACCATCAACAATGTCAGCGTGCGAACCATTTAGCGAAACATCATCGATATTGGCTTTCGGAGCCGGAAGGCGCACTCATGTATCCTTCATGACAGCACAACACAATGCTTTCCCCTCGCTTCGATCCGTCAACACCGACATTGGACTGCTGATGAGAGCAAACATGTCGTCTGGTCGGACGAGGCTCGTTTGAAATTGTATCGAGCGGATGGACCTGTACGGGTATGGAGACCTAATGAATCAATGGACCCTGCATGTTAGCAGAGGAGTGTTGAAGCTGGTGTAGGCTCTGTAATGGTGTGGGGTGTGTGGAGTTGGAGTGACGTGGAGCCCCTGATACGTCTAGGTACGACTCTGACAGGTGAAACGTAACTAAGCATCCTGTCTGATCACCTACATCCATTCATGTCCATTGAGCATTCCGATGGACTTGGGCAATTCCAACAGGACAGTGCGACACCCCACACGTCCAGAATTGCTACAGAGTGGCTCCACGAACACTCCCCTGAGTTTAAACATTCTCACTGGCTCCCAAACTCCCCAGGCTTGAACATTATTGAGCCTATCTGAGATGCCTTGCAAGGTGCTGTTCAGAAGGGTTCTCCTCCTTCTCTTGCTCTTAGGGATTTATGAACAGCCTTACAGGATTCACGGTGTCAGTTCCCTCCAACACTACTTCAGACGTTACTCGAGCGAGTCCATATCACGTCGTGTTGCAGCAATTGTGCGTGCTCGCGGGGGCTCTGCACAATATTAGGCAGATGTACCAGTTTCTTTGCTTCTGCAGTGTATATTTGAAGGCTAAATTATTTGGTGTTTCGGCAGTTGACCAGTATAAAGTATTTTTGCGATTTGTGCTATTTGATCACATTTAAAGCGTTGTACGCAGTTCACTTGCAGGGTTCTGGTCCGGCGCAGGTACATTTAAATTTTGAGTGTGTAGTACGAGAGGACAATCTGTCCTCCCGTTATTTCCACTCCGCAAAGATGAGCCAAAACACAACCTTTATGTGAATATACTTTATTCCTTGTTACTTTACAAGTGCACAAAGTAATATGTTAGAAGGTGCCCACAAGCTCCGGCCCTTGGCTGCTGGAGACTTAACGTCTGCTCGCTGCACTGTCTCCAGGCTACCTAAGGCATCCGCTGTCAACGGATGCTCGGCAGTACCTACCTGAAGAAAGGACCTGGAAAGCCCAGATCCGTGCACACACACACACACACACACACACACACACACACACACACACACACACACACACACACACAGAGTTACAATATTTCCGGACAAGAAGCGGATTATACTGGACAGACTGATCGTCTGGTTTACAAATTGCCACTAGATTGCACTTGGAGTGACAAGTGAGTTACGGAACTCCCGAAACAACCTCTCATGAAATTCTCGGTAAATGCCTACGTCTTCAGCGTTCGTGGTTCATTTGTATGCTTGACATGTTTGCAAATTTTAACGAACCTTTAACCGGGATATTCCTTGTACGCCTTGTGTCTTATGCGTCCACATCTTAATTAGTTCACATTCTGTCTCTTAAACTTAGTCCATGTACTCTCTGCTAAATAGTAATGGAATTTGTGGTAGTCTTGAGCAGTAGTAATGCGATCTGGTTGTTGTGGAATAAGCGAATGTAAGAATGTTAGAGTAGACGATCACATCAATATCACACACACCCATGCCCGAGGGAGGACTCGAACCTCCGACGCGTGAGCCGCGCGAACCATAACAAGACGCCTCAGGCCGCGCGGCTACCCTGTGCTGCAGTTGTCATTAATAAGTAACTATATAGACAGTGTCCCAAAAAGACACGGAGAAGGTTTAGGGAGAGGTTCCTTGCATCAAAATAAGAGAAAATGTCTTTTATTCTTGGACTCTAAAATGCATGACTTAAGAGCTATGAGCTCCTGTTCAATAGAAAAGTGTTTCACACTAGCGAAAACGAACAGGTGCTCATAGTTCTTAAAGTGTGCATTTTATACCCCATGTTTCTCTTAGTTTTGTCGGTAATACCTTCTCCGCTACGGTCACAGGTTCGAATCCTGACTCGGGCATGGATGTGTATGATGTTGTTAGGTTAGTTAGGTTTAAGTAGTTCTAAATTCTAGGGGACTGATGAGCTCACATGCTAAGTCACATAATGCTCAGAGCCAATATCTTCTCCCAAAATATGGAAAGCAAAGTACTTACAGTAGAAGAGATCTGTTTCGAAGTATCGAAGGTGAACAAGTGCTCATAACTTTTATGGGATGCATTTTAGAGCCTATGTTTTCTTGGCATTTAATAAAATATTCCGTGCTATTATGCCGTGGTCGAAGGGATTTCGCTTTAAAACCCGACATTTCGTGCCCGTCTGCGGAGGACATTTTCAAGGGGTATCATATCTTCGTTGGCTGTCCGATTACTTGAAATTTTTCCCTGTTTTGGTGTAAGGAACTTGTCCTTAAAGATTGAAGGTTTTTTTGGGACACCCTGTATACTAATTGCATGTTCATGGCATGTATTGCGTTAACTTTCAATGAGAATCAGTTTTAATTTTCGTTCATGTAGCCAGAGTATTATTTAATGTTGTGCTGTATGCCATACATTTAGTTTGTACGTGTGATAAAAGATGGTCCCACAAGTACTCACCCACTCTTGTTTTCATATGACAGCACGATTTTCCATGCGCACAGTACTCCGAGGTATCTTGTCCTTTCACTGTTCCTTTCATTAAACTGTTGCCTCTTCAGTTACAATTATGAAAACACTAATTCAGTGAAATCATTTAAATTTCTGAAAGTTTCGTTCCAGTTTGATGTATTTGTCCTCAGGAGGCGCAACTCCCAGCACGGCCGACAGGCAAACACAAACAGAGCTTTGAGAATAACGTGTTCCTTCTTCGGTGAAGAAAAGAGGACACAGGTGCTAAAAGAAGTTTTTGTCTTTATAAATATCCCGCAAATACACACTTCATTGTAGTTTATGTACTCGATATGCAATTTATGGAACTAATTCCTATGTTACACTACATCACACACACTGGAGAGGACTTTGGATTATTTTGTCCATCTTCCGCTGCCTACGACGCTTAAATTACTACCCTCTGTACACCTTGACAACGTTCAGTACCTGCTATTCAGCAGCGACAGTAAATACCCGAAGAGATGGCAGCATGTGGGAAACATTTCATAAAATTATCTGTGCTTGTCGGATGTCCTGGGTTAGCTACTGTTCGAATTTAACTCATATAGGCAAAACAACAACAACAACAATAGATAAAGAACCGCACATCAATCTTAAAAAGATGAACTGCATTCGGTAGTTTAAATTTTGAATTTAATTTTAACATAGCTACTAAGATACTTTCCGTACGGTCGTCCTTGATGAAATGCTCCTGATCTGAGAAGACAATGAAAATCATTCGTGGAAATCTGCAGCAATATAAGCTGTAGTTTCTTGTTGTTACAGAGTGAAAAACATCACTTCGAAAGGGAAAAATTACCAAAATATCGCTATAATAATTTCACAGTTCTCACTTTACGCGATTATGTTCGAAAATGGTATATGAGATCTGGTTATGAAAGTACGAAGACTATATCTATTCGTGTTCGCCTTCTGCGATCAGCCAATTTTTGAAGAATGTTAATTAGAGAAATTTGTGCTTTGATGTTGAGTAGAGCGTCTTAAAAGTTCGATAGCATGTAAGGTACCCATTATTTGCAGATAAGATCATTTTACTGTATTTGCACGTTTGCTGCTTCACATACGTGAAGCGGATGTGTGAGCGCTACAGTACCTACGGAGTAAGAAGCGACTGGTAGGTTCACAGACTGGCTAGCAGAGGCGGTTGGCCATCCGGCGCTTTCAGAGCCAGTGGGATGAGGTGCCGATGCAGAAATAGCTCGTGATGCGAGCAAAGAGCTATGTAGGAAAATGACATTTGTTTTGGCGCAAATCAAATAATTTTTTATTAATAAATATTTGCTAACAAATGTTAGCGTTTGCCACTTAGGCGTTAGGAGTAGTCTACGGATCACAAATGCTATCTTCCAGTAATTTAAGAGTGCCAGGAAACGTTGATGTTAATAAATAAATGAATCACGTTGCCGTAACCAAAGTTGTACGTTCTTATACGAATATTATTTTCTTATACGAATTATTACGATTGTACGCTCAAGTCACAAACTGTGCGCCACAGTCAGCAGTCGTCGTTAGGATGACTTTCGATCGAGCCTTGCGGTAGGTCATTCTCGCGTACCGTTAATAATTAGCTTATAATCAGTGTGAACATGTTCATTTTACGGCTCTTGTTAAATAAACGCACCATAATGGCACACCGTGTAAAAATTATTTGCACAAAAAAGACTTCTTCCCGTTTCATTACGTAAAACATAGCAGTAGTATTGCACTTTCAGAATCCGAAAGCGCTGCTACGGTTCCATAAGGGACATAAAACGAGAGCATCTCCACATAACAGGTAGGAAGAAGTCCTACGTCCGGCTCACCAGGCCGCAAAACTTGGGAGGGAAAGCGTGGCCAGTTATACTGTGCGCGTCTTGTACCACCATCTACGGAGTCACCGGCTAAACTGAGGCATTTCTGGATGTTTAGTACGAGTGGGGAGGGTTCTTGCAAGCAGATTTTAAGTTCTTGTTTACTTAGAGAGTGAGCTGGCGCAGCGGGCAGCAAAGAAAGGAAGGTTACGTTTTAAAGACCTGTCGACTACAAGGTCATTAGCGACTATCACAAGCTCAGATTGAGGAGGAATAGGAAAGGAACTCGGCCACAGCCTTTTCAAATTAAACATATAGGGATTTGTCTTAACTGATTCAGTAAAGAACTGAAAATTTAAGTCTAGGTGACCTCACAGGAGATTGTAACGTCATTTTCCCGATGCCAGTCGAGTATATTAACCACCGCACCTTCGGTTCCGAGGGCCAACATAGGTCTATTTGCTGTGTTGGACCACCGAGCGCCGGTCAGAAACTGGTCAAATTGATTGTGCTTCCTCATACTTCCACGTCTCTTCGTGTTGCGGATAGGTAAAAGTAAGACTGGATTTAACGTCCCGTCGACATCGAGGTCATTAGAGACTGAGCACACCCTCGGATTCTATCAAAGTTGGGGAAGGAAATCGGCCGTGCCCTTGCAAATGAACCATCCTGGCATCTCCGTGAAGCGATGTAGGAAAAACACGGGAAACCTAAATCTGGATGGACGGACGCGGGTTTGAACCGTCGTCCTCCCGAATGCGAGTCGAGTGTGCTAACCACTGCGACACCTCGCTCGGTTTTTCAGATAGTGAACCGCAGAACTGTAAAGTGGAACAAGACGAGAGACAGTAGTAGCCGCACCACAAAGGACACGTAGCATAAAATGTGAATGCTGTGTACGTCGCCGGGCCAGCACAGGCTGTAGCAACACACATTTTCCTTTCCTAATTTCGTGAACGTTATTTTATTGCCACAAATCACAGGTAGGTGGTAATGGGCTAATTGGAAACGTAATATATAAACTGATTCATAACTTCTTCATAATTAAGCGTGATGTGATGCATTTACTTACTGAAAGAGAAAGCGAAAGCAACGAGACAGGAAATCGCTAAGGCCGTCGTGAAATGTCCGTCGCCATACACTATACAGAGACATGCTGAGTACAAACACTGAAGAGCTAAAGAAACTGATGTACCTGCCTAATATCGAGCAGAACCCTCGCGAGCGCGCTAAAGTGCCGCGACGAGACATATCACGGACTCGACTAACGTCTGAAGCAGTGCTGGAAAGAATTGACGCCATGAATCCTACAGAGCTGCCCATAAATCCCTAAGAGCACGAGGGAGTGGAGATCTCTTCTGAACAGCCCGTTGCAAGGCATCCCAGATATACTCAGTAATGTTACGTCTGGGGAGTTTGGTGGCCAGAGGAAGTGTGTAAACTCAGTGTTACTGGAGACATTCTAGCAATTCTGGACGTGTGGGGTGTTACAGTGTCCTGCTGGAATTGCCCAAGTCCGTCGGAAAGCACAATGGACATGAATGGATGCAGGTGATGAGAAAAGATGCTTACATACGTGTCAGAGTTGTATCTAGACGTATCAGGCCTCCAATATCACTCCAACTGCACGAGCCCCACACCATTATAGAGCCTCCACCAGCTTGAACAGTTCCGTGCTGACGTGCACGGTCCATGGATTCATGAGGTTAGGTTATCTCCATACCCGTACTAGCCCATCCACTCGATACAATTTGAAACGAGACTCGTCTAACCAGGCAATATGTTCCCAGTCATCAACAGTGCAATGTTGATGTTGATGGGCCCAAGCAAGGCGTAAAGCTTCGTGTCGCGCAGTCATCAAGGTTACACGGGTGGGCTTTCGGCTCAGAAAGCCCATATCGAAGATGTTACCTTAAATAGTTCTCACGCTGACACTTATTGATGGCCCAACATCGAAATCTGCAGTAATTTGCGGAAGGGTTGCACTTCTGTCACTTTGAATGATTCGCTTCAGTCGTCGTTGGCCCCGTTCTTGCAGGCTCTTTTTCCGGCCGCAGCGATGTCGGAGATTTGATGTTTTACCAAATTCCTGATATTCACGGTACACTCGTGAAACAGTCGTACAGGAAAATCCCCACTTCATCGCTACCTCAGAGATACTGTGTCCCATCACTCGTGCGTCGACTTTTACCACGATCAAACTTACTTTCATCTTGATAATCTGCCAGTGTAGAAGCAGTAACCGATCTAACAACTGCACCAGACACTTGTTCTCTTATATACGCTTTGCTGACCGCAGTGCCGTATTATGCCTGTTTACATATCTCTGTATTTGAATATGCATGCCTATACCAGTTTCTTTGGCGCTTCGGTGTGTATGTAGACACAGATGGACAGGAGTTGAATAGGTGCTAATAGGAAACCAAAGCGAGTTATACAATAATTCAAACGTAACTTCCTAGATGTTTTGTTGTTTCTTTAATGGACTAAGAAGAAATTGGCTTCAACCTGCTCTGCGAGCAGGAAGTAATCCACATTCTGGTGCAGCAACTAAGGAAAGTGGAAACCACTGAAGTGGAACCGGTAGTTGAATGTAGGACGCTCTCCGCTCGCGAAATGCGCGTTCCATCAAACGAATCTGCCAGCTTTTTGCTTCCTGGTCACTGCAAAGGCCCTGTTGCTTTGTAGTCTTGAATTTACCAACTCTTCGCGTCGGAAGCAGTTCTTCCTCGTAAGCTTTAGTCGTGGCGCTATGGTTGAGACACTGGATTAGGGAAACGGAGTTCAAACCCCTTCCCAGCCATCCATGTTTGGATTTTCTGCCGTCTTACTAAATCACTATAGGCGAAAGGCTTCTCAGTGATCATAAGGCTAAATCACTATAGGCGAAAGGCTTCTCAGTGATGATAAGGCTGTGATAACACCTACGACTGTAGGCTTTACAAGGAATGCTAAGAAATGTAGGAAAATATTTTTGCTTAACAAGAGCGGCAGGATACAAATAGCAAATATCTGAGTAGTGAGCATCGAATATTCAGTGCTGATGAAGATGTAGAGCAGAAATGGAAAAAAATCATAAGCATCGTTCAGGAAGCCTTAGAAAGTTGTTCCGAGAGAGTTCTTAAGGCGTGGGGAAAACTCGCCGTGGTTTAGTAGCAGTGTTCGAAAACTGCTACGTAAACAAAGAGAGCTTCATCAAAGATTCAAGAGAAGTCAAAACCTAGCTGACAAACAAAAGTTGAACGAAGTGAAAATTAGCATAAGGAGAACAATGAGAGAAGCGCCGCGGAAATGTGAAGATGCACATTCTCAAAGATTTCAGGCTTATTTGTTGCCATTAGGTCTGATACAGTTCCATCATGAGTGGCATTCTGAGTCATCTATTCTGGGTAGTTTTCAGAGAAGTCATATAGCAATGCTTCACAGGATGTCTTGTCACTCCCAGCACTAACAAAACTATAATTCACTTCACATCAGGACACAACAGAGAAATAATCCATGCACACAACAAAATGACACATACGCGCTCACAATAATAGAATAGTTTACAGAAAAGACATTTTAGGGAGACAGATACTTCAAATAGGATGGAGAACAGACAAAGCAACGCAAAAAAATCTCGGAACACAGGAACCAGACACAGCCAAGTTCAACTGATCAGGTATGCAGGGGAGCCATCGAATATGACCTTGTGACACGACTGGTGATTAAGGAAACTCTGCAGAACAGACCGAGATATTGAGTGAGCCCAATGAAGGTAACGGATATGCCGCGTACTCGTAAGAGACACCGCTATCAGCAACGGATAGTTTGGAAGGGGTCGCATTGTGGGTCTCTGGCTGGTTGGTTGAGTCATGCTGTATCCATATTTGTGAGGCATTCAGACACGACAGTGGTCCAGTGCTGGACTGCACGGGAATGTGAGGCGACGCATACTCGTTTTCAAGGTTTCGTCTGACCATCACAAGAGATGATCGCATGTTATGCATCAAGAACATCATAACTCCCTCATCTCTGATGACAAGTAATGGACTCCCTGTAACATTCTCTTATCATCCCACACCGTTGGCCGGAAGATAGCAGCAGCCAGGCTAGGTATTTTCTATCCCATGCGTTGGCTGCCGTTAACACTGTACCATAACCGGCTGTGTTTGGAATGGTACCATGACCAGGAGGCGCGTACTACTGATGAATGGTGTCGCATCGTGTTCAGTGATGAATTGCGATTCTGCACTACGCCGTATGACTGTCATATGTATGGTGGCGATCTGGAGAAAGGTCTCAATCTTCCAATGATTTTGAGAAGCACAGAGGTGTTACTCCTGGCGTCGTAGCGTGAAGAGCCATCGAGCCTGACTCCGGGTCACGACTGGATTTGGGGAAAGACCGACGGCGGAACATAACGTCACGGAAATCCGTCGTCCTGATGTGTTAACTCTCATGTGGCAGTATTTTGATGCCATTTTTCCACTGGACAATGCTCGTACACACATGGCATGTGTCTCTATGAATTGTCTGCATGATTCTGCGGCCAGCTAGGCCCCACGTCTACCCCCAATAGAAAATCAGGACCACCTCGGACACGACCTCCGGCCCAGTTACATTATTCAGGATATCAAGGACCAGTCATGACGGTTGTGGGCCAGATTTCATCGAGAGAAGATAGAACGGGATTTTGACACCCTTCCAACCGAATCTGTGCATGAATCCAAGTCAGATGGGTCAAAGACAAACTGATATGTCGGCTCACACTGGCAAGTTTTTTGTGAATTTGAGTCGATTTTGTAGTCACTGGAATATCATCATTTATCCTCCCAATGCCTAAAGATACATTTCTTTCCTTGCTTCCCTTCTGGATGCTTCAGTTTTTGTGTCAGGCAGCGTAACTTTGTATATTTTTTTTATTTTAGTTTGTGCCTAATCATCTTGTTCGCTACGTTCCTCATGAATATATTGGCTAACAGACAACTAATGGATTATCCCATTGGTAGTCTTTCGTTAAGAAATGACGATGAGATACAGTGGAGCTATATGATTATATACAACAAACGTAGGTGAATATATTACCTAAAGTGCATGCGAAGTCGGTAGACAGCCTAATATTGAAATGTCCTAAGCCTTTACCTCCACCAACTGCCACCTAATGAGAGAGTTTACTTCCAGACACCTTGCCGTGGGCAACGCTGCACGTTGCTTTCCTCCAGAGTTAACAGCGATATGATTTCACTGATTCTTGTCCTCATTAACACTTTATATAAAGTGACCGTCTGCGACCAAGTTGCTGTTACGGTCGAAGGTTCGATCCTGCCTCAGCATGGATGTGTGTGATGTCCTTAGGTTAGTTAGGTTTAAGTAGTTCTAAGTATAAGGGACTGATGACCTCAGATGTTAAGTCCCCTAGTGCTTAGAGCCATTTGAACTTTATTTTTTTTTTGCGACAAAGTATGTGCCGAAAAGCCTCCGCATTTCACCGCCAACAATCAGCCCTAGAATCGGCACCCAACGTGACTTTTACTAGAATTTTAGGCGTTGACAACTAGAGTATCTGACAATAAGCGATGTTCATCTTCCAAAAACTTTTGCATGTTCACCATAACAGATACTGACGATATAGCTAGACAGTCCATACAGATACTGTTGCATCTTTAAGAGACAGTGCATTTACATTCAGTTAATAGTAATTTTCAGTGTTAAAGATCCATAGGAAACATTCATTTATTTCCCCCTTTCATTTCACATCTAACTGTACTCAGAGCGATGCTCTTTGCAGTCCGCTGTGTGAATCGAATCAGTGGTCTGGTAACCAGACAAAGGGATTCCAAATTGAGAAGATTTGCGGGGGAGGGGGGGGGGGATTTCCAAGCCTGGCATTCATCTGATAACCAAGGCAAATCTTCGGAAAATCTTGGTCAAAACTGTGGGATTGGAACTAAGTCTAAATTTTTTCTGGGAAAATGTCTATTCTCCCAGCAAAAGTTAGAAGTCTGCGCACTGTGTTTGAGTATGAATTTCTTCAATCCTGGTGTGCGTGAAGTTCAAATACTGCGATTGTGTCTTCTCATTTATTTTTGTCATTTCTTCCCTCGACTTCTCGTTATGATTGTCCTCTAGATGGTCCAGGTTGTCCTGCGCGGATCTCACAAGTTCTCATCTACAAAAAAATTAAATAGGAAACCGCGAGAGTGGAATAAGCTGCTTGCAGAGCTGATGACTGTGTATCCGTTAAAACAAAGGGAGAGGTTATCTCGCATCTTACACAGATGCGGCCCATTCTTTCGGGGCCTCTGTCATTTTGTTACACTATAATGAGCCTTCTGCGAAGATGTAGTCTGATTAAAATTAATAAACTATATTTCTTCATAGTCTCCACCATAAGCTTATATATTAAAAATCAGTGTGGGGAGTAGGCCTCAGAATAATTAAACACATGAAAATAAATAAGCAGCAACTGATAATCAAAAAAGTATAACCCTTAAGTTAAATTACAACTATTATTATTCACTTTAATAATATATTTCTAAATCATCAGTCCTATCATTAATAAGAAACAAATCATGAACTAAAATCACATAGCAATTAGCTTCCTCTTGTGCACACATCAAAAAGAGTTTTGCATCACTTCAGTTCCGAGAGTTAGTGAACTTGTACAGAAAATTCAAATAGAGCTCAACATAAACATCATTTTCGCCCTTTTTATTGCTCAGGAAAGCCATACATTGCATGTTGTACCACCATACAGCGAGACCTTCAGAGGTAGTGGTCCAGATTACTGTATGCACCGGTATCTCTAATATCCAGTAGCACGTCCTCTTGCATTGATGCGTGCCTCTGTTCGTCGTGGTATACTATCCACAAGTTAATCAAGGCAATGTTGGTCCAGATTTCCCCACTCCTCAACGGCGATCCCTTAGAGTGGTTGGTGGGTCACGTAGTCCATAAACAGCCCTTTTGAATCTATCCCAGGCATGTTCGATAGGGTTCATGTCTGGAGAGCATGCTGGCCACTCTTCTCGATCGATGTCTTTGTGCTGAAGGAAGCCATTCAAAAGATGTGCACGATGGGTATGCAAATTGTCTTCCATGAAGACGAATGCCTCGCCAATTCGTTGCCGATATGTTTGCACTATTGGTCGGAGGATGGCATTCACGTATCGTACATCCGTTATGGCCCTTTCCATGACCACCAGCGGCGTACGTCGGCCCCACATAACACCACCCCGAAACAGCGGGGAACCTCCATCTTGCTGCACTCGCTGGACAGTGTGTCTAAGGCGTTCAGCCTGGTTAGGTTGTCTCCAAACACGTCTCCGACGATTGTGTGGTTGAAGGCATATGCGACACTCATCGGTGAAGACAACGTGATGCCAATCCTGAGCGGTCCAATCGGCATGTTGTTGGGCCCATCTGTACCGCAATGCATGGTTTCGTGGTTGCAAATATAGACCTCGCCATGTATGTCGGTAATGAAGTTGCGAATCATGCAGCCTATTGCGTACAATTTGAGTCGTAACACGACGTCCTGTGGCTGCACGAAAAGCATTATTCAACATGGTGGCGTTGCTGTCTGGGTTCCTCCGAGCCATAATCCGTAGGTAGCGGTCATCCACTGCAGTAGTAGCCCTTGGGTGGCCTCAGCGAGTGATATCATCGACAGTTCCTGTCTCTCTGTATCTCCTCCATGACCGAACAACATCGCTTCGGTTCAGACGGAGACGCCAGGACGCTTCCCCTGTTGGGATCCCTTCCTGCCACAAAGTAACAATGCGGACACGATCGAACCGCGGTATTGACCATCTAGGCATGGTTGAACAACAGACAACACGAGCCTTGTACGTCCTTCCTGGTGGAATGACTAGTACTGGTCGGCTGTTGGACCCCCTACGTCTAATAGGCCCTGCTCATGCTTAGTTGTTTACATCTTTGGGCGGGTTTAGTGACATCTCTGAACAGTCAAATGGGCTGTGCCCGTGATACAATACCCACAGTCAGCGTCTGTCTGTAGGAGTTCAGGGAACCGGGGTGCTGCAAAACTTTGTGTGATGTGTGTAATTAATGGGTAAACACGTGGTGGCATCAACTTCACCCATGTTGAGATTTTAACAGCTACTTCCAACAGAACGACATTACTCATACAGAAGCGACGCGTCTTTCATTTCAAGGAAATTTTCTTCCAGTTGTATTTGTGACTTCCTTGTATGATAAACTGACAGTCAAATGAAAATCGAAAACTCACCACAACGGGACCATGAAACACGCGTTAAAACATTTATTCCGCTAGGATACGAGACAGACAGTCAATTCCTGTTTCGTAGAACTGGGTAGGCCGCAGTCACTCTTGCCCTGCCTCATCCGACTGAAACCGACGTCCACGAATATCTCTCTTTAGGTCACCTAACATGTAAAAATCACACGATGAAAGATCCGGACCTTACAGAGGAAGTTAGTGTTTCCCAACCAAATCGATGAAGTATAGTCTTCGTCCAATTGGCACTATGTGTGTTGTGTGATTGTGTTTGGGGAGGGACTGGTTATCGTTCAACAGGATGATTTCGTCTGACAGCATACCTGGGCGTTTTGACTTCATGGCGCGTCACAGTTTCTGCAAAGTGCCTTCACAGCGCTGCTAGTTGATTGTGGTTCCACACTCGAGGAACTCGGTGAGCAGAGGGGCCCCTGCAGTCAAAGGAGGAGGTCATCATGACCTTACTGGAACGTATGTGAACAGTTTTGGATCCCTTGGGTGCGAGACATGTGGGATGTTTCCATTGTTGGCTTTGCCGACTGCCCTCGGGCTGCCGGAATGCTGTCGGACTGAATCGTCCTGTTGCACGATAAAACGTCCCCACACTGCCAATCGGACGAAGGATATACTGCTGCTTACTTCGTAAGGCCTGGTTCTTTCACCGTGTGATTTTCACATTTTTGGTGACCTGAAGAAAGACATGCGTGGACGTTAGTTTCAGTCGGACAGCGAAGCGCAAGAGTGAGTGCGGTTGTGGATCCGTCAGCGGTCGATCACATTCAAGAAAATAGCAACTGATCGTTTGATGATTTGTAATTTATTTATAATCATCGATGACATTTGCTTCAAGTGATGGCTCCAATTTTTGTAGCTGTATTTTGGTCTGCAGAAAATCAGAAAATACTAGTAAATTGTAAATTGAGGAACACACTAATTAAAAATATTTTTTTGCAGATTCTTCAGATTTTCGTTAATAATATTCGTAGATTCTCATCGAATTCTGAATCAAAGCTCTCTTGTCGGCAGAGAGTGTGTTACAGTAAAAGGCACCGAAAGAGGGGGCGCATTGATATGACACTTGATTCGCATTCGTGGGACAACCGTTGAAAGACTGATCAAGCGATCCATATTTACAGTTTCCAGTGTTTCCCTTAATCGATTACGGCAAATTTCGGGATATTTACGTTGAAAGTGCACTGCCGATTTCTTATTCATCCCTCCACAATCCGAGCTTATGCCTTGTATCCAGTAACGTCGTCATCGACAGGACGTTATATTTAAGGTATACCCAGTGTATACCATCGGAAGCTCTTTGACGTTGTTCGCAGGTCATGCTGTTGTATGTTAAGTAGTCGCAAACTCCAGACAATTATAACGAAATGCAGATCGCCCATGGAGAGGATCAGTGCTTGGTGCAGGGATTGGCAAGTGATCCTCAACATAAACAAGCGTACTGCACGTAACTACATGAAAGATTTGTTATTATATGATTACGCAGTTGCTGAACAGCTACTGGAAGCGGTCGTATCCATTCAATACGTTGGACCAAGTGTACGAGGGGATTTAAAGTGGAAAGACCCCATAAAAATAATGTTGGAAAGGTAGGATCTAAACTGAGATTCATTGAAAGTATCCTAAGAAAGACTTTTTTACACACGAAGGGGGTAGCTAAAAAACCCCGTCCTATCGGTACTCGTCAGTCTGGGATAGGTGTCTGATGTGATTGATAGAGGATATAAAGACGACCCAAAGACCAGTAGCGCGTTTCGTTATAGGTTCGTTTAGTAAATCTCACGTAGATGATCGTTCAACTTCACTTGCAGACGTTACAACAGACGCGTCGTGCAGCGCGATGTGATTTACTATTAAATCTCCGACAGCGTACATCCCTAGAAGAGTCAATCAATCTATTGTTTCCTCCTTAAATACCGTGAAGCTAAATTAGCTCAAACTGTGGGATAACAATTTTTCTTTCCTCAAAATGCAATGAGATTCCTGAATGAGAAACCCATTGCGTAGACTTTCCCGATATACAAAATGTGAATGGTGTTACTTTCCCTATTTCGTGTGACGGCGCTGAAATACACTACTGACCATTAAAATTGCTACACCACGAAGATGACGTGCTACAGACGCGAAATTTAACCGACAAGAAGAAGATGCTGTGATATGTAAATGATTAGCTTTTCAGAGCATTCACACAAGGTTGGCGAAGGTGGCGACACCTACAAAGTGCAGACATGAGGAAAGTTTCCAACCGATTTCTCATAAACAGCAGTTGACCGGCGTTACCCGGTGAAACGTTGTTGTGATGCCTCGTGTAAGGAGGAGAAATGCGTACCATCACGTTTCCGACTTTGATAAACGTCGGATTGTAGCCTAGCGCGATTGCGGTTTATCGTATCACGACATTACTGCTCGTTTTGGTCGAGATCCAATGACTGTTAGCAGAATTTGTAAACGGTGGGTTCACGAGGGTAATACGGAACGACTTGCTGGATCCCAACGGCATCGTATCACTAGCAGTCGAGATGACAGGCATCTTATCCGCATGGCTGTAACGGATCGTGAAACCACATCTCGATCCCTGAGTCAACAGATGGGGACGTTTGCAAGACAACCACCATCTGCACGAACAGTTCGACGACGCTTTCAGCAGCATGGACTATCAGTTCGGAGACCATGGCTGTGGTTACCCTGCATCACAGACAGGGGTGCCTGCGATGGTGTACTCAATGACGAACCTGGGTGCACGAATGGCAAAACGTCATTTTTTCGGATGAATCCAGATTCTGTTTAAAGCATCATGATGGTCACATCCGTGTTTGGCGACATCGCGGTGAACGCACATTGGAAGTGTGTATTCGTCATAGCCATACTGGCGTATCAGCTGGCGTGATGGTATAGGGTGCCATTGGTTACACGCCTCGGTCACCTCTTGTTCACATTGATCGCACTTTGAACAGTGGACGTTACATTTCAGATGTGATACGACCCATGGCTCTAACCTTTCTTCGATCCCTGCGAAACCCTACATTTCAGCAGGATAATGCACGACCGCATGTTGCAGATTCTGTACGGGTCTTTCTGGCTTCAGAAAATGTTTGACTCTGCCCTGGCCAGCACATTATCTGGTCAATGGTGGGCGAGCAACTTGATCGTCACAATACCCCAGTCATTATTCTTGATGAACTGTGGTATCGCGTTGAAGCTGCATGGGCATCTGTACCTGTACACACCATCCAAGCTCTGTTTGACTCAATGCCCAGGCGTATCAAGGCTTTTATTACGGCCAGAGGTGGTTGTTCTGGGTACTGATTTCTCTGGATCTATGCACCCAAATTGCGTGAAAATGTAATCATATGTCAATTCTAGTATAATATATTTGTCCAATGAATACCCGTCTATCATGTGCATTTCTTCTTGGTGTAGCAATTTTAATGGCCAATAGTGTATCAATCATTTGCGTACCAAGTATGTAGTACAGTTTGTTCCAATTAAATGTTTGTCTTACGTCGTCTTCATGCTGTAGAAAATTTTGTGACCAGCAGTCTAGATGTGGGCTGTAAAGAAGAAGGATCTTAGCTTGTTATCCAAGTCAGTACCGCTTTTTACTGGGGAATGCCATACTCTGAACCGCAGAGGCCGAGCTCAATTTAGCAGCAGTGTTCCGCGGCAAGTAGCGGTCTTACGGTTAGGAGTATATTTCCGAAATGGGGGTCGGCTGAGAGGCTGTGTGGTCTCGTTGCAGGAGCCCCACTTTCAGCGGCCGCCGGCTCATCTGGCCGTTTCCCCGCCACCGGCGCTCACACGCGAAAACTTGACCGCGGGGAACACGATCTACTTTCGGCCCGCCACCTGCGCTGATGACCTTCTCTGTCTATACTCTCCGTTATTGGCACATTACAGCGGCCTTTAAGCAGTTAACGAACGTACCTGTTCCACTACCCACGTGTCAACCACTGAAATGGTCCTTTCCTCCACGGGCTTGTAAAGGAAGGGACTGTGGCCGTAGTGCGTCGCGCGCGTGTTCACTACGCTATACGTTGTAATTACGCCATAGCAGGAACGAAAAAGAAAATTAATTCTCAAAAACGTAATCTGAAAAATTGTCTTGATAATAATTAAAAACAGTGTGAATCCATGATGGTATTACGAACTTTAAGGGATGATGGCGAGGAGTAAAACCGTCAATCTGAGGTGCGGGACCCTGGTTCCCGAATGACATAGTCGAAAGTTATAAGCGAAAACCCTTCTGATACTTCTAACAGAGTGGTATTGTTGTTGCTAAGACTGTAGGGTAGGCATCTTTCAGAGGTTCTGGTATGGGAAAAAACCAGAGGAAATGTCTAATAAACATGGGCTCTAAAATGCATACCTTAAGACATAGGAGAAATTGTTCATTAGACGAGATGTGTTTGACAGTAGCCAAGATCAACAGTGATTATAGCTCTTAAGGTACGCATTTTAGAGCCCTTGTTACTAGACTTTTTGTTTTGTCCATAATACCAACTCTGAATGTTGCCTTTAGTGACAACTGTTCTGGTACATGTATTCTACTGTCAGAGGTACTAGAACGATTTTCGCTTATAACTTTCAACTCGATCGTTTTCGGACCAGCGTTCCTTATCGCCGATTGATACATTTACCCTTTTACATTATCCCTGAAAGTGTGTAATATTATCACGGAATCTCCCTAACTATCTAAACTCCAAAACACATTTTGTTTAGTGTATAGTCTCTCTAAACTGAATAACGAGCAGCCCTTGTAGTGGGGAATGATATTTACAAGAAGAACACTGCTGCTGTTTTACAACGTTGAATTTCGCTTATTTTTTCGGTTTTTTCGGCGAATGTAGCGTGCACTTGCTGTTTAGGCAGAAGCCTCTTATGACATTGTGGAGCAAAGTAGTCAGTGGTGGTTATGTTCGACGGACAATTTGAACTTGGCAATGTCCAACTGTAGCCGATGGCTTCCTTTTGTTTCCGTTTAAACTTGTAATGTGCTGTTTTTGTATTTGTTTTGACGAACTAAATTTGAATAGTATTTCTGCTTTGTCGGCGGAAGCTGGGAGAAGCCAAATGAAAGCGATGTAGTGACTTTCAGAGAATAATTAAAATATTCCACGATATTTTTTAGTGATACGGGCATACTGGGAGTCTTAATGCTGTCTTGCGGCGAGCTAATTTAGACTTAAGAGTGTAGCTGTACGGAGAATTAGTCTGAGATTGTCAATAAACGTTTCAAAGTAAATCTGAGGAGCAATACTTCGCATAACTCTACGGAAGCTCTGAGAACGAGACAAAAGGAAGTGTTAATACTTTCATTGTACAAAATATTGCCCTCTCAAGGTGTAATACAAGGAATATCCACAAAGCAGACGAATTTCTCCACTTAAAGTGTTCGTAGTTAACTCATTACAGAGCTTTCTGTTACTTCCACAATCTCACGTAATTTCACAGAGATGCGCTTCTGCCATTTATAACGAATTCACGTAGAGAGTACCATAGTCTTGAATGCATATGTATCTTCAAGAATTTTAAGAGAGCAATCATGTCGCCAGCTTTTAACTACCTGGGAAGAACGGACATCACTTTTATACAATTCAGAACGCCTTTCATCACTGCAAGAAAAATGCCTTATGGAAGCTTACCGTAAGCATGTGTTTGATGTTTTCTATCTGAGAGCGCAGAACTTTAAAAATACGAGTATGCTTTAAATTATAGCTTGGAAGGTAAAGAAAAAGGACAGTTACTGACTGCACGCTATGTGGTTCTGGCCACCAGTTATGAGATGTAGCAGATGAGCGTTGCCGGGAGAGGGGTGGAGGGGGGGGGGGGGGGGGAGGTGAGAGATGCGCTCCACCCATGTGGCCTTTGACCCAGCTGGAAAGCCCCAGTACTTGCCTCGACAACAGGTTATAGGGGCTTTCTCAGCCTCGGAGGCGCAAGCCATTTTAGACATTGAATCCTCAATCTTTTAGGCATCATACAGACACTCATTTAAGTGGTATTCGTTCTGTTTTGAAGAGTACACGGTCTATTGCTCAGTCGTAAAAGGGAGAATAACAATCGACGCAGTTGATGTCTTAGGTTCAGTATGACCTAAGTATCAACGACAAATCGTTTCAACAGCATTAAAGTACCGCCTCACCCGTGTTCCTTATCAATATATTCGGTTTCTGGGTACTCGTAAACCTGACAACCAAGTCATGGTCATTTTGTTGTCACTTTCAGAATACCGTAACATAATCTCAGTGTTTTTCATTTTTCGAATATAAATAAAGAGTTAAAAGGGACTGCGCCTCTGTCGCAACCAAAAAATGAATGATTTCACCATTGGAATATATCACGAGGTCTATTCGGAAAATAAGTTCCTCTCCGTCGCTAAATGGAAAAATGTAGCTGTCATACGTTTCGTTTTTAATAACAGTTCTCGGCCGCACTCTGCAGGGGCAGTGAGGATGCTCCTGCAGCGTTTCGATGGGAGGTGTTTAATCACCCACAATACAACCGGTAATTGGCTCATCCTGAGTTTCATCTCTAATCACATGAACCTCTGGCTCTGAAGACAACAATTTGGCACAGACAACGAGCTGTATGCGCGCGTAGAGAATTGTCGAAAAGCAAAGGCGGTTACCTTCTATTATGAGGGTAGAGAAAAGAGGTTCAAATGGCTCTGAGCACTATGAGACTTAACATCTATGGTCATCAGTCCTCTAAAACTTAGAACTACGTAAACCTAACTAACCTAAGGACATTATACAACACCTAGTCATCACGAGGCTTAGGAAAGAGGTACAACGCTATGACATATGTCAAAGTCGTAGGGGCGACTGTGTAGAGAAGCAGCTGTGAGGTGTAGCTTACTATTGCAAACAAAACATTTTTGATTTTCACAGTGGTTTCCATTTTGCGACCGATCGGAACTAACTTTCCGAATAGCCCTCGTACGTGTAGCAGATGATGGTTCCTGAAATTCACATACACGTGTTCTTTCGTTCTGTATTCCAGCAAGAATGTTCTTTTCTGAAACATTTTCTGCTACACTGAAGTGCACCGTACTCCAAAATATCAACAATTATGTACATGCTGACTATTGTGTACATAGTTCCGCGTAGTCAGCGCGTACACAACTTTCCCACTACAGTGCGCCCCATTAAGCACAACAGCGTAGGCGCAGCGCTCGTCCGTCTCCGCACTACGAGATGGCGCTGCCTTAGAGACGGACCTAATTCTGCTTCCGCCGATCCGCGTATTAATTTGTAACGCAGACAATGAGATTTCTTCTAACGTAGAACCTTTTCTCCTCGCGGATCACACTCGCACAGTGATACCTGAACACGCGAGGTATTATAACGAGTGTACAGACCTCCGATTAGTCAGTCTGCATTACTCTGTACCGTCTATATACAAGTTTCAGTCTGCGCCTAACAAGATTACCATATTCCTGTACATAGCCATGAAGAGAAATGTGTAGACACTTTGTCAAGTATCAGAGATATGTGAGAATAAGATTAACGTACCAAGACCAAAGGAACTTCAGATTGTCAATTGTAAACAGCATCCAGAATCAAGTTACGTAATGTCTATGCTTTT
This sequence comes from Schistocerca gregaria, assembly GCF_023897955.1. Classification (NCBI taxonomy): domain Eukaryota; kingdom Metazoa; phylum Arthropoda; class Insecta; order Orthoptera; family Acrididae; genus Schistocerca; species Schistocerca gregaria. The sequence continues at coordinate 389,444,166 of NC_064922.1, forward strand.
TATTATTTTAATAAATGTGTGTGAAAATTAATCAAGTTCTGTTTAAAGTTGGTCACCATCAATCTGCTACTCTAAGGGTGTAAGTGGCATTTCTACCGTCTGACCTAACGGCTGTTGTGTGCTGTCCTTAGGTTAGTTAGGTTTAAGTAGTTTTAAGTTCTAGGGGACTGATGACCATAGATGTTAAGTCCCATAGTGCTCAGAGCCATTTGAACCATTTTTTTGACCTAACGGCAGAAGATAAACACAGCCACGATAAGACCACGAGACATATTGCTGATACTCGCCTACTTCGCTAGAGCGACAAGTCAAATAATCTGATGGTGTGTGTACCGAAGGTCTTACAGTACGCACACCACACGGACTAAACAATTAAAAGGTTCAAAATGGCTCTGAGCACTATGGGACTTAACATCTATGGTCATCAGCCCCCTAGAACTTAGAACTACGTAAACCTAACTAACCTAAGGACAACACACAACACCCAGCCATCACGAGGCAGAGAAAATCCCTGACCCCACCGGGAATCGAGAACGCTACCGCACGACCACGAGATGCGTCAATTAAAAGGAATACCTAGTTGAAACATCAGTACTTTTACGAGCTAATGCTAACGACGGCTGTCTGTGCGATTAGAGTGGCTATAATAAATAGCACTTACGAGAACCTGTCGTAATAGTGCGGGCACATGTGAGATGCTGTGTGAGAAGTGTAAGACAGTTAGCTAACACAACAAAATCAAGTAGAGAATGGCTCAGTGACGCTTTAAAACAGCAGCACGACAACTTGGAGACAGTGTTGCTGATAGGTGGTAGAGCTGTGCTGCTGGTAATGGCATGGAACCTTCTGATATGGAGGTGGGACGAGTTTGGGTTCAGCTAAAATGAGGGTGAAGATTTCAAAAGGCCATGTCTGACAACAAAACGAGATGATAGCAATATTTTGCCCCAGTCAACAAGCAATCCTGTTACTTCTGCCCGTGGCATAGCGTTCCTATTGTTTATATCTGTTACATCTGGACACAGATTCGAAACTTGTCTTCCTCCTTTCCGAGAACCCATTTATCTGTGAGGCATGGGGGAATGTGAGAGAGTGGGGGACATAGTGGGGGATATTTTAGATTTAAAGTGGTGGTTGTACTAGGACGATCGTGCACCGCTGGCTGGCGATGGGAGCAGAAGGGTTCCAGGCTTACCGTCCTGTGTTAAGACAATGAGCACTGCAGCACAAACCAGTTATATCTGGAGTTTTGTTGAACCGTGCAAGGTAGCCACCAATCTCTCATATTGTGAATCCGGTAACTGACAGTTTCTTTGCGTTCTGGAGGTTCAACTTTTTGTAACTGTCATTTGTAATTTTGACCACGAACGTATACATCATTACTTTAATAAAACATCCGGCATGCGATTCACCAAGAGGACACAATTCGAATAGTCCTGTTGTGGTCTTGCGGTAGCGTTCTCGCTTCCCGCGCCCGGGTTCCCGGGTTCGATTCCCGGCGTGGTCAGGGATTTTCTCTGCCTCGTGATGGCTGGGTGTTGTGTGTTGCCCTTGGGTTAGTTAGGTTTAAGTAGTTCCAAGTTCTAGGGGAGTGATGACCACAGATGTTAAGTTCCATAGTGCTCAGAGCCATTTGAACCATTTTTTTTTAATAGTCCTGTCCGAGTAAGATTTACGTGTGTTTAGAAATGATTGGCATATCAATGAAACCTGTACGAAATAAATTTCCTGGACTAGCGCCCTCTCAAATTCGGGCTATGTGAGTGCGAGTCAACTTGTGCACAAGATTGTTCTCCTGCTCCCTCCGTCTCTCTCTCTCTCTCTCTCTCTCTCTCTCTCTCTCTCTCTCTCCCCTAAGGTTTCGAAGAATTATCTTATTTTAACTTTGTGGACAGATTCCCTGCCAGTCAGCGCCATCGATAGTTAACCTAAAAGAGGGAAATAGAGTGCGCCATCTATCAGTAAATCGTGTTAACTTTGCCCTGTGTGTTACCATATTTTAATTGTTTATCTGTCGTATTTTCAGTGGCCCAGCTCAGCAGTTACCTAAGAAGCGTGGATACAGCGTAAAAGCCGCACACAGGCTGGTCAGAGTATCAGACGAACGGCCATCAATCCGCCGCACGGATACATCCGGTTCTGGCCCACGTCCCTGTCTCGCAAACAGTGCAAGCAGGACTGGCATTGTTCCTTTGCTCTGCGATAGAAATACACTGACGGAAAAAAGTCAACACCGAAATAATTAATGGAAAGAAAAAATTTCGGGAATACATCTGTCTAGATAACATAATTAAGCGATTAATATTGTAAGCTCGCAATTAATGTAAGCGCGAGATAAACCATTGAAAATGTCAAATACTGGTACGTTAGTAACCGGTGTAACCGTCAGAATGTTGAATGCAAGCTTTCAAACGTGCATGCTGTAGCAGCCCTTTTTCTGTTTTCGCTTTTTCGTGTAATAGGTGAAAGTAAGATTTCATTTTTTACACATTGACTGTCATTGAAAGGTTTTACTTTTATTTAATATTGTCCCGGCTAAGTATCAGTTTGATTACTTTTAAAACCCAATGTTAAACGTGGGTCACTACACGTATAGTCTTCCCAACTCTGAGAAAAAAAAAAATCTTTAGGAGCTTTACTACTAATGTTTTCAGGCGACGATACTTTAAGCTTTCGTTCAATTGTTTTAGTTACGAATCGCTAGTTTGTTCTTGGCATAGATCACGTAACCTTCATGTTTATTAATCTAAGTTAAATTAATGTTCAAAACTTGTATTATGTTTCAAATTTACAACGTCAGTTTATTGACAAGAATAATTAATAAATACACTCCTGGAAATTGAAATAAGAACACCGTGAATTCATTATCCCAGGAAGGAGAAACTTTATTGACACATTCCTGGGGTCAGATACATCACATGATCACACTGACAGAACCACAGGCACATAGACACAGGCAACAGAGCATGCACAATGTCGGCACTAGTACAGTGTATATCCACCTTTCGCAGCAATGCAGTCTGCTATTCTCCCATGGAGACGATCGTAGAGATGCTGGATGTAGTCCTGTGGAACGGCTTGCCATGCCATTTCCACCTGCCGCCTCAGTTGGACCAGCGTTCGTGCTGGACGTGCAGACCGCGTGAGACGACGCTTCATCCAGTCCCAAACATGCTCAATGGGGGACAGATCCGGAGATCTTGCTGGCCAGGGTAGTTGACTTACACCTTCTGGAGCACGTTGGGTGGCACGGGATACATGCGGACGTGCATTGTCCTGTTGGAACAGCAAGTTCCCTTGCCGGTCTAGGAATGGTAGAACGATGGGTTCGATGACGGTTTGGATGTACCGTGCACTATTCAGTGTCCCCTCGACGATCACCAGAGGTGTACGGCCAGTGTAGGAGATCGCTCCCCACACCATGATGCCGGGTGTTGGCCCTGTGTGCCTCGGTCGTATGCAGTCCTGATTGTGGCGCTCACCTGCACGGCGCCAAAGACGCAAACGACCATCATTGGCACCAAGGCAGAAGTGACTCTCATCGCTGAAGACGACACGTCTCCATTCGTCCCTCCATTCACGCCTGTCGCGACACCACTGGAGGCGGGCAGCACGATGTTGGGGCGTGAGCGGAAGACGGCCTAACGGTGTGCGGGACCGTAGCCCAGCTTCATGGAGACGGTTGCGAATGGTCCTCGCCGATACCCCAGGAGCAACAGTGTCCCTAATTTGCTGGGAAGTGGCGGTGCGGTCCCCTACGGCACTGCGTAGGATCCTACGGTCTTGGCGTGCATCCGTGCGTCGCTGCGGTCCGGTCCCAGGTCGACGGGCACGTGCACCTTCCGCCGACCACTGGCGACAACATCGATGTACTGTGGAGACCTCACGCCCCACGTGTTGAGCGATTCGGCGGTACGTCCACCCGGCCTCCCGCATGTCCACTATACGCCCTCGCTCAAAGTCCGTCAACTGCACATACGGTTCACGTCCACGCTGTCGCGGCATGCTACCAGTGTTAAAGACTGCGATGGAGCTCCGTATGCCACGGCAAACTGGCTGACACTGACGGCGGCGGTGCACAAATGCTGCGCAGCTAGCGCCATTCGACGGCCAACAACGCGGTTCCTGGTGTGTCCGCTGTGCCGTGCGTGTGATCATTGCTTGTACAGCCCTCTCGCAGTGTCCGGAGCAAGTATGGTGGGTCTGACACACCGGCGTCAATGTGTTCTTTTTTCCATTTCCAGGAGTGTAGATTCACTCATACGATCTCATTCAAAGAAGTTCTTTAATTAGATGTCTAAGTAGGATTCCCACTATCATCAGAGACGTTAGATAATATCCTGTCACTTTCGGTAAATGAGTTATTTCTATTTATATCGGCAAACTATCATTAACTATGACCACTAGTCGCGTGAAGTTACAGTTTCCCGCTATCACATTTGAAAGTCCGAATCCGGTTAAAATTCTCAATTCAGTAAAGCGTTTAAATATTCACACGAATTGACATTAAAGCCAAAGAGATTACTATTACCTTCCCGTTTATGTTGTAGGCGACTAGCCTACAACAAATAAATGCATAGCCGTCCGGTATAATGTGTTAACGACAAAATATTTATTCGCAAAAACTCACAATGAGAAGAAACTAAAAAAACAACAGAGAAGTAACAAAAACTAGGAGACTCAATAGTCTTACGGCAAAGATAAAAACCACACATGACCAGAAAAAACTCTTGCGCACTTTTGATATCATTTTGCACCAGACATGGAAAAATATCACTGTCACAATCTAATCTGATAAATGTCCAAATTAAAGTCTTGAATTGACAATCCTCAAAAACAATCTCGTCACGATATATTCTTGATCCCCGTTTAATTAAGTCCCAATTGTTGTTCTCTAAAGCTGTGTTGTTGTTGTCTTCAGTCCTGAGACTGGTTTGATGCAGCTCTCCATGCTACTCTATCCTGCGCAAGCTGCTTCATCTCCCAGTACCTACTGCAACCTACATCCTTCTGAATCTGCTTAGTGTACTCATCTCTCGGTCTCCCTCTACGATTTTTACCCTCCACGCTGCCCTCCAATGCTAAATTTGTGATCCCTTGATGCCTCAAAACATGTCCTACCAACCGATCCCTTCTTCTAGTCAAGTTGTGCCACAAACTTCTCTTCTCCCCAATCCTATTCAATACCTCCTCATTAGATACGTGATCTATCCACCTTATCTTCAGTATTCTTCTGTAGCACCACATTTCGAAAGCTTCTATTCTCTTCTTGTCCAAACTAGTTATCGTCCATGTTTCACTTCCATACATGGCTACACTCCATACAAATACTTTCAGAAACGACTTCCTGATACATAAATCTATATTTGATGTTAACAAATTTCTCTTCTTCAGAAACGCTTTCCTTGCCATTGCCAGTCTACATTTTATATCCTCTCTACTTCGACCATCATCAGTTATTTTACTTCCTAAATAGCAAAACTCCTTTACTACTTTAAGTGTCTCATTTCCTAATCTAATTCCCTCAGCATCACCCGATTTAATTTGACTACATTCCATTATCCTCGTTTTGCTTTTGTTAATGTTCATCTTATATCCTCCTTTCAAGACACTGTCCATTCCGTTCAACTGCTCTTCCAAGTCCTTTGCCGTCTCTGACAGAATTACAATGTCATCGGCGAACCTCAAAGTTTTTACTTCGTCTCCATGAATTTTAATACCTACTCCAAATTTTTCTTTTGTTTCCTTTACTGCTTGCTCAATATACAGATTGAATAACATCGGGGAGAGGCTACAACCCTGTCTCACTCCTTTCCCAACCACTGCTTCCCTTTCATGCCCCTCGACTCTTATTACTGCCATCTGGTTTCTGTACAAATTATAAGTAGCCTTTCGCTCCCTGTATTTTACCCCTGCCACCTTTAGAATTTGAAAAAGAGTATTCCAGTCAACATTGTCAAAAGCTTTCTCTAAGTCTACAAATGCTAGAAACGTAGGTTTGCCTTTTCTTAATCTTTCTTCTAAGATAAGTCGTAAGGTCAGTATTGCCTCACGTGTTCCAACATTTCGACGGAATCCAAACTGATCCTCCCCGAGGTCTGCATCTACCAGTTTTTCCATTCGTCTGTAAAGAATTCGCGTTAGTATTTTGCAGCCGTGGCTTATTAAACTGATAGTTCGGTAATTTTCACATCTGTCAGCACCTGCTTTCTTTGGGATTGGAATTATTATATTCTTCTTGAAGTCTGAGGGTATTTCGCCTGTCTCATACATCTTGCTCACCAGCTGGTAGAGTTTTGTCATGACTGGCTCTCCCAAGGCCGTCAGTAGTTCTAATGGTATGTTGTCTACTCCGGGGGCCTTGTTTCGACTCAGGTCTTTCAGTGCTCTGTCAAACTCTTCACGCAGTATCGTATCTCCCATTTCGTCTTCATCTACATCCTCTTCTATTTCCATAATATTGTCCTCAAGTACATCGCCCTTGTATAAACCTTCTATATACTCCTTCCACCTTTCTGCCTTCCCTTCTTTGCTTCGAACTGGGCTGCCATCTGAGCTCTTGATATTCATACACGTGGTTCTCTTCTCTCCAAAGGTCTCTTTAATTTTCCTGTAGGCAGTATCTATCTTACCCCTAGTGAGATAAGCTTCTACATCCTTACATTTGTCCTCTAGCCATCCCTGTTTAGCCATTTTGCACTTCCTGTCGATCTCATTTTTGAGACGTTTGTATTCCTTTTTGCCTGTTTCATTTACTGCATTTTTATATTTTCTCCTTTCATCAATTAAATTCAATATTTCTTCTGTTACCCAAGGATTTCTAGCAGCCCTCGTCTTTGTACCTACTTTATCCTCTGCTGCCTTCACTACTACATCCCTCAGAGCTACCCATTCTTCTTCTACTGTACTTCTTTCCCCTATCCCTGTCAATTGTTCCCTTATGCTCTCTCTGAAACTCTGTACAACCTCTGGTTCTTTCAGTTTATCCAGGTCCCATCTCCTTAAATTCCCACATTTTTGCAGTTTTTTCAGTTTTAATCTACAGGTCATAACCAATAGATTGTGGTCAGAGTCCACATCTGCCCCTGGAAATGTCTTACAACTTAAAACCTGGTTCCTAAATCTCTGTCTTACCATTATATAATCTATCTGATACCTTTTAGTATCTCCAGGGTTCTTCCACGTATACAACCTTCTTTCATGATTCTTAAACCAAGTGTTAGCTATGATTAAGTTGTGCTCCGTGCAAAATTCTACTAGGCGGCTTCCTCTTTCATTTCTTAGCCCCAATCCATATTCACCTACTATGTTTCCTTCTCTCCCTTTTCCTACACTCGAATTCCAGTCACCCATTACTATTAAATTTTCGTCTCCCTTCACTATCTGAATAATTTCTTTTATTTCATCGTACATTTCTTCAATTTCTTCATCATCTGCAGAGCTAGTTGGCATATAAACTTGTACTACTGTAGTAGGTGTGGGCTTCGTATCTATCTTGGCCACAATAATGCGTTCACTATGCTGTTTGTAGTAGCTTACCCGCATTCCTATTTTCCTATTCATTATTAAACCTACTCCTGCATTACCCCTATTTGATTTTGTGTTAATAACCCTGTAGTCACCTGACCAGAAGTCTTGTTCCTCCTGCCACCGAACCTCACTAATTCCCACTATATCTAACTTTAACCTATCCATTTCCCTTTTTAAATTTTCTAACCTACCTGCCCGATTAAGGGATCTGACATTCCACGCTCCGATCCGTAGAACGCCAGTTTTCTTTCTCCTGATAACGACGTCCTCCTGAGTAGTCCCCGCCCGGAGATCCGAATGGGGGACTATTTTACCTCCGGAATATTTTACCCAAGAGGATGCCATCATCATTTAATCATACAGTAAAGCTGCATGTCCTCGGGAAAAATTACGGCTGTAGTTTCCCCTTGCTTTCAGCCGTTCGCAGTACCAGCACAGCAAGGCCGTTTTGGTTAATATTGCAAGGCCAGATCAGTCAATCATCCAGACTGTTGCCCCTGCAACTACTGAAAAGGCTGCTGCCCCTCTTCAGGAACCACACGTTTGTCTGGCCTCTCAACAGATACCCCTCCGTTGTGGTTGCACCTACGGTACGGCCATCTGTATCGCTGAGGCACGCAAGCCTCCCCACCAACGGCAAGGTCCATGGTTCATGGGGGGAGGGTCTAAAGCTGTACGTCCTAAATAACTTCGAACTAGAACAGACTAGAGACTGGAGTATCGTAACTACAACGTACGGCTATTTATACTTTAATAAACACTATCTTTGGTGTCCCAGACCTACGTTCTATGACTATAATATTGATTTTCTTACGTATTGGAATAACTAATATTTTTATATTTTTTTCTGTTTTCCCCCTTTCCATGTTTCTAATATTTATAATTAAATTTTCCTTTTCTTTTCTTTTGCTTTCTATACTAGATATTTCCCTCTATTTGTTTTTTTTATTTTTCATAATTACTACTTGTGGAGGGATTTGGGTCATTTAGTGAATTGATATTTTAAGGACATGGGAGCTAACTTGGCAGCTATTTTTGTTTTTTCAACACCGAGAGGCGCTGTATATGTTACAATCCATTGTGTTGTACAGATACCGGATCTTCGTTTGTGGGCTGGATTTCCATGCTTTTTGCACTTGGTCTGTCGATACAGGGACGGCTCATGATGTTTGTGAATAACGCTGGAATTGTCATCCTATGATGTCTCATATGTGCTCAGTTATAAACAGAGGTGACGATCGAACAGAGCGAAGTAACATGTCGACATTCTGCAGAGAATGTTGGTTTTAGACAGCAGTTTGTGGGCGAGCGTTATCCTGATGGGAAACACTCCCTGGAATGCTGTTCATGAATGACAGCACAACAGTCGAGCTATCAGACTGACGTACAATTTTTCAGTCAGGCGCGTGGGCAACCACAAGGGTGCTCTGGCTGTCATACGAAATCACACCCCAGCGATAACACAAGGCGTAAGTCCATTGTATCTAGCATATAGACAGGCTGGTTGCAGGCCCTCAAGTGGAGTCCTTCTATCCAACACACGGCCATTGCTGGTACCGAGGCAGAACCAGCTTTCATTAAAAACTACTACAGACCTCCCCTTTGACCTCCTGTGAACTCTCGTTTGACACCACTGAAGACGGAAATGTCGGGGTTTGGGGCTAGTGGAATGCACGCTACTGTGCGTTTGGCTCGGAGATGTCCATGAATTAACCGATTTCTAACAGTTCGTTGCGTCGCTGGTCAGTGTCAACTGCTGCTAAAATTGCTGCTGTAGACGCAGTAGGATGAGCCACAGGCGTACGCCAAACAAGGCGGTCTTCCCTCTCGATAGTACCACGTGGCCGTCCGGAGCCCGGTCTTCTTGCGACTGTAATTTTCGTTACCAACGCTGATAGCAATCATGTACAGTGGCAACATTCCTGCCAAGACTTTCTACGGTATTGCAGATGGAACATCCAACTTATCGTAGCCATATTACACCAAGCTCAGTGAGGTGTTAATAATGGCGCCTTAGGGTAGCTAGCTAACCCTCACAAACGTTATGGCGTGCATATTAACTAAACTTGGTTTGCATCCTGGTAGTGGCACTACAGGGATTAGTAAACACAGGGTTGTCCTACCGAGACTGAATATTGTAATCCCCAAATCCTCCGAAAATAAGCGAAAAATATACCGATTCAAAAAAGCAGATAAAAATTCACTTGACGCCTTCCTGAGAGACAATCTACACTCATTCCAAATTAATAATATAAGTGTAGACCAGATGTGGCTTGATTTCAAAGAAATAGTATCGGCAGCAATTGAGAGATTTATACCAAATAAATTAACAAACGATGGAGCTGATCCTCCTTGGTACACAAAACGAGTTAGAGCACTGTTGCATAAACAACGAAAAAAAGCATGTCAAATTTATACGAACGCAAAATGCCCAAGATTGGGGATCTTTTACAGAAGCTCGAAATTTAGCGCGAACTTCAATGCGAGATGTCTATAATAGTTTTCACAACGGAACTTTGTCTCGAGACCGGGAAGAAAATCCATAGAGATTCTGGTCATATGTGAAGTATGTTAGCTGCAAGAAACAATCAGTGCCTTCTCTGCGCGATGGCAGGGGAGATACTACGTAAGACAGTGCTGCCAAAGCAGAGTTGCTAAGCACAGCCTTCTGAAATGCCTTCACAAAAGGCAACAGTTTAAATATTACAGAATTCGAATCAAGAACAGCTGTCAACAAGAGTAAAGTAGTAGTAGATATCCTGAAGCAACTTAAATCAATTAATAAAAGCAAGTCTTCTGGTCCAGACTGTATACCAATTAGGTTCCTTTCGGAGTACGCTGATGCATTAGCTCCATACTTAACAATCGTATACAACCGTCCGCTCCACGAAAGAACCGTACCCAAAGGCAGGAAAGTTGCACAGGTCACACCAATATACAAGCAAGGTAGTAGGAGTACTCCACTTAATTACAGGCCCATATCGTTAACGTCGATTGCAGCAGGATTTTAGAATATATATAGTGTTCAGACATTATGAATTACCTCGAAGAAAACCGTCTATTGACACACAGTCAACATGGGTGTAGAAAACATCGTTCCTGTGAAACACAACTATCTCTTTATTTACATGAAGTGTTGAGTACTATTGACAATGGATTTCAGATCGATTGCGTGTTTCTGGATTTCCAGAAGGCTTTTGACACTGTACCACACAACCCGCTCGTAGTGAAATTGCGTGCTTATGGAATGTCGTCTGTTGTGATTTCCTGCCAGAGAGGTCACAGTTCGTAGTAATTGACGGAAAGTCATCGAGTGAAACAGAAGTGATTTCTGGCGTTTCCCAAGGTAGTGTTATAGGCCCTTTGCTGTTCCTTATCTATATAAAAGATTTGGGAGACAATCTGAGCAGCCGCCCTATGTTGTTTGCAGATGACGCTGTCGTTTATCGACTAATAAAGTCATCAGAAGATCAAAACAAATTGCAAGACGATTTAGAAAAGATGTATATGAATGGTGCGAAAATTGGCAGTTGACCCTAAATAACGAAAACTGTGAGGTCATCCACATGAGTGCTAAGAGGCATTCGTTGAACTTCGATTATACGATAAATCAGTCTAATCTAAAAGCCGTAAATTCAACAAAATACCTAGGTATTACAATTACGAAGAACTTAAATTGGAAGGAACACATAGAAAATGTTGTGGGGAAGGCTAACCAAAGACTGCGTTTTATTGGCAGGACACTTGGAAAATGTAACAGATCTACTAAGGAGACTGCCTACACTACGCTTGCCCGTCCTCTTTTAGAATATTGCTGCGTGGTGTGGGATCCTTACCAGATAGGACTGACGGAGTACACCGAGAAAGTTCAAAGAAGGGCAGGCCGTTTTGTATTATCGCGAAATATGGGAGAGAGTGTCACAGAAATGATACAGGATTTGGGCTGGACATCATTAAAAGAAAGGCGTTTTTCAGTGCGATGGAATCTTCTCACAAAATTCCGATTACCAACTTTCTCCTCCGAACGCGAAAATATTTTGTTGACACCGACCTATATAGGGAGAAACGATCACCACGATAAAATAGAGGAAATCAGAGCTGGTACGGAAAGATGGAGGTGTTCGTTCTTTTCGCGCGCTATACGAGGCTGGAATAAGAGAGAATCGTGAAGGTGGTTCAATGAACCCTCTGCCAGGAACTTAAATGTGATTTGCAGAGTATCCACGTAGATGTAGATGTACTAGCACAGCTCTCATACGACTGGCGCGATATTTGAATAGCCATCACCTTTCGGGTGTAGAAACACACTTTCCAACTTTCGTTTATGTTGCACAGTTTGTTCTTGGAATCGTAACTTTTTTCCATCATTTTATGTGATTCTCTCACCAAGGCCGACTACAGTCGCGGAACTGCTCTAGATCACAATGACGGGATTTACTCCCCCACTGGAATTCGTAAATTTGAAAACTGTTTTTAGTTAGTAGTAAGAAATATGAAGAAAATATAAGTGAAATAAAAATTTTGTTTCCGTGTTCTTATTAACTCACAACAGGGAGTATCGACCCAGTAGTTTCATCACTGTTTCTCAGTTTACTGGTATCGCAGGTGACTGTTTTCAACTGGTAAAGCAGTGAAGAGACGGAATTCACGGTCTATCAAATGTTATTGCTCATGAGCGTGTCATTAAGTTTGCAATCCTCAAAGCGCTGCCACCTTCCGCAACTGTTGATAGACTGAACATAGCTGTATTAATTAAGCTGTATTCTATTTATATGGGCAGTTTTGAATGATTTTCAGGTACGTTGCAACAGACATGCCGAGAACAGTACAATGAACTGTTATGTTCGGACGACATCTGTGGGAATTGAATTGTCGACGGTTAAGAAAACTCAAAAAGTCTAGCACATTAACATTTCTACTGTGCATCAAGACGTAGTAATATGTCTGGTATGACGTCGCCGCCATTGTGAAAAATGGTTCAAATCGCTCTGGGCACTATGGGACTTAACTTCTCAGGTCATCAGTCCCCTAGAACTTAGAACTACTTAAACCTAACTAACCTAAGGACATCACACACATCCACGCCCGAGGTAGGATTCGAACCTGCGTCCGTAGCGGACGCGCGGTTCCAGACTTTAGCGCCTAGAACCGCTCGGCCAACCCGGCCGGCGATGATTCCGAGTATTTTAGGCTGTGGTTCAGGGACTCCTTGCATCCTTAGTTGCTCTGCTCTCTCAAGACGCCACGTTCGTAAAATTGTTTGGCAATACAACACTCGTTCAGACACTGGAACTACAAAGAGGTACACAGTCATTCCATTTACCACAAATAATATTAGTTTGCGAACATCCTAACCATGGACGCCTGATCCACAGCCAAAGTCAAGCGATTCCAACTGTTTCCTTGTCTACCATCGAGGTGCATCTACATCTGTTCTCTGCTGATCACTGGGGAAATAATTGTTTAATCGTCTGTGCTCGCCGTAATTAGTCTAATTTTTTTCTTTGCAATCTCTATGGCGGCGATACGTAATGGGTTGTAGCATGTTCCTAGATTCACCTCTTAAAATTGCTTATTCAAACTTTGTAAGTAGACTTTTGTAGGATAGTTATCATCTATTCTGAGGTGTCACTTGCAGTCCTTCAGCACCTCGGTGACGTTCTCCAGTAGATGAAATAAACTTACTACCTTTCTTGTTGCCTTTCTTTGTGTTCGTTGAACACCCATGGAACTGTTATTTGATTTGGATACTACAATTTGAGCAATGTTCTAGGACAGATCACACGGGTGTTTCGTAATCAATCTCCTTTGTAGATTGATTACTATTTTCCAGTATCCTACCAATGACCCAAAGCCTGACACCTGCTTTACTTACGAATGCGTATGCATGATAATTGCATTTCATATCCCCACAAATTGCTATACCTGGGTGTTTGTGTGAATTAACTGATTGTAATTTTGAGCCATTCATACTGCAGTCAAGGATTCTACGTCTCTCGTTTTTGCGAAGAGCACAATTTAAATTTGTGTATGTGTAAAGGGAGCTGCCAATCTTTGCTTCATTTTGCAATCTTTCAAAGGTATGACTACCATTTGCGCAGCTTTTATAAAACGTACTGCATTATAGAATTCTGCCTTATCTGTAAAAACTATGTAGTTGTTATTCATAACGCGTTCAGGTCACTAAAATATTACGTAAGTACTAAGGGATTCAACATACTTCTACGGAACACTCCTGATGTTACTTCTACTACTGTCGACGTCTGTCCATCCAAGATAACAGGCTGATTCCTTCTTTCCAAGAAATCCTCAGTCCAGTCAGAAATTTCGCTTGATAACCCACACGCTCGTACTTTCCATAATTATCGCATGCATAGTAATGAGCCAAATACTTTCAGGAGCCAAGAAATACTGCATGTACCTGATTGGATTCATGACTGCCAGGATTTCATGAGAGAAATTTATTAAATGTGGTTCACATGATCCATTTTTTCGGAATCCATGCTGGGTGGCTTGGAGGAGGTCATTTTGTTCTAGATACCCCATTTCCTTTGAGCTGAGAATATGTTGCACCTACGCTTACGGCTGTCAAGGAAACTAGACGGTAATTTTATGGATCACTTGTGTTATTCTTCTTGTAAACGGGTGTGACACGTGCATTCTTGCAATTACTTGGTGTTGTTTTTTGTTCGAGGGATCTACCCTATATTATGCTATTCAGCCAAAAATTCTGTTTGGAATGTAATATGAATTCTATCGGGCCCTGGAACATGGTCCAGTTTTACTGCCTTCGGCTGTTTCGCAACGCCGCAGACAATGCCCACGCCACTCATCTGTACAGTAGTACGGGAATAAACGGGGTCATACTCGTGGATTTCTCCTTCGAAAACGAACGTTTGAGAACTAATGGGAACTTGAGAACACCGTCTCAGGCCTCAATATTCTAACGTTTTCATTGACAGGCGATTTCTAGGAGTAAGCCGCGCGAGATTAGCCGAACGGTCTGGGTGCTGCAGTCATGGACTGCGTGGCTGGTCCCGGCGGAGGTTCGAGACCTCCCTCGGGCATGGGTGTGTATGCGTTTGTCCTTAGGAAAATTTATGTTAAGTAGTGTGTAAGCTTAGGGATTGATTATCTTAGCAGTTAAGTCCCATAAGATTTCACACACATCTGAACATTTTTTTTCCCTTAGAAGTAAGCTTGTTACCCGTGCGTATACTGTGCTTACCACTATTGGCGTACGCCTCCTGTTGCCTCTACGTAGGTTTGATTTAAAACAATACATTAGCCAGGGAAGACCTGGAGTTAGTGTTTAGCGATGATGCATTCCGGCAGTGAGAACGGCTGCCTGCGTCTGTCTGAAGTACCAGCGTGTAGGTCCGTGCGACTGTGACATACCACACGCGGTCATGCCTAGTCGTGATAAGAAAGACGCTGTCGGCGCAGCGGTGCTTGCAGAACATCCTGCAGCAGCATGTGTTGTATCTTATCGAAGGGCTTACAGAAGGTATTTTCTAGCAAGGCAGTTTTCGCTACGCCTAGCGAGGATATCTTAACAAATTCTTCGTAACATGGTAGATTGCCCAACCTGCCGTTCTTAGAACACGTATAGCATCACGTAGGACGTTTCAGTGACCTTATAATGTACGCAATTTTCGGACATAGTTTCAGCAGATATAGACAGGCTATCATTTTCTAACTGTATGCTTCGATATCCGCCAGGATGGCACTTTGCATCCAGCATACAGGCGAACTGGAACCTTACATCATGTATGCATAAAACTTTCGTCAACTATGACTGGAATACACTCTTTGAAATCATGATGGTATCAGGGATAACATACGGCGACCTAAAGGTAAACTACGAAATGTACAGAAACCAGAAAGCGTCGAAGGACATAATGGGCGCCACTAGCTGAGAAAGGAGCGAGACAGGATTGTAGCCCATTCCACATGTTATTCAGACTGCACATTGAACAACCAGTAAAGGAAACTGAACAGAAATTTCGTAAAGAAATTGAAGTTCAGAGAGGAGAAATTAATGTTTAAGATCTGCTCAAGACAATGTAATTCTGCCATTAACTTGGAATGGGTAGCGTCTTGAAAATGGACGTCAACAAAAATAAATCTAGGATAAAGGAGTGTTGCACAATTAAGTCAGTTGCTATTGAGGTAATTAGATAGGGAAATGAGATACAAAAATTAGTAGACAGTTTTTGCTATCTGAGCAGCAAGATAACTGGTGATGGACGAACTAGAGAGGGTAAAATATTCAGACTGGTAATAGCAAGATAAGCTGCTCTGAAAAAAGAGAAATGTTTTAAAATCTAATATAAATTTAAGTATTAGGAACGGTTTTCTGAAATTATTTATACGGAATGTAGCCTTATATGGGATTGACACCAGAACTATAAGCAGCACAAATAAAATGAAAAGAGAAGCGTTTGAAACGTGGCGCTACAGAAGAATGCTGAAGATTAGACGGGAAAATCACATAACTAATTACGAGGTAAAGACTCAAAGGGGATAAAAATAAATTTATAGTAAATGTTGAATAAAAGAATGAATCATTTGACAGGACACATCGTGCAACATCAAGAAATCGTCAGTTTGCTTATAGAGGGCAGTGAACCGGTTTACAGTTAGAGGGGGGGAAAGGGGACGAAGGCGTAGTGACAGTTAACTGGGTCAGGTGGATGTAGGTTTCGAGAATTGTACACGAGATGGATTATCATGAAAAATTGTATCAAACTAATCTTCGGACAAAAAATGGCAACAGAAACAACTACTATGAATTTATTTACACTCTGGGATATTTGCTACGAAGTTTGAGGTGATTTTATCACAAGTGCTTAGTGTACGGCCCTTAACTTATTTTTAAAATAATCGTGTACGAGAATCTGTTACTGCTGGAAATGAAACGGATTCAACATCTGCAAATAAACTTATAACGGCTAGTTGAAGAGACTTTACCAAGATCCATCATCCGAATTCTCTTATTTTGTTTTTGTGACGGTAAGCAAACTTTAGATTAGATTAGATTAGTACTTGTTCCATAGATCATGAATACGACACTTAGTAATGATAGGGAACGTGTCAGGTTAAGGAGAGGTGTCTATACAAGATATTACATGACACTCAATATTTTTAATTTTTTTGTGGGGGTTGGGAAATTACCCACTTACTACATCCAAAAATTCATCTAATGAATAGAAGAAGTTGCCATTAAGAAATTCTTTTAATTTCCTTTTAAATGCTATATGGCTATCTGTCAGACTTTTGATGCTATTAGGTAAGTGACCAAAGACTTTTGTACCAGCATAATTTACCCCCTCCTGAGCCGAAGTTAGATTTAACCTTGAGTAGTGAAGATCATCCTTTCTCCTAGTGTTTTAGCCAAGTACACTGCTATTACTTTTGAATTCTTTCGGATTGTTAATAACAAATTTCATAAGTGAATATATATATTGTGAGGCTACAGTGAAGATTTCTAGCTCTTTAAATAAGTGTCTACGGGATGATCTTGGATGAACTCCAGCAATTATTCTGATTACACGTTTTTTTGCAATGAACACTCTTTTACTCAATGATGAGTTACCCCAGAATATGAAACCATACGAAAAGAGAATGAAAATAGGCGTGGTAAGCTAATTTACTCAGATGTATATCGCCAAAATTTGCAATGACCCTAATAGCATAAGTAACTGAAGTCAAACGTTTCAGCAGATCCTCAGTGTGTTTTTTCCATTTCAACCCCTCATCAAAGCATACACCTAGACATTTTTGAATATTCTACCTTAGCTACCGATTTCTGATTGAAGTCTATATTTATTAATGGTGTCATTCCATTTACTGTGTGGAACTGTATGTATTGTGTTTTGACAAAATTTAATGAAAGCCCATTTGCAGAGAACCACCTAATAATTTTCTGAAAAATTGGATGCGAGTTCGCGATTTCACGAGCTGCTGAGCCGCAAAAAATGCCGAAACACAAAGTCAGTCTGTTCGCCCTACAATGCTAATGGCACTGTGTGATGCCCAATAACAGTGGCCAACGAAAGCCAACGCTACTTTAAAGGAATGCAAATGCTATGTTAAATAATGCAAATTTAGCTGTTTGCTCATGTCGTCTACGACAATATCTTGCAGAGATTTGGTATACAGGCTGGTTATAATTACAGTTTCGCTACTCGAGAGGACACTCATGGAAAACGAGTGATCGTAGGGCAACGAAACTTTGCGGTAACATTTGTAAGGACATGCGAAAGAGATAACCATAAAACAGTTGAATGAAAGACAATTTAATTTCTACGTGAGAGGGCAACATTTGTTTGCTGCGTACCATGTTTACGTTCCAGGTTACAAATGTTGCTTAGTGTGACGACGTCTGCATCCACGACAGACTAGAACCTCGCTAGAGATTTTTATACTGCTGCCCGAAACAATGCTGCATTATGGAATGTTCAGCTGTCGTGACACAACTCGTGCACCCCTTGAAGATGGCACATAGCGTCCAGCACCCTCAGTCATGGCTACAGTAACATCTTCAACAATTTATAGCGTAATTGGCTGTCGGTCTCTCCCAGGAGGAATTCCCAAATCGCCAGATAAGAACTTCTGGATCATGTTCTTCAACCTCGTCGCGGAAAGAGGACCTCTCTGTATTCCTTTATGTGTCGATACTCACGAAAAGCAGCAACACTACTGCTGCAATTTTGACAAAACTGGTTTATGAGTAATGCCTTGTCAGATCCACTTTGACTGCCTGCAACTGAAATACACACTGATGTTTCTGCATCCCACTACGTCGCCATACCAAAAGCAGCAGCAGTATTGCTGTAGTTTTGATAAAACAAGTTTACGAGTAAAGCTCTGTTCACGTCATCCAGACGCACGTTGACTGTCTGCCACTGTAATGCACGCTGATGCTTCTGCTTTACCACTACGTCGCTGTATCAGTATCGGTACCTAACAGCAAGTCATCACACAAACACAAATAAGAACGCAAATCCTGCAGCGCACTGTCTGAACATCATTTCTATAAAGTTGATTCCCGTACGGTAAGTAGGTTTCTGTCTACACTGGCTCACCTAGCAATTTTTTAGTTATAGCCATCCTGTTTTTCCCCAATATGATAACTGATGGATCCTGAGAACTACGCCTCCGATTTTCATTGGAACTGCGTACAATGCAGACAATATGCTGGGCGACTATGAGCACAACTTAAGCAGACAGCTCAATGACATAAATACTTTGTAATTAATTTATTTATTTACTCGGCATTATAGCCTATTATCATGTATTGTTTAATAATTCGTCTTTTCTTCTGACAGTTATATTTACACACAACCCGCCAGGATAGTCGAGAGCGCTAACGCTCTGCTGCCTGGACTCGGGTAGGCGCGCCGGCCCCCGATCGAATTCGCCCGGCGGGTTAACGACGACGTTCGGTGTGTCGGCCAGCATGGATGTGGTTTTTCGCTGGTTTTCCACATCCTGCTAGGTGAATACCGGTCTGTTCCCCACGTCCCGCCTCAGTTACACGACTCGCAGACATTTGAAACACATTCACGCTGTTTCACGATTTACACTAGACGCAGACAGCTGGGGTACACTAATTCCGTTCCGGGGGTATGGGGTGGCGGCAGGAAGGGCATCCTGGCACCCCTTAAAATTTACAATGCTAAATCCATTCTTAACCCTGATGACCCTGCGCACAATGCGGGATAAAGACTGTAGCAAAAGAAAGAAAAGAAGTTATATTTACACATACAGTTTAAGGAAAATTATGTGATAAAAATACAGAAAAGGTACTATCAGTATTACCAACATTTTAACTACTGAAAATACTACCACCAACTCCATTAATATTACATCTACGGTTTCTACCTGCATTATTATTATTATTATTATTATTGTGTACTATTAACACGATTCAGAACGGTCTATATAATTCCCATTTATTGCGTCGGATATTTCTCATGAAGAAACTTGGCTTCCTTTCAGAAGAGAAAATAGATCGAGAAAAATACATTCCAGCATATAAAAAAACAAACTCAGCTAAAACGGAAAAACGCTAGGAGGGGAAGGTCTGGTTTATGGCTTATGTTTGCCTCTGCTTAGCAATATTTTCAGTGACGATGTGGGTACACGACACCTGTTTTGTTGTCACGACTGCTGAGCCTCCTGGGACATGCAGATGACTCTGAGGTAAACTACCAAAAGTTCTTCCGGGTGGTCGTTGATGCGGAAGCAGAACAGGTTCTGAACATGCAAATGACGACCATTGTCGATGCTCCAGGCCATCGGCCTCCAATCTTCCAACACCAATTTATATGCTAGCGTTCGCCTTTTGGAAGGGACCGGACGCAGAACACTGCGCGACCTTTGGTGGAGAATCAACACGTGCTAAGTCAATAACCTCTGGAGAGTCATAGTACATTCCTTCGCGTGACTAAGGAAACATTTTGTTACATCTGTTTTACATCTTAAGAATGAGGCGGCTAGAAAACATTATTACCTATTCGTTACCTGTGGGATGTAGTATTTGGCAATGAAACTTTAGATTTCACGAAGAGAATGTTAATGTGTGAAAGTGCATTGGCAGTGCCGCCGCAGGTGTTCATGTTCGAATACTGACAACGAAGGAAATTTTCGTTGGTCGTGCCTCTTCAAAGAAACAGTACTGGAAGTTGCCTTAATTTATTTGGGGAAACGAAGGTGAGTCCAAATAAGAACGGTCAGATGGGTTCAAATGGTTCAAACGGCTCTGAGCACTATGGGACTTCTGAGGTCATCAGCCCCCTAGAACTTACACTACTTAAACCTAACTAACCTAAGGGAATCACACACATCCATGCCCGAGGCAGGATTCAAACCTGCGACCGTAGCGGTCGCGCGGTTCCAGACTGAAGCGCCTAGAACCTCTCGACCACCCCGGCCGGCGGTCAGATGGGGATTTGCACGTGGTCATCCAGAATACGAGAATAGTGTCTTATCCATTGCGTCGCCACTCTCCGCAGATCAGCAGTCTGTATGCATTACGTTAGGCTGAAATCAATGTCTCTCCGCGTAGTACCATAGATTGACTGTGTGTGACAGCATAAGTAGGGCGTCCATCTTCACATAGTTACATCATACGAAGGGCGTTCAATAAGAAATGTAACAAATCTCTTTTTCGGAGTATTTCCGTTAAAAAATTGCGGAATTTGTTGCAGGACATGAGGAATATTCCCGTTCAGAACCTATAGTTTTATAAAGTTGCGACAGTGGTGGCACAATACGTAGCCTTCAAAATGGCGCCCGTAACGGAGTTTCGTTCCAAGCAGAGAACTGTCATTTAGTTTCTTTTGGCGGAAAACCAGAGGGTCACAGATATTCATGGGTGTTTGCAGAATGTCTACGGAGATCTGGCAGTGAACAAAAGCAAGATGAGTCGTTGGGGCGAGGCCTCTGTCAATATTGCAACGAGGCCGCGCAAACCTGTCCGATCTCCCGCGTGCTGGCCGGCTGCACACAGCTGGAACTCCTGCAGTTTTGGAGCGTGTGGACACTCTCATCGAAGTGATCGGCGGATTGCAATCAAACACGCCGCTGCTCACGTGGACATCTCTGTTGGTAGAGCTGATACACTCGTCCATCAATTAGAGTACTCATAGTTTGTGCCCACTAGGGTCCTCACTGCCATTAAGAGCAACGAAGGATCATCTGTGCGGGATAGGCACTACGGGGTATTTAAAAAGTCTCTCCGTAGTGGCGTATGATTGTTAGCCGTGCGTGCCGTATGATTGTTCGTCTGCCTGGGTGTTTCAACGAAACAATAAACGAACACCCACGATACTGCAGTGATATTCTGTACTCATTCATAGGAGAACATGTGTTAAGCGAAATAATGAACGGTTATTTTCAACAAGATGGTGCAACCGCGCATACAGCTCGCGTTTCAATGTCACTGCTTGCTGGATGTTTTTGGTGATCGCATAATTTCGCAGGGACTTTGACCTCCCCGATCGCCTGACCAATACCAATTGACTTTTTCTGGTGGGGTGCAGCGAAAGCAACTGTCTATAAAAACCGTCCAAAGTCCATCGATGAATTGAAAACTGCAATATCCACTTTCACTGCTTCTGTTACAGAAGAAATGTTACAGCTTGTGTTTGGAAATATGATTACACGAATTGAATTGTGTATTCAGCAACGGGGGGAGGGGGGGGGGGGACACTTTCAACATTTAATGTGAAAATTTGTAAGTAAAGATGAATATTCAATAAATTAAAAACTTGTATTTCACTGAGCTTCAGCCGGCCTCGGTGGCCGAGCGGTTCTAGGCACTACAGTCTGGAGCCGCGCGACCGCTATGGTCACAGGTTCGAATCCTGCCTCGGGCGTGGATGTGTGTGATGTCCTTAGGTTAGTTAGGTTTAAGTACTTCTAAGTTCTAGTGGACTGATGACCTCAGATGTTAAGTCCCATAGTGCTCAGAGCCATTTTCAGTGAGCTTCATTTCGGTATATTCACTGCGGTATACGGCAAGCGCGGCTAACAACCATACGGCACTGCGGAAAGACTTTTTGAACATCCCATATAATAGCGGAGTAGCGGCGAATGGGGAAGCGACGATACGGATTGCAGATGGCCGGAGTCACGGGAATGGAAAAGCTGGTTGTCTGTACTCGTGCCTATGTCTTGAGGAGGGCCGTGAAACCACAAGTAGGCGACAAGATGCTGGACGTCCACGTCACATCACAGAACGCGAAGGCTGCTGTTAAGCGAGGTGTTGCAGATCTGACCACACAGCGTTTAAGCAGGCAGAAGTGTTTCGGGGTACACCGTTCAGAGCACCTTGTTGAACATGGAGCTTCTCAGTAGACAGCCCCAACGTGTTCTCGAGTTCATCCAACGGCATCGTCAATTGTGACTGCACTGGGAACGGAATCATTGACATTGGACCATGAATGAATGGAAGTGTGTCGCTCGATCCGATGAATCACGTTTCTGGGTACACCAGGCCGATGGTCGTGTCCAGATGCACCGTCGTCCAAGGGAACGACTGCTGGGAACATGCATCGCGATACGGGCGCAGACCAAATGGGACAGTATTATGTTATGGCGGACACTCACAGGATCTGTGGTAGTAATCTAAGGCATCATGAGAGCCGTGAAATAAATGACTATTATTGCGGACAACCTGCAACACTGCAATGGAATCTTCCAGCAGGATTTCTGTCCGTGTCACAGACCATAACCTCGCAACAATGGATTGAAGAGTATGGTAGTGAACTCAGGTTTACGTGTTGCGCACTAAATTTACTTGATGTGAACCCGATGGAACAGTTGTGCACCCACGAATCAGAGGCCTTCTGAGTAGACGCCTGGTACCACATACCTCCTCCGGAAAAGTGCCAGGGACTTGCCACACCAATGGCACGCAAAATCATTGCTGTCTTGTGCTCCAAATGTGGACCAACGCACTTAATGTTTTGCATCCTCAGTGAATACACTGCAGACATCTGTACAGTGCATAGCAGTACCTTGTAACAATATTAGCGACTCCCTGTCCTATTCCATTCACGCAAAGGGTGAGCTTAAATTGACCCTCAATACACTTCTATAAGCCCCATAATCTTTCTTATTCTCGTGATCCCAAAGGCAGATGCACTTTAGTGGCAGCATACTGGTCGTACATTGTTTCTCGAATAGCTGATTTCTAAACCTACCTAGAGTGTTTCGCGGAAACTACGTCGTCCTTCCAAGGATTTCCATTTCAGTTCCCCGAGCATTTTTGTTAACCTTTCATATGTGTCACACCATCCTGTTAACATCCTAGCAGCGCGTCTCTAAAATGCGTTCTACATCTACATATACATTCCGCTAGCCACCAAGCGGTGTGTGGCGGAGGGCACAATTCGCGCCAAAGTCATATTCCCCTCCCCCCTCTGTTCCACTCGCGGATCGCGCGCGCGAAGGAAAAACGACTGTCTGAACGCCTCAGTACGAGCTCCTATTTCCCTTATCTTTGAATGATGATCATTACGCGAACTGAAAGTTGGTGGTAATAATATATGCTCTACATACTCGGTGAAGTTTGTATTTCGGAATTTAGTGAACAGCTCCTTCTGTTTAAAGCGTCGTCTATCTGCAAGTGTGTCCCACTTCAAACTTTGTAAGAGATTTGCAACGTTCTCGCAATGGCTAAATGTACCCGTCACGAATCTTGCCGTTCTTCTTTGGACCTTCTCAATTTCTTGAATCAGACCCAAATGGTAAGAGTCCCATACAGACGAACAATGCTCTAAGACTGGACGGTCTAACGTGTTGTAAGCTATTTCCTTTGTTGAAGGACTGCATCGCTTCAGGATTCTACCAATAAACCTCAATCTAGAGTTCGCCTTACCCGTTACTTGTGTAATCTGATCATTCCAATTCAGATCATTTCGAATAGTCACATCCAGATATTTGACGGATGTTACCGCTTCCAAAGACTGATCATTTATTTTGTACTCATACAATAATAGGGATTTTAGCATTGTTATACGCAGTAGGTTACACTTACTAATATTGAGAGATAACTACCTGTCATTACACCGCGCATTTATTTTCTGCAAATCCTCATTGATTTATTCAAAACTTTCGTGTGATACTACTTTCCTATAGACAAAAGCACCATCGGCAAACAGTCTAAGACCGCTGTCAGTACCATCAACCACATCGTAAAAAGCTCTTGTTTCTGTTGAAGTTACCCCGTTCAGGACGACATACTGCTCCCTGTCTGTTAGAAAACCGCATATGTCATTAGATAGAACGTAAGCACGCACTTTTTGTAGCAAGCAACAGTGCGGAACTGAGTCGAACGCCTTTCGAAAGTCGAGAAATATGGCATCAACCTGGGAGCCGGTATATAGAGCCTGCTGTATATCATGCACAAAGAGGGCCAGCTGTGTCTCGCATGACCACTGTTTCCTAAAACCGTACTGGTTTCTGCCGATGAGCTTCTCAGAGTCTAGTCAAGTCATTATGTCTGAACACAAAACATGTTCCATGATTCTACAACAAATCGATGTCAGTGAAATTGGCCGGTAATTATGTGCATCCGATATTCTACCCTTCTTATAGATTGCTATGACCTGGGCCTTCTTCCAGTCCCGTGGAACTTTCCGCCGTTCCAGTGATCTCTGTTAGATGTAGGGTAAGAATGGTGCTATATTTGTAACATAGTAAACATAAAATCTTACGGGATACCGTCTGGGCCATATGCCTTCCTGATGTCTGAGGATCTTAACTGTTTTACAGTCCCAGATACAATAAATGCTATGTCAGTCATCCTTTCGTTTGTTCGATAATTGGAAGGGGGAATGGTGCTGCAGTCGTCTATCGTAAACAAGTTTTTGAAAGCTAGGTTTAGAATTTCGGACTTCGTTCATCATCATCAGTTACATTACCCGTAATGTCAGCAAGAGAAGGTATTGAATTATTTGTAGCGTTCATAGATTTTACGTACGACCAAAATTTTTTGGGGTTATTTTTAGAATCTGCAGATAAAATATTGCTTTAAAATTCTTTAAAAGTGTCCTCTTTGTCCTGACAGCTGCATTCATTTCGCATAATTTCTGTTTCGATGTCTAGTGTCATGTCTACTCGATAAGGATTCCAAGGTGGGTTACGGAACCTCACTTTTTTACTCTGTCATAAAGGAAAAGACTATCTCATACTGTTGTAAATTGTTCATTATAAAACTCGAAGCTGTTGTACCTGTTTATCATGATCATTCGCACTTTGGCACTTTTGTAAAAGTCTTTTACATGCAGAAACCGTGCATTATGTAAGGCTCAATTTCTCTCCTGCACCCGAAGCAAGTGCACTTGATTCATATCTTTAGAGAGTGGATGCCCGGGTCGTATTTTTTTAGAAGGTCGTCGCATTTCTTAATCAGAGAGCTGCTCACAGTAAGAGATTGTACACCGCTATGAGTCTTGCATAACTACCGGACCGCCATCGTTAAATCCATTAAATGGCCATCATCCACATAGCGGGCAGTATACCAGAGCGAAAGGAGAAAGCGTGAGCAGAGGAGGGTACGTGCGCCTGCAGAGCAATCTCACCAATGACATCTCACCTTTCAAGTTTTCGTGCGTCGCAATATGTGAACGGTCAGTTAGAGACAGTCACAGGATGTGAAGTTAAACGTGCGCAGCTGTCCCTACAAATGAGACAAAACCAATGCGCTGCGTTAATTGGTTACCGACATGAAACTAACCTAATGAAGAGGAGCTACGATAATTCAGCGGTAAAGCTGGCCTGGGCGATCGTGATCTTAATTATTTCTGTGTTTCACGTCACGTCGGTATGTCTGTCAATCATGGCAGAACCATGGTTCGAATTCCAGGCCAACTGTTTCGATTCAGTTTCATCCTCCACTCATTTGAACACTGCAAGCATTGACAGTAACCCTTTTTAATTTTCATAAGTTGGCGAAGGTCGTTTTCATTTTGTCCCTGTTCTTATGCGACTGTTTTATTAAGGTCATTATCGTCAGTAAATGATTGAAGTGCTCCGGAGTATTCTGGTATATATATATGTCTTTGATAATTGGTTTCGAAATTCCTCAAGACACAGAGTCTGGATATAATCTGCTGTCTTTTCTATCTCATAACTTTTGTTTTACATATTCTTTTAACTGTTCTGTGTTTGATTCCCCAAGGAACCAGTGTAAAAGGACTGTTTCCTTTTATTTTAAATAAATTCGCAGTATTCATACCAAATTAACAGTACTGACATACTTATTTGACACATTTTTTTCTTTTAATGCCTGAAATTTCGTATGGTTATGAAAACTGACTCACTTAGCAAAATAATTTTTTCCAGAATGACAATAAATGTTTGATAGATAATACTAACAGTTTTCTCAAACAATTAGTCTCAATTCAAATTAACTGCACACAAGTCAGCACGCGCACTACACATTTTACTGGCTGCCGCTGCAACAATCTCGAACACCACCCTGAAAAAGAATCATTTCTGTAAATGGTCTTTTCATGGAAGGAGTACACTGTTAAATATTTTTCGGGAGAAAATGAATCTAATCAACTCACTTCTGACGTAATTCTGCACTCTACAGTAAAAACCAAATCAACGGGTCAGCTAAGAATAACTGTGTGTGAACAGTAAAGTGGTATTATCAGAAGATAATCACGACCGCCTTCGTAGCCAAGTGATGAGCAATTTTTTGCATGTAGCTATCTTTATAAACTGCAAAATTTTTGTATCATCAGTTAGTGTTGCAGATATTTCATACGAAATGTGAATATTGACGAATATGTTTTTGTAAACTTAATTGCTGCTTATTTAGTTTTTAATTGCTTTAAGATGAACAATGACTAAGCACACTGAAGAGCCAAAGAAACTGATACACCTGCTTAATATCGTGTAGGGCCCCGCGAGAACGCAGAAGTGCCGCAACATGACGTAGCATGGACTCGATTATTGTCTGAAGTAGTGTTGGAGGGAATTGAGACCATTAATCGTGCAGGGCTGTTCATAAATCCGTAAGAGTACTAAGGGCTGGAGACCTCTTCTGGACAGCACGTTGCAAGGCATTTCTGGTGTGCCAATAATGTCCATGCGTGGGGTGTTTGGTGGCCAGCGGAAGTGTTTACACTCAGAAGAGTTTTCCTGGAGCCACTCTGTAACAATTTTGGACTTGAGGGATGTCGCATTGTCCTGTCGGAATTGCCCAAGTCCATCGCAATGCCTTATTGGACATAAATGGATGCAGGTGATCAGACACGATGCTTACGTACATGTCACCTGTCAGAGTCGTACGTAGAAGTATCAGGCGTCCCATAACGCTCCAACTCCACAAGCCTCACACCATTACTGAGCCACCACCAGCTTGAACAGTCCCCTGCTGACACGAGGGGCCATGGATTCATGAGGTTGTCTCCATACCCGTACACATCCATGCGCTCTAAACAATTTTAAATGAGACTCGTCCGACCAGGCAACATGTATGCAGTCATCAACAGTCAAGTGTCGGAGTTGACGTACCCAGGCGAGGCGTAAAGATTCTTTCGTGTAGTCATGAATGTTACAAGAGCGAGCATTCGGCTTCGAAAGTCCATATCGAACATGTTTCGTTGAATGGTTTAGATTCAAAATGGTTCAAATGGCTCTGAGCACTATGGGACTTAACATATGTGGTCATCAGTCCCCTAAAACTTAGAACTACTTAAACCTAACTAACCTAAGGACATCACACACATCCAGGCCCGAGGCAGGATTCGAACCGGTGACCGTAGCGGTCGCGCGGTTCCAGATTGAAGCGCCTAGAACCGCACGGCCGCACCGGCTGGCCGAATGGTTTAGACGCTGACTCTTCATGCCCAGCATTGAAAACTGCAGCAGTTTGCGGAAGAGTTGCACTTCTGTCACGTTGGACGATTCTCTTTAGTCGTCGTTGGTCCCGTTCTTGCAGAATCTTTTTCCGGCCGCAGCGATGTGGATCTATGTTTTACTAGATTCCTGATATTCGCGGTACACTCGTGAAATGGTCGTGCGAAATGGTCGTGGAAAATCCCCACTTCATCGCTACCTTGGAGATGCTGTGTCCCGCCACTTGTGCGCCGACTATAACACCACGTTCAACCTCATTTAAATAGTAGCAGCGGTAACCGATTTAACAACTGCGCCAGACTCTTGTCTTACATAGGCTTTGCCCAGCGCAGTGCCGTATTCTGCATGTTTATATATTTCTGTATTTGAATACGCATGCCTATAGCAGTTTCTTTGGCGCTTCCGTGTAATAATGCTTTTAACTCAAATTTATGAAGGAATCAATTGGTTGGTGTAAGATGAAACTATTTGTGCCACAAATATTTTAGATCACTGTAGGTCAAGTTAAATGAATTTCTCACAGTAACAGTCATACAGCACTCTGTCATTTTGTGGCAGCAAAATGTCAAGGATACATGGAGTCTATATCTCATGTACGAAAAATATATGAAACGCCAGATGCAATATTAGATAGTTCTAAAATTGTTATTTTTATTTATGTTTTTACTTATACACTTCGTATAATTCGCTAAATTGTTGGTGAACCAGTATGTGTGTATTCTGCCAAGTGATCACCTGTAGAGGATTAATGTTGGGCCTGTTAATTATTGGAATTGCTTAAATTGGAAAGAAATCCTGATAATACCATATAGTTGTCTTTTTGATACAAATACTCCCTAATGCTGTTCATACAGCATCTAGACTTGTGCTAAAGAGAGTAGTTGTTATGATCGTCTTGACGTTAAATCTCTTCTGCCCGTGTTTGCTTACAAATTGTTTATTTTTGAGAGAGTCCGCATTGAGCAAAAACATTTTTGTTTCCCTTTATTTCCCAGACTTGTTTCGCTGAAGTTTCAGCATCATCAGTTGGCTTTTATTATCTTTCTTGTTACCACGTGCTGTGGTTTTCCTGGATTTTTATGTTTTTTATTGCAGTTGTTCCCTTTCACGGTTTGTCATTTTTATCTGGTTTCCCCATTATCTTCACTATGAAGGCGTGCACTGAATAACTTTCACTATCTCTGTTTACTGTTGTTTTGTAAACAGTGACAGTGAAAGCTGCTTAGTGCAGGTCTTCACAATGAAGGTAATGAGGAAAATCGATAAAAAGTATCATCTTCCTTATGATAATAATAGTAGAGGCAGAAAGAAAAAAATTAATAGGTATACAAAATACTTTCTGGTATGGCGAGTACCGGGGAAGGGTAATTTAAGGAGAATACACCAGCTAAGAACATTCGGAAATGAGGAAGATCTGGCTGGAAAGAAGGAATTAAAGGTGTAACGAGAACGCCAGGAACAATGGTAGTCATTATTGTTACTTCAGTAGACAAGTCATTAACTGCCTTTTGAAAGAGTAGACATTGTTCAGTTCTCTAATATAATGAGGGTCATTATTCCAGAGACAGGTTTCTGCTACTGAAAAGTCCTTCGAGAAAGTGGCTGAGTGATGAAGTGGGACAGAAAGTATTTTGCTCTGATGGGAACGGATGTTTCCGTGATGTTGTCTCTACAAGAGTATTAAGGTTGAGTACAGATATGTCCGTTGATAAGGCAATAGAGGAGAGAGAGTGTACTGAAACCTCTGCGTTCGTCTGCACGCAGCCAGGAAAGCTGTGCGTATGGTGGTAAAACACAATCCAAGAGTCGAACATCATAGATACAACGAGCACAGGCAGCCATAACAAGTTCCAAGAGCCGTGAACTTGCTGGATAACATCGCTGTAATCAATAACTGGAAGTACAAGTGTTTGTAGAAGTTCCATTTTCAGGTCGATTTTGCAGGGCATGAAGAAATGCTGATGCCTTCTTGCACATTGCAATTACGTGCTCAGTCGAATTAAGATTGTCGTCTTTTATTACTCCTAGAGTCTCTGCTGATGGAGAGAAGTTGGTATTTGTCCCATTTAGTACTAAAGATGGCAGGAATTCTTGATATTTATGGCTAATGAATCTATAACGACCAACGAGCACCAGTTTGGTTTTGAATAGGTTGATCCTTAACACTATATTCTGTGCCCATTTTGATAGTGCACACAGGTCACTATGTATTGAAATCTTCGATAGCCCTCTTCAGGCTTATTGGTTTTTCACTTGGATATGGCAGTCTGAGCTAATTGTATTTCACAAGAAAAAGAATTTGCTGAATACGTGTTGGCTATTCGTCAATAAATCGTTTTCTTCGACGTGATTCATAATGCTCAAAAATCCTTTTGTAAGTCGACGTTAGTGATATAGATCTGTAATTAAGCGGATTATTCCTATTTCCTTTCTTGGACATTAGTGTGTGGAACTTTCCAGTCTACAGGTACGAATACTTTGACGAGCGAGCAGTTGTACATATCGCTAAGTATGGAGCTATTGTACGAGCGTACTCTGAAAGGAACCTACTGATCTAAAATCTGGGCCGGAGGACGTGACTTTATAAGTGATTGGAACTGTTTCACTGCATTTGGAGTATCTACTTTTAAGTCTGTTCTTGATTCGAATTCTGGAAACTTTACTTCATTTTCTGTGGTGAAGGAATTTCATGGCCTCCCTTCTTTTAAAGCGTGGATTTCTATACCTCACCTCTCCGACGTCTAGCTGGGGTAAGACACTTCTTTTAGGGTTATCAGTCTTATGATTGGCCTGGTGCGGAAAGTACTATGCCTTCTCATGTGTGGATCTCTTCATCACAATCTAACCATTACAGTCAACATACTCAGTTCCACTAAAGTTTTCACCCACTGCGGCACCTTCTTGTACCATGCAAGCTACTCCCTGATGTCTTTAAAAACAACCTGCCGTCCTAACATTTCTAATCCATACATTCCGTTTCTCTTCTGGTGAGACCTCCATCATTTCTAATCATGCCAATCAGTTTTTAGCGGCCTTCTGAAACACCAGATTCCACGATATGCACGGTTCATGTTTCACTTCCATACAATGTTTTCCAGACGTGCAGTACATTCTTTGTCAAGCAACGGCCTGCGTTGATACTTTGGACTTCATTTGTCGATCAAAGCTCTCTTCGCCTGTGCTGGTCTGCATTTTATATCCTCCTTGCTTCGTCTTGCGTTATTTTGCTTGCAAGGTAATGTAATTCCTTCAGTTCATCTACTAATATTAACCTTATTTCAAGCGCTGCTTAATAAGCACACGACAAAAAGTTAGTCGTCCTTAGGAAGCATCGTGCTGATCCCGTGTTAACACTGGCTCTGGCGTTGATAATGGGCTCAATATGGCGAGAAAGAAACTTTCCAAGTTTCTGCAGGTATACTGTGTTCAGCTGAAATAACTTATTGGTCCTTAGTTTCGGTAGAGCTATCGGATTGCGGGAATGTTGATTGCTACTCGCCCACCGTTCCAAATAGTTCTAGATCTTTTCTAAGGGATTGAGGTCGGGTAATTTAACTGGCCAGTCGAGGTGAGACAGGGTGCTGCGTGTTCCTCAATCTAGGAATGTGTACCTGGAGACATGTGGACACGACTGCTGTCATCCTTGAAGACGGGAGTCTACAGAGTATGCCGGCCGGGGTGGCCGAGCGGTTCTAGGCGCTACAGTCTGGAACCGCGCGACCGCTACGGTCGCCTTGGAAAACTGAACACAGATCAACCGAGAAAACAGGAAGAAGTTTTGTGGAACTATGAAAAAAATAAGCAAAATATACAAACTGAGTAGTCTATGCGCAAGATAGGCAACATCAAGGATAATGTGAGCTCAGGGGTGCCGTGGTCTCGTGGTTAACGTGAGCAGAAACTGAAACTTCGTGTAGTTGCAATTAATGTTTATACTGTAGATGATGAGAGTGGCCAGTATATGAAAAGAGGAACGTTTCGGTCATATTATATTGACTGAATGGTTTATTCGTACTGGAGCTGGAGTAAGACATTGTCCAGGCTTGTACGTATTGTGGCTGATGTCTTAAGAAATGTGGGGCACGTGGTGTATTCTGCGGCTACAAATTACAAGATACTGAACTTCTGATTTCCGTAAGTGAGGTCGATGTTTTGAAGTCTGTATCGAAAAACGGCTGCTGACTGCTGTCGTTCGAAGTTTAATGTATCTGTACTACCGGTAATGAGATGTATTAGAGACTTGGGGTACGCTGCAACATGTTATTCGGAGTTTTTTTTGGTTTTATCTTCGTGACTTGTATTAAGCCACAGGAGTGATTTGTGCATAATTTATCATGCTCTGATTGGAGGTTTATTACGCACCCCTCAATTTACCGAATGTATTTGTCCTTGGCGACGTTGTGCGCTGCAGGTGCAGTTGTGTAGCATTAACGGTTTGATGGCGCACTGGTTATTTAACAAACTATTCCAAAACCTCTCCGACGTAGTTTAAAGTAGATTTGTTTTCTATAAAAACATTCTTGATCACAATTTATTTATTAAGGTGACCGGTTTTGACCACTACTGTGGTTACCTTCAGACCATTGAGTAGGAACCTCTTTCTGCTGGAGAAGTAGTGATTCCCCAGCAGAAAGAGGTTCCTACTCAATGGTCTGAAGATGATCACAGTAGTGGTCGAAACCGGTCACCTTAATAAATTAATCGTGATCAAGACGTTTTATAGTAAATATTTGTAACACATTGATCACTGTCACTCCCATAATGTATTCAAAAGTAATTAAGTAGATTTGATTGTATTATAGTTTGTAAGCTTTCATATTAAGCGGGCGCGTTAAATGTTAGTGCACACAGGAGGCATCAACTGTGTAGACTAGAAGCTGCCTTCTTTGAGACTTAATAGAAATAACAAATTTATATTACCGCTGCACGAAATTAATACTTGTATATTTTCTGATTTGCATCTACGTGTTCATCTGCCTTGCCTTTCTTACAAACTGATTACTGATCGGAATAGAACAAGGAGACTGAATGGTATTGAAGTTTTGATCAATTCCTTGGCAGTGCACCGTATATGGCAGTGGTCAGAACTTGTTCGTATTTATGTGGAGGCCACAGTGGAGATGTCTCTCAGTTTTTGAATTATTTGATTTTCTACAAGAATTTGAGCTTTTAAAGATTTTAAGAACTGTACTTAACAAGATATTTTACAGAACAGGTGGTTATTGTGCAAAACGTCGAAAATAGTACATGTTAGCTGATATTAGGATTAAATGATCCTGTGTTTTAATAATTATTTCATGTTTGTCAGTTGACTTTATTTGTGCAGACGTTAAAACCTCTGGGTGCCTTCAGGTTAATGCCGTTTGTGTATTTGGAAATGAATGTTTAAGTAAAAGTGCAACGTCTGCGTAAATTCGCCCAGTCCATCACGCCGTTTCTCGCTAGTAAGATTGTGGTGTAGTGATATTGCCCTTTCCTGTCCACCACAAGGGGGAAAGGGGAGCTGCAGGAGAGAGGATAAGTGAGAATCAACACTTTGGAGAGTCCGCGTTGATAAACCAAGACACCGGGCAACTTCACTCACGGTGAGTACGTGGACACATCCGAACGTAATATCTCCTTTCTACCGCTTAGTCACTACTGCACGTCGACACGTCCTACTGTGCTGACTCCGCTGAACATACACATCACTTCATTGCCATTCTTACGTCCGCATTGAAGGGTCACATGACAGTCTGGTACCAGTTCGACACCATTTAGAGCGCACCAAGGCGACCAGCGTGCTCGTTTAAGCGTATGATTAACATTTTTCGTTAGCTTATTTTGTGTTTCTTCGGTTAATCCTGAATCAATATTCTGTGTTCCTTAAACTGTCCATTCCGTTCAGCAGGTCCCACACTTCTTTCTTTCTCTCTCTCTCTCTCTCTCTTTCACATGGAATAATAATGTCGCTAGCGTCTCTTATCACCAGGAGATTGTATTAGGTTGGTACATACGTTCGTAGCGTTTTTTCGTAATTTTAATAAACACAATAGACACACGTAACTCCTTGAGTACTTACAACAATCTTACAACGCTGTAGAGATCGTGTGGTTTTCAGGCGAACAACTCGTCGAGCCATGATCGGGGCACATTTTTGTCCCAGAAGTGAGTTCCTTGAAGTTTGTTCGATAGAGAGCGTAATAGATGAAAATCTGAAGGCACAAGATCAGGTGGATAAAGTGGGTGAGGAATGTGTTCCCAACGCAAATGCAGTACAGCATTTTTTGTCAGTCTAAAAGAATGGGAACGGGCGTTATCGTGATGTACACTACTGGCCATTAAAATTGCTACACCAAGAAGAAATGCAGGTGATAAATGGGTATTCATTGGACAAATATATTATACTAGAACTGACAAGTGATTACATTTTCACGTAATTTGGACGCAAAAACCTGAGAAATCAGTACGCTGACCAACCACCTCTGGCCGTAATAACGGACTTGATACGCCTGGGCATTGAGTCAAACAGAGCTTGGATGGCGTGTACAGTTAAAGCTGCCCATGCAGCTTCAACATGACACCACAGTTCATCAAGAGTAGTGACGGCGTATTGTGACGAGCCAGTCGCTCGGCCACCATTAACCAGATGTTTTCAATTGGTGGGAGATCTGGACAATGTGCTGGCCAGGGCAGCAGCCGAACATTTTCTGTATCCAGAAAGGCCCGCACAGGACCTGCAACATGCAGTCGTGCATTATCCTGCTGAAATGTAGAGTATCGCAGGGATCGAATGAAGGGAAGAGCCAGGAGTCGTAACACATTTGAAATGTAACGTCCACTGTTCAAATTGCCGTCAATGCGAACAAGAGGTGACCGAGACGTGTAACCAATGGCACCCCATACCATCACGCCGGGTGATACGCCAGTATGGCGATGACGAATACCCGCTTGCAATGTGCGTTCATCGCGATGTCGCCAAACACGGATGCGACCATCATGATGCTGTAAACAGAACCTGAATTCATCCGAAAAAATGACCTTTTGCCATTCGTGCAGCCAGGTTCGTCGTTGAGTACACCATCGCAGGCGCTCCTGTCTGTGTTGCAGCGTCGACGGTAACCGCAGCCATGGTCTCCGAGCTGATAGTCCATGCTGCTGCAAAACGTCGTCGAACTGTTCGTGCAGACTGTTGTTGTCTTGCAAACGTCCCCATCTGTTGACTCAGGGATCGAGACGTGGCTGCACGATCCGTTGCAGCCATGGGGATAAGATGCCTGTCATCTCGACTGCTAGTAATACGGGGCCGTAGGGATCCAGCACGGCGTTTCGTATTACCCTCCTGAACCCACCGATTCCATATTCTGCTAACAGTCATTCGATCTCTACCAACACGAGCATCAGTGTCACGATACGATAAACCGCAATCGGGATAGGCTACAATCCGACCTTTATCAAAATCTGAAACGTGATGGTACACATTTCTCCTTCTTACACGAGGCATCACAACAACGTTTCACCAGTCATCGCCCGTCAATTGCTGTTTGTGTATGAGAAATCGGTTGGAAACTTTCCTCATGTCAGCACGTTGTAGGTGTCGCTACCGGCGCCAACCTTGTGTGAATGCTCTGAAAAGCTAATCATTTGCATATCACAGCATCTTCTTCCTGTCGGTTAAATTTCGCTCTCTGTATCACGTCAACTTCGTGGTGGAGCAATCTTAATGGCCAGTAGTGTAGCATCACTTCACGTAATATTCCTGGTCATTGTTCTGGGACTACGTCTGGAAGATGTCTCAGTTGTTGACCATAAACGTCAGGAGTGATGGTTAAACCTCGGGAAAACAATTCGTATTACAACACACTGTCACTGTTCCACCAGATGCATAACATTATCTTCTGTGGATGCGCGCAGGCCTTCGTTTAGGGAGTTTCTGCATTGTTTCTGCTCGACCATTCCCTTGTTTTCCTCATGTTAGCATAAAGACACTATTTATCGTTACCACTAACGATAGAGGATAGGAATGGATGGTGTTGTTCACGAGCCAATTGATGACAAGCAAGCAGAGATCCACATTCGGCCACCCATTGATTTCTGTGATTTTGGCTTAGAGCATGCGGTACCCATACACCCGATCTTTGAACCTTTCTCATTGCATGCAAATGTCGCACGATGGTGAAATGATCAGAGTTCATAACGTTTTTTCCCGTTCTTTCTCTAATGGCATTAGCCTATCCTTATACACAGCGGAAATGCTTTTGGCTCCCTCTGCTGCTGTCACTTCTCTACTGAACTAAAACAAGAGAAAATGTCGGAAATGTTCAGATTTCTCCCCTTGGTACTCCATTTTCCAGTGTCCATAGCTCCACTAACTATCGCCCATTGACAAAATGACAATATGTACAATCGAATAGTAACAGTTAAGTACAAAGAAAAATTGATAATCTATAAATAGACTCATAGCAACCAGGAAAAACAAAAACGCTTCGAAGTTATACTCCGACCTAACATTATCATTTAAATTGTGTTCGAGCAACAATCAGATGTGGGTTTGCTGAGCGTTGATGTACAAATTGATTTAGTGCACAGTTTCCAGGTTTCCCACGGATGCGGACTTGATAGATACGGGGCAGCACCCCCGTTCATAGGCAGCGCAGTGCTGGCGAGCTGGCCGCGGAGGTCAGGGGGTGGGGAGATGTTCCGCAGACGAGGAGCGCCGGCCTCGCGGCTGCTTTCGCCGTGTCGACACAGGCCGGCTGTCGACCTCGGGGCCTCCCTGGCCGTGACCGAGCCGGCCCGGCACACATTCTGCCGGCCGCTGCCCGCGCGGTTCGCGCCTCACATTTCAGAGCGGCTGACTCGTGGCGGCTGTCGCGTCGGACCCGAACACCAGGCAGGAGTTCAACGGTCCCAACCGTCTAGTGCCCGAGAGGACGATCGACTGTGCAGGATGATACAGCCACGTCATGCAGCTCGATTCACTGTCAACATCTGCGAAAGATACAACGGTGAACACTGAAACTGGACTAAAATGAAGGCGGCAAGTAGCAAAGGTCAAATTTGCATAATTTGAACTACATGCTTCAATCAAATGCGTACAAATTGACCTTCCAGCTCTGTCTCCACCGCAACCGTTAAAGTTGTTAAGCCCGCTACAATAGTTACACGACAGTAACACAAGAGTACACTTACCAGGTGTACCGGTATGAAATCAGCGTTTTTTTGCGAAAACTAAACACTAATTGCTTTTTTGCGAAAACGAAACACTAATTTTCAATTGAAAAGTAAAAACATTTTATTCAAGGTACTAACCATTGCTTCCTGTTCATTTTGACCACCTTTCTGGCAATTTGTGGACACCGCGCCAATAGAAATGTTCGTCTTTTGCAGCAAACCAATCAGATACCCTATTTTCGACTTCTTCGTAGGCATCGAAGTGTTCCTCAGCCCATGCGTGTCCCATTGATGAAAACAAATGATAGTCGGAAGGGGCCAAGTCTGGCCGGTGAGGTAGCAGCTCCCTGCCAAGTGTTTTGATTGTATCTTGAACCAGTTTTGCTTTGTGTGCAGGTGCATTGTCGTTTAAAAAAATTACTTTGCCATGTCTTCTAGACCATTCTGGTCTTTTTTCGATCAATGCATAGTTCAGATTGATCATTTGTTGTCTGTAGCAATCAGTATTCACAGTTTCACCGGGTTTTAGATGCTCATGGTACACCACAACTTTCTGATCCCACCAGACACAGACCATTGTCTTCTTTCAACTACCGCCGATATTTCGGCGGGAGAACACCCAGCCATTTTCAAGGCAAACTGCAACGGACATGCGGCGTACATGCAAATGTAATACCTCGGTTCTCGGACTGAAGCAGGAAAGATAACACACACTGAACACTAGTGCCACCAAAGATGACCAAAGTTAGAGCTATCGATAGTGAGACTATGGCTTCGCAGGTGAGGCAGCATTGACACTGACCCTCTGTTTTTTGACAAAGGAGAGAGCCGGATTCCAAACAGAGTTTAAACAGAAACCTCCATCCCTGTTAACGAGGTTGCTCGCTAATTTAATCTCAACTGCCTCCCTAATAAAACTGTCGCAATAGCTGGACGTGCATGCCAATATCTCTGTGTTGTTATATAACATGGGGTGACCAGTATTCAAGCAATGTTCGGCAATAGCAGATCTATTTGGCTGCTGTAATCGTGTGTGCCGTTTATGCTCAGTACATCGGCCCTCCACGGTCCTGATAGTTTGACCAATATATGCCATGCCGTGCGGTTCAAGGCGCTGCAGTCTGGAACCACGAGACCGCTACGGTCGCAGGTTCGAATGCTGCCTCGGGCATGGATGTGTGTGATGTCCTTAGGTTAGTTAGGTTTAAATAGTTCGAAGTCAAGGGGATTAATGACCTCAGCAGTTGAGTCCCATAGTGCTCAGAGCCATTGAACCAAATTTGTGGCACCCATTTCCACATCTTTGGATCTTTCCCATAACATTCAAACGGTCAGGAATTGTTTGTTGTGCAACATTTAGCATTGTTGCCATTTTCTTCTGACTCAAAGTATCATCTTCATCCAATATTGCTTACAATTCGGTGTCTTCGAACTTTTTCGGTGGTCTTCCACATTCTTCATTTCTTACATCAAAATCATTATTTCTTAACCGTTGAAACCATCTTCTCCATGTTGCTTCTGATAGAGCGTGATCACCATATGCTTCGACAAGCATTCGATGCCACTCTGCAGCACGTTTTTCAAATGAAAACAGAAAAATTAATGCTTTCCCACAAATCATCACTTTCTGGTACAAAATTTGACATTGTTAACACGATGAAAACATATGTGTTGTTTGTTCCATGACTTGATTATACTAAATATCTTTGACAGAAGTCATACCAACCAAACAAAAATAATTAAGGCTCGTTCACAACAAATGTTCCCTATCGACATATTTGTATCTTAATGCTCATTTCATACCGGTACACCTGGTATACTAGAGCACAGTCGTTAAAGCAGGCCAGCTTGGGTTCCCGAAGTCTGACGAGTTCCGTGACACCCTTCAGCCTGCTGCACCTGACAACAGGTTGCGCTATCAATCCAACATGACTAGCCAGGTATATGTTTGGGTATTGTAGTTTCACGACAGCTCATTTCTCAGAACGGTTGGAACAGCAAAATGAACAAACCAAACCTCAAGTAACTTGAGAAGAAGTTAAGAATGGGGGAATATATATATATATATCTGTGGCAGAGCGGTTCTAGGCGCTTCTGTCCGGAACCGCGCTGCTGCTACGGTTGCAGGTTCGAATCCTACCTCGGGCATGGATGTGTGTGATGTCCTTAAGTTAGTTAGGTTTAAATAGTTCAAAGTCAAGGGGACTGATGACCTCCGATGTTCAGTCTCTTAGTGCTTAGAACCATTTGAACCACTTAAATATGTATCAGTCATAAAACAGAGCCTAATTCCTGCGGGAGAAAAGTTTAAGTTTGTATATAAAGCAGCTTCAAATAAATCGGTAGCTATCCCGCAATGAAAATTGAATACAAAGTTACTAAGCACTCATTCAGGAATGTTGAGTATGTTACGACATGCTTGTCAGTTTGACCAGCAGTTTACTCACTCTATAAATATTTCGGAAGAGGACAAAGGCATAGTGGCTGACAAGCGTGTGGATATGTGTACTAAGAACTTGAGGCCATTTTGCGGTGTATAGGCTTCCTAAATTTACGGAAAACATTGACTGAAATAGGAAAAAATATGGCTCAGTAGCTGCTGGTATATAACGAAGAGCGAACAAGTGTGAAAGAAAAGCTTCTGCTTTCAGGCATGTACTTTTTAGATTAGCATAACATGAAAAACGAACTTCGCGTTTGCTACAAAGCATTTGGGTAATTTTCAATTACCGACGGAGGCAAATTATACTGAATTCAGCAAACCCGAAATACCCATCTTAGAAAAAGTAACTAAAAGTGGTATAACTAGTCATAATTGGATGAAACACACTAATGTTACAGAAACTACACTTCCAAAACATTACTTTAGTTGGCGTTATAGTAAGGTAGACATCTTCAGCTTCTTAGGTCAAAGGATCTCGACTGTCAGAGAACATTTGCTCACAACAGGAAACATGTATTAGAGACTACCTGATGCTGATTCGAATTGAGAATAACCTGTACTAGTCGAAACAGTTTGAAATTTCAGAGAAACCCTTCATACTGAAATAAATACATAAGTTAGAAATACTCCAATGACCCAAAATGCGGAGGACCTGAATTCGAGTTCCGATACTGCCAGGGACTTTGCTGGATGGAAGGACTGGTACGAGGTGTACTCAGCCTCATGATGCCAATTGAGGAGCTACTGGACCGAATAGTAGCGGCTCCGGGTCACGAAAACTGACAGCGGCCGTGAGAGCGGTGTGCTCACTCCACGCTCCTCCATACAGCATTCAATGACGCCATTGCCTCTAAAGTGCATGCTTTAAAATCTAGGGGGACGTGTTCATCTTCGCTACTGTGAAACATCTCTTCTGCTGAACAGAAACTTATAGCTCTTAAGGTATGCTTTTGTGAGCCCATGTTTACTAGACTTTTTACCTTTTTTTGGTGCACACTACCTCCTCCCAAAATACGGAAAGCAAAGAGCTTCCATTAGAAGAGGTTTGTTTCACAGTCTCGAAGATGGACGAATACCCATAGCGCTTAAGGTATTCATATTAGAGCCCATGTTTCCTAAACTTCTTTGCTTAAAGTTATCGTTTCTGTGACATTCCAGAATACTGACCATTTCTCCTGGGAGACCCTGTATTTACTTCCTCGTGAAGTTCGTAATAATAAGGCACGGCAGTTCAAAAGGAATAATACCGTTGACTTACCAGGTAGGATTGACGGAGGACATTGGAAAAGTGCAAAGAAGGGCAGCTCGTTACATGTAATCGCGCAATAGGGGTGAAAAGCGAGCTGGAGGGCAGTCACTGAAACAAAGGCGGTTTTCTTTGCGGCGAGATCTATTTACGAAATTTCAATCACCAACTTTCTCTTCCGAATGCGAAAATATTTTGTTCACACCCACCTACGTAGGGAGAAATGATCATCACAATAAAATAAGAGAAATCAGAGCACGAACGGAATGATTTAGGTGTTCTTTTTTCCCCACGCGCCATTCGAGAGTGGAATAGTAGAGAAGTGGTATGAAAATGGTTCGATGAATCCTCTGCCAGGCACTTAAGTGTGAATTGCAGAGTAACCATGTAGATGTAGATGTACAGAAAACGGTGCACAATGTTGCCACTAAAATGTTTTTTCACCTACCCAAACGTATTAAATATCTGACAAACAATGAAGCTAAAATGAAAACAAACTGAAAATATGTCTATTTGTACAATTGTTTCTATTCCATATAGGAATTTATATTTATGTAATACGTAAATCGTGGTGCCCATGAATTAATAATTCACAACAGTGTTTTGTAAATGGCCCGCATGTAGTTATATTAACATATGAATTTGCAAAATAAATATAAAATAACTCATTACACATCCTTACGATTAATTGCATAATTGATTTGTGGAATATAAAGCTAAGAAACTAACGTCATATCGATAGATAATGTTAACAGCTCAGTTACAACGCTGCATTACAGAAGCACAAAAGATTTTATCATCCACAACTGACAGTTTTTGATATATGGTACACCACATTTGGGGAAGAAAGGGTCAAATAAGCTCTGCTCAGACTTTATGAAGAAAACTGTTAGAGATTCCCCACATTGTTATCACACGAAGCCATTAGTTCAAGGATTTCACCCTCCTGCGTTCCTGGAAATGTTTGAAAGAAAATGTCAGGTACTGAGGAAACAACGAACAGCTTAGATGTTGGAAAAAGTCGGTGAAATGTCACGTCTCTGATATCTCTTTTAAATATCAGTCATTTTACTGAACAATAATTTATGGTAACATTTTAGGCTAGGCTTAATCATGTGTGTGTATGTGTGTGTGTGTGTATGTATGTATGTATTAAACTGGGGACCTAGAAACGACGGAGAGACTTCGTCGGGCGGTAGCCCTCAGCCCTCAGTGGTTCACAATCCTACAACAGGCCACAGCAGTCCACTCACCTCACCGCCGCCCCACACCGAACCCAGGGTTATTGAATCGTGACAGTTGTGAACATCAATGGAAAGTACAGTTTACTGTAACCATTCACAATTTATTATTTCTGTCGTGGATATGATGTAATGACGTCCAAAAAAGGAGGCTGTGACTAATGAAAGACATAAGCAAAGGTAACACAAAAGTCGTACATACAATACGTCCATGCCGTATTAACTGACGTAAATCCATCTGATGGGGTTATAACTCTCTGAAACGTAGTGGAAATAAAAATATGTGTCACGTTCAGGTAATTCGTAGTTGAAATTGATTTGGAATGATTGATTGCTCGAAAATGTGAGAGAAAAGTGGAGTTCCTACAAGCAGGCTACGCTGGCCGAAGAGCGAGCAGCTTTCTCGGACACGGGTCACGCTGGGACGGCTCATTAACACGGCAGCGCGGTTCTTTGTGTGTAGCCCGCTAACTCGCAGCAAAACTTCACAAGGCGAGGCAGGCCACGGCGCCGTGAGAAGTGGGTCTCGCTCCGCCGACGTCTTAAGTGTGCGACGCGATGCGAAGCGCGATACCATTACAACAAAATATCCAGTTTACGGTCTCTTAGCGGTGTCCGGCCCTTCACAGCACTGAAACGTTCCCATTAAGCCTTTACTGTTTCCTTCTCTGCCAAGAATGTAGGAAATAGTTTTCTCGCCGCACACGACGAATAAAATTACTGAGGGTCCCCGTATCTACCAGTATAGGTACCATACCGTATCAGAGTAAAGTGGAAAACATCCAGCTGATGCAACGTGGAAACTTGTTAGTAACCCACCAAAGCGCATCTTTGATGTACATCTACTACGAGAAGCGGTAGGTTATGTAAATTTACCTGCATGCACAGTTAAACACCGTAAGCCATCTTATGGTGTGTTGCAAATGGAGTGAGGAAACAGTGGCTATCTACAATCCTCCGTCAGCTGAAAGTTCTCTCATATTACTGCCATTGCCGTTTCGTCCGGTATATTTCGAAAGAAATAGTGCAGACTGTTTCTCATACTAACCAAGCGGAAGCGAATACCGGAGAGGTATTTTGTGGTGGTCACGTGCGCTGAGGCTCCTTTCTCGTACTTCGGGAGGTGGCGTATTGGTTTTAGCCGACTTAGACGTATTAGGAACGGCTTCGCAAAGAAGCCCAGGAAAATCGAAGCACCTGTTAGCACTTTATACTGATGTGTCAGTAGCATCTGGCTCACAGAACTGTGCGCATACTGAAACTGAAGCATTACAAATTAACGATACTGCGTCGAAGAACCAATACTGGTACTGCGTTCAACAGCTTCAGTCCAACTGGCTATAGCAGTCTGTGTATAACGGACACATGATCCTAGCTTTAATGAGTATCTCCAGAAAGAGTTCCACAAGGAAGTTCTAACCGAACAATGTAAAAAGTAGGGTAACGGTTAATATTTAATATCTAGTAATTGAGTGAGATTGAGGGAGACAAATAATTTTAGTCAATAGACCATGTAAGCAGCTGGGTGTATTGGTACTACCTACATTGCAAAAGGGGAATGGCTGTTTCCTCTTCAAGAAGCAGTTCTTCACGCTAGCGTGGTAGTTGTAGCCACGTGTTGTCCTTAACCCGAATTTCGTAAGTATCACGCAAGTTCCTTGTACAGCCTCGTCAACAGACTGCTGTACCGCAAGGAATCTGAATATTTCAACAGGAAGTAAATGCAACTGACCCATTCTCAGTAAGGAATTACCCAGCAGACCTGTCCTCTTGCCATTGCAATTCAGCATATTGTTAACCGTTGTAACTGATGT
The DNA here is from genome assembly GCF_023897955.1 of Schistocerca gregaria. Classification (NCBI taxonomy): domain Eukaryota; kingdom Metazoa; phylum Arthropoda; class Insecta; order Orthoptera; family Acrididae; genus Schistocerca; species Schistocerca gregaria. Next base: position 389,487,981 of record NC_064922.1, read on the forward strand.
ACCATAGTTAGGATGCATATATTAAGGAAATCTTAGTGTCATTTCGAAACATAAGGTGTCAGGATTGCAAACTTCACTAATTAGCTAAAACAATACGGCCACTGCCCAGTGCATGACTGAATCCGCCTCGTGGCGTCACAGGAACAGAGCAGAGACGAATGGCGATCCATGCTGGCGACGATACAGGGCGCAAATGGAAAAATACACCGACGTAGCGACTTAGGAAAAGGACAGGCTGTTATGAGCCAGTGACTGGGTGTGAGCAGGTCGGAAAGGGTTGACGCTGGCTGGTTGTTCGCGTGCTACTGTCGTGAGCGTCAATGGAAAGTGGTTGACACACAGCGAAACCACGAGCGGGTGACAAGGTGTTGGACGTGCACGCCTGTACGTCTATGCCACATCGCACAACGTAGCTTTGTAATGCAGGATGGACGGCGAACTGTGGCAGATCTCACGATAGAGTACAATTTTGGTGCAGGCACAAGTCTTTAGGTCCACACTATTCAGTGTACATTGTTGGACGTGGCTCTCCGCAGCATACGACACATAGATTTTCCCGTGTTGACCCAACGCGACATCGCCAGTTAAGATTGCAGTAGGCACGGGATCATGGAGACTGAACTGGGGGCCAGTTCCAGGCCCTGAACTATTGACCTGTTATTGTGGTAATTGCCTGACCCGTACGTAGGCATCTGGCGTCGCGTACCTCCGAAAAATTACCAAGGACTCGTGGAATCCATGCCACGCAAAATCGCTGCTGTATTGCGTTCGAAAGCTGAACCAATACGGTATTAAGCAGGTGGTTATAATGTTTTGGTTAATCAGTGAATTTCTCTCAAATACTTGAATAAATTGTAAGAACCTCTTTTTTTTGTTAAGAAGTGGCATCAGTATGACTAATTTTATTTCCTCATTCCAAGTCAATTTCGATACAGTTCACGAAGCCAGGTGCAGTTAGAATCAAATTGTCTCATAGTTATATTCGATATAACACTCATACTACATCACCAGCATTGCCTTTTTCTCTAACATTACGGGAACGGTTCTGCAGGAGCCTCGTTCATAATGCTTTGTCCATCCACAGTTATTCTTCACATATTTAACCCTGGGCGTAGTCCTAGATTTTTTCAAGATCTACTTCCCCTAGCCAAGACAAAGTCTTGCTCTTGGTCTCTTCCCAGGAACATTTTGGTCAGTGTTAACTCGAGGTATTCTGTGGGGAGCCAACGTCTGCATATTACTAGGCTATAACACTTAAATGGTTTTACTTAAAGGATCTCCATCAGGCGTCGTTTCAGTTCCAGCTGATTGTATTTATTTTTGACATGTTCGGTCAAGAATGAAGAAATTTAATTACTGTTATCTTTGCTGATTATCTAATTGTTGCTGGCTCCAAACCATACGTCAGAAGAGATTTAAAATATTTTTTCAGGTATTTGCTATAGTACACGGTAGAACATGGAAGTTTTTTTGTTCTGTCGGAAATATCTTTTAGTGTTATTCAAAAATACAACTCTACCAAGTAGGCCTACTGTAAGTTGTCCACAATCTCTGCCTTTTCGTTTCCATTTCTTAGATAGACTGTGACAGAATTTACGTACTTTTAGATTTTCAGCGGTAAGAGGAGAACAAGGTGACCTTTCACCTAGAAAAGTTGATATTACAAGAATCTGATTACCAGAGTAACAATATTCATTTACGAAAATAGCTGATTTAAAAAAAAACAATAAAGTATGTAAGTCAGTCATTAAATAACTGACATAACTCTCATACTCGACGAAGATGTCGGCAAAAGAGAAAAATCCAAGAACTGAATGCAAACCCATATAAATTGTTAAAGGTTATAACCTCAGAACGTTCTCCGCATTAACACTTTTCTAAGATCTATACACATTTCCTTCAAGAGAGACCACTAAAAATGGAGTGAATTACAGCATCCATTCAGGCAACCGTCTAAAAGCTATTTCCGTGTTATTACAGGTTTGCTTTTAAGGACGAGTCCATGTTCTCCATATGTGAATGAAGGGAGCTGTACGTTTGTACAGCAACAGATGACAATTTTTCTGTCATGTTCAGCTCAAACTATGAATCATCCAGCTTGTGTTATGGTGTGCAGCATTCCTTCTTGTCTTGGAACATATAGTTTCTATTTTATTTAAAGTCAGTGAAACAAAATCAATATAAACATGTTCCAGAAAAACCTTAAAGGAGTCGTTTCCTGACAATTTTGTGTACGCTGGAGCACTATGTCATAGAGCCTAGTCAATCATACAACTCTTGACTGAAAACTCTGAAAACCGTGTAAAAACTTCTGCATGGCCTAGAAACATCCCAAAAATGAATGCATTTGAGAATCTGTGGCTAGTTGTGAAGCAAAAATTAATTAAACCCATCTTTAGGGCGAAACGAACGAGACGCTTGCAGAACAGTAGCATTCTGATGAAGAAATTGAACATATTTGTCCGGAAGAAAGCACACCAAAGAAAATGAAATGTTAACAAATGTGAGAAACACGCACACAAATTACTGATGCAACAAACGCGTTTATTTTACGCTATAATTCTGGTTGTCTAGCAATTTTCAAATGTGTATATTTGAGAGACATCTTTGAAAAGTTAAATATCTCATTGCAGTGGCACAACAAGAACACTTTAAAGTTAATCGAGAACTATGGAAAAGAATGAAGATGATGTCAATAATTGTTTTCCGTTGTTCTACCAGTTTGTAATCTCCAATAAATCTGACTGTTTCAATATAAACTCTGTGTTTCAAGATCATCTATGATAGCTTTTGAAATAGTCGGAAAAATGCTTTTAAGCCGATAATATCGACACATGCATGGATTCAAGATCCATTTAGAACCACAACTTCAAATGACTTTACCTCTTGAAGAGAAGAAAATCTTATTTCGTTTTCCTGCGACAGTACATTAGAAGCAAAAATATGGCTGCATGGACTTCATGAGTTTGAAAACAGTAAGAGATAAACATCCGAAGCTCAGCGTCAAAGATCGACGAGCTTTAAATCCATTTTTAGCATCCTGTTTGTACAAATCAGGGTGTTTGGTTGTTTTAATTAAGAGTAAAGGTCTTGGGAAAGCCGAGGTGGAATAGTAAATGATGGTACCTGTATCCAGCTACATTCCGAGATTCTAATTGAATACAATATGAGGGTTAGTTATACATTTTTAATTATCTCCTCGAAATTTGAGATTTACGTAACTGCTGCTTTGTTAGTTTGTTTGTAGGCATATGGTTGCAGTCCTCGAAATCATATTGTATAAATATCAATGGAGTGAACATTCGGATATCCAATATCTCCAGCAGGTCAAGTCACGTGATTTTGGTACGGCACATTTTAGCCCGTATAGCACTTATCGTATTTTGAGTGTTAATTCTGCGCTGCAACAGATCGATCACCTTCAGGCGTACCTTGAAACTTTGTGTACTCATTTTACAAACCTCTTAACAGTTTGATACTAGGAACTGAAGTTGGCATAAAGATGTGAACAGCAATGAGATTGCGCTTTGTTGCCACAGTATCATAGCTCATATTCCATTTTATTTTCGTTTTATTGGTAGCGGGATAAGAATTGACAGCCAACAATATATTTTTGTTTTCCCTTGCACTTATTTATATTGTCGAATGTCTGTTCTAATTAATGACGTTAGAATGACACTGTAGATGGCGTCGAAGAAACAATGATCTGAAACTTATTTACTCCTCCTTTATTTACTCCTCTGATTTTTACAGACAAGTAAAACATCTATAATATTTTTCACCATCACATCAGAAAAGTAAAACCATACGCTACATACAATAAAATAGAAAATACAGGGCTCGAATTTTGGTGTAATAAAAGAAGTGACAGTTAACAATTCTTTTTAGGTTATTTACTGCACTGATTGTATGCCCCGATAGCTAAGAGATAAGCGCGACGAACTGTCATGCCAAGGGGCCTGGGTTCGATTCCCGGCTGGGTCGGAGATTTTCTCCGCTCAGGGACTGGGTTTATACTGTCCTAATCATCATCTTCATCTCAGCCCCATCGACACGCAAGTGGCGTCAACTCAAAAGACTTCCACCAAGCAGCCGACCTAACCGACTGGAAGCCCTAGCCACACGGCATTTCGATTCATTGTACTGATTCACACTGTAGAATCTGTTTTAATTAATTATGTTACAATGACTCTTGATATTAGGTACACACAGTGGTATGAGAACCTATATAAATTGAAAGAAATTAATCAGTCATGTTTATATCTTATTTGCATATGCCAATAGCACCGGTGTGTATACACTGACTGGCAATTTACTCAAACACACTTGAAGATTTATCTAGCGCTTTTCTCGTAAGCACATGGCCATAATATCGCAGAAATCATCCCTACAATGCAAGGCTTTTTGAAACCGTGTTTCGATATTTTTAACCATATATTGACACGGAAGCCACCGAAGTGGCGTCTGCTAAAAAGACTTTGAATACGGTGGCCGAACCCCGAAGAGGATATCCCGGCTAATAAATGTCATACCATATATTAATGCCTTATATCAAGATGATATTGAGAGTTATACATTTGTTGCACATATCCAAGTAAAGTAACTGGTTCTCCTTTCACATACTTCTCTTTACATCCTTAGCAACGACAGTACTGTAGCATAGCTGTTACTAAAACTCAAACGTGCAGAAAAGTCTATAAAACAAGACGAATACATGCAATACTAACGTTTCGCTATTTCTGTAAATTGTAGACAAGCAGCGTCGTCCCAAAATTACTTGACTAGTCCGGTTTGATGTTGAGAAGATGCGCAGTAGGCTACGCTTGCTGCTTAGATATACATACTCGATGCTCGTAATAGGTGAAATCCAGGCAACACAGTGCCGTATCCCGCCACTACAAGGACCGTAAGGAAATGGCGTTGTCCACAATTTAAGTGGAGATGGTGGATTGCGCCACTTCTTTTTGGTCCCTCAATCGGTGTGGTAGGGTACTGTGTCGCGGGGATTTCATTGTTTACCAGGACTGCAAACATGTGCCTGAAAATAAACAAAACAGCAGTTACTTATACTCTTATTTCCTAGGTGACAATAAAAATGAATGATTAACACGCGTACACTTGTGAACGAACTGGCGGTGTTCACCATCACTTTATCATCCCTCACCGAGTCCCGTCAGACACAACCACTCCAGTCATGGAGATTTCAGATCGGACCTCACACCAACATATCGATTAGCGCTTCCAAACATGATCGTGGTCAAGCGGAGAGACTGAAGACCAAATTGATATCAAGTGAAAGGTAGCAACGATATTCACTTTCTGCATAAGCAGTGGGCTTTACGACCACACTACGGACTGGGGTTGTAGTATCCAGAGAAATGAGCACTTAGCCAAGTTTGCACTTGGTGAGCGGCTACACCGGACCTTACTGGGTCACGACGACTGCCTTTCACTACGGTCACTCAACCCGAGACCTGTGCTGCAAAAGCAGCTCGTGTGACTGGCCTCTGTGGTCACCAGATACCTTTGATTGTGATCGAAAAGAAAGATGCTTTTAGCGGAGAAACAAGTTTTATACATATATTTCAACAGGCACATTGATTTCTAGAACTATGAAATTCAACCTGAACGTTTAATAAATTTCATGAGTGTAGTTACACCGAGGAAATGTTACCGTTGTTTTTCAAAGCAGGGATGTTGTTCTGGATGGAAGAACCAGATGCGTAAATAAGGAGAACAACACTGAACGACATTGTTCATGAATTTGTTCAGAGGGACCGTGTTGGTGCAGTGGTTCCGGTTTTGGACGCTCATACGGGAGAAACACGCTTCGAATTCCCATTCGACCTTCATAAATTTCATAGTTTCACTTTAACAAATCGAAAGTTGAAGGCTTCGATTCAGTCACAGCCATTTGCCCCTCCTTTATCTCCGATTGCGCTTGTACTCCGACTCCAGTTACCTTGCTGTTGATGAGACGTTAACGAAACTAACGTATCCTCTTAATAAGAAATACTGGATTGGTAAAAAATGACAGATTTTACTTGAAAGAACATCAGCTCACACTACCACTAGTTTTCGTAAGAAACCTCGACGAGCGGTGCCAATATGATGACCTGAGAAATCTAGTTGTCTTACGAAAGCTGAAAGGAAAATCCTGGGACATAACGATCACCCACGGTCTTGGCAAAAATATCTTGCTTATTTCAAAAGGTAATTACAAACAAAGGAACAAAGATACAGAGAAAATATTTGTATTTGTGAACAACAAATATGATGCCGTTTCACATTAGCTTGTTTTAAAATCATGTCCAGTAAATGTTGTCCTTCATTGTTTACACATTGACGAAACCTTTCCCGAAAGTTTACAAGGTGAAAGGATAGGATGATAGGTCGTGTCTCAAGATATCGGGGAATAACTTCAATGGTACCAGAGGAAGACGTAGAAGGTAAAAACTGTAGAGGAAGACAGAGATTGGAACACACCCAACAAATGGTTGAGGACGCTGGGTGCAGGTGGCACTGTGAGATGTAGAGGCTGGCAGAGAAGAGTAATTGGTGGCGGACCGCACCAAACCAGTCAGAAGACTGGAAGTCAGTTAGTTCATGACACACAATTCATTTCCTTGGAAGCACCGAATTTAGGCCACATAAATGTGCCAAACCTGAAGACAAAGTGAGCACCGTGTAATGAAAGCTACAAAACGTGTGTTTTGAAATCACGCAGGTTCAAATCCTGCCTCGGACATGGATGTGTGTGATGTCGTTAGGTTAGTTAGGTTTAAGTAGTTCTAAGTTCTAGGGGACTGATGACCTCAGTTGTTAAGTCCCATGGTGCTCAGAGCCATTTGAACCATTTTTAAATCAGATATTCTGATTGCGACTCACGTCCCAACTGGGAAAGGGTGCCGTATTGAAAAACATGGTTCTGTATCGGAGCGGTCGTGCAGTACCCACTGTCACAGTGATGTTCGGTTTTATTGGTGGGTTGCGTCTGCTGGTCATTTTGGCTGGGCGTGACGGTGTTGGCGCACACCATTGAAAGCACTATTATCATAAGATAGAAAACCATTCCAAACTATTTTTCCTAATCATCGTGGGAAATTCCGCATGTGCTGTGTCTTAGTCGATCATGAATTTGGAGAGGTACCTAGACAGGAACTTAAAATTTTACTGGAGGAAATATGGAAGTAGCACTTTGTCGGAGTTAGCGATCGTGGATCACAAACTGTTAACGTTGCGTGGGGAATTTTGGCAGAGATGTAAATTGTAATCCCTAGTTAATTATTTCAGTGTCCCATGGATCATGTTAAATTTCGGTATGGTATGAAATGTGTGACCTGTTTTATACAGGTAGTACATAATTCCAGTATATAATATTACATATTGACCATTTGCCTAAGTTCCTAGCATTTATACTTACAATAAAATTAAATCAAGATTTAATTTCATTTTTCTATAGAATAGAGGGAGGCCGTCAATTAGATATGATTTCAAAATTGTTTTTAATGCTGGCAACTGTATATATCATACTTAGAAGAGTTTAAGATTTTTATGACAGCGCGTGTGTTCTTCAGTATTGTAACATTTCGGGTGAATAGCTGAGACGTAGCAAAACGTGCAAGTGTAAAAGCTTATTGGATTAAGTACTGCGACACCTCGTGGTCAACTTTACCCGTTTCTCACTTTAGAATTACATGCAGAACTTAAAAAAAATATTAACAGATATTCGAATATTTCTATAAATAACTTATTTTCCTGTGTTTTGTAGTTAAAGAGAACAAGAGGTGGATGGCGAAACATAGACTTCGTTTTTAATGTTGGAAATTCCGTTGAACTCTGCTAAAACGCAGTAAGATATTTATTGGTGGTGGTAATGACATAAAGGGTACTTCCATTATGCCAGTGAGCTATACAAACAAGGTCAACACCTTCGTTTCTCGGGGATGTCTTATTACTAGTACAACTTCCATACGAAAATTAGGATGGAAAACTCTCGGCCTGGCGGTGAGAAAATACACTTTCTAGGAAAAGAAATATCATTTTTTTTACCTAGAAAGTGTAGTATCTCATAAATTTTTCACCCTGTGTAGCTCGTAGGTCAATACATTTCCTCCGATGTTTGTTCAGTAAGCAGATTACATGACTAAAGTGTGATTCTGCAAGGCTTCTGAGTTACCACAGTCTCCCCTGTGGACTCAAATCGTTTTCCTCCCGCAAATATGTTTAAAAGTGGATATAGCTGGATTTCTAATGATACTAAATCTGTTAAAAGATGTTCCAGCAACGAATTGGAGCAACGTATTTGGGGCTTCGTAGATGGTGTATATCTGGTACCAGGCAATCATGTGACCCTTCACTGGTGACGCAACCCGTGGCAGTGAAATCATAAGTATGTGGCACTCGGTTATATGGAATCAGCTGTGTTTGGACGAGTTCGTGATGGTGCTGAGAATAAAGTTTCCGATTTATCGCTGTTCCAGCATGAATTACTCAGCATATATACGATGAATGGCATACTATTCGCATGGCAAAAGAACAGGGCCTTATAAAGATTCTGACCAACAGTGAATAGAGACGAGTGTCATGCCTTGTAAGTGCTATCTGTTTCAAATCCGACAGATGTTACGGCTCTCAGTGGATGCAAGTCCATCTCAACCGCATTACTAGCAAACGTTGCGAAGGGAGCTGCATGTAGTGGACATTTGGGTTCTGGTACCTCGCTAAAGGCCATTCCTCATAGTAGCACATACAGTGTGTAATGGATATAAATGCAGATGTTTCCATTGATGATTGAGGACGGTTTACTGAACATTATAATATCACTACTAACGTCGTTTGGAAACTAATAGTTATGGGTACTACAAGTTGTTTGTTTTTAGGTTGGGTAGTACCTCCACATACGCATGTCACAAGCAAGCCATTAAATGGATCTATTCAGCTGAACAGCAGGTCAGGTGTTGAAGTGTGGATGCCTGAAGACAAAACCGTTTGTCCATACTTGCAGGCGTCGTTCACTTCGCGACCCAGGTACGGCCATGCACAGAACATCAGTTTGTGATGTATTTGTAGCAGCGAAAAATAACCAACACTCTGATGTATGTACATACTCCCTACGTAGTTGTATGTCTTCAATGAGCCAAACAGTGCAGAAGTTGGGCAGTAGGTAATTAGAAGGATATAGTGTGTTGTCCGAGTAATAATTTTGCTCTTATCAAATGATGCAAGAAGTCGCGTCCATCAACGGCTCAGAAAAGTGTTTAACCTGCTGTCTGTAGAGGGTATTTTCAGGCCACACGTGGTTCTGTGATGTTTTGTGGCTTGGGCCCATTCATTCACGTTGCCACCGACGTGAACCAGGATGTTTATTTCAACGTTCTTGGTGACCAAGTGTTACCCTTTCTCCTAAATATTCATGATAAGTATGCTACAGGCACTCATGTCTTGGAACATGGCAACAACTATGTTGGCAGGGCGGGTAATTTACATTCCTTATTCGACGAACACCTGGTCACCATATCACTCATCGACTGGACCACTACATCACCACACTGTAGAGGAAGACAGATCTTGCGATGTATACAATAAATAATGGAGGACACGGAGAGATTGGCAAAGAACAGGAAATTGTGACTAGCAGCATCAAATCATTCACAAGACTGGTGACAAAAATAGCTCTTCGCCTACTGTTATATGTATGGTCTCCGGCTCAATGAGCATACAGCTGTTTCAATGCGGATGCATACCAACGTTCTTCCCTATACGGGAATACAATGAGGCTTCAAGCAATGGGGGCAAATGAACAGGGTCATCAAATCAGAGATGAGCAGCACTTGGGAATTTGGATCGGGTGGGAAGCATCTTTGGATGGCAGATGTGTTCAAGGCAATCGTTCTAAAGAAGCGGAGAATCTGGCTTCGAGTCCCGGTGGGGCACAAATTTTCAAGTGCAGCTGCTGAATTATTTCAATGCCTAAAGCAGATATGTCATACAGATTTCCCTTTCGCTCTTTACATGTCGTTATCGCTGGTGGTGGTAACCTTTGCACGTATAAATACGAAGTGTAATTGATATTACCTCAATGTCTGCGAAAGCTGAGAAATTTACGTCTCATTCCCATAATAAAGATGTAAAAGTTTCCATTTTTCGCTGCCAGTGTCGGTCCTTATGTACGGCAAGATATTTTTTGAGTCGTCAGCCTCCTGAATGGTTTGATGCGTACCGCCACCTATTCTTCTCCTGTGCCAACCTTTTCATCTCAGAGTAGCAATTGCAACCTTAGATCCTCATTTATTTGCTGGATGAATCCCAAGCTCTGTTCTTACAGTTTTTGCCCTCTGCCTCTGTCTCGGTACCATGGATGCAATTCTCTGACATCTTAAAAAATATACTACCATCCCTTCTCTTTTGTCGATTCTGTGGAGAACCTCCTTATTCCTTATCTTATCAGTCCACTTAATTTTCAACATTCTTCTGTAGCACTACATCTTCAGTCTATGTTTCAATAACATATAATGCTATGACCCATACGTATTTTCTCAGAAATTCCTTGCCCAAATTAAGACCTTTGTTTGATACTAGCAGACTTCTCCTGGCCCGGAATGTCCTTTTTGCCAGTGCTAGTGTACTTTTGACGTCCTCTTTACTCCGTCCGTCATGAGTTCTTTTGCTGCTTGGTATGCTTCGTGAGCCCGAATTCTGATAAGTTTATCGCTGTTCTCATTTCTGCTACTTCGCATTACTTTCGTCTTTCTTCGATTTATTCTCAAACCATATTCTGTACCGGTCAGACTGTTCATTTAACAAATCCTATAATTCTTCTTCGTTTTCACTGAGAATAGCAATGTCATCAGCGAATCTCATACTTGATAACCTTGTACTTTGAATTTGAATCCTACTATCGAATCTTTCCTTTATTTCCGTCATTGTTTCTATAGTAAGGTAAGATAGGTAAAAACGAAGCTTACCCACTGAATTCAGCACATCATCTTGTACCTTGGGACTTGTTCAGTCTTTAAAAATCATCTCTCCATCTCTGTTTCGGTCTTCCCATGCTCTTCTATTTGGTTTGTGATTTATCACCAATATTTTAAAATTTGTGGTGTGTATTCTTTGTATGCGTTCATATCATACGTTACACTCCATATTTATTACACATTCACGTGTCTCTGCTTTCAGTTCTTGACATAGTTTTGTTTTTTATGTTATATGCTCTAGAGTTGCCTGTTGTTCTTCTCAAGAAATTAATTTGTGACCTTCGTATCCTATTCGTTGTTCTGCTCTTGTGACCCTGCGATGCAGAAAGATCGGAAAAGCCAAAGTTTATTAAAATTTATGAAATTTCATACTTGTGTCCCATATGGTTTAGCCTTTAACTAGCAATGGGTATTACAGTATTATACTTACAAATTAAATGAGTAACTTAGTTGCCATCGTGTCAGACCCAACATAACCGAATATAGGTAGCTGAAGAATGAAGCAAGTTCCAGTTCTATGTGAGACGATTTTAGTTCTTAATCAATTGCTATCCCAGAAGCTACTATTTTAGTCTTTCCTTTACAAATCTTAAGATCGTATTCTTTTCACGTATGATTTAAATGGTTCAGCGCACGTGTATAAAACGATTTTAGTCTGACGGTTAACTTTTCTTTTCTTCCCATCTATTTGTCAAATATGCTGTATGCAGTTTATTTGCCCTTCTCCAATTACTGAAACAGTTTTAAGTCTACTGTTCTAGCATACAACTTATTTAAGATCTTAAAAAAATTAAAAATTAAAAAGTTGACCGACTGTGAACCTATGAGTGTTTCTGCTTGGAAAATTTACTTAACTATTCTTTTGAAATTCAGTTACGAGCCAGGCGTCATCCACTTGTTCCTACCCAATCAGACTAGGAGATTAATTCTGATCTTTTTTCTTTGAATATCTGGTGTGCTCTTCTTGTTAAAGTACTGAAGGCATGTATTTGTAAGATTTCTTTCTGCCAGTGCATGATGCACGTTTGGGAAGTACAGTAAATTGACATTTCGTTGTTATTGTGCGTAATCGTAAGAACCTAGCATGCATAGGGGCGTACCGAAGCCATGGCGAGATAGGTTCCCGCCAAGGGCAAAGGCACAGAGGAGGCGTAGAAACTAACCGGAAAGGACAACCAAAAAATGAGTGTCTTGTACGTTTGGTGCTTTGTAGGTTGTAGAAACTCTAATTGTAATCTTATTAATTAATACCTCAGAAAAGCTTCTTTGTGGTAGTATTTATTTCAGCGGACTAGTTTTGGGCGTTGTCCATCACCAGCGGTATCGGTATTTTTAAAAAAAACACGTATTTCTTATAATAAGTTATTTACAGTGCATGTTGTAGTGTTTTATGTGATTTTTTCGATTCACTGTAATTCGACTTGCCTTATATGTGATGTTCTCTAGCGTTTATAACGTAAATCACTGTCTGTGTGGTTTTGTTCTTTTAAGTGTGCTCTAAACGAAGACAGGTTTGTGTCAGTTGTGTTCAGTTGTTCTTTCAAACTTCTTCTGAAACTGCGTCCAGTTTGTCCCGTGCAAATTTTCTCACAGTTATCTTGTTTTAACTTACAAACATTTGAACATCCATTTCTACGTATCAACAAATCCGAGATCACAGTGTATTGTGTGTTCTGAAGCCTATTTTAGGTCGCTTTTCTGAAGTGCAAGACAGATTTTATCTGAGATTTCTCCCTAGAGAATATTGGATCTTTGCTGTAATTTGTTCCTGTCAAGGTAATTCTGTCTTTTATTATTTTTTCATTTGCGTGTAATTTTCTTTTATAAATTTGTCGACTATGGTGGGCTGGTGAGCACTATTTTTTTTCTATTCTTCTTAGTCTCTTTAATGCAGATGTTGTTTTCTTTAGCCAATGGATACTTTATCAGTCTCTCTATACACGTTCGAAAAATCTGCTTCTTTGTGTGCTTTTGGATGACACGAGCTATTATGTATTATACAGCCTGTAAGTACTTGTTTTCAGTGCATTCCGAATTTGTGCATTGTTCCATTTTTTGTAATTTCGAGGTGACGAATGTTTCTTTTATTATCTTGTTCATGTTCAATTATAAATGTGATGTTTTTATGTAGGCTACTCCACTATCAGTGGAGGATGTCTATTTCGTTTTCTGTTCCTTCAAATAAAATTGTATCATCTACATTACTGTGGTAGTATTGAAATTTATTAGACCGTTCTGGATGCTTTTTTTGTAATTTTTGTCGTTATTGAGAAGAAAAATATTACCTAATATAGCGGCAAGGCAATTTCCCGTGTTATTGTATATGTAGTTGGTTGCTGGATTTAAAATAGTTATGAGAAAGTGTCAGTTGCAATACAGTTATAAATTCTTCTATTTCAGTTGTGCACATTTTACCATTATGTTCGATAATTTCAATAGTTTCGTTAACTGTTGCGTTAGTGTACATGTTGGTTATATATAAGGAAATAAATATTGCATTCTCTGAGATATGAACATCTTTAATTCGTTGTATCAGGTTGACTGAGTTTTTTCAGTATGTTGATTATCACATAAGTAGGTTTGATTCAGAATATAATTTAATTTTTTCTGAGTCGGTATTATTACATTACATGAACATTAAAAAAAAAAGTCATTCGGAGACACCAGAGAAGATCTCATGTAAGGCAAGTCGAATCGCAGTGAACTGAGAAATCACATTTACATAGAACACTGCAATATACACTACAAGTAACTTATTGTAAGAAAAGCGTGTCTTTTCTGTAATACTGATCCGCTGATGACAGGCGATACCAGAAACTAGTTCGGTGAAATTAAATACTATCACAAAGCAGGTTTTGTCGAGCAATTAATTAATAATCTGACATATTTACAAAACAAAGAAGGAAGACAGTTTACATTTATCCATGAGAGGTACGTACTTTCTCCTGGCTCCTGGCTTATCTTGTGTCTACGAGAAGAAACGTTGCCCCAGCCCGCGACTGTAAACACAAGCCGTCGTCATTGTGTCACCTCTACAGTATCATTTCATCGAAATAGCGTCATAGAGAATCAGCTGGCACCGACGATTTGTCTATCACTAACATTGCTCACGTGGCCAAAGTGCGCTTCGTTCACAAGCTCGCTCATATTCAACAATGCAATTCTTGCCGCTGCGGCGGCTCATTGCCGAAGCAGATAAACATGTTGCATGACCGAAGACTTCCAATTTTTATCTAATTCTGCGGACCGAGGACTGGAGCGAGACGCGACGGTTGATTAAGCAAGCAAAAAAAGATGTAGACGATATATAATTTACTCGCCCCTCCAGTGAGTACTTCTCCTGCTCACAAGTTTCGGTTAATATGATCCGCTGTGTAAATATAAAAGAATTTAAGAATCAGCTTTCCGTGGCTGATTAATAATCTAACAGGAGCTGTTAAGCCTTCCAAGGCTGCTTAATAATGTAACTGGAGTTGTTTGGTAGCCATTGTGTCTAAAAATGGTTCAAATGGCTCTGAGCACTATGGGACTTAACATCTGTGGTCATCAGTCCCCTAGAACTTAGAACTGCTTAAACCCAACTAACCTAAGGACATCACACATATCCATGCCCGAGGCAGGATTGGAACCTGCCATTGCAGTAGTCGTGTGATCCGGACTGAAGCGTCTAGAACCCCTCGACCACCGCAGCCGGCCCATTGTGTCGAAGAACATCTGTACTCGGTTCATCTAAGTTGACCTCACGTCTAAGCAAACATGTACTGAGAAACTTTGTGCTTGGATTCTTCAAAGTATTATTAGAAAAATAAGCGAAATGCATATATCATACAATTTCATCCGATGTGAATTTACTGTTACAAAACGCCTTGAACAAAAACTGTCTTAAGAATGTGCAGCTGATTTTGGCGCCAATTATAACAGAGGTATTGGGACAGTGGAACTAACTGCTTTAAAGTTTCAGTGAAAAAGCTGATGACGGGCATTAACAAGAATTCTCATTAAGGATATGTTTAAGGTTTTGCTCAGAACACAGAAACTGCTTAGAGACTATTTATGACAATGCACAGTGACTACAGCATTTCGTAAATACCTTTTCTCCTAATTAAAGATTGTAAAAATCTACTTTAGGCCGAGTATGAGTGAAAGTAGATTATCTGATTTAGCTATATGTCCGACAGAATACCACACAGCATGTGAATTTGTCTTCAATGACTTAATCAATGAGCTTTGCTCGAAGTAAGAAAATGCAAAGCAAAATTCAATTCTAATATGAACACAGTTCCTGGAAAAGAGATATTTTCTTAGCTCGTAATTTCTTTTATTTCCAAGTAATAACCTATAAGTAACAAATAAAATGTATTCCTTACTATGAATCTTTCAAAGCCAATGTAAAGTAGGTGCCACAAACAGTATGATATGCACTGAAAGCCAAAGAAACTAGTACACCTGCCTAATATCATGTAGGGCCTCCGTGAGCACGCAGACGTGCCGCAATATCGCGTGGCATGGACTCGACTAACGTCGGAAATAGTGCTGGAGGGAAATGACAACATGAATCCTGCAAGGCTGTCCATAAGCCCGTAAGAGAAGGACTGGGTGCAATGCATCGCAGACGTGCTCAATAATGTTCGTGTCTGGGCAGTTTGGTGGCCAGCGGAAGTGTTTAAACTCAGAAGAGTGTTCCTGGAGCCATTATGTAGCAATTCTGGACGTGTGGGGTGTCGAATTGTCCTACTGTAATTTCCCAAGTACTTCGGAATGCACAATGGACATGAATGGATGCTGGTGATCAAACATTGTGCTAACGTACATGTCACCTGTCAGAGTCGTATCTACGAGTAGATGTATCAGGGGTTCCACATAACTCCAACTGCACCCGCCCCACACTATTACAGAGCCTCTGCTGACATGGATTCCTGAGGTTGTCTGCATGCCCGGACACATCTATCCCCTCGATACAAATTGAAACGATGCTCGTCCGACCAGGCAATGTCGACGTCGACGGGCCCACGCGAGGCGTGAAGCTTCGTGTCGTGCATTCATCAAAGGTACACGAGCGAACCTTCGGCTGCGAGAGTCCATGTCGATGTTTCGTTGAATGGCTCGTATGCTGACAATTGTTGATGGCCCTGCACTGAAATATGCAGCAATTTGCGGAAGGGTTGCACTTCTGTCACGTTGAACCATACTCTTAAATCTTCGTTGGTCCCATTCTTGCAGGATCTTTTTCCGCCCGCAGCGATGTCGGAGATATGATGTTTTTCCGGATTCCTGGTTGTTGTTGCTGTGGTCTTAAGTCCTGAGACTGGTTTGATGCAGTTCTCCATGCTAATCTATCCTGTGCAAGCTCCATCTTCCAGTACCTACTGCAACCTACATTCTTCTGAATCTCCTTAGAGTATTCATCTCTTGGTCTCCCTCTATGATTTTTTACCCTCCACGCCGCCCTCCAATGCTAAATTTGTGACCCCTTGATGCCTCAGAATATGTTCTGGCAACCGATCCCTTCTTCTAGTCAAGTTGTGCCACAAACTTCTCTTCTCCCCAATCCTATTCAACACCTCCTCATTAGTTATGTGATCTACCCATCTAATCTTAAGCGTTCTTCTGTAGCACCACATTTCGAAAGCTTCTATTCTCTTCTTGCCTAAACTATTTATCGTCCATGTTTCACTTCCATACATGGCTACACTCCATACAAATACTTTCAGAAACAACTTCCTAACACTTAAATCAATACTCGATGTTAACAAATTTCTCTTCTTCAGAAATGCTTTTCTTCCCATTACCAGTCTACATTTTATATCCTCTCTACTTCGACCATCATGAGTTATTTTGCTCCACAAATAGCAAAACTCCTTTACTACTTTAAGTGTCTCATTTCCTAATCTAATTCCCTCATTATCACCCGACTTAATTCGACTACATTCCATTATTCTCGTTTTGCTTTTGTTGATGTTCACCTTATGTCCTCCTTTCAAGACACTGTCCATTCCGTTCAACTGCTCTTCCAAGTTCTTTGCTGTCTCTGCCAGAATTAGAATTTCTTCGGCAAACCTCAAAGTTTTTATTTCTTCTCCATGGATTTTAATGCCTACTCCGAACTTTTCTTTTGTTTCCTTTACTGCTTGCTCAATATTCAGATTGAATAACATCGGGGAGAGGCTACAACCATGTCTCACTCCCTTCCCAACCATTGCTCCCCTTTCATGCCCCTCGACTCTTATAACTGCCATCTGGTTTCTGTACAAATTGTAAATAGCCTTTTGCTCCATGTATTTTACCCCTGCCACCTTCAGAATTTGAAAGAGAGTATTCCAGTCAACATTGTCAAAAGCTTTCTCTATGTCTACAAATGCTAGAAACGTAGGTTTACCTTTCCTTAATCTTTCTTCTAAAATAAGTCGTTAGGTCAGTATTGCCTCAGGTGTTCCAACATTTCCACGGAATCCAAACTGATCTTCCCCGAGGTCGGCTTCTACCAGTTTTTCCATTCGTCTGTAAATAATTCGCGTTAGTATTTTGCAGCTCTGAATTATTAAACTGATAGTTCGGTAATTTGCACATCTGTCAACACCTGCTTTCTTTGGGATTGGAATTATTATATTCTTCTTGAAGTCTGAGGGTATTCCGCCTGTCTCGTACATCTTGCTCACCAGATGGTAGAGTTTTGTCATGATTGGCTCTCCCAAGGCCGTCAGTAGTTCTAATGGAATGTTGTCTACTCCGGGGTCCTTGTTTCGACTCAGGTCTTTCAGTGCTCTGTCAAACTCTTCACGCAGTATCATATCTCCCATTTCGTCTTCATCTACATCCTCTTCCATTTCCATAATATTGTCCTCAAGTACACCGCCCTTGTATAGACCCTCTATATACTCCTTCCACCTTTCTGCTTTCCCTTCTTTGCTTAGAACTGGGCTGCCATCTGAGCTCTTGATATTCATACAAGTGGCTCTCTCTTCTCCAAAGGTCTGTTTAATTTTCCTGTAGGCTGTATCTATCTTACCCCTAGTGAGATAAGCTTCTACATCCTTACATTTGTCCTCTAGCCATCCCTGTTTAGCCATTTTGCACTTCCTGTCGATCTCATTTTTGAGGCGTTTGTATTCCTTTTTGCCTGCTTCATTTACTGCGTTTTAAATTTTCTTCTTTCATCAATTAAATTCAATATTTCTTCTGTTATCCAAGGATTTCTACTAGCCCTCGTCTTTTTACCTACTTGATCCTCTGCTGCCTTCACTACTTCATCCTTCAGAGCTACCCATTCGTCTTCTACGGTATTTCTTTCCCCCATTCCTGTCAATTGTTCCCTTATGCTGTCCTATGGCTGTCCCTGAAATCTGTACAACCTCTGGTTTAGTCAGTTTATCCACGTCCCATCTCCTTAAATTCCCACCTTTTTACAACTTCTTCAGTTTCAATCTATAGTTCATAACCAATAGATTGTGGTCAGAGTTCACATCTGCCCCTGGAAATGCCCTGCAATTTAAAACCTTGTTCCTAAATCTCTGTCTTACCATTATATAATAAATCTGATACCTTTTGGTGGCTCCAGGGTTCTTCCATGTATACAACCTTCTTTTATGATTCTTGAACCAAGTGTTAACTATGATTAAGTTATGCTCTGTGCAAAATTCTAACAGACGGCTTCCTCTTTCATTTCTTAGCCCCAATCCATATTCACCTACTATGTTTCCTTTTCTCCCTTTTCCTACCGTCGAATTCCAGTCACCCATGACAATTAAATTTTCGTCTCCCTTCACTACCTGAATAATTTATTTTATCTCATCATACCTTTCTTCAATTTCTTCGTCATCTGCAGAGCTAGTTGACATATAAACTTTTACTACTGTAGTAGGCATGGACTTCGTGTCTATCTTGGCAACTATAATACGTTCACTATGCTGTTTGTAGTAGCTTACCCGAACGCCTATTTTTTTATTCATTATTAAACCTACTCATGCATTACCCCTATTTGATGTTGTATTTATAACCCTGTATTCACCTGGCCAGAAGTCTTGTTCCTCCTGCCACCGAAGCTTGCTAATTCCCACTATATCTAACTTTAACATATCCATTTACCTTTTTAAATTTTCTAACCTACCTGCCCGATTAAGGGATATGACATTCCACGCTCTGATCCGTAGAACGCCAGTTTTCCTTCTCCTGATAACGACGTCCTTCTTAGTAGTCCCCGCCCGGAGATCCGAATGGGGGACTATTTTACCTCCGGAATATTTTATCCAAGAGGACGCCATCATCATTTAACCATACAGTAAAGCTGCATGCCCTCGGGAAAAGTTACGGCTGTAGTTTCCCCTTGCTTTCAGCCGTTCGCAGTACCAGCACAGCAAGGCCGTTTTGGTTAATGTTACAAGGCCAGATCAAACAATCATCCAGACTGTTGCCCCTGTAACTATTGAAAAGGCTGCTGCTCCCCTTCAGGAACCACACGTTTGTCAACAGATACCCCTCCGTTGTGGCTGCACCTACCTTACGGCTATCTGTATTGTTGAGACACGCAAGCCTCCCCACCAACGGCAAGGTCCATGGTTCATGAGGGGGGGGGGGATTCCTGGTATCTACTGTAAACTCGTGAAATGAAATGGCCATACGGGAAAATCCTCACTTCGTCGATATCTCGGAGATGCTGCGTCCCATCGCTCTGCCTGTTTACCTATCTCTGTATTTGAATACGCATGAATATATCAGTTTCTTTGGCGCTTCAGTATCGTTTCTTTTTAGTTTAATTTTTTTAAGTTTACATACTTTGTAATCATTTTCAATACATATAATTTGTTGTGTTCAATATTTTTCGTTCGTATGATTCCTTTAAGTAATATTTTTCGATAGCCTTTTATTTTTAGTATAACTACTAACAAAATTATAGAAGTTGTAAATCCGAATGGAAAAAATTTTGGGAAGATAGTTTAACGTGGAAAGGGGAGGGAGGGAGAGGAGAATGGGCGCAACCTTGGCAATTCTATCTGGGATAGAGGATCACCTCGAAACAGACCTCGGCGAGCGTCATAGTGGCAGCGCAACTTCTGTCGAGCAGAAGAGCTGTTATATTCAGTTGGTAATAAACGTACATTTTCCTTACTTTGTTAGTTAATAACTACCTTTCCGGCAGTGCAGTCAGACATCTCGCATGTAATCTGCGCACGCGACACCCTGAAATAACACGCACACGCTAGTTAGCCAGCAGTGAGAGGACGACCCGCCATCTGGCGGCTAGTAGTGCACACAGAGCCGCTCCACGTTCAGTCTGACAAACTGCTGAATGTCGACTAGGCAACGGATTTGCGTGTGGTTCTGAGTTCGCAGCCGGTTCCGACTACTTCAGGTTCTCCTCTTTTCAGCTGTCCTCTAGCCTGAAGTTAGTCAATAGCGATGCTGTCTTCTACAAAGTACCACGTTGGCAGGCTCGATAGATGTATAGCTACTCCGTAAACGATGCGATAGTCTGGTGTACAGGATGTTTCATCAGGAATGCATACATTGTAAAAATGGACGTACGTAGTACACTGATCAGCCAGAACATTATGACCACCTGCCTAATAGCCGTTATTTACATTTTTGGCATGGATAACAGAGGCGACAAGTGTAGGCAGGGAAGCAGTGAGGCCTTCGTAGGTCGCAGGAGGGAGATGGTCCCACATCTGCACGTACGACTCACCTAATACCCGTAAATTCCGGGGAGGGGGCGATGAGCTCTGAACCCACGTTCAGTCACATCAGAGATGTGTTCGATTGGGTTCAGGTCTGGTGAGTTGGCGGTCTAGCACATCAAATGGAACTCGCCACTGTGTTCCTCGAACCACTCCATCACACTCCTAGCCTTGTGACATGGTACATTATCTTGTTGAACAGTGCCATTGCTATCGGGAAACATGATCGTCATGAAGAGGTGTACGTGGTACGATACTCCTTGGCCGTTGTGGTGACCTTCACGAGCTCCACTGAACCCGTGGACGCCCACGTGAATGTTCCTCAGAGCATAACGGAGTCGCCGCCGGCTTGTCTCCGTCCCAGAGTACAGATGTCACGGAGATGTTCCCCTGGAAGACGAGGAATTCGCGCATTATGAAGACGGTATCTGTTGTGATAGCAGAAGAGCCAACACCGTGTTACGAGTGGAGACCGAAATGCACGCGTTTTAGCTGACACAGGCTGGCGTGAAGAGAGAAGAACTACACTGACGTGAGCTCTGGAACATGACAAGGAATGAGAATTCAGAAAGAGGACGTAATTAGTTTGATATTTAACTTTAATCCATTAATGATGAACGTCGCTCTTGACGGTACATGATTCACAACATTATCTGTTCAGAATACATTCATTGTTGTTGTTGTCTTCAGTCCTGAGACTGGTTTGATGCAGCTCTCCATGCTACTCTATCCTGTGCAAGCTGCTTCATCTCCCAGTACCTACTGCAACCTACACCCTTCTGAATCTGCTTAGTGTACTCATCTCTCGGTCTCCCTCTACGATTTTTACCCTCCACGCTGCCCTCCAATGCTAAATTTGTGATCCCTTGATGCCTCAAAACATGTCCTACCAACCGATCCCTTCGTCTAGTCAAGTTGTGCCACAAACTTCTCTTCTCCCCAATCCTATTCAATACCTCCTCATTAGTTACGTGATCTATCCACCTTATCTTCAGTATTCTTCTGTAGCACCACATTTCGAAAGCTTCTATTCTCTTCTTGTCCAAACTAGTTATCGTCCATGTTTCACTTCCATACATGGCTACACTCCAAACAAATACTTTCAGAAACGACTTCCTGATACATAAATCTATATTCGATGTTAACAAATTTCTCTTCTTCAGAAACGCTTTCCTTGCCATTGCCAGTCTACATTTTATATCCTCTCTACTTCGACCATCATCAGTTATTTTACTTCCTAAATAGCAAAACTCCTTTACTACTTTAAGTGTCTCATTTCCTAATCTAATTCCCTCAGCATCACCCGATTTAATTTGACTACATTCCATTATCCTCGTTTTGCTTTTGTTAATGTTCATCTTATATCCTCCTTTCAAGACACTGTCCATTCCGTTCAACTGCTCTTCCAAGTCCTTTGCCGTCTCTGACAGAATTACAATGTCATCGGCGAACCTCAAAGTTTTTACTTCGTCTCCATGAATTTTAATACCTACTCCAAATTTTTCTTTTGTTTCCTTTACTGCTTGCTCAATATACAGATTGAATAACATCGGGGAGAGGCTACAACCCTGTCTCACTCCTTTCCCAACCACTGCTTCCCTTTCATGCCCCTCGACTCTTATTACTGCCATCTGGTTTCTGTACAAATTATAAATAGCCTTTCGCTCCCTGTATTTTACCCCTGCCACCTTTAGAATTTGAAAAAGAGTATTCCAGTCAACATTGTCAAAAGCTTTCTCTAAGTCTACAAATGCTAGAAACGTAGGTTTGCCTTTTCTTAATCTCTCTTCTAAGATAAGTCGTAAGGTCAGTATTGCCTCACGTGTTCCAACATTTCTACGGAATCCAAACTGATCCTCCCCGAGGTCTGCATCTACCAGTTTTTCCATTCGTCTGTAAAGAATTCGCGTTAGTATTTTGCAGCCGTGGCTTATTAAACTGATAGTTCGGTAATTTTCACATCTGTCAGCACCTGCTTTCTTTGGGATTGGAATTATTATATTCTTCTTGAAGTCTGAGGGTATTTCGCCTGTCTCATACATCTTGCTCACCAGCTGGTAGAGTTTTGTCATGATTGGCTCTCCCAAGGCCGTCAGTAGTTCTAATGGAATGTTGTCTACTCCGGGGTCCTTGTTTCGACTCAGGTCTTTCAGTGCTCTGTCAAACTCTTCACGCAGTATCATATCTCCCATTTCGTCTTCATCTACATCCTCTTCTATTTCCATAATATTGTCCTCAAGTACATCGCCCTTGTATAAACCTTCTATATACTCCTTCCACCTTTCTGCCTTCCCTTCTTTGCTTAGAACTGGGCTGCCATCTGAGCTCTTGATATTCATACACGTGGTTCTCTTCTCTCCAAAGGTCTCTTTAATTTTCCTGTAGGCAGTATCTATCTTACCCCTAGTGAGATAAGCTTCTACATCCTTACATTTGTCCTCTAGCCATCCCTGTTTAGCCATTTTGCACTTCCTGTCGATCTCATTTTTGAGACGTTTGTATTCCTTTTTGCCTGCTTCATTTACTGCATTTTTATATTTTCTCCTTCCATCAATTAAATTCAATATTTCTTCTGTTACCCAAGGATTTCTAGCAGCTCTCGTCTTTGTACCTACTTTATCCTCTGCTGCCTTCACTACTACATCCCTCAGAGCTACCCATTCTTCTTCTACTGTATTTTTTCCCCTATTCCTGTCAATTGTTCCCTTATGCTCTCTCTGAAACTCTGTACAACCTCTGGTTCTTTCAGTTTATCCAGGTCCCATCTCCTTAATTTCCCACATTTTTGCAGTTTCTTCAGTTTTAATCTACAGGTCATAACCAATAGATTGTGGTCAGAGTCCACATCTGCCCCTGGAAATGTCTTACAACTTAAAACCTGGTTCCTAAATCTCTGTTTTACCATTATTTAATCTATCTGATACCTTTTAGTATCTCCAGGGTTCTTCCACGTATACAACCTTCTTTCATGATTCTTAAACCAAGTGTTAGCTATGATTAAGTTGTGCTCTGTGCAAAATTCTACTAGGCGGCTTCCTCTTTCATTTCTTAGCCCCAATCCATATTCACCTACTATGTTTCCTTCTCTCCCTTTTCCTACACTCGAATTCCAGTCACCCATTACTATTAATTTTCGTCTCCCTCCACTATCTGAATAATTTCTTTTATTTCATCGTACATTTCTTCAATTTCTTCATCATCTGCAGAGCTAGTTGGCATATAAACTTGTACTACTGTAGTAGGTGTGGGCTTCGTATCTATCTTGGCCACAATAATGCGTTCACTATGCTGTTTGTAGTAGCTTACCCACATTCCTATTTTCCTATTCATTATTAAACCTACTCCTGCATTACCCCTATTTGATTTTGTGTTTATAACCCAGTAGTCACCTGACCAGAAGTCTTGTTCCTCCTGCCACCGAACTTCACTAATTCCCACTATATCTAACTTTAACCTATCCATTTCCCTTTTTAAATTTTCTAACCTACCTGCCCGATTAAGGGATCTGACATTCCACGCTCCGATCCGAAGAACGCCAGTTTTCTTTCTCCTGATAACGACATCCTCCTGAGTAGTCCCCGCCCGGAGATCCGAATGGGGGACTATTTTACCTCCGGAATATTTTACCCAAGAGGATGCCATCATCATTTAATCATACAGTAAAGCTGCATGTCCTCGGGAAAAATTACGGCTGTAGTTTCCCCTTGCTTTCAGCCGTTCGCAGTACCAGCACAGCAAGGCCGTTTTGGTTAATGTTGCAAGGCCAGATCAGTCAATCAACCAGACTGTTGCCCCTGCAACTACTGAAAAGGCTGCTGCCCCTCTTCAGGAACCACACGTTTGTCTGGCCTCTCAACAGATACCCCTCCGTTGTGGTTGCACCTACGGTACGGCCATCTGTATCGCTGAGGCACGCAAGCCTCCCCACCAACGGCAAGGTCCATGGTTCATGGGGGGAATACATTCATAGTAATTGAATATGGCGCCTTGCTAGGTCGTAGAAAATGTCGTAGCTGAAGGCTATGCTAAACTGTCGTCTCTGCAAATGAGAGCGTATGTAGACAGTGAACTATCGCTAGCGAAGTCGGCTGTACAACTGGGCGAGTGCTGGCGAGTCTCTGTAGACTAGACCTGCCGTGTGGCGGCGCTCGAGCTGCAATCACTAATAGTGGCGACATGCGGGTGCGACGAATACTACCGGACCGCGGCCGATTTAAAGGCTACCACCTAGCAAGTGTGGTGTCTGGCGGTGACACCACAGTATCGGTATTCAATAGACCATGCACCACTCAGTGCCGAGAGTCACGTGCCCGTTTCAGTCGTAGATGCCGACGTCGTGTTGTTAACATTGGTACACGCGGAGGCCCATCGTTTAGGAGTGTCCTGTGCACTTTGTGTTCAGACGCATTTTTACACTGCCCAGCAGTCATTCCTCTTCAGGTGACGCAGATCTCGCCTGGACGGGTTTATATCGATAACAGGCCTGTGGTCATAATGTTCTGGCTTATCTGTGTGTGTGTGTGTGTGTGTGTGTGTGTGTGTGTGTGTGTGTGTGTGTGCGGTTCAAATGGCTCTGAGCACTATGGGACTTCACTGTTTAGGTCATCAGTCCCCTAGAGCTTAGAACTACTTAAACCTAACTAACCTAAGGACATCACACACATCCATGCCCGAGGCAGGATTCGAGCCTGCCACCGTAGCGGTCGCGCGGTGCCAGACTGTAGCGCCTAGAACAGCTCGGCCACTCTGGCCGGCGTGTGTGTGTGTGTAAGTACGTCTGTATGTATGTTCCACACCTACTCTTAAACTACAGGACCAATTTCAATCAAACATGGTGCACATGTCATTTACTATCTGGAAAAAGTGGCTGTGGGGGTAAAACCACCTACCTTTCAAAGGGTTGGGGTGGAAAAGCATTCTAATCCACGACACCCGAATATCCTTATTTTATTCACCCAGTATTTGAGAGTGAGAGCACTTAGTTACTTGCAGGAAACATTATAAATAATTTCAAATCTTTACGAATCTTTTTCTCACTGACAATCTCCACAAAATTATGAACTCAAAAAAGTTTATCGCTTCCTGCATGCAGTAAAACTGACGCATGAGGCAGACATTTTGATTTATTATTTCTTTACTACTAGTTGTATTCACAAGGCATTTTGCAGACAGTATTCACATACAGCACCGAATGTGCTTACAAAAGAATATCACTGTACTGCAAAATTTTTTATAAGATATGCCGCCAAATACTGATATGCTTGAAAAATTGCCGCATCATGCACGACATTTTAATTTATTACTTCTTAACAATAAATATTCCGCTCGCGATACAAAAACATACCTCTGGGTGTACTTACAAATTTATATCATTGTACGACACACAGTTCTGGAGATAAAACGTCGCAAACATTGAGCTGCGTGAAAATGGAACTTCAAGGCGAAATTAGTACTAGATACAGGTGAAATATGTGTACAACTACGTGTGACATATATTTGACATGTATGTAATCGGGCAAAGCCATGTATGTAATCGGGCAAAGCCATACCCCTGGAACGATTTCAATCAAATTTTGTGCAGATGTTACTTGCGATCTGCAAATAAATACTGTGGGGGCAAGAACCAAGAGACTCCTTCTGTGACAGAGGTGATAACATGGAGAGTGATGGGGACAGGAAGAATGGACAGACAGAGAGAGGGAATGAGGATGTGGGACACAAATAGAGGGAGAGGAGGAAGTGAACAGAGAGTGGGGTGGGGGAAATGGAGAAAGAGAGGAGTGGTGAACAGGGAAAGGAAACAGAAGGCGGACAGAGAAGGAAAAAGGAGGTGGTGGGTAGGGACAGGGGAAGAAATAGATGAACAGAGAAAAGGGGGAGAAAGTGATGAAGAGATAGTGGGGGAGGAGGACGTAGACAGAGAGAAATGGAGGAGGAGATAGACAAAGAGAAGGGGAGGAAGACACAGACAAAGAGAAGGGGGAGGAGGAGATAGAATTGGAGTTGCAGAGGGGTAAATGGACAGAGGGGCGAAGGAGGAGATAGAGAAGGTCAGAGGCGTAAATGGACAGAGAAAGGGCAGAAGGAGATGAATAGAGAGAGGGGCATGAGGAGATCGACAGAGAGTGGGGTGGAGTTAGTAGACAGAGGGAGAGGGGGGGAGGAGAGGAGATACGCAGAGAGAGGGGAGGAGAAGCTGAACTAATAGAAGTCTGGAATAAAGACATAACTGGGCAACACCTGGTCCTGAGTTAGCAGTAAATACTTCCGGGGGAGGTATTATAGACAAATTCGAATAAAATATTCCAAATAATATGCGTCAAATTTTTATTGGTTCCAGATATACACATCTTAGAATTGAACCTAAGCAAGTCCTCAGAGAGGGGTTAAAGCTAAGGCAAATGATTAGAGTTGAAAGCTGATTTTCATGAATTCCACCTGCGACTTCAGTGCACTTTCGTATTCTCTTGAGAACACCACTCAAATCGTTTTGGCCTTATTCGTGATCCGAACGATCAATACGTATCTCGCGTTTACTTTTTCTTCATAGACTCGCCTTTCAACCATCCACACCGACAAAAATCTAAAGGACTGAGGATCTCAGTGACCAACAAACGTGACCATATCGTCCGAGCAATCGTAAGGGAAGTGTCAGCTTTTGTTGATGTGTGATCTGACGACTATATGAGCAGGAACCACAGTATGCTGAAAGAGCATATCCATCCTTGTAGTCAAAGGAACAACCTCTTCCTATAATTACGAGAACTCGTTCTCGAGAAAGTCTAGATAACGGGACCCTGTACGGTGATACGATAAAACAACATGACCAATCATCTGATTGTCTATCATATTGTATCACATGTTTACAGAGAGGCGTTGTAGGACATTTGTCTCCACAGTGACATGTGGGATTTCTTCGGATCGCTTCATCGGTAAACAGTGGCATTACTCGAAGATTTGCAATTAGTCAGCGACGAAATTCCAACCGTCAACGTTGATCTCCTCTCGAAGTTGATGAACCCACAGTAAACAATATGGATAGACGCCGTGCAAGTGCAAAGTCCGTCATATTCTTGTATGTGGAATACCGATATGTGCTGAAACTCCGCATGTGCATGTTGAAGGACGGCCTTCCTCCAAGTCGGCCGGAGTGGCGGAGCGGTTCTAGGCGCTACAGTCCGGAACCGCGTGACCGCTACGGTCGCAGGTTCGAATCCTGCCTCGGGTATGGATAGGTGTGATGTCCTTAGATTAGTTAGGTTTAAGTAGTTCTAAGTTCTAGGGGACTGATGACCTCAGCAGTTAAGTCACATAATACTCAGAGCCATTTGAACCATTTGAATCGTCCGCCAAATGAATAATAGCTTGTATTTCATAAACACTCTGTTCAATTGCGCGTTCGGATAAAATATGGATGTTGGGCACTGCAAGCAGTCTCACGTTGTTTACTGAAAACACGAGTAAACACTCTTGACTCTGGTACGCTTAGGTTGGGAAATCGTCTATCGTGTTCCCTACATGCGGTCGCAGGGTTTCTATTGCAAAATCCGTCACAAATACCTAATGCGCATATTGAACAAGGCGCTGCTTTGCCTAAACGATACGGTAGATTTAGGCAACAAATCGCAATCACAGCTGAAAAATTCAATTATGTAAGCTCAAGCACAACTTCACAAGTTTAAAACATTAAAAACCCTCGATAAATAAACACACAGCAGCATGCGAAATGAAAAGTTGTATCTGTAACTAGCTGTGTCTCTATAACTAATAAACGTTGCGCATATGTTATATGGAATGTTTTATTCGAATTAGTCAATACTACCGCTCCTGTGATATTTACTGGTACTCCTGTAACATATTATATACAAGGTGAGACACCTAAAACTTGCACCTCTTTTATTTGTGAACGATTCAAAATATCGAAATGAGATTTTAGGAAAATGATAGAGTAGACAGGGAGGCACCTTGGCCAAAAGTTTTAACGGAGCGAAAACAAGACTCCATAGAAATTTCACAATGGATCTATACCGGAATTTTTTTGCCTAAACGAAGAGTGACAAATGTACAAATGGGGTGTCGAAGTAATCAAAAAAGTATTCAGGATAATTAAGAAAAACTTAATTCACAATTTGGAGGACGACTGAAACATTTCACGTCCATTTCTTGCTAGATATGTTCATGAAGTGTCAAAAAGTTCATTTCTTCGAGGCCTAGCTACTTTGGGCATAGAAATTTGGTTTCGAGGGATACTTAACAGACAAAAGAATAATTTTTCGGAAATAAACCTTTGAAAAGTTTTATGAAGTGATTTGTCTAAAAGTGAGAAACAAATAATAGATATACGAGTACACGAAATGTCTTCCCAATTGCGAATATGTACATTTAGCTATATGATGGAATGACGACAATGAAAATTTGTACCGGACCAGAGCTCGTTCTCGGATTTCACGCTTATCGCGAGCTGTCGCCTTACCATTAGGTTATCTGAGCACGCCTCACGGCCAGATCCAAACTTCTATGTGTCGTCAGCCGTGTGTCTACAACCTTCGCTCGTGTATTCAATTAAGTACGTTCCCATACAGGGGGGTGGGGGGGGGGGGGGCATTTTAATTGAAAGTCTCTCACCTCGTGTCGGAGGATAAATACGATATTGCAGTGCCTGTGTTGTTCAGAAATGTTCCTTTGGACATGCGTGCATACGGTCTACCTTCGGCGTCGCATTAGTTCTGACGGTATTTACATCCCTGCAGCACGTGTTGCAGGCGAGGTGTTTCCGCTAAGTGGGAAGCGGTGTAACGCGGCGAAGCATGGAACGAACCGTGGCCTTGTCGTTCCGCAAATCGACACTGAAATTTCGTTTTCCTAACGAATATGCTCGATCGAAGGCTTACGAGATGAAACATTATTTACAGGATTAGGTAAAAATGTAGCATGACGTGCTAGTGGGAATACACCTATCCACAGTCAGTAGCGTGGTCTATGTAAAGCTCATTGGTTAGGTGACGTGTGACGGAATATTATTCCGACTCCGAAAAGCACTTCTCTTCTGTCATTCGGACAGGAATGTTGAAGACGCCGGCATGACACTTCGAACTATCCGAGTCTTTCAGCTCCCATTGGAAGTGGCAGAAGAACTGGTCGCTCTAAACCATGTGACTCAAAAATAGGCGAGTTTCAAAGCATTACATCGCTGGTTATAGAACGATTATTGTTATTGTCGTATGCATCAATTACAGTAATACACATTTAGCAAAACAAAGAAATATATATAAAATGAACATGTGAAATTATATATAGTACACAAGTTTTAAAACGGCTCAGCCTACCCTCCGATGTTGGACTCGATCCAGCGGAGTGCCTCATTGGATGCTTGATGAAGCTTCTCAATGCCACCAGGGAAGCATCTGATTGGACAGTCATTCACAATGTGGCTCTTTGTTTGGGTGTCACTCGAAAAGCCCCACTTGTGCATGTTGTATTTGCACCTACCCTCTTCAGTCCGATATCTGTTTAACTGCACCCACACCTCCCTTGGTTGGTGGAAGCCTGGAACTGGAACTGTTGGATTGCCTAAAAAGTTCATGGTTTCGCGTTCTTGTAGCTTCCCACTCACGTTTCCACTCTGCGTCCTTGTCGAATCCTGTGGCTAGCATTTGGACTCCCATTTCATATGCTGGTCTTCTAGATTTGAGGCATTTCCAGGGCAGTGATAGCAAATCGTCATGAAGAAGGATCTCGTTGTTTCCAGAAACTTGCTGACAGAGGTTGTAAAGACCAGCCTATCGACGGAGGTCTGGTGGACAGATGTTTGAAAACAGTGGTAGTCAGCAAGTAGGTGTAGACTGTACCACTAATTACTCTCATAATTTAGTTCAGTTGGACGTCTACTTTCACTACGTGGGCGCTTCGGAGCCAAACTGGTGCACAATATTCTGCTGCAGAGTATACCAGATGGTCCTCGGAGGACTGATGTGGTTGCTCCCCATGTACTGCCTGCAAGCTATCTCACAAGGTTCACTCATGTTTGCATCTTCTTCGCCAAGTTGGAAAGGTGTTTTTTGTATGTTAAAGTTCTGTCCAGAGTGAGTCCCAGGTATTTTGGCCTTTCGTTGTTATATATAACGGGCAACTGCGAAAATAGTCGGTGTGGAAAGCAGGGACACATACGTTCTGAGTGTGCCCAGAGAAGGTTCATACAGGTGACAAGGTGTGATCAGACGCTCACTCCGAATCCGACAGTGGTCCCCATATCTTAAGTCATAACATCGTGCCGTGAACCAGCACACGGGACAGACGGACAGTGGCAGCTCACGGTGAACCACAGGAGGACGTTTTCACAGAGCTCCCACAGAGGTCGCTGGACACGCTGTCTTCGGTGGCGCTGGCGGCTCCTCCGAATACGACAGTTATGGACGTTAACAATTCGATGGAGCACGATTTCGAAGTCGGCCACGGTCATAAAGAGCCCATACTGACCTCCGATTCGTAGCTTGGCAACGGTAACAGCTATCACCAAAACACCGGAAGAAGTGCCGCCCTACGGTGGTGGTGATTGGTTTGTGGGGCGCTCAACTGCGCGGTCATCAGCACCCAACGGTAAAGAACGATAATAACATCCATAAGGGAATTCTCAGTCGTTTCCGTGTACAGACCAGCCGGGGAAACATATGAGGGTGAAGGAGCTGCACCTACTCAGTGTCCCGGTATAAGACCAGAAGAGTCCACAGAGTAAGACAGGCCACTTGAG
The DNA here is from genome assembly GCF_023897955.1 of Schistocerca gregaria. Lineage (NCBI taxonomy): Eukaryota > Metazoa > Arthropoda > Insecta > Orthoptera > Acrididae > Schistocerca > Schistocerca gregaria. Next base: position 389,519,375 of record NC_064922.1, read on the forward strand.
GGAACAGCGCTCGGCGATAGAAACACAGCAGCCTGTGTATGGAGGTATTAGCCAAAGTAAGGTGTCCTGTCTATGACGGTAGCCATGCAAGAAGCTCATCGGATCGTTCCGTTGACCTCAGTTGCATTCCGTCACCTGTGAAGATCAAGATGCTCAGTGCCATGTTAAGGGCTCTGCGGTCGTCGACACAGCGCTATTGCAGGAATTTCAGCAGCCTTACCCCCCCCTCCCCCCCTCTCCTCGGATTTTTACGGTTATGATATTTACTGTTCCCCGTGTGACCGGGTGACGAGAGAGGCGTTGGCACAGCGCTACTACTGAAGGAAGGAATACTTGCAGATAATGTGGAGTATTTATCTTCGGCCCGTGGTACGGCCGTTACCATACTCGGTGTGCGTTTGATCGATATATACGCACCATCAGGCTCTAGTACGACAAGGCAACGTGCCGAATTTTATGCCCACGAGGTTCGACCATTGTTCCGGGGACGATACGATGCATGTATAATCGGCGGAGATTTGGTGTGATCGACCGAAATTACCAACATCCTAATTACACACCAGCAAAGAACTTTGGGAAGCGGTCAACGGGATGGAGTTAGTCGATACATGGGACTTGAAGCAACGCAACCAACCGGGAATATACGTTTTTCACAAGCCACTCCGCGAGCTGTTAGGATCATATCTATGGTTCAAATGGCTCTGAACACTATGGGACTTAACATCTGAGGACATCAGTCCCCTAGAACTTAGAACTACTTAAACCTAACTAACCTAAGGACATCACACACATCCATGACCGAGGCAGGATTCGGACCTGCGACCGTAGCGGTCGCTCTTGCCAGACAGCAGGTATGGAGACGGAGGGGTAATTGGAAGATGAACATCTCCGATCTGCGTGATGCTGTTTGCCGCCGCGTGGTAGAGAACACATGTCACGTCTGCCTCCGCCGAAGAAATTCTTATGGCTCCATCCCGAATTGGTGGAACGATTGCGCGAAGCCACGGAAAGGAGGGTTCTCGATGGCAGCGCACGACCTCTGTCTTACTTTACGGCCCTCGGGGAACTGTTCACTCAACCGTTTTCACCGGATAATCAGACCGCCGTCTAACGAGTCAAGGCAAAACTGATACAAACTGCGACGGTATGGAGAGTGTGGATAGTGACATACGTGAGGTCGCAGGACTGCCTGCCCACATTATGTGATACGGGAAAGTCTAAGAACAGACAGGACGTTAATTCATGACGTCGACCTCGCCGATGGCCGTTGTTACAACACAAAGGGACGTAGCACAGACGTTCACAAATTATTCTAGCAGCTTCTATGGAACCGACGAGGAGGACCAAACGGTGCTGGAGAATGTATTTTACGAGATCCTAGACGTGACACATGCGAACGGATAACAAGACGTCTTATCCTAAATTACTACTGAGCAGCTGGAGGAAGCGATTATACAAAGTGCCTCCAACCAGTCCCAGCCTCTGACAGTTTCTCATTGGAATTTTACGGTGCCTTTGTGACCATTATGACACCGATATTGTTATGCATGTTTAATAAGCTTCTGAAGGAGGAACTTTCGGTTGACAGTGAATTCACGAAAGGTACCATGATCCCGATACCCAAGCCGCGTAGCGGCCAACGACCATGTGATTATCGCAAATTATTCTCCTTAATAGTGACTATAATATACTGGGCGCATACTGGGCAGTCGTATCGAAACGTCGTTGGCGGATGGCATACATACAGATCAGACCTGTCTCGGCAGGACAATTAATACCCATACAGCATTTGGGGGCTATCGTGACATCGTTGCCCTCGCGGCAGCATGTCGCCATAGATGTCGACCTGGCTTTTGATCGGGTGGATTATACGTACCTCGCGGCGGCGATGGATAGATTGGGTATCCCACCTTCACTGAATACTGTAGTAATGTGGTTGTTGCATAGTGCCAGATCAGCAGTGGTGATCAACGAATGAAGACGGAGTATTTTAAGATCCTAAGATCTGTCACACAGGGTTGCCCCTTGTCAGTCTTCCTGTATGCGATCGCCTTAGAACCGTGTCTCGCAGACCTTGGCTATCGACTTACTGGGATCTTCCTACAGCATCTGTCATTCAAATGTAGAGCATACGCAGATGATTATGCGTTTCTCGTCTGGGCTGAGGGTGAGACTCGATCCACAGTGGATTGGCTTCAGACGTATGGACTGGCAGCTGGCAGCGACATCAGGTTTGGAAAATCACAGTACATGCATGTGGGTTGTGGACTAGGACCAGGAAACCTTACGCTGTTTGGGCGTCCTCCTTCAATAGGAGACGGCGGAAACGGCTGCGGACAACTACCACCGGTTGTTGAGCAGAGTTCGCACATTTGTCACTCGTCTACCTTTATCTTGCTCTCATGATGTGCCACCTGACACTCTCTCCCTATGACACGCACGATCGCTAAGAGGATTCAGGCAGCTTTAGGGTACTATGTATGCTTGGGACAGATCTTTAAAGTACAGTGCTACACACTTACCCTCTCAGCACTATGGGATGCTGGCTTAGCCAGCGTCCATTAGAAGGTGCAGCCCATGGTTCTTAATCCCATGCACAAACGGTGGCGCAACAGGTATTCCCTCACGGGTTTGCTCATCAAAGAATTACTACTAACATCGCATCTTTCTCCTGTCAGTGCCGGACATATTAAGTCCCCGTTAACGTACGTTCATCGATGAACGTAGTTACTTTCGGGAGTCGTCCCGACCGCCGACTTCGAAGGACGAGTGCAATCTGCTAATTCGGCTCATCGTCCAGAACAAGGTGGAACGGAGACGTACTGCTGTTTATTGGAGAGTTGTGTGGCGCACGCTTTTCTACCCCCACCTTTGTACATCAGTCAGGCCGACGTGGTACATTATCGTGAACCGGGAGTATCCGACAAATGATGATAAGTACGCTATTGATTTGGTGGATTCGCCCATGTGTCCAACGATGCAGCATGCTTGACACGGACGACCACCGGCTGGTCTGCAGAGCAGCATTGGAGGTCTGGACTCTGGCAAGGAAAATCATAGCGTACATGCGGCGCACTATTCAGTCAGAAATCTCTTCCGCTATAGTGTTGTTTCCAGAGGAAACGTATTTCCCGAGTCATAAGACGATCGCGTTAGTGCGGGGTCACGATATGACGGTGCATTAAATGTACCGCGATGCAGATATAAACGTATTGGATTGCTGATAATACTTGCAAGACAGATGTACAAAACTGTTACCGTTAAACAAGTACAGGGATTGGTATGCACATTTCTTAGGATTGGTTTCAACGGATCCTCCAGATAATTGGGGCGTGTTGGGTGCGCAGAGATGAGCAATGGTAATGTCTTTTGTAGAACCTATAAAGTAAAGCGATCTGCTAAGGAAAACAGCGCTAGTAAAGCAGCCGGTAACACAGAACATGACATGTGCAGGGCATTTTAGTCATCGAATGTGGACCCACGCTGTCGTTGGTTTCCTGCTACGTCAGCGGTGTTCCTTCCAGAACAGTTGCAAACTTATCAGAAAATTCTAAGGTTACGCGAGTAATGAAGGTCCTTGTACCTCCTTCTTTTTATACCCAAAATGCTCGATGGCGATTTGTAAAGATGTTAGTCTCCTCAGTTGTTGTCCTTTTAAATCGCCAAATCACAAATAAGCGCCCATACTAGTAGTTTTCATAAATTTGTAGGATGCTTTTTCTCTGTCTTTCTGCTTCGAGGCTTATATTATTCTTTACACGACGGGAGACTTTCTATCTTACTTTTAGTTCCGGCCGAGTCAAGTCCATACTTGACACGCAGGGCAAAATGATATTTTTGTTCAAATGATATTTAGAAATTGGATTTCCGTATGACGTCCATATGACTTCATCTATAATTTCCAGCTTATTTCTTTTGAGTCAACGGACATCTCTGAACATAAATCACCTTAAAGCATAACTGAAATACAGTACACAACGTACCTTACAACAGTACCAAGTGCATGTCGTCGAATAAATATCATATGAGATTCCCATGAAACACGAGAAGCAATGCGCTTTGACGCCCGCCCGCCAAATTAGAACTAAATACGCCCGCACAAATTCGAAAACGTGCTGCCGCCGTTGGAAATGTAAAGGCATGCGCAAACTTAAACAGAAAAAAGGCATGTTGTGGATGCACATTAACGGAGAAATGTCGTGTACGCTCTCTTTCTGTGAAACATGTAAACTTTGTTCGCATTGTATTTTCTAAAAGAGCGTGGAAAACCGGCTGGAGTAGCAGACTAACTGTCGCTTAACCGCCATTCTGACTCGCAAGCTAGGGAAAACTACGTAGTTTAGAACGCACCTTCACCTGCATAATTTGATCCCCAAAGGTTTTGGCCCCCTGTAACTTGCTGAATCATTGAGAAATTACTTCCGTCTGTCGCATATCGGGGTCACCAGCCCGCAGTTGCACTTGTCGCCCATTGTGCGGTAGCCTACCAGTGTCTCAACAGTGGACCAGCTCCCGTCTCCAGCGCTTCCCCTTCCGCGATGTGAGGTAACTTCAACAACGTGCAGGGGAGGCACAAACTGCGGGCGCTATCTCTCACAACCCATGGCCCGCATGGCTCGCTAACATTACGACACACGCTGGAGAAACGTCGATATAGGCGGTCCTACAGCGGATTCTCTTGTGCTCCGGTCGTAGGTCGTATGGATACTGAGGTTTATGCGAATTCTTGCATAGTAACAATTAGGGGACTGCTTAAAAAACACTCGTGCGACCGATTTTACAACACTGTTCAGATATGGGGAACCCGTGTCAAGCAGATGTCACTGGCGATGTTGTACGTATGCAGTTCAGTGGTTTGCCCAGTATGGATGTAGATGTACGTAGAAGGGTTTTTTCCTGTCCCACTCACGTAAGGCGTAACGGACAAACAATTGCCTCAATGCTTTAACCATGACTTCGCATCGCCACAGCGGTGATATATAGGCGGTTTCGCAACATGTAGATTATTTAATGTCGGTTTTTAAAACTTTGTAACACCTATTTTGCGAGATAATTGACGTATATCTAAAAGCATCAATCAGTTGAGGTTGTCAGCTTTTCCGAGACGTTCTTCCGTGAGTCAAACATACCCGTGTACCATTCATATTGAACTTTCTTGTGTAAGATCAATTTTCCGTTTTAGTCATATCTCATACAGGTCCCGCACACCTGAACACGCGAGGGTTTAGTAAGCAACCTCATTTGTAGACTGATTGTACTTCCCAAGTGTTATACCAATGAACCGAAGTGTGTCACGTGCTTTACATATGACTCACCCCATATAATCGTTGCATTTCTCATGTTCCCTCAATGTGTTACAACCATATATACACTCCTAGAAATGGAAAAAAGAACACATTGACACCGGTGTGTCAGACCCACCATACTTGCTCCGGACATTGCGAGAGGGCTGTACAAGCAATGATCACACGCACAGCGGACACACCAGGAACCGCGGTGTTGGCCGTCAAATGGCGCTAGCTGCGCAGCATTTGTGCACCGCCGTCGTCAGTGTCAGCCAGTTTGCCGTGGCATACGGAGCTCCATCGCAGTCTTTAACACTGGTAGCATGGCGCGACAGCGTGGACGTGAACCGTATGTGCAGTTGACGGACTTTGAGCGAGGGCGTATAGTGGGCATGCGGGAGACCGGGTGGACGTACCGCCGAATTGCTCAACACGTGGGGGGTGAGGTCTCCACAGTACATCGATATTGTCGCCAGTGGTCGGCGGAAGGTGCACGTGCCCGTCGACCTGGGACCGCAGCGACGCACGGATGCACGCCAAGACCGTAGGATCCTACGCAGTGCCGTAGGAGACCGCACCGCCACTTCCCAGCAAATTAGGGACACTGTTGCTCCTGGGGTATCGGCGAGGACCATTCGCAACCGTCTCCATGCAGCTGGGCTACGGTCCCGCACACCGTTAGGCCGTCTTCCGCTCACGCCCCAACATCGTGCAGCCCGCCTCCAGTGGTGTCGCGACAGGCGTGAATGGAGGGACGAATGGAGACGTGTCGTCTTCAGAGATGAGAGTCGCTTCTGCCTTGGTGCCAATAATGGTCGTATGCGTCTTTGGCGCCGTGCAGGTGAGCGCCACAATCAGGACTGCATACGACCGAGGCACACAGGGCCAACACCCGGCATCATGGTGTGGGGAGCGATCTCCTACACTGGCCGTACACCTCTGGTGATCGTCGAGGGGACACTGAATAGTGCACGGTACATCCAAACCGTCATCGAAACCATCGTTCTACCATTCCTAGACCGGCAAGGGAACTTTCTGTTCCAACAGGACAATGCACGTCCGCATGTATCCCGTGCTACCCAACGTGCTCTAGAAGGTGTAAGTCAACTACCCTGGCCAGCAAGATCTCCGGCTCTGTCCCCCATTGAGCATGTTTGGGACTGGATGAAGCGTCGTCTCACGCGGTCTGCACGTCCAGCACGAAGGCTGGTCCAACTGAGGCGCCAGGTGGAAATGGCATGGCAAGCCGTTCCACAGGACTACATCCAGCATCTCTACGATCGTCTCCATGGGAGAATAGCAGCCTGCATTGCTGCGAAAGGTGGATATACACTGTACTAGTGCCGACATTGTGCATGCTCTGTTGCCTGTGTCTATGTACCTGTGGTTCTGTCAGTGTGATCATGTGATGTATCTGACCCCAGGAATGTGTCAATAAAGTTTCCCCATCCTGGGACAATGAATTCACGGTGTTCTTATTTCAATTTCCAGGAGTGTATGTATCATTTGACTGATTCCAGTTGCGATTTCTGTGATATTGTAGCCACACAATACTACTTACTTGCGTTTTTGTGAAGAGCACAATTTCATATTTATGAACAAGTAAAGCAAGTTGCCAGTCTTTGCTCCACTCTGAAGCCCGATCAAGACTAATTATGTGCAGCTTTTTCTAGACAGTAGTTCATTTCAGACCAAAGTTCGTGTCCAGACACTCATGGACGAGGCCGGAACTGAAATGAAAGACAACAAAGTAAAAATAGAAATACTGCACTCCGTTTTCAAATATTCTTTTACAAAGGAAAATGCAGGAATATTGCCCCAATTTAATTAGCGTAGCACTGAAAAGAAGAGTGAAATAAATTTCTGTATTAGTGGCGTTGAGAAACGGGCGAACTCGTTAAAACTGAAGAAAGCTCCAGGGTCAGATCAAATACCTATCACATTCTGCATTGAATCTGGGGCTGATTTAAGCTCATTTGTATCCGTTACACACGTGAATCCTTCGAATAAAACCCATGCACAGTACTTGGGATGAGACACATATCACAACCGACTACAAGAAAGGATCAGAAGTGATGCACAAAACTACCGTTGCAAAATTTTGACATATTTGTACAGGCTTAGAACATATGAGCTCAAGTCTGTAACGTCCCTGCAACACAAATACCACTCAATGTTATTCAGCAAGGAATCCGAAAACATCTACCATGTCCAATCCAACTCGCGTTTTACTCACAAGAAATCTTGAAAGCTATGGACGAGAGCAGTTTCAAATAGCGTTTGTCTATGAACCATACCTACGCTTATTACGAACGTATGGACTAACAAGCAGAATTTGTGTCTAGATTTAGGATTTTTTGGGGAGGGAGGACGCAGAAAGTTATCCCGAATGGAGAGTAAATTTAGATGTGTCTTAGAAAAGTGTGTTTTGACCCTTGATGTTCATGTTACATGTTAATGACTTTACATGCAATACTAATAGTAACTAGAAATTGTAACTAGAAACTTTTCGCAGATGTTACAGTTACGTATAATGAAGTTCTCTCTCAAAAAAAGCTGTACAGAGATTCGGTCGGATTTTGGTACAGTTTCAGATTTGAAGAGTGTTAACATACACTCCTGGAAATGGAAAAAAGAACACATTGACACCGGTGTGTCAGACCCACCATACTTGCTCCGGACACTGCGAGAGGGCTGTACAAGTAATGATCACACGCACGGCACAGCGGACACACCAGGAACCGCGGTGTTGGCCGTCGAATGGCGCTAGCTACGCAGCATTTGTGCACCGCCGCCGTCAGTGTCAGCCAGTTTGCCGTGGCATACGGAGCTCCATCGCAGTCTTTAACACCGGTAGCATGCCGCGACAGCGTGGACGTGAACCGTATGTGCAGTTGACGGACCTTGAGCGAGGTCGTATAGTGGGCATGCGGGAGGCCGGGTGGACGTACCGCCGAATTGATCAACACGTGTGGCGTGAGGTCTCCACAGTACATCGATGTTGTCGCCAGTGGTCGGCGGAAGGTGCACGTGCCCGTCGACCTGGGACCGGACCGCAGCGACGCACGGATGCACGCCAAGACCGTAGGATCCTCCGCAGTGCCGTAGGTGACCGCACCGCCACGGCCCAGCAAATTAGGGACACTGTTGCTCCTGGGGTATCGGCGAGGACCATTCGCAACCGTCTCCATGAAGCTGGGCTACGGTCCCGCACACCGTTAGGCCGTCTTCCGCTCACGCCCCAACATCGTACAGCCCGCCTCCAGTGGTGTCGCGACAGGCGTGAATGGAGGGACGAATGGAGACGTGTCGTCTTCAGCGATGAGAGTCGCTTCTGCCTTGGTGCCAATGATGGTCGTTTGCGTGTTTGGCGCCGTGCAGGTGAGCGCTACAATCAGGACTGCATACGACCGAGGCACACAGGGCCAACACCCGGCATCGTGGTGTGGGGAGCGATCTCCTACACTGGCCGTACACCTCTGGTGATCGTCGAGGGGACACTGAATAGTGCACGGTACATCCAAACCGTCATCGAACCCATCGTTCTACCATTACTAGACCGGCAAGGGAACTTGCTGTTCCAACAGGACAATGCACGTCCGCATGTATCCCGTGCCACCCAACGTGCTCTAGAAGGTGTAAGTCAACTACCCTGGCCAGCAAGATCTCCGGATCTGTCCCCCATTGAGCATGTTTGGGACTGGTTGAAGCGTCGTCTCACGCGGTCTGCACGTCCAGCACGAACGCTGGTCCAACTGAGGCGCCAGGTGGAAATGGCATGGCAAGCCGTTCCACAGGACTACATCCAGCATCTCTACGATCGTCTCCATGGGAGAATAGCAGCCTGCATTGCTGCGAAAGGTGGATATACACTGTACTAGTGCCGAAATTGTGCATGCTCTGTTGCCTGTGTGTATGTGCCTGTGGTTCTGTCAGTGTGATCATGTGATGTACCTGACCCCAGGAATGTGTCAATAAAGTTTCCCCTTCCTGGGACAATGAATTCACGGTGTTCTTATTTCAATTTCCAGGAGTGTATTTTTAATATAGCGAAGTGTAAAGCTGTGCATTTCACACACAAAAGACCGTGGTATCGTTTGATAACAATATCAACGTGTCGCAACTGGAATTGGTCAACTCATACAAATACCTCAGATTAATAATTTGTTGATGCGTGAATGTTCGCTCACGTAGTATCAATCGTAGGTAAGTTAGGTGGCTGACTTTGGTTCGTACAGGGAAATGGAAAGAGTCTGTCAAAGATGTTACCTATCACACATTCTAGAACGTTGATCAGGTCTCTGGAAACTGCCGAATGCGACTAACAGAGGATGTTGAATGTATACAAAGAAGGACAGTACGGCTGGTCACAAGTTTCTTTGACCGACGGGAGAGTGTCCCGGGATGCTGCAAAACCTGAGCTGACAAATGCCTGGAAGCAGATGCCAGATTTCGCACGAAAGCCCACATACAGAGTTTCCAGAACTAGCACTAAGTGATGAATCTAGGAATATATTATATCCCCTCATGTCTCGTTGTCGTAGGTGCTGTAAAGACAAAATTAAACTAACTACATGGCCCACAGAGGGTTTAAGAAATCATTCTTTCCGCACTCCAGTATGACTGGGACGGGAAATAGCACTGTAACTGATAAAATGTCAGTATTCTCTGCCATGCAATTCACTGACGTTTCCAGAGTGTGGTGTGGATGTAGACGAATTACGACATCATCTGCAAGAAGTCTGAGGCCACTGTTAATATTATATACAGGGTCAATAACATACAACATGAACATCAACGTTCCCAGCGCACTTCTCTGGAGCACAGCTGAAGTTATTTAATTTGTCGCTGACTTTCTGTCCAAGATAACATGCTGCGTTCTTCCTACTAAGAAATCCCCTGTCCAGTCACAAATTTAGCTTGATATCCCATACGAACCTACTTTCAATAATAAACATAGGTGTTATATGGAGCCGAAAGTTATTTGGAAAACAAGAAATACTCCTTATACTTGACTTGTCTGATTTATGGCTTTCAGGATATCATGTGAGAAAAATGCAAGTTCAGTTTCATATCATCTGTGGAATTCCTGGTGGAAAGCTGTAGGAGGTCATTCAGTCTGAGATACCTCGATACATTTGAGCTTAGAATAAGTTCTAAGATATACGAGATTGTGTACTATAGAATTATGATTTATCAGAATCTATGTCATATTGGGCCACTGGTAGCCATTTTGAGGGCGCTCACAACGTGAGGTACCAAATGCTATTGGTGTGTCTTAAAGCGCAATTTCACTACGGTTTTCTCGTTCCAGAGCAGTGGGAGGCCTTGAGAAGAGCTATAAACACGCATGATTTCTCCCTCTTTCTCAGTACTCACTGAAATAGGTGTCAAATTGCTATTCTGCTACAGAGAGCCTTCGAAGCTGACTGGAAAGCACCGTCTCAGTTCAGATTGTATTCCATTAACAACACGATACGGAAGTAATCGACAACAATGGATGAAGGACCATCACGGATGGAAGTGCAGCAGTGAGAGACTTATTTTATTTACGGAAGAGACGTGATACAGAGTCGAGCTTAACAACGTATGTCTACTCATTATCATCAACATTATAATCACATCATCAAATAGAGGTCACAACTGCCCCATAACATACTCAGCTACGGACACACAACAGGGTAAGGTCGGCCGGGGTCAGAAAATGAATCGGATCCATTTTCAAAATTTTCTTCTGACAGTCTCATACGAAGTTGTATAGGAAGTGTTGCCACATAGCGGTGACTGTTGGAACTCGGTATGTAAGTTGGAAAGTGGAAAACGTCAGGTGTGTTCGTTGTTGTGTTAAAGTTTGTGGAGGGCTGTGCTGTTTGTGGTAAGTTCTGAAAATATTCTAGTTTGTGAAATAGCTTTAGATTCAAATTAATTTATCCCTATAATTCGTTTAGTAATTTTTTAAGCACCGGTATTCGTTACACAAAAAAACTTTATATACTGCAGAAGGGGTGTGGTGTAACCGGCGTGTGAATATGCTTGCGCACTACCAATGTAGGAAAAAAAATTCTGGATTTCCACTGAACCGAATTAGTGCAGTGCGGGTGAAATGGCCAATACTTTTATTTCAGTTTATTGCAATTATTATGTTTTCGTTATGTATAATTTTTATATCGTTTTGTATTGCAGATGGGAAAATACAAAAGAAAAAATGTTTCTTTTTAGACCGAGGATGACACGTAAATTGCAATTACAGCTTACCGGGAGGGTAAAAGTCAGCACCAAACTACGGAATTGTTTGGAGTGTCGCATTCTGTCGTCAAAGATGACTGCAAAGTAGAAAAATTTTTCCAGCGAAGGTAAAATGTTGTCAAACAGTATTTAGTTAGGGGCAAGAAACAGAATTCGTTTCAAGAATTCTGCAGTTATGTACACGTGGCTTACCGATAGATTAAAATTAGGCAAGGAGGGCTGCCTACAAGTTCGCAGAATCCAACAAAATAATGCCTACCTTTCCGGACGCCAGCAAAATGCCACGTAAATAGTGGCTAAAAGGGTTCAGTCAACGAAAGCTAAATTTGCCTTTGGGAAAAGCGGAAGAGCTTTCCGTAACCAGATGCAATGATTTTAATAAGAGATGTGGCTGATTTCTTTCCCTGTTGAAGAAAACCACGGAAGATCTTGATTTACCGGAAAAACCTCAGCTGATTTATGATGCAAATGAATCAGGCTGCCAAACGAACGAAAAGCCCACAAGAAAAGTTCTTGTTAAAAAAGGAAGCAAAGCTGTTTACGCACAGACTTCAGTAGCAAAAGGAGAGCCTGTCTTATTGCGTTGTAAAATCGGTCGTGCAGCCGGTGTTTCTGGCGGCTTACTGATTGTAACCAATTTTTGGGGGTAAGAATCATTAAAGATCTTAGCTTGCGCTATTTCCGTAGGAAACATTATTCCAGCATATTTAAAGATACAAACGTTTACCTGTGTTTCGTGATGGTTCTCCGAATGGGTCCATGATGACTATGACAGATTCCGAATAAAGTAATGAAGAAGAATTCCTCAAATTACTGAAACATTTTAGTTTCGCCAGATTCCTGGGCACTGCATTTTACTTGTGGATGTTGACGTGACTCAAAAAACTTTACAAGCTCTCCAATTTTGAGAAGAAAATCACCTAAGTATGATATGCCTACCAAGCAACACAGCTCACCGAATGCAGCCATTATACAGGCAATTTTTAAGCCACTATCATATTACGACAATGAATGTATGAACTTCAATCGCAACACCAAAAGAGCAAGGAAGATCAAGAGACTCATATTTGGAAACAATTTCAATGCTGCATGGATGAGAGAATCAACACCAACGATTGTGGAAAATGGATTTCATTTAATTGGCGCTTTTCCGTTCAATGAAAACGCAGTGACTGAACATGAGTTCTCGCCGGTTTGTACATCGTCAAGCCAAGATAACTCGACAAAGAAAACTACATTTCAGGCTGTCTCCTCCCGCTAGGCCAGTTCATGAAGGCCTAACAATGACACCACTGAGTCGTCTGCTCCATTCCTCGACTCATTGCTGTCTTCAAGGAAGACTACAGCAAAATCTTCACACAGGAAACAGAAAGCACTACTTCTTACATCCTCATAAAATAAATGAAGAGAGAGAGGGTTGGAAAAAGAAATGAAAAATGTTTTCGTAGCCCAACAGTTTGAATAAACACTAATCACAGGCAACACTCACAGGATGGATCATCACAGCCCGGATCATCAAAATCCTGTGAAGAAACAAATGAATATACTGATACATTTTGTAAGCGCTGATAGATTAACTAACTATGGTGTTCCGGTGACAGCGACGCTTGGCGACTGGATTCAGTGTCAAGGCGATGTCAGTGAATGGTATTTTGTTGGTGCAGTTAGAAAGAAGCGATTTGCTTAAGGAAAATGTGTTTCAATTTTAATGTAATGTATATATCTTTGTATTGACGCTATTTGCTGGAAATTATGACCCGTTTCACCTTACTTGAAGAAGGCGAAGAGGATCACAGAGCTCATTCTTCTCGTTATTTTTGTGGAGCTATGAACATTTATGTAGTGTTACATATTAGAATTTGTAGGAAAAAGGAAGTAATTCTTAAGTATTTACAATGACAATTTGCTCACGTGAAAATGTGTTTTATTTAGACTTCAACAAATTTTGACCCTACTCAGCCGACCTAACCATAGTTCAATTAATACCTTGTTTCTGATAGATTTTTGTCCCAGAAACTGTTTAACATGGGTCAAAAGCTTCCTAAAAGTTTTTGAGTCTTAGGCACACAAGTAATTCCGCCCTACAGTTACATTCAGGTGGTTCATTATGTTATAACGAGATCTAAAGACAGGTTGTTCATTTCCTTCATTAAAAACCTCTTTTCTAATCATATGGTGATACTGAGCACACATTCGTTTATGAGAAGGAGATGACTGGTTTCTGGGAAACTGTAATTAAGAAAGCGGTTGAAACAAGAGTGTCGTGGAATTTCTTTAATCGGGAAAAGGGTCACGTAGTGAACTCCGCTTGGCTGCTTGGGTTGGAAGCACTAAGGCGGGACATCAAGTTACACCTAGATGGTAGACGGTTTGCAGCGGCTGAGTGCCGCTGTCCACATAAACAGAGAATCGGAACGGGCATTGAATTGTTCTGTACACTCACGAGCATTGGTATTTCTGTTCGAAGAAACCTTGCCCTTTAAGGATAACTATAAAGTGAGAATTCTGTAGCACTGAGCGAGGTGGTACAGTAACAAGCATGAGCTCAAATTCCTGCCTGGCCACCAAGATTTGGGTTTTCAGAGCTGTACTTATTTCATTGAGAGTGAATACTGGAGTGGTTCTTTTGAAAGGGTACGGCCTGTTTCCTTCCGCAACATTCTGTAATCGGTGCGTGTGCTTCACCTCTAATGACGTCATCGTTGATGAGACCTTAAACGCTAATCGTCCTGTCTTATTTTATTCGTTTATTTGGCAAAGTACAGCGCTGTACTCACGTTGTTTGCTGCGTATCATAGAAGTCAGACATACATCTTATAACTTTTTTTTCCAATAGCTCCGAAGGAACCGACGGAATTTCAATCTTTTTCCGGTGGACGTGTCACCAACAATAGTGCATCGTGCCCTTAGTCACTAAAACGCTGTCAATAAGTAAAAATTCGACTTAGAATTAGGTACACAGGAGGAAGACCAGGTACTGCACGTGCAGCGAAACGCACAGCGCCGTTGCTTGTCAAGCAGAGAGGGTGAACTGGTACTGCTCATCTTGAGTGTGGGTTTCTTGCGGTTTCCTGTACCCCTGCAGGCAAATACTGGGATAGTCCCCTAATTCCTACCCACTGTCAGAGAATCCGATACACATACGAGTAAAATCAGAAGAAATAATATGGGACTTTGAGTCCGTCTTGATGCAACCAATTTTGTTTATCTAATTCTTCAAACAAGTTTCTGCGAAATACCGCCATTATCAGTGGGTTTTTGTATTATATGTTGTAGTTTTTGGTCCCAGATTTCGTATGAATAATTTTATAATGTCTTTCTAAATTAAAGCCACTGCATAATTCATGTGTGTTGTTGCCGCTTTTTCGCCATAGAACTTGTCATGCGCTACAAATTAGTATGCGCATCATACAATCCCAAATTCTGTTTGCAATACCAAGACGTTTCAAGTTCTTATTTTCATATTTTGATAATGACGGCCGCTCAAGCGTCTCCAGATGACATGCTGTATGCTGAAAAGATTGTAACAAACGTAGAAATTATGCATTGACTTTATAGTAAAAAGGTACTATAAAATTATTCACACAATATCTGGAAGCAAACAGTACAATATACAATGTTTTTCCGTAACGTATTGCAACGATGCTAATTTTGCGAGTTCAAGAAAAAGAAACCTACTGGTGATGGCGGTATTTAGCCGAAGCTAAATGTTCAAATATGTGTGAAATCCTGAGGGACCAAACTGCTTAGGTCATCGGTCCTTAGACTTAGACCCTACTTAATCTAACTTAAACTAACCTATGCTAAGATCAACACACATACCCATGCCTGAGATAGGACTCTAACCTCAGGCGGAAGGGGGCGCGCACAATTCCATAACGTTTTACGCAGACTCGGACCAACAAAAAAAAAGTTCAAGTTACAATGACATAGAGCACAGTTTACACGATTCACAGAGCGATGGATACGCAATTTCCCTCCCTGAGTTACCGTGACAGCTGTGGCCTCAGGAAGGGCATCGAACTGCAAAGTTAAATAATAATATTAAATTTACCAAATCCTCAAAAAACTGACCTCTTACTAGACTTGATAAATGCTATTGCGGCCGTCATGAAAATAGGCACCTCAGGGTCATCTGATCGTCCTACAGCATTGCCAGCTAGTGTTATTTTCAAATGGCAGTAAAAATTAAGAAAAAATATTAGACATTTATTTTTAGTTCAGATCATGACAGAGTAATTTCAAAAAGAAAGTTATTGCCAGTTGCTACCGAAATAGAAATGTTACGAGAAATTTTGAAGAAAAATATTTTTTACTTAAACCAGTGGAAGAAATAGAACCAGTGACATTGTTCGACTTAAAATAATATATGAACATTCTCAAAATTTATCGATGCGTGTGATACATACTTTATTGTGAATATATGAAAGTATTCCGAGATAAAAAATTAAATACCGTAAGAGGTGTGAAACTGTTCCACCTGCGTATTGTAGCACTTTTCAGTGAGAAAGTTGTTAAGAAAACCATGAAATTAATTATGTTAACATCTAAGACAACGCTACTGTGTAGCGTCCCGTATGAGCACATTTTATTTACGAGAGACACCGTGCGCAACAGTGCGCGAGTACTTGTATGCCGCCGCCAGGAGTTTAGTTCCAACGGCGCACTTAAATCGCTTAAATGCGACGGAGGACATTCCGTACCTCCCGTAAACATCTTATCTGCAGCTTGTACGGAACTTTCGTCACTGCACCCATCACCCAAATTGCTGCTATATGCTGTACAATAGTAACTTCCGTAGAAGTGCTACAAAATATTCATAAATAATGCACAATATTTTTTTTTTGCTTACACTTTTTTTTCAATATCTCTTTACAGTCCTCCAATAAAGTCTCCCTGCGTCTGTATGACAGAATTCCAACGACTCTAAAGTTCTATTATTCCCTCCAGGTCACAACTTCTCTTCATCTGTCGAATGGCTCGGGTAACGGTGGTAGATAGCTCTTCCAGAGAAAAATAATGACGTCCATGCATAGATTTTTTTAATTTAGGAAATAAGTCGAGGTCTGGTGGATTCATGTCCGGGCTGTAGGGAGGATCCGGCAACACTCCCCGTCGGAATTCACGCAGTTTTTGCGCTACAGCATTACCAATATGCGGGCGAGCATTGTCGTGGAGAATGAGGGTCCCAGCCTCGAGCAATTGAGTTCGGGTTTTGTGTATTTTTCTGCGCAGGTTTTGCATGAATTTACGGTAATACACTGGAGGAGGCCGGGGAGGAAGATCAGTGTTTAACGTCCCGTCGACAACAAGGTCATTAGAGACAGAGCAGGCCGGCCGCGATGGTCTAGCGGTTCTAGGCGCTCAGTCCGGAACCGCGCGACTGCTACGGTCGCAGGTTCGAATCCTACCTCGGGCATGGATGTGTGTGATGTCCTTAGGTTAGTTAGGTTTAAGTAGTTCTAAGTTCTAGGGGACTTATGACCACAGCAGTTGAGTCCCATAGTGCTCAGAGCCATTTTTTAAAGAGAAAGCACAAACTTGTATTAGGGAAGGATGGGGAAGGAAATTGGTCGTGCCCTTTTAGAGGAACCATGCCTGCATTTGCCTGAAGAGATTTAGGGAAATCACGGAAACCTATATCAGGATAGCCGTCGTCCCCCCGAATGCGAGTCCAGTGTGCTAACCACTGAGCCGCTTCACTCGGTGATAATACACTGCTGTGACACTTGTTCCGCAAGGGACTATCAGTCATGATGATTCCTTGGTGACCATAAGCAAAAAAATCATAATTTGCTTGAGCTTTGATTGAGCGTGTCGAAATTTTTTTGGATGTGGAGAATCTGAAGCTCTCCACTTATTCGACTGTGATTTCAACTCTGGTTCAAAGTCTCTAATCCACGTTTCATCATTAGCAACAATTCGACAAAACAATCCTTGACCTTTACGGTCGAAACTTTGTTTGAGCGTAGTTGCAATGGCCAAGCATTTCTGCTTTTTTTTTTTTTTTTTTTTTTTTTTTTTTTTTTTTTTTAGCAGTCAAATAGTGTGGGACCCATCTTACAGAAATTTTCTCTCTTTTTCTAAACATTTCTCAGAATACGGAATACTGATGATGGGGGAATTCCCGTGGCTTCAGAGAGTTCCTTACAAGTCACACTGCGATCTCCTTCAGCAGGATCAGCCGTAAGTTTCACACTTAGTTCATATGTTGACGTTTTTGGTCTTCCTGGTCTTGGATTACCTTCTATGCCCATCCGACCACCACGAAAACGATTAATCCAACGTGAAATTGTACCATGATCCACTGGAAACTCACTGAAAACTTCGCTTATCGCACTGTGGATTTCTGTCGGGCTTTTGCCGTGTAAAATTTCGATGTTGATGTACGACTTCTGGTATTCAACACTCAGAGTACCCGAGACCCATACAAGGTCCATTCCTACCTTCGCCATTTTTTTGTGTTAAACAGCGAAAAATAGAAAACACGTGCTGCTTCCTGAAGCTCCTAACTACGCCTGACGCAATTTTCATTGTTGTTGCATCACACAGTCCACAGTAATACCAACCTGTGCATTATTTATGAAATGTCCCTCGTTTTGTGAAGTCCAAGTCTATTACAAGGCCACGGTCCTCGGAACACAGTAAGTTTATTTACACGAAACTTCGTTATTGCTCTTACAGTGTCTAAAAATGGTTCAAATGGCTCTGAGCACTATGGAACTTAACATCTGTGGTCATCAGACCCCTAGAACTGAGAACTACTTAAACCTAACTAACCTAAGGACATCATACACATCCATGCCCGAGGCAGGATTCGAAACTGCGACCGTAGCGGTCGCGCGGCTTCCGACTGAAGCGCCTAGAACCGCTCGGCCACATCGGCCGGCTTCCAGTGTCTCTGCATTCCATTAAAATTTTTTGTCCATCCTTACACTTTCTAAATCAGAAACCAAGTGTGCAGAGAAGACAAAGAAAAGAAATCTCTGAGCCAGAATAAATAATACTTTCGCGGAGATCACTCCGTATTTTTCTATCCGTCGGATACTCTCCTCTGTCGTAGTATCGACCTACAGTTCTACGCACTAATTTGCTTCCAAAATCGTTAAATTCCATAATTTACGCTTTCGTTTATATCCCTTTCTTGTAGAATAAAAACGGTGCTCTCATCTAGAGATTCTGCCGAAGTTACTGCACCGTTAATTTGGAATACTGTAGATCCAAAAACCACAAGGTCTTGTCATTTTATGAACTTGAGCGAAATTAATATTATTTCTGGCTTCTTCACTGTTGGCCGGATCAGTTAAAAGTCTTCAGTACGTTCGATACGATAATGTTAGGTTTTTTTAATGTCTTTACGCACACCGACCTGAGAAACACAACACTTAGGCCCATGATCCTGCATTTATCTTATTACCAGACACACGGAAGACTGAAACAGCACGTGAACACACGATATCGCAAGGAAAAGCAGAACATTTAGGTGGCGGTACCTGCTCTGTTAACAGTCCACATGCAGCACCAAAGCTAGAAGGTGGTCGGACTACAGGGATCGGTTGTGACCTTTTAACGGACACCTATGGAAAAGAGTGGTGGTCAAGAACTGTTTACTGCCGTCTCTCCTCTCGTCCATCAAACTCTGGTGACTCTAAGCCGGCAACTACAGTAGACAGTACTGCATTAGAAGTAATGCTAACAGTACAAAATGGAAAGGCTAAACGCAAAAGAATAAACAGAATGCTACTCATGGAATGGAGAAATGTCGGATGGAAATGGTCGTCTTCGTTTACTTACTTACCTCCACATTAGAGATTGGAAAGATGGCAGAACGATGAATTATCGACAAGTAGGTCCTGTTAAGCCACAGATTGTGTCTTAAATGGTGCAAGTGCAAATTTTCTTGTGAATTTCTTCACGATTCTCTCCAGAAGTAGGTAACAAAGTACTGACTCCATAAGAATACGACCTTGTGACGACGTTTGGATTTTGTAAATGCTCAAAAATTGCATGTCAATGTGAAATCAACTGTAGACTCTTTTCTGTTCATCTCTGTGTTCTTACAGACATCACTTTAGTTTATTGTAATATGGATTGCTTACGATGTAATAGTTATGTAAACAATCCGTTTGGGCTGCTCAAGCAGTGATAACTCGCGAGGCGTAGAAATTACACTAATTTTGTTTAACAGACATTTCATTGCTGTGTCAACAAACTTGTGCGAGTGTTCAGAATGTTGCAAGTTACACACAGAGTGCTAATGAACGGCGAAACATATTCGTAAAGGACGTGACCGTAGTCTTAGGAGGCTCCATTACATTGTCTCCTTTATAGCGGAAGTTTACAGCCGTAAAGGCTTAAACCTGTGAATGGCGTCGTGTTGACATTACAGTTTGATTACCACTGAACGAGAGAGGTGGCTGGAGAGATTTAGTCTTCACTTGACAACGTAGTTCGTAGCGTGCCTTCAGGTCGTAAAACCAACTCAGGGGGCAATGCGCCAGCAAACACTTTCTCAACTGAGATAAGCGAGAAAGGAATACTTTTTATGTCGCATTTATTGCCATCGACAACTTTCTGTGTCCTGCAGAGTGCCTTCATGATGTCCA
The DNA here is from genome assembly GCF_023897955.1 of Schistocerca gregaria. NCBI lineage: Eukaryota > Metazoa > Arthropoda > Insecta > Orthoptera > Acrididae > Schistocerca > Schistocerca gregaria. The sequence goes on from NC_064922.1 coordinate 389,539,512, forward strand.
GTGTAATAAAACTTTATTTACTGATATAAATTCCCTGTTTTGTTAACTAATTGCGACCTTCAATGCAAGATTCTGGCAGAATGTGATAATCAAATGTGTGTGAAATCTCATGGGACTTAACTGCTAAGGTCATCAGTCCCTAAGCTTACACACTACTTAACCTAAATTATCCTAAGGACAAACACATACACCCATGCCCGAGGGAGCACTCGAACCTCCGTCGGGACCAGCCGCACAGTCCATGACTGCAGCGCCTTAGACCGCTCGAATGTGATAATCCTTCAATAAAAAATAAATAAAAAACCTTGGAGATTAACGTCCCGTTGACGTCGAGATTATTGGAGTGGGAGGCATCTAACTTAGTTGTAAAGGGAATCATTGTGTGCTACTAAGGAATAACCCAAACAAAGCGGTCATCAGTTTTTTTCCTCCCTTGATTAATTAGTCCTCTGACTTGTTTGGTGCCGTCCAGCACGAATTCCTCTCCTGTACCAAACTTTTCATCTCAGAGCAACTCTTTGCAACCTACGCAGCAATTATTTGCTGGTGTTTTCAAGTGCCTGTCTTAGTGTACAGATTTTGCTCTCTACAGCTCCCTCTAGTACCATGGAAGTCATTCCCTGATGTCTTAACAGGTGTCCAGTCACACTGTCCCTTCTTCTTGTCACTGTTCCCCATATATTACTTTCCTCTCCGATTCTACACAGAACCTCCTCATTCTTTACTCCCAGGCCACCTACTGATCAACATTTAGCTGTAGCTCCACATGTCAAACCGCTTCGATTGTCTTCTGTTCCGGTTTTTCCATAGCCCATATTTTACTACCAGGCAATGCTGAGCTCCAAAAACGTACCTTCTGAGAATTTTCTACCTCAGATTAAGGTCAATGTTTGATACTAGCAGACTCTCTTGACCAGGAATGCCCTTTTCGTCCTTTCCGCCATTGCTAGTGTGCTTTTGATGTCCTCCTTGCTCCGTTAGTCATGGGTTGTTTTACTGCCTAGGTAGCAGAATTCCTTAACTTCGTCTACTTCATGACCATCAACCCTGATATTTAGTTTCTCACAGTTCTCATTTCTACTACTTCTCATTACTTTCGTCTTTCATCGGTTTACTCTCAATCTATTTTTTGTACTCATTAGCCGGCCGAAGTGGCCGAGCGGTTCTAGGCGCTATAGTCTGGAACCGCGCGACCGCTACCGTCGCAGGTTCGAATCCTGCCTCGGGTATTGATGTGTGTGATGGCCTTAGGTTAGTTAGGTTTAAGTAGTTCTAAGTTCTAGGGGGCTGATGACCTCAGTTGTTAAGTCCTATAGTGCTCAGAGCCATATGAACAATTTTTGGGCTTCTTCTATGTATAGATTGAATGTAGGGACAAAACACTGCATCCCTGTCTTACACTCTTTAATCCGAGCACTTCGTTCTTGGCCTTCCACTCCCTACTACCTCCTCTTGTTTCTTGTATGTGTTGTATATTACCCATATCTCCCTACAGCCTACCTCTGTTTTCCTCAGAAGTTTTAACATGTTGTACCATTTGAAATTATCAAACACTTTTGCCAGATCGACAAATCGTATGGATATGAGCGTTTGGCGTCATTGGCCGGTTGGCCGGGATGCCCCTTGCGGGGCAGGTCCGGCCGCTTTGGATATTACATTCGATGCCACACTGAGTGACCTGCGCTGCGGATGGGGATGAAATTATGATGAAGACAGCACAACACCAAGTCCCTGAGCGGAGAAAAGTCCCGACCCAGTCGGGAATAGAACCCGGGCTCGTAGGACGGCAACCCGTCACGCTGACCACTCAGCTATCGGGGCGGGCGACAAATCCTGTGAACGTGCCTTGATTTTTCTTTAGTTTTGATTACATTATTAACCACCATGTCGGAATTGCCTCTCTCATGCCTTTACCTTTCCTAAATCTGAACAGATCGTCATCTAAGAGATTCTCAATTTTGTTTTCCATTCTTTTGTGAGTTATTCTCGTCAGCAACTTGGGTGCATGAGCTGTTTAAGCTGATTGTGCGATAATTCTCTCACTTGACAGCTCTTGCAGTCTTCGGAAAAGCGGGGATGATATTTTTCTGAAAGTCACATGGTATTTTGCTCTGATTGTTGCCAGCATCATATTTAAAGTATCCGGGAAGCAGGTTGCTAGCCTTACTTGCAGTCAGGATGAACAGGCTCAGGTGGTGGGGTCATGTTACACGCATGGGAGAAGCAAGGTTACCCAAGGGACTCATGGGTTCAGCAGCAGAGGGTAGGAGGAATCGGGGCAGACCAAGGAGATGGAACCTGGGTTCGGTTAAGAATGATTTTGAAGTAATAGGTTTAACATCAGAAGAGGCACCAATGTTAGCACTGAATAGGGGACCATGGAGGAATTTTATAAAGGGGCCTATGCTCAAGACTGAACGCTGAAAGGCGTAATCAGTCTTAAATGATGATGATGATGATGAGTCAGATGGTATGTCGCCAGACTCATACATTCTACACACTTTTTTTATGCCACTTCCCCCATGATTTGAGAAATTGTTAAAGTATGTTATCTATACCTACCGCCTTATTTGATCTCAAATATTCCAAAGCTCTTTTAAATTTTGATTCAAATACTGAAGTCCCTATCTCTTCCATATCGACTCTAGTTTCTTCTTCTATTACATCAGACAAGTCTTCTCCCTCAAAGAGGCCTTGAATGTATTCTTTATTTCTTTACTTATTTATTTATTGTTCGGTGGGACCAAATTATGGAGAAGTCTCCATGGTCATGGAACGAGTCAATACATGAAATTATAACACGATTGTAGAAATAGATAAAATGAATATAAGAAACATATTCAGGCGACTAGTTGTAAGTTTAAATAAAGAGAATCAACAATATAACACTGGAATTTGCTTGATTTTTAGCTCTTCCAGGAGCTCCTCGACAGAATATAAGTAGTGAACCATGAGGAAACTCTTCAGTTTAGACTTAAAAGAGTTTGGGCTACTGCTAAGATTTTTGAGTTATTATGGTAGCTTATTGAAAATGGATGCAGCAGAATACTGCACTCCTTTCTGCACAAGAGTCAAGGAAGTGCCACATGCAGATTTGATTTCTGCCTAGTAGTAACTGAGTGAAAGCTGCTAACTCTTAGGAATAAGCTAATATTGCTAACAACAAACGACATTAAATAAAATATATACTGTGAGGGCAATGTCAGAATTCCCAGAATATTTAATAGGGGTCGACAAGAGGTTCTCGAACTTACACCATATATAGCTCGAACAGCCCGTTTTTGGGCCAAAAGCCCTTTTTGAATCAGAAGAATTACCCAAAAAAATAATACCATGTGACATAACCGTATGAAAATATGCGAAGTAGACTACTTTTCGTGTTGAACTGCCACTTATTTCAGATACTGTTATAATGGTAAATAAAGCAGCATTTAGTTTCTGAACAAGATCCTGAACATGGGCTTTCCATGACAGCTTACTATCTATCCGAATGCCTAGAAACTTGAAGTGTTCCGTCTCGCTTATAATATGCCCATTCTGTCTGATCAAAATGTCGGCTCTTGTTGAATTGTGAGTTAGAAACTGTAAAAACTGAGTCTTACTGTGAATTAGTATCAAATTATTTTCCAAAAGCCACGAACTTATTTCATGAACTACATTACTTGATACTGTTTCAATATTACACAGAAGATCCTCCACTACCAAGCTGGTGTCATCAGCAAACAGAAACACTTTTGAATCACCTGTAATACTAGAAGGCATATCATTCATATAAATAAGAAACAGCAGTGGCCCCAGCACTGAACCTTGGGGAACGCCCCACTTAACAGTGCCCCAATGGGACTGAACATCACTACCACTCTCAATATTGCGGAGAATTACCTTCTTCTTTCCGTTCTTAAAGTAAGAGGCGAACCAATTGTAAGTTACTCCCCTTATTCCATAATGGTCCAATTTCTGCGGTAATATTTTGTGGTCAACACAGTCAAAAGCCTTCGTTAAATCAAAGAAAACACCTAGCGTTCGCAACCTTTTATTTAAACCGTCCAAAACCTCACAGAGAAAAGAGAATACAGCATTTTTAGTTGTTAAACCATTTCTAAAACCAAACTGTACATTCGACAGCAAATTATGTGAATTTAAATGCTCCAGTAACCTTGTATATACAATATTCTCGATAACTTTAGCAAACACCGATGGCATAGAAATAGGTCTAAAATTGTCAACGTTATCCCTGTCTCTCTTTTTATAAAGTGGCTTCACTACCGAGTACTTTAATCGGTCAGGAAACTGACCACTCCTAAAGGAAAAGTTACAGATATGGCTAAGTACTGGGCTAACATACATATAACAATACTTCAGTATTCCGCTAGATACCCCACCATATCCATGAGAGTTCTTGGTCTTTAGTGATTTAATTATTAACTCAATCCCCCTCTTGTCAGTGTCATGGAGAAGCATTTCAGGTAACAGTCTCGGAACACTTTATTCTAAGAGCGCTATATGATTCCCTGTTGGGACTGGGTTTCTGTTTAGTTCACCTGCTATATTCAGAAAGTGATTATTCAATACTGTACATATATGCGATTTATCAGTAACACGGACATTCCCACTAAGCACTGATACTATATCCTCGACCTGTCTCTGCAGACCAGCTACTTCCTTTACGACTGACCATTGGTTTTAATTTTATCCTGAGACTTAGCTACTCTATCTGCTATTTTGATATAATTGCCACTTTGTTCTACAAGATATTCTTATCGCTCTAGTCAGCCACCAGGCTGCCTGTTTGTGCTAGTACCCTGTTTTGAACGTTCTAACGGAAAGCAACTTTCAAAGAGCACGAGAAAATTCTTGATAAAAGCATTATATTTATCGCCTACTGTATCAGCACTATAAACACCTTGCCACTCTTGTTCCTTGATAAGGTTTACAAAGGTCTCTACAGCAACTGGATCAGCTTTCCTACACAGTTGATAACTATATTTAACATGTGTCGCAGCACAAAAATCTTTTAGAGTTAAAATTTGTGCATCATGATCTGAAAGGCCATTCACCTTTTTGCTAACAGAATGCCCTTCTAGTAATGAGGAATGAACAAAAATGTTGTCTATGGTTGTTCTACTGTTCCCTTGCACTCTCGTTGGAAAGAATACGGTTTGCATAAGATTATATGAATTAAGTAGGTCTACCAGCATCCTTTTCCTTGCACAATCACTTATACAATTAATAGTGAAGTCACCACATGTAACTAACTTTTTGTATTTCCTATAAAGTGTACCAAGAACCTCCTCTAGCTTTAAAAATGTTGTGAAATCGGAGTCTGGGGATCTATAAATAACAATAGTTAGAAGTTTAGCTCCACTAAATTTAATCACACCTGCACAACATTCAAACACCTTTTCTCTCCTCTGCAATTAACAGTGGAATTATCATTTCTCTCTTAATGTTACCACGCTTGCTTTTAATTTCACTGAAAGCTGTATTTTTTTTTTTTATGGGCCGCGCGGTTAGGCTAGGCGCAAATTGAGACGCGTATAGCGCGTGTGGCGCGACGTGGCGTAGCGCGTGTTTTTGTAACTTCAAAAATGGTTCAAATGGCTCTGAGCACTATGGGACTCAACTGCTGTGGTCATTAGTCCCCTAGAACTTAGAACTACTTAAACCTAACTAACCTAAGGACATCACACACGTCCATGCCCGAGGCAGGATTCGAACCTGCGACCGTAGCAGTCGCACGGCTCCAGACTGCGCGCCTAGAACCGCGAGACCACCGCTTTTTGTAACTTCACAGGTTGAAATGGGCCCGCGCAAATTGCGACGCGACGCGACTGCGACGCGACACGCGCCTGCGCCAGGTCGCGCGGCGTTGTGGTTGAGGCACAGTTTCTCGCGCCACGCGTCGAGCTTGCCTCGCTAGCACCGTGGGAAATTTGAGGCAGGGAGCGAAAAGTAGCCCGGCCATATGCTCACATCGGAACGGCGCATATCAGCACTGGTAGTATCGCCAATAAGATAAATTTTGTCTTACTGTGTACTGAATTTTATTGCCTCTAAGTAGTGGTTCGTTTTTCGCCATTTAAACGCTCCAGCTTTCTTCGTTAGCCCGTTATGCTTTTCTGTTATTTATATCTGCATAGTTTTGTTTTGTTTTTCTTCTGTCAAGAAAAATGTATACTTCAGTAACTGATGAGCCATTGGCCGCTGGAATTGAACCATATGCCTCCGCGTTGTTTTGAGATCGCAAGAAGGGATAGAGGGTAGTGAATAAGGAAGAAAGGAATATTATAAAATCATGTGATTAAGAATCAAGGCAGGGAAGTAAGGCAAGGTTATATTGTCGCTGCCTAGTAAGCTAGCGTATCTGTACGATCTGTTACAAAAATTTAGAAAGGGATAATCTCCACAGGTTTGGTCCCTTTGTGCTTGTGGTAAAAAGCGTCCTAGATCTGAAGTACAGAAGTTTCGCTGTGATTACTCTGATATGGATGTAATAATGTAATACGACAGACTGTACTACATGCATGTGAACAACATATTTCCACTGCAGGCTAGAAACAGTCGAAAAGCAGTCACAAATAACAATGTATTAATTTGTTCGTCTTGATGAGAAAAAGCATTTCAATTGTTGCATGGACATTATCAGCATTAATAAACTAATCATACAACAACAGGCTACACAAATGAAGAACATGGTCGGTATTATTACGAAAGTAGGAATATCCTAAAATAGTGTTATGATTAGATATATTTAATTAGTTGAAATGTGATGCTGACAAGGCACATCTACTTTCATGACAATGTTTTTCCAACTCCTTCTCACAAGGCACACATGGATAGCTTGTGGATTCCTGTCGCAAGCATTATCCTTCGCCTCTGACAATACACTGACCATTGTGTTGTGTGACAGACCAATTGTTTATTTTTCTCAATAACAACTATTTAACTCGCGATCACGCGTCAGTTTGGCAAGCCCTAGGTGAGTAAACAGTACCTGGTATGTGCCTATTATTCCGCCTGAAGGAACTTTCGTCATTATTTTAATACTGCTCAGATCAAGAGAAGGAGTAAAATCCTTTGGTAAATTTCCATTCCAGTCGCTCAGTGTTAAAAATACGATGGGTTACGGGGATTCCACCAAAATTCCAACAGAATTGCCAATCTGTTTTTCTGTCAGTTGTTAATCTTTTCTCATTCGAAGCAGCATCACCATTTATGAGTAAAGGACACATTTCTCTTGGTGACTGGTTTAATTGTACTTCCTTTGTCACAATGTAATTTTCCCAACTCATCTCAGTGAGACAGAATTGCGAAACGGAGGGCCTCATTAAACAAGTAACTGGCAATCACAGAGTTCAATAGCTTACGAAAAACCTCGTAGTATCGGTTTGCAGTAACATAAAAGAAGAAATTTCATGTTTATTTTCATACTAGGAAGCTCTTTTTTCGCTAGCTGTCGATAACGTAAAAAATTACAGTCACTGGAGTGAAATAAATAAAAAAAGAAGGATAAGTAGTGACATATCGCAATAGACAAGAAAGTTCCGTGTGTTTAATTATTGGCAAAACACTCTCCTCTTTGGGTGCTATCATTCGCCAGACTTTCGTTTCGATGTCACGAGCGGTTTAGGAGATACGAGAGATCTTGCGAGTATTTCATTCTCGCGGACATGAGATCGGAAGTGAGCGCGCTACATGCAATCCGGTTTCTCGAGATCGGAGGCAGATAGAGATCTCCTCCCAAGTCTTAACAAAAATTCAACATGTTAGCTAAATTTTATACGCAGCAACATATGGTGTAATACGCATCAATCGCAAAATCATAGCGACCCCTAATTTTCGTTGCAAACTTTTTGAGTTTTGCGTAGTGTCTTACTAAAATGTGTACATAACAATAAGAATGGTCATTAGCGAGGTAATCAGCACTTCGTCACGAAGCTGACATATAACGCTACAAGTAAGGCAAAAATCAAATATTTTCAGTGAATAGTTTCTTTAAAATCGTTTGAGAAAGATAAGAGGTTGCGCGCGCTTCGGTTCAGTCAGCGCAGAGCGTCGCCAGTCGGCGCGTGCGAAGTACGGTGTACGCGTCGCAATATGCGCTGCACCCGCGCGACCCGTGCGGCACGTGCGCGTCGCGCTGTAGTGTCGTGTCACGTCACACGTGCTATACGCTTCTCAATTTGCGCCTAGCCTAAAGAGGCGCCTCCCGCCGGAGTTTAGAGTCCTGCCTCGGGCATGGGTGTGTATGTTGTCCTTAGCGCAAGTTAGTTTAAGTAGTGTGTAAGTTTAGTGACCGATGACCCCAGCAGTTTGGCCCTTAGGAATTCACACACATTTGAACATTTTTCTTTTTCCATGAAGCCATTTCGCCTTACCTTTTCTGTATTTCCTGTCTATTTCATCATTAAGCTATTTGTATTGCTGTATTCCTGAATTTCCGTGAATATTTTTGGACTTCCTTCTTTCATAGATCAGCTGAAGTGTTTGTTGTGTTACCTGTGGTTTTTTCGCAGTTACCCTCTTTGTATCTGTTTTTCTTTCCAGCATCTGTGACTGACCTTTTCAGAGATATCCACTCCTCTTCAATTGAACTGCCTACTGAGCTTTTCATTGTCGCAGCATCTATAGCCTCAGGAAACTTCAAGCATATCTCCACATTTGTTAATACTTCCGTATCTATGCGTATTGATTCGTCCTGACTAGTCTCTTAAACTTCAGTCTACTCTTCATTATTACTAAATTGTGATCTGCGTCTACATCTAGATTTACACAGACATTTCGCAGGCCAGAGTACGGTGCTTGGCGGAGTTTACCCTGTACAACTACTAGTCATTTCCTTTCCTGTTCCTCTCCCAAATAGAGCGACGCAAAAACGACTCTCTATATGCCTCCATATAAGCCGTAATTTCTCGTATTTTATCTTCGTGGTCCTTTCGCGCAATGCAGAATCGTTCGGCATTCAGCTTCAAATGCTGGTTCTCTATATTTTCTTAATTGTGTTTCTCGAAAAGAAAGTCACCTTCAAATGGTTCAAATGGCTCTGAGCACTATGGGAATTAACATCTGAGGTCATTAGTCCCCTAGAACTTAGATCTACTTAAACTTAACTAACCTAAGGACATCACACACATCCATGCCCGAAGCAGAATTCGAACATACGGCCGTAGCGATCGCGCGCTTCCAGACTGCAGCGCCTAGAACGGCTCGGCCACACCGGCCGGTGATATCGCCTTCCCTCCAAGGATTCCCATGAATTGTTGGAACATCTGCGTAACACTTACGTGTTGTTCGAAGCTAGCGGTAACAAATCTAGAAGCCCGTGTCTGAATTGTTTCGATGTCTTCCTTCAAACCGTCCTGGTACGGATCCAAAACACTCGAGTAGTACTCAAGAACAGGTCGTACCAGCTCCCTACATGCGGTGTCCTTTACAGGTGAACCACTCTTTCCTAAAATCCTCCTCTAAACATTCATGGTGGTGTTTGTTTGTTCTATATCGTGTCTCCCTACCACTTTCGCGCAACGACGCTCTGAGCGTGTTTTTTAGGGAATTGACTAGTTTGAACCTGGGACCTGTTGCTGGTAAGGAGACCCCAGACCACACATGACATGTAGAATTCAGAAGAGTTCAGTGAGACTAGCGATGATATAACCAAATACTTAATGATCTCAGCGTCAGCTCCACTGCATTCCCTGTAAAAGAATCTAAATACTAACTAAATTTAGTGGAAGGGGTTCAAGGCTTTCCTATTTTTAGTTAGCTGGTAAAATAACGTCGAAAAAGCAGTTAAGTATACCCTTGCAAATTTTATTCTACTTACAAAACATCGTTTATAAATTGCACTATTGATAAAAGGAAGTGTTTTAATACAGGATGGTAAAAACCATCTGCGTTCAACAAAAATGTGAACGAATATTCCCTGAATGGGTTTTCAAGTTCTACAATGGATCGATGGATGACCTACGCCATATCACATCTATAATCTAGGTTTAAATTAAGTTTCTCAAAAGAGCAAACTATCAAAATGGTCTACAGTGACCCTCAATTATCTTTAATTACTTATCTAACTTGTAGTAAATTACAGTGGCTGATGTGGCTTCTCAATAATTATATAATCATCGCGTTTCAGATTTTTAATTCAAGTGGCAAATGTGAACACCATGAGCTTTAATTAACGATCGACACTAGTATTACGCAAAAAGGGGGTGTAACAGATGAGACTTCTGCAGTTTTAAGTGAAGTCTTATGCACTCAAAAATGCGGCATCGCGTGCATTCATTACGTTGTCGGTGTTTAGGCAGCGTCAGGGCAGCAGTGGGCAGCACAGCTCCGCTCACCTCGCCATCTCGGAAGCAACTCTCCCTTCTCCTTACTACAATTTACCGAAGTTGGTTTAAAAAAACTATGTGGCTGTGTTTTCATCTGACCAATCAGGGTCTCAATGTTAACCTTAAGCTCCGCCTACAAAAATTCTGTCTATCCTATGAGAAACGTTATACTTTTCGTGGTGGGGCAATGTTTTTAAAGTTTGCAACGTAACAGAGACGCTAAAAACTCTCACGCTAAACTCTGCAGCTGGTGAGGTCCTTTTAGCGTTATCGTAATATCTATACTGTTCTTCTGGAGGGCTCTATCTTTTAACATGGGCTGGAGGATGGTCCTAATGTAACAGACACGCGAAAAAGTCTCACGCTATAACTTGCGGGTGGTAGTGGCCCTTTTTGTGTTATCGTAAGATCTATACTGTTTTTCTGGAGGGCACTAGCTTTTAACAGGGGCTGGGGGGGGGGGGGGTGGTCCTTGACATAACAGAGATGCGAAAAAGTCTCACGCTAAAACGTGTGCGGGTGGTAGTCTTAGAGGTAGGCTGCCGACGTGGGTGTCCAGTCCGTCCCTTATCGTAGGGCCTTCTAGCTTAACACGGTTCTGCTCTCGGCTTCTGTTCTCGTTTCTCCCCTCGAAACTGCGTCGGTCTCACGGAGGGAAGGTACGACATGCATTTAGGCCTTCTTGTGTTAGTCTGTGGTATTCCATTTGCTCACTCGTTACTCGTATTACTTTGGTTAATTTAATGTCACGATTTATTCGGAGCTATATGACATACTACTGGATTTGCTTATCATGTCAGGGTTTTCATGGAAGGTGTTGGATTTGCCTGACACCTTACACTCCCAATAACTTGAAGTCGACCATTCGCCTTCCACACCAAAGTTCTCACATGCTCGTTCAATCCCATATCGCTTTGTAACGTTACGGTCTGATATTTAAACGCCATGACTGTGTCAACCAGGGCACTAGTAGTGTTGCATCCGAACATTACAGATTTTATCTTCCTACTCAGCTGGGTTAACTCGCATTGTTCTGCATTTAGGACTAGCTGCCATTCATCACACCAACCGGAAGTTTTGTATATTCCTACATCTTTCTGCATCTGCTCTTGGGTACACCTTACGTTGTGAAATATAGACACATCAACCGTGATCAAACGTTATTCACGAGTTCAACAAGTAACAAAGCTTTTGAAACATTACTGCTGAACACCGTCTCGTGCCCATGTGACATCTCAATAAGAAAAACACCTGGTACGCGTTATTTAGTATGCGTTAGTTTTTAGTTTTTCATCTAGGCAGAAGTTTAAATATGCTGCTTGGAGTCGTCTTGCACGCAATGAAGACTAAAACGACCATCTTCTCGGAAAGCGTTACTAGTTCCCCGCCGGCCGGAGTGGCAGAACGGTTCTAGGCGCTGCAGTCTGGAACCGTGCGACCGCTACGGTCGCAGGTTCGAATCCTGCCTCGGGCATGGATCTTTGTGATGTCCTTAGGTTAGTTAGGGTTAATTAGTTCTACGTTCTAGGGGACTGATGACCTCAGAAGTTAAGTCCCATAGTGCTCAGAGCCATTTGAACCATTTGAACTAGTTCCCCCTACATTAAGAGATATAAACCGATCAGGTAGAACATTATGATAATATACCCAATAGCCGGATGTTCACCTTTGGCACAAATAACAGTGTGCGACTAGTCGTGGCCTGGAAGCAAGGAGGCCTGAGTAGGTCGCTGGTGGGAACTGGCACCTATCTGCACTCACAAGTCGCCTAACTCCCATAAATTCGGGTAGTGGGGCAATTAGCTCTGAAGCCACGTTCAATCACATCCCAGATGAGCCCGCCCGGCTAGCCGCGCAGTCTAATGCGCTGCTTCCCGAGCGGGAAGACGTGCCGGGCCCCGGCGGATTAGTGTCGAGGTCCGGTGTGCCGGCCAGCCTGTGGATGGCTTTTAAGGCGGTTTTTCATCTGCCTCCTCGTCCGCCACTGGTAGCTGAGTGGTCAGCGCGACGGAATGTCATACCTAACGGACCGGGTTCGATTCAGGGTTGGCTCGGAGATTTTCTCCGGTCAGGGACTGGGTGTTGTGTTGTCCTTATCATCATTTCATCCCCATCGACACGCAAGTTGCCGAGGTGGCGTCAACTCGAAAGACTTGCACCAGGCGAACGATCTACCCAACGGGAGGCCCTAGACCTACGGCATTTTCCATCTGCCACCGCGAATACGGGATGGTTCCCCTCATTCTGCCTCAGTTACACTATGTCGGCGATTGCTGCGCAAACGCTGTCTCCATGTATGCGTACACCATATTTGCACTAACACGCAAACATTTGGGGTTACACTCGTCTGGTATGAGACGTTCTCGGGGGAGGAGGAGGGGGGTCCACTGGCGTCCGAACCGCATAATAATCCTGGAGCCGGTGGTGGGGTGGGTGGACTGCTGTGGCCTGTTGTGGGGTTGTGAACCATTGAGGGCTTCGGTGGGACGAAGCCTCTCCGTCGTTCCTGGGTCCCGGATGCTATACACACACACCCCAGATGTGTTAGATCAGGTTCATATGTGGTGAGTTGGTGGGTCAGCACATGAGTTGGAATTCTTCACCTTGTTCCTCGAACCACTCTCTCACACTCGTGGCTTTGTGACATGGCGCATTATCTTCTCGAAAAATATCACTGCTATCGGAAAACATGATATTCATGAAGGGGTGTAAGTGATCTGCAGCCAGCGTACGATACTCCTTGGCCGTCATGATGCCTTGCACGAGCTCCACTCGACCCACGGACTCCCACATGAATGTTCTCCAGAGCATAATGGAGCCGCAGCCAGCTTGTTTCTATATCATGGAGTTGTTGCCCTGAAAGACGACGGATTCGCACCCTTCCATGGGCAAGATGAACTTCTTCATCTTCGGGATTCATCAGACCGTGCAGCTTTCTGTCACTGCGCCAACGTCCAGTGCAGATGTTCCCGGGCCCATTTCAGTCCTAGTTTACGATGTCGTGGTGTTAACATTGGCGCAAGCAAGGCTCGTCTGTTGCAGAGGCCTATCGTTAAGTGTGTTCGGTGAACTGTGTGCTCAGACACACCTGTAATCTGCCCAACATTAAAGTCTGAAATTCGTTCCGCCACAGTTCGCCGCCTGTCCTGTTTTACCAGTCTGCCCAGCTTACAAGGTCCGGAACCTGTAATGAGGGGTAGCTTCCCAAGCCCACGACGTCTGGATGTTTTTTTACCTTGCTTGAAGACACTCACCACAGCACTCCTCAAACACCCGACAAGTCGTGCAGTTTTCGCAGTGCTCGTGCTGGGCCGCCGGGCCATCAGGATCTGCCCTCAGTCAAACTCAGGCAGGTCGCGCTTTCCTCATTCTACACACGGACAGCACGATTACTGATACTACATGCACCGCGTGTGTGTCTGACCAGCGGTCTTTCCCCTTAAGTTGGTGTTGAAATTGGGTGGGCATATAATATCGATAGTCGGTCGGTGGTCATCATGTTCTGGCTGATCAATGTAGATTAATTTTAGTCAATCATTAACAGGAGATCACAATATTTACGTCGGTAAATTTATCATTACAATTTATAGGTAATTAATCTCGTGATAAATTATTTGCAATAAAGTTTTAATGTGTGTTTTGCAAACTCAGTGCGAATGGGTAGATGGAGGAGTCCGTAATTGAGCGGTCAAAGCGACTGACTGCATTGTGGAGAACCTGGATTCGACTCCCGGTGCGGCCAGGGATTTTTCCTTGGCGAGAAAATTGGAACGGAGTGCACTCACACTCGTGAGGCTATCGGAGGAGCTACTTGACCGAATAATAGCAGCTCCAGGTCACGAAAACTGACAATGATCGGGAGAGCGGTGTCCCGATCCCGTGCCGTCCATACCGCATCCAATGGCGCCACTGGGGGGGGGGGGGGGGGAGGATGACATTGCTATAGTTTACGATATGGGGAAGCTATTATTGATCATTGTCGATCGCTGTTCAATTTCGGAGAGTGATTTTATACCTCTTAATTGCCTTCCGGGCTACTGACGTCGTCACTTAAGCGAGGGTAAGGATAATAATTTTCAGAAGACATTTCGAAGTCTATAGGAGCTGGGTTATTTCTTATCGGCAGTTATAGGAGGGTGCAAGATTTCTTTCAGATCTTCCCGCATTAGAACACTGGGGAAAGTTCTCACTGTGCCCGTATTCATTCATTTTCTCGCAGCGCCGCGGAAAATTTACTGTTTATTAGTTGACAATATCCACGAGACTGTTCGAGGACGTTTTTGTTGCAAAGCAAGAAGTTCTAGTCAAATGGAGAAAGACCTATAAAGGATGAAAAATTGGACGATCTGGTGGATGACCCTCTGAACGTAACTAAATGTAACGTATTGAGTATAAACAAGCAAAGAGATCACATTCTACTCCATTATACTGCACTTACTAGATGAGGGTACCATTTGGAGTGCCCCCGGGAAGTGTGGTAAGTCCGCTGTTGTTTTCTATCTACATAAATGATCTTTTGGATAGGGTGGATAGGAATGTGCGGCTCTTTGCTGATGATGCTGTGGTGTAGGGGAAGGTGTCATCGTTGAGTGACTGTAGGAGGATATAACATGACTTGGACAGGATTTGTGATTGATGTAAAGAATGGCACCTAACTCTAAATATAGATAAATGTAAATTAATGCTGATGAATAGGAAAAAGAATCCCGTAATGTTTGAATACTCCATTAGTAGTGTAGCGCTTGACTCAGTCACGTCGATTAAATATTTGGGCGTAACATTGCAGAGCGATATAAAGTGGGACAAGCATATAATAGCAGTTGTGGGGAAGGCGGAGAGTTGTCTTCAGTTTATTGGTAGAATTTTGAGAAGATGTGGTTCATCTGTAAAGAAGACCGCTTATAAAACACTAATACGACCTATTCTTGAGTACTGCTCGAGCGTTTGGGATCTCCATCAGGTCGGATTGAGGGAGGACATAAGGAGCAATTCAGAGGGGGGGTGCTAGATTTGTTACTGGCAGGTTTGATGATCACGCGAGTGTTACGGAATTGCTTCAGGAACTCGGGTGGGAGTCTCTAGAGGAAAGGAGGCGTTCTTTTCGTGAATTGCTACTAAGGAAATTTAAAGAACCAGCATTTGAGGCTGACTGCAGTATAATTTTACTGCCGCCAACTTACATTTCGCGGAAAGACCACAAAAGATAAGATAAGAGAGATTAGGGCTCGTACAGAGGCATATAGGCAGTCATTTTTCCCTCGTTCTGTTTGGGAATGGAACAGGGAGAGAAGATACTACACTCCTGGAAATTGAAATAAGAACACCGTGAATTCATTGTCCCAGGAAGGGGAAACTTTATTGACACATTCCTGGGGTCAGATACATCACATGATCACACTGACAGAACCACAGGCACATAGACACAGGCAACAGAGCATGCACAATGTCGGCACTAGTACAGTGTATATCCACCTTTCGCAGCAATGCAGGTTGCTATTCTCCCATGGAGACGATCGTAGAGATGCTGGATGTAGTCCTGTGGAACGGCTTGCCATGCCATTTCCACCTGGCGCCTCAGTTGGACCAGCGATCGTGCTGGACGTGCAGACCGCGTGAGATGACGCTTCATCCAGTCCCAAACATGCTCAATGGGGGACAGATCCGGAGATCTTGCTGGCCAGGGTAGTTGACTTACACCTTCTAGAGCACGTTGGGTGGCACGGGATACATGCAGACGTGCATTGTCCTGTTGGAACAGCAAGTTCCCTTGCCGGTCTAGGAATGGTAGAACGATGGATTCGATGACGGTTTGGATGTACCGTGCACTATTTAGTGTCCTCTCGACGATCACCAGAGGTGTACGGCCAGTGTAGGAGATCGCTCCCCACACCATGATGCCGTGTGTTGGCCCTGTGTGCCTCGGTCGTATGCAGTCCTGATTGTGGCGCTCACCTGCACGGCACCAAACACGCATACGACCATCATTGGTACCAAGGCAGAAGCGACTCTCATCGCTGAAGACGACACGTCTCCATTCGTCCCTCCATTCACGCCTGTCGCGACACCACTGGAGGCGGGCTGCACGATGTTGGGGCGTGAGCGGAAGAATGCCTAACGGTGTGCGGGACTGTAGCCCAGCTTCATGGAGGCGGTTGCGAATGGTCCTCACCGATACCCCAGGAGCAACAGTGTCCCTAATTTGCTGGGAAGTGGCGGTGCGGTCCCCTACGGCACTGCGTAGGATCCTACGGTCTTGACGTGCATCCTAGCGTCGCTGCGGTCCGGTCCCAGGTCGACGGGCACGTGCACCTTCCGCCGACCACTGGCGACAACATCAATATACTGTGGAGACCTTACGCCCCACGTGTTGAGCAATTCGGCGGTACGTCCACCCAGCCTCCCGCATGGTCACTATGGTCACTATACGCCCTCGCTCAAAGTCCGTCAACTGCACATACGGTTCACGTCCACACTGTCACGGTATGCTACCAGTGTTAAAGACTGCGATGGAGCTCCGTTTGCCACGGCAAACTAGCTGACACTGACGGCGGCGGTGCACAAATGCTGCGCAGCTAGCGCCATTCGACGGCCAACACCGCGGTTCCTGGTGTGTCCGCTGTGCCGTGCGTGTGATCATTGCTTGTACAGCCCTCTCGCAGTGTCCGGAGCAAGTATGGTGGGTCTGACACACCAGTGTCAATGTGTTCTTTTTTCCATTTCCAGGAGTGTAGTTGTGTACGAGGTATCCTCCGCCCGCACCGTACGGTGGATTGCGGAGTATGTATGTAGAAGTAGATGTACGATTAATAGAAGAAATAGAGAAGATTCATCCACGAGGTGGTCATATCATCAAGGACGGTTTAGTCGTTCAGAGAGTGTTGCGGATTTAACAAATTACAGTGACAGACGCCACAAGACAGGCTCAATGTTAGCAATATTTTTTTCTGTAGGTCCTTTATCATTTTTATTATATTTCTTGAGAATAATCATTGAGAAGTTTATTGTTGAAATTCCGAGAGCGTACATTCCAAGAAGACTGGGTGAAGACAATACTGCCGTGCACAGAGGACTATAAAATCAAAGAAATTAGAGCTCGTATGAGACTTCTAGACAGCTTTTCTTGGAAAGTGCAGTTCGTGAATGTAAAATGGGAAGGGCACGGCGAGGGGGGGGGGGGGGGCAGTGAACCTAGAAGTATATAGTGACCCGAAAGTTCATTTGAAAATGCACTGCTTCATGGAATAATCTAAGCAGAGAAATAAAAATTGACACACATGCCTGAAATGACATGAGGTTTTATTGAAACCGAAAACGAGAGCAAAAACTGGCCAACAAATGGCGCTGACCAGCAACACGCCAGGGGCATCGCATGAGAATCGCGTATAAATTGAGCTGCAGTGAGCGGTGGAATCAATTCATCCCTAGCCTGGCTGATAAACAGTTTCTGAAAGATATGACTTTTATGTGGAATGGCGCCCCAACACATATTGCTACACTTGCGAAAGATCTCATGCGCACATCTAATAGGGATCACGTTGTAAGCACCACGTAAGTTGTTCTTGAGCTCCCAGATCTACAATTACATCGACACTCCACAAACCATCGTGAGGTGCATGGCAGAGGGTACGTCCCATTGTACCGGTTATTAGTGTTTCTTCCTGTTCCATCCACGTGTGGAGCGCGAGAAGAATGATTGTTTGAATGCCTCTGTGCAAGCAGTAATTATTCTAATCTTATCGTCCCGATCCCCTTTGAAAGATACGTAGGGGGTTGTAGTATAACCCTAGAGTAATCATTTAGAGCCGATTCTTGAAACTTTGTTAATAGACTTTCTCGTGATTGTTTACGTATGTCTTCAAGAGTCTGCCAGTATAGTTCTTTCAGTATCTCTGTGACACTCCCTCACAGATTAAAAAAAATCTGTGACAATTATTGTTGCACTTCTCTGTATACGTTCAGTATCCTCTGTTAATCGTATCTGGTATGGGTACCATAGAAGCTGTCCGTGTGATTACTGGTTGTGGGGTTACCTGGAGCTCCAATCTACTGCGATCGCCTCATTAGGGATGCTAAAAGGCAATATCCTGCGGCAATTGCTCGCCATACCTACTGCTATGCGGTACAGTGCTGTTCACAAAATTGTCCCTCGACTATAGGTATTTTTAATTAATGACGGCCGACATGTTCAGCATTAGTTATTAAGAGTATCCTCTTTGCTAAAAATCAACTGTGATGCTAGTTATAGCTTTCTTATCATATTGACCGCCATCTGTTGATCATTTTGTGCACTTTTTTCGTTTCAATAAAACTCTGTGTCATTTCAAGCACGTGTGTCAATTTGTATGTCTCAGACTACATTATTCCGCGAAACGTTGAATTTTCAAATGTTAATGAACTTTTGAGTCACTGTACACGCAGGTCACACACAGTAAAGTGGCTTGTGGATTATTAATAATGATGTCCGCTAGTCTTAGACTCATCAGTGTTTATTACTGTAGGTCCCTTCCCATTTTTCTTACTGTCGTTCTTAAGTTCCTTGGGTTAAAGGTAGTGATTTTTTTTTATGAATTGTTGGAATTAATGAATTTATAATTAACAAAACAAGTTGTGTTACTTACCTACTTTAGCACAAACTGATTAAAATATGGCGCCGCCCGCTGTGGTCGAGCGGTTCTAGGCGCTTCAGTCCGGAACCACGCGGCTGCTACTGTCGCAGGTTCGAATCCTGCCTCGGGCATGGATGTGTGTGATGTCCTTAGGTTAGTTAGGTTTAAGTAGTTCTAATTTCTAGGGGACTGATGACCTCAGATGTTAAGTCCCATAGTGCTTAGAGCCATTTGAACAAAAAAATATGGCACTGAGTTTATAAGAAAGATTATTTTGACTGTTTTTGAAACGGTATTACTGTATGTACTCCAGCAAATTATTCGCCTCTGCTTGCTTAAAAAACGGTGTCTGCGTGTGCCACAGTATATTCCTTTCTCCTCTTTGCTACAAAGTAAAAACAACGAGAAGCTTAAAGTAGCTCGTTTTGTATTAGTTGAGCATATTCTCCCTTGCATGCTAGAGAAAAGAAAAGATGTAAATAATATCCACCTCTTCGCTTTGTTGTCAACTACCGGATGTTGTGGTAGATATTATCACGCCTTGACGGCAACTGTAGATATCTCTGATGATGAGATGTTGTGGCTTGTTTCCGACAGTGTAACCATTATACCTCTTGGTGATCGTAGCTGGCTGGTGTATTACATCAGCAGCGATAACGCGTGGATGTTGTAAGCGCATGAGTTGTTTAGCTTTTAGGTATACCCATTTAATCTCTCACTGGTTTGTGGTGAGTGCAAACAGATCGGTAACATGTTCACAGAGAATCGCTTCAATGTCAGAGGGGCGTATTATTTAATTCGTACCAAAATGAAAAACGATTTTTTTTTACTTTTGTTAAACCAAGGTATTTTGAGACAGACGGTTGGTAGTGCTTGTTGTTAACAATCTTTTTCAAATTCTATTTGGCGTCGGCCAATGCATATGGTAAGTGGTGATTCAACTTCATTTCGTTCTTCAGTTTTACTTTCTCTGTTTATCATAGGCGAAAGTCTTTTCACAGCTGTTAGTATGAAGTAGCTATAAAACGGGTTTTTTTTTGTGTAACAGTTGGTAGCAACCACTGAGTTTTCGTTGAAATAGTGAGATGTGCGCAGAGTCTGTTTTTAGTGGCTGCTTTTGCGTAGTGCAAACCATGAAAATATTTGCTATCATAATATATTACTAATGACAACTAATGACTACTAACAATGGGTGAACAATAATAGAAATGGACAGAACAACAAAAATGGATGTTGTTGATAAAAATGATCTAATAAATACTAGAGTCTATTAAAAAAATGATAATTGATATTACTTTCGAAAAAATAATTTAAAGTCATTACTAAAATGTCGTCAAGGAGGTAGGCACTTTAACACTCTGCCGTCCGGCGACACCATAGTGGTGTCGTGTGCGTAGTATGGCTCAGTGGTCGGCGACACCACGGTGGTGTCGTGTGCATAGTACCGCGCAGTGGCCGGCGACAGCACTTAGTATCTTTTGCATTCTGTTTTGTTTAGCTAACAGTAAGTTAAACACGTCATGGCAGACGAAAGAGATGATACGATTATTTACGATGAAAGCGCGGACCAAAACATGGAGGTCGCCACTACATCGTGTACGTCTCCTCAGGATCCGGCTGACAGACTTTACGGTCACATAATGCTACGCCAACTAATAGGCCTACGTATTTCCGAAACAAATAATCGAAAACGAAGAAACTGCTATGTATGTTCCAAAAACAAAAGAAAGGAACAACAAACTTAATGTGCAAGTCTTGTGCAGTTGCGTTACATCTTGGAGGCTATTTTGCTTGCATATCATATGAAAGAGAAATACCAAGTACCAAAGACAATGTTAATAAACAAATATATGAAACAAACAAATTTTGTATTTATTTACGTGTGTATATCATCGAAATTTTATGAAAGTAGGGGATCAGGGTTGAGAACTTATGAGAACTATTGATGAGATTAGTAAAACGAAACAATTTATAATCTTCCGATAATGTCAAGAACGGCCGGCGACAAGCCAAGTAATCCGAATTGCGCTGCCGGCGCCATCGAATAAATTTGTACGCACGTGCGGACGGTAAAGTCTAACTGCACCGTCACAGTGCATATAAGCGGTAGTGAAATCCGTCATGAATAGTCCACCACAATTCGAGAAGATCAGTGATATCCCTACCTACAACACTTCAGGGAAAAATGACCTTTATTATACATGATTAAAGCTGTCAATGACTCAGAAAGGAGTTTAGTATGCTGCAGCAAAAACTGGCCAATAACATATAATACCTGACAGGTAACAAAACAAGTTTTAAATCTAAAAATCATTTCTCCTGGATAATTCCCTCTCCTCCACTGACGAATTTCTACATAAAAATTGGTAGCCAGTAAAACGAACGTATTTTTAAGTGCAGTTGTATGACTAGGACTAAAATGATGTGTTCTACAATGTTAACACTAATCATGTATACATATCATGAAAACTGAGTTGTTCTATATAATTTCAGTGAAATGTGTAGCATGTAACTAACTAGGTACCTGACAATTTCATTTTCTCGCTCAGGAGTTATCCACAAGTTGGGAACAATTCCCTAGGTGCTTAGAGCGGTACGCATGTCATTGGTAAGCGATCATTTTGCTTGACGGCACGTAGCATGTAATAGTCTTGGAATGCTTTGTGGACGTGTGATCATTAAGTAATAGTGAAGAGTCTACGAAGACTCTTCCAAAGTGGAATAAAATAAGGAGATCCATTACCAATGATATTTGCATCACTCCAAGCAGTGACATATTTAACGGGCGAGGAGTGATTCTGTACTGCCTTTATTTATTCTGTTCTGATTTTAATGTCTCACATCACATATTAAGTTTCCTCTTGTGATAGCACTATTCACTCAATTTCAGTTACCTTCAACGAACAAATATCTTGTGACATAATGCGTCAATAACTATTCCATTCATTTTGTTACAGGTTATGTCGTTCCTATGTCAAGTAGAAAATTACGTTTTGGGAAATCTGTACTTCCAAATACACTATGGTGTAATGGTGTATACTAGTTTAGGTGCTTTTGTACGTTACCCCTTACTTTTCTTAAAGGTGTAACAGGCTAAAATTAGGTTAAGTAAACCAGACAAAACATTAGTCATCCCCAGAAGGCAACACGTCCTCTAACCTTGATAATAACCTCAATACGGGAAGAAAGAAAGTCCTTAAGTTTACTCAGATATGTCATATCCAGCTGAATCCAATCATTGGTGGTTAAATCCCACAGAGATAATAAACCGCTGTTTCCCTTCATTGCTACGTTTCAATTGCTGTTCCAAATAGTTGCAGGCATTTTCTGCCGTATTAACATGCCATGATTAGGCGAGTCACTTGAGATCCGATAGGATTCCCGAGTATTCGTCAAACCAGGAACGTGTCTGTGAAGCCCTGAGAAAACGCGTGTTCTCCTTTTCGAAGATGGAAGTGTACACAGCATACTGATCTTGAACGTTTCAACTAAAGGGTCACACATCGTCACCGAGGATGTGGAAATAATCTCTAGTTCATGTTCGCAACAACCTTTATAAATAGGCCCGACTCGCAAACGATCACAGAACCGCCTTCAGCCTGAACAACACCCTTCAGTCACTGCAGGTTATATTCGTTATTGGATTATCGGCACACTCGACGCATTGTGTCATTTAAAAAAGGCAAAAATCTGGATTCATCCGACCACTGTACACGCGTCTAGCCAACTACTGTTTAGTCCGGTATTTTTGGCCCATTAAAGGCGTATAGCTTTATGTAGCACTGTAACCAATGGCCTTTTGCGAGGCAACTGACTCCAAATGTCCATTTCCTGTAGTTCACTTCGAAAGGTACAATAGGAAACTGGTTGAGATGAATCAGCATTACCTGATAGCAGCAATTCCCTTCGCCTCTGAAGCCGATTGTCAGGGACACATTCCAGCAACATAGCCAGCAGCAATCTCTGGAGGCCGAGACGCTGGCTCCGTGTCTAATTAGTGACGCAAGCATCGCCTCATGGAAGGAAGAAGGAAAGAAGATTGGGTTTAACGTCCCGTCGACATCGGGGTCATAGATACGGAGCACAAGCTCGGATGGTGTCAAGGATGGGGAAGTAAATTGGCCGTGCCCTTTCGAGGGAGCCATCGCAGCATTTGCCTACAGCGATTTAGGGAAATTACGGAAAACCTAAATCTGGATGGCCGGACGCGTGTTTGAACGGTCGCACACTCGATTGGGAGTCCAGTTTGCTAATCACTGCGCCACCACGCTCGGTTATAGCCTCATGTTACTGGCGTATTATGTACGTACAGCAACTACTGACTCAGTCTCTGTGAGGGTATCAGATTAATGACCTAAAAGTTATGGATTCAATTCTCAGACAGTGCAAGGACTTGCCTAACACTTAACAGTGATATGACCAACCGTGAGGTAATACAGGTCAGCCACGTAAACAGAGATATGAGTTGCTTTCGACTGAAACGAACTCTCATATCCGTGTCGTATCTGTTGATGAAGTTGTGAGATGGGGACACACAAATCATGCCTACGCCTGAATAGGAGGGAGAAGAACAGATTAACCAGGCATACCGCAGAAAGTGTAAGAGGGGGTAAGAGGTAGGGGTGGTGTACATGCACACAAGATATAATCCTTGTAATTACTGAGTCAAAGGGTACCATTTTTCAGATTACCGTCAGGTTATAGACATACTATCTTGAAAAAAGATAGAACAGTAAACGACCACAGTTATTTAATAGTATCCAGAAAAGTAAAATTCATTTGTTTCTTCACAACATCAGAGGGCTGAAAAAACAAGATAGATGAACTTTTTGTACTTCTAGAACATGTGTAAATCCTGAAGCGACAGATGTTCTATGCCTCTCTGCACTCCTTGTAACCACAACGATGGAGAAGTTCAATATCAGGGATTAAAGACTAGCATCATCTTCATGAAAAGTTAACATGGAAAAAGGAGGAGTTGCAACATACGTAAGAGTTGGACACAGTCAGCAACTTAGAAAGTAGCAGTTTTCGTGTAGATCAGAATCTAGAGTCGCGTACTTCTGAGTTGTTAATTCAGAATACTTCTGTGGTAATTGAAACTAGGAAACTTTCAGCTGTTTGTGAGAAATCTTGATGGAATTATTCAGGTGCCTGTCAGACAAGAAGCAATAGTTAGTAGTTTGATGATATTTCAAAGTCGATCTCTTAATAGATAAATTGCAATCATGAGCGTTTAAGTTCAATTTTAGTAGCTAATTTTCCAACTCGTGTGCAGCAAGATAGCAGGACCCTGGTCAATGACATTCTTGTAGACAGTGTTCAGTTTGACGCAGCTAATGTGTATCTAATTGTTAGTGGTCTGTCTGATCATGATGCAAAGTTAATAAAAATAAACATTGCATCTTACACACGTGTGGCAGGTTCATAAAAAGCAGTACCGCTTATTAATGAGAGTACGATACAGTGCTTTAACAGTAAGCTAAAACAAGCGTCAGGGGATATCTCATATACAGGGTGTATTAGTCCTTTTCGATCAGATTGAAACACGTGATAATGGGCCTACAACTGATTATACTGAGATAGGCAACCAGTGGTCGGAAATCCATATTTATTGCGTTCCGGACATACACAGCATACACCGCACAACAACGACGTAACTCGAAATAACTGTTCAAAGTGGCTACTGCCAGTTTCAATGCAAGCAGGGCAACGGTCCATGAAGCTCTACCACATTCTCTCAAAGATCCCTGGTATCTGTTGTAATAGGCAGCTTGGAACCTAGCAAGCGGGTCTTCATCCATTTCTTCGGGTGTTTTCGTACACCAACGTATTGAAGTAACCCAAGAGGAGAAAGTCAAGACTTGTGAGACCCGGCAATCGCCTAGCCATGGAGCAGGACCTTCCCTTCCAAGCCAGCGATGACGGCAATTGTTTTCCAGGTGCTTGCATACATCAACATTGAAGTGGGTTGGTGCACCGTCGTGTTGAAACCACTTCATTTCGCGTACAACAAAAGGTACGGTCTCCAAGAACTGTGGCAGCACATCGAGCAGGAACACCAGGTAACGTGACCACTCAAACTGGGAGACAACAAATAAGGTCCTATTAGATGATCTTCGACAATGTCCGTCCATACCCTGACAGAGAATCGTTGTTGGTGGCCATCGTTTTGGGTGGCGTGGGAATTGTCCTCATTCCAGATATGGCTGCTGAAGACACAATCATGGGTGAATGAGGCCTCACCCGTGAACAATGTAAATTCTACGACGTTCGGCACTACAGCATTGCAGTGGATAATCCATTGACAGAAGTTAACGCAGGGCTCTAAATCCTGTGGTGCCAGTGCTTGCAAACTTTCTTTATGCTAGGGGTGTAATACCTGTTCCACCTACACACTCAACACCGTACCCTTTGAAGTCTGCGTTTCACGAGCAAATTGACGGGTGCTTGCAGCTGGGTGGTCACGCCACACGATCCAACATCATCTCTTCAAAGTCTGGTTTTTGGACAAGTCTTTGGGGGCAACCTTGGCAGGCTCTCTGTGATGTAAACGATCCCGTCAGTCGTAAGGTGGTATCCGGGAAAATTCTCACAATTAGGATGACGCCTGTTGGGAAACTGTTCTCTGTAAAGTCGAGCTACTGTATGGGCACTACAATCTGCCGCACCATACATTAGATGCATGTCACCTAAATATTGTGGCGAGTAGCGTTCCATCTTTGACTATACACCACCCACTGTATACAGTAACACACCCAGCCAGGGGCATACAACTTGATTGATGCAATGGACAACTGACACCAGGTTTAGTAATGCGCGTGCGATACCAGTGAGATGCGTGCTGTCTTCACATGACACACATGCTATGAGCTACGTATACCTGTTTGGTGGTCAGGTGTGTACACAGATTTTCACTCTCTGCCTGTTCCAGTGCACAAAGACACACGGAAGCTTTGCGATAGTGCGGCAGAACTGAATGCCACGTTGCAATATATGCATTCAGGCAGGCGACCGTCACTTTGAACAATTACTGTGACCTACGTTGACGTTATACGGTGTGCACTGTGAATTTCGGTAACGCATTAAATAAACATTCCAACCATTGTTTAACGATCTCAGTATAACCGATTGTGGATTGACTATCACCTGTTTCAAACTGACTCAAAAAGATTGAGACGCTCTGTGTAGAAAGAGATGTTAATGTCAAATTCAATTTATTTCTAAATGAATTTGTGCCAATATTTGAAAGTGGATTTCCTAAAGAGTTATCCAGGGAATCGACTGAATAAAAATCGAGCCGTAGATAAGTAGAAATTAAAGTCTCATGTAAGAGGAAGAGAGAAATTTGTATAAAGGCCAGAGTAAGTCAAGATCCGACATTACTTGCATGCACAAAAAATGTAGTCAACTAAGGAAAGTTATTAAATGTTCAAAAGCATGATGCACGTCCTGACATTAATAAATATTGCAGACAATAAAATTAAAACTAAATGCGATATTGTCAAATGGGAGATAGGGCGGTCAGTCAGTGTACAAGGCACCACAACAATTCAACTAAATGATAATGTTGTGAACGATAATTTACAAATAGCGAGTATTTTTAATAATAACTTTCTAAATGTAGCAACAAAAATAGTATTAAACCTCTCAGTTGAAGAAGCAAGAAAGTATACTAAAAATGCCGTTGCCCAAAAGGTTAAGCAGCTAGAAGTAGCACCAATATCTTTAGCTGAAATTCACAGACTTATAAAAATTCTAAAAAACAAAATCTCAGATGGTGGTGTTGGAATTTCAAACAGAACTCCAACATAATAAGTAACGTCCTCAGAAAATATATGTAATGCATCACTGGTATAGGGAATTTTTCCAGTCAAATAACTATTGTCCAAACTCCTTAGTGATATCTTTTTCGGAAATATTCGAAAAAGAAATGTAATCAAGAGTAGTTTCACGTTTAGGTAGAAACAATTTACCTAGTATACCACAGTATGGATTCCAGAAGCGTCACTCCTCTGAGAATGCTATTTATACATTCATCCACGAAATACTACAAGCCTTAAATAATAAAATATCACCAGCTGGTATTTCTTGCGATCTTTCGTAGGTATTTGATCGTGAAGATCATGTTACACTCCTAGAAACATTTAAGTATTATGGAATTGATGGCTTTACACACAACTGGTTTGAATCGTACTTAACAAACAGAAAGCAAAACTTTAATCTGAATGATTTTGTAACGTGGGAAAAATCACACAGAGAGATTCTAAAAGGGTTCAAT
Source organism: Schistocerca gregaria (assembly GCF_023897955.1). Lineage (NCBI taxonomy): Eukaryota > Metazoa > Arthropoda > Insecta > Orthoptera > Acrididae > Schistocerca > Schistocerca gregaria. The sequence goes on from NC_064922.1 coordinate 389,566,730, forward strand.
TTGGCGTTTACTTCTGTTCCTTATGTATGTAAATGACCTTCTAGTTAACTTTCAACATGCAGAATTGATACCTAGTGTAGACGATACTAGTGTTATAATAGATCGCGTTTGAGAGAAAGCAACAGAAGAGTTTTAGTGGCTTTTTCAAAGATTTATTAAGTGGTCCTCTGAAAATGCACTCTTCCTAGTTTTTTGAGAAAACACACTATATTCAGTTCTGTACAAGTAGTCATACCAACAACTGACGTAGCACATGAAGTAAGTAGGACAGAACGCTTGAAATTTTTGCGTGTACGTAGTGATGAAAGTCTGAACTGGAATATTTATATTACTGAGCTTCTCAAACAATTAAGCCCAGTGACTTTTGTTCTTCCTATAATATAATATATTCTTGATATCAAACGAATCAACTTCCTCACATTCACCGATGAAAAAAAATCGGAAAACCAAGAAGGAGTTCTGCAACATAAACGAGAGATGGTAGGCATGTTTCTACATCTGAAAGATGATATCGGTTCAAATTTCGCGCGAGTGGCATAAGAGTGGCGCTAATAGCGCCACTATGAAGATGCAAATCAGGTTTTTTTAAACACACGGTGTAACAGTCGTGAGCGTTAATTACCCTTGAGACTGGACGTAGTGAGTTGGTGTTAATCATGAATGTCTTTAAGGCGACAAAGGCGCCATTATCAACGCCTTACTGAGATTGAATGGGGTCGGCTAATAGGAGTACGAGAAGCTGAATGTTCCTTCTGCGATATTGCGGAAAGACATGGCAGGAACGTAGCCGCTGTACATAACTGCCTGCAGCAAAGATCACGAGAATGTACGGTCGTAAGAAGACCGGGTTTCCGGGTTTCGGGCGACCACGTAGCACTAGTGAGAGGAAAGATCATCGCGTTCGGCATATAGCACTGAGGCGTCATACTGCATGTGCAACAGCAGCTTGAGCAGCAGTTGGAACCACAGTGAAACCACGAACAGTTATCGATCGGTTACTTCTTGAGCAGCTCGGAGGGAGAAGCCCAGTAGCTTGCATTCCATTGACCCTAAACCACCGCCATTTGCGACTTCAGTGGTGTCAAGCGATAGCTTAACTGGAGGACAGAGTGGAGGCCTGTTGTGTTTTATGATGAAAGGTGGTTCGGGCTAGGTGCCAGTGACAGCCGCGTTGGTCAGGAAGAGGCCAGTTCAGGGTTTACAACGAATCTGTTAGCGTGCTAGACGCACTGGACCTACACCTGCAGAAGGTCTGGGGTGCGATATCGTATGACAGCAGGAGCGTTCTCGCTGTTGTCCTACGCACCCTGACTGAAGATTTGTACGTTACTCTGGTTATTCGACCTACTGAGCTGCCATTCGTCAACAGTATTAAAGGGGGCGTTCTCCAACAGTAAAACGCTCACCCACATACGGCTGTTGTAACCCAACAAGCTGTACAGAGTGTCGGCATGTTGTCTTACCCTGCTCGATCACCATATATCTCCAGTTAAAGGAAACAAAAGAAAAAATTCGGAGTAGGTATTAAAATCCATGAAGAAGAAATAAAAACTTTGAGGTTCGCCGATGACATTGTAATTCTGTCAGAGACAGCAAAGGACTTGGAAGAACACTTGAAGGGAATGGATAGTGTCTTGAAAGGAGGATATAAGATGAACATCAACGAAAGCAAAACAAGAATAATGGAATGTAGTCGAATTAAGTCGCGTGATGCTGAGGGAATTAGATTAGGAAATGAGACACTTAAAGTAGTAAAGGAATTCTGCTATTTGGGGAGCAAAATAACTGATGATGGTCGAAGTAGGGAGGATATAGAATGTAGACTGGCAATGGCAAGGAAAGCATTTCTGAAGAAGAGAAACATCGAGTATAGGTTTAAGTGTCAGGAAGTCGTTTCTGGAAGTATTTGTATGGAGTGTATCCATGTATGGAAGTGAAACATGGACAATAAATAGTTTGGACGAGAAGAGAATAGAAGCTTTCGAAATGTGGTGCTACAGAAGAATGCTGAAGATTAGATGGGTAGATCCCATAACTAATGAGGAAGTATTGAATAGGATTGGGGAGAAGAGAAGTCTGTGGCACAACTTGACTAGGAGAAGGGATCGGTTGGTAGGACATGTTCTAAGGCATCAAGGGATCACCAGTTTAGTATTGGAGGGCAGCGTGGAGGGTAAAAATCGTAGAGGGAGACCAAGAGATGAATACACTAAGCAGATTCAGAAGGATGTAGGTTGCAGTAGGTATTGGGAGATGAAGAAGCTTGCACAGGATAGAGTAGCATGGAGAGTTGCATCAAACAAGTCTCAGGACTGAAGACTACAACAACAGCAACAAGTATGTAAGGGGCATCATCGGACGACAACTCCAGTATCATCCAAAAAGAGCATTAACATTCCATTTATTGACCGAGTAAGTGCAGTTGGCATGGAACTCCATCCCATACTCTGAATCGGGCACTTGTGCTATGCAATTCATACAGGTTTGCATGCTTGCATTCAACATTCTGGCCGTTGCACCGGTTATTAATGTACTGCCATTTCACATTTGCAATGGCTTATCCCACACTTAGATTAACCTGTGATTTTGATACGTTAATCACTTAAATAAGTTGCCTAGACAAATGTAGTCCTGAAATTTCGTTACTCTACATTAATTATTTTTTGCGTCAGCGTATTTTGCGTATTTACCCTAAGTAATCTCTTATGCAATGATATTCTGGGAATACTAGCCACTTAGAAAGAATGTATTGATTGCACAAAAGCGAGCAGTAAGAACAATGCGTGGTGTTCACTCTTCAAAGAGTTAGGCTATTTACTGCACTATCACAATACATACTTTACTGAACAATAAAATTCGTCATAAATTATCGAATACAATTTGAGAGGAACAGTGATGTCCATACTTACAATACTAGCAAAAAAAATGTCTTTATTTCGCATTCTTAAAGCTGTCAGTGGTTCAAAAAAATGGCTCTGAGCACTATGGGACTCAACTGCTGTGGTCATCAGTCCCCTAGACCTTAGAACTACTTAAACCTAACTAACCTAAGGACATCACACTCATCCATGCCCGAGGCAGGATTCGAACCTGCGACCGTAGCAGTCTCACGGTTCCGGACTGCGCGCCTAGAACCGCGAGACCACCGCGGCCGGCTGTCAGTGGTTCAGAAAGAAGTTCAATGTGCAGCATTTAAAATATTTGATCTTTTTCCCAGGACCACAAAAGTCTTACAGGTAGGAAAGCAAGTTTTAAATCTAACCTAAAATTATTACTCCTAGACAATTCCCATTCCAAGGAAGAATTTCTGTTGCAAATCTGGTAGCCTGTTAGAAAAAAGACACTATTTCATAAGTGTAGAGAAGTGAGTAGCATTAAAAAAATAATCTTTTCACTAATGTTAACAATAATCATGTATACATATTGTGTAAACAAACACGTTTCACATCATTTCAATACATGAATTGTTCAAATGACCTATGGAACACACAATTATTTTTTTATTTCACCTCTGGAGGTGATTCATGTACGTGAAAAATGCATTTTTGAACTGTGGTATGCAGTGTATCTTAAACTGCAGATCGCCCTATGCCTGATTAGGTGAGAGTTCTAAAGCGAGATCAGGGGCTTATTACCTCTAGCACAGAGTCACCAAATTATTTTCGGAGATGACCAAGACGCAACCAGCCGAGCTGGAGTGGATCTACATCTACATGGATACACTGAAAATCACATTTAAGGGCCTGGCAGAAGGTTCATCGAACCACCTTCACAATTCTCTAATAATTCTCTAATATTCCAATCTCGTATAGCGCGCGGAAAGAATGAACACCTATATCATTCCGTACGTGCTCTTATTTCCCTTATTTTATCGTGGTGATCGTTCCTCCCTATGTAGGTCGGTGTCAACAAAATATTTTCGCATTCGGAGGAGAAAGTTAGTGATTGGAATTTCGTGAGAAGATTTTGTCGTAACGAAAAACGCCTTTCTTTAATGATGTCCAGCCCAAATCCTGTATCATTTCTGTGACACTCTCTCCCATGTTTCGCGGTAATACAAAACGTACTGTCTTTCTTTGAACATTTTCTATATACTTCGTCAGTCCTATCTGGTAACGATCCCACACCGCGCAGCAGTATTCTAAAAGAGGACGGACAAACGTAGTGTAGGCAGTCTCTTTAGTAGACCTGTTACATTTTCTAAGTGTCGCGGCAATAAAACGCAGTCTTTGGTTAGCCTTTCCAACAATATTTTCTATGTGTTCCTTCCAATTTGTTCTTCGTAATTGTAATACCTAGGTATTTAGCTGAATTTACGGCTTTCAGATTAGAGTGATTTATCGTGAAACCGAAGTTTAACGAATTCCTTGTAGCCCTCCTGTAAATGACCTAACACTTTTCGTTTTTTAGGGTCAATTGCCCCTTTTTGCACAGTCCAGATATCTTTTCTAAATCGTTTTGCAGTTTGTTTTGATGTCTTTATTAGTCAATAAGTGACAGCGTCATCTACAAAAAAACCGAAGGCGTCTGCTCAGATTGGCTCCCAAATCGTTTATATGGATAAGGAACAGCAAAGGACCTATAACACGACCTTGGGGAACGCCAGAAACCGCATCTGTTTTACTCGATGACTTTCCGTCAATTACTACGAACTGTGACCTCTCTGACAGGAAATCACAAATCCACTTACATAACTGAGACGATATTCCATTAGCACGCAATTTCACTACGAGCCGCTTGTGTGGTGCAGTGTCAAAAACCTTCCGGAAATCCAGAAATACGGAATCGATCAGTAATCTCTTGTCAATAGCACTCAATACTTCATGTGAATAAAGAGCTAGTTGTGTTTCATAGGAACGGTGTTTACTAAAGCGATGTTGACTGTGTGTCAATAGGCCGTTTTCTTCGAGGTAATTCATAATGTTCTAACGCAATTTATGTTCCAAACTCCTGCTGCATATCGACATTAAGGATATGGGCCTGTAATTTAGTGGAGTACTCATACTACCTTTCTTGAATATTGGTGTGACCTGTGCAACTTTCCATTCAACCCGTTCCAAAATTTTCGCAGCTGCTGGAAATTTTATAACATTACTCTCCAGCTACAGTACTGCTCAGAATAAATTACTGTTTCAGTGTATCAGTTTTGATACTGTGAGAGGAGGTTAGACAAATAATCTAAAATGTATCAACTTATCGTGTCGTATTCCGTTTAATCGATCGAAATCTCTGGAATTTACAGAATTTCAGAAAATATATATTTAAAAACTGAATTCCGGGATTTTTAAGTGAGCGGAAACAAGTTTTTGGGACACCGTATATTACGATGAAAAACCAGGACATTCCCGATCTTCCGGAAAGTCTGGTCACCCTCCACTGCTGATAAAGCAAGTGGTGTTGAAACCAGCTTTTGGGTTGAAGACAGCTTTAAAATAATAGGAACAAATTATCTCTGATGAGGGAATGTTTTACATCAAAGGACCCGTTGCCGCCAAGTTCAGCAGGGAATGGCACCTTAGAGCTCAGCTGTCCTTCCCAACGCTCCTCGCCGTTGCCACGGCGAAAGGCGATGCAGCGGAGAAAGCACAAGCGTGCCGCCCACGGGCCGCCGCCACCGCCCACGCACGCCCATCCTTCCTTTTTAACGGGAACGACACGCTTCTCATTGTGTTCCCACGACTCGTACAGCCCAGCGTGACGCTACGGGCTCCGATCGACGACATCGTTTCTGTGTGCTTCGCTGGCACTCGGGGGGCTTACCTGGGTGTCGGAACTGGGTGTACAAAATTGTAGTTAGGTAGCAGGTACTTCAAGGAAACGTTGATTCCTAGTATGTTTCGACTAAGACATCTGTCAAGGAGTGTTTCTTGTCTATTGATAACGAATCCAGTACATCCGTTAAGGAGACCATTCATGAAAAACGAACACTATTTAAAAGATGCACTAAATCCACAATTCTGAAGAAACGGCAATGAAATTTGATACCATGCATGGGTGTCTGTGTTGTTCTTAGCATAAGTTAGTTCAAGTGGTGTGTAAGTCTAGAGACCGATGACCATAGCAGTCCACCTCTAGGAATTCACACGCATTAGAATATTTGAAAACGAGTTTCTGTTGTGTCCAAAGTTGGAAATATCCGTTACTAATGACGAACATTTCAATGCTCAGAGTGTCAGCGAATGGCTGTCCCTGTTCTTTAAGCAAATAACCTTCGAAAATAATGTTTTGTCCTCTAAGCTGATTAGTCCATTCCAATAAGCATTCTTCAAGACGCGGAAACTCATACTGACGGATAGGCTTCCTCCTCCCGTATGATATGTTTTCAGCAAATCTATATTTCTACTTGAGATTGGTGCCAACATGCGTGACATGATCCCGTAAGTTTTCACTACTCTCCTTTCGTCCACATTGCAGTGCCCGAAAAATCTGCTTCTTTTCTGCGAGATCCATCACTTACTTTCCTTTAAAGTCATTTTCTCAACTCATTTATGATCTGTAGAAGGTGATGTATTCTTCTGTAAAGAAATGAGTGTCGGGAAGAGTTGAATGACGAAACAGTCACCGAAAAAATTACAAACACTGAGTATTAGATGGCTTCTGACTCGAATTAAGGATGTTTGAGGGCGATCTGTCATCACTCTTGCTTCGATTTATCGAATGTAAAAGAGATACAGAATTTCTCTGATTTATAGCGATTTTTTCAAGTGACCGGACCACTTGATCGAGTTATTTAAATATTCGATATATTGGGGCTCGTACATGAAAGAGTCGACCTTTTATAATCGAGCTGCGTGAAGATTGCTTGGTCTAATAGTTTCTCTCCACCTGCTTGAACGTCTTTGTTATCACGAACGGGAGGCAAACTTTTGTATGGGCATGACGCTTTCGGATAACATCTCTGCGATAATCCTTAACCAGTTAGATGAAATAAGTCCTCCCGAACAGGCCATGAAGGCCCAAAGGTACCGACCGGCCTCTGTGTCACCCTCAGCCCACATGCGTCACTGAATGTGGATATAGAGGGGTATGTTGTCAGCACACATCTCTCCCACCCGTATGTCAGTTTCCGAGACCGGAGTCTCTACTTCTCAATCAAGTAACTCCTCAGCTTGCCTCATAAAGGCTGAGTGCAGCCCGCTTTCCAACAGATCTCGGCAGACAGGATGGTCACCCATCCGAGTGCTAGCCCAGCCCGACAGCGCTTAATTTCGGTGATCTGAAGGGAACCGGTGCTACCATTGCGGCAAGGCCGTTGGCATTAAATGAAACTAGATAACGCTAAATAGTTTTCAGTGTTGCACTCCGGTGAAGGATAGTGCTGCCTTACGACTCATGTTCTGTTCCCTCCGCCGGCCGTGGTGGCCGAGCGGTTCTAGGCGCTTCAATCCGGAACCGCGCGACTGCTACGGTCGCAGGTTCGAACCCTGCCTCGGGCATGGAGGTGTGTTATGTCCTTAGGTTAGTTAGGTTTAAGTAGTTCTAAGTTGTAGGGGCCTGATAACCTCTGATGTTAAGTCCCATAGTGCTCAGAGCCATTTGACCATTTTTTTCTGTTCCCTCCTTCGTGTTGAAAGCACCAGCCGCTCGCTGCGGCACTTGCATGTGGTCGTCTTACTAGCTGGCCAGTTAACAGACGGCAGCTGCCAGCACAGCGCATTCTCGGCGCGGCGGAAGTGGTGAACCACAGCTGCCTCGCTGCCAGCTTTGAATAGTATCATTTTGCCATGCATGTTGTGCTTTAACCACGGCGGCGCGCGAACAGTTTACAATCTTCTTCGTTTCGCAAATCCTTCCACCACTGGCCCTAAATCCAGGGAACATGCCCTTTTGGACGTCAAATAAATCGGTCTGTTTCCGCATTGTGATAACTACTGCACCGTTTTCGGCGTCTCCCTGAAACGCATTACACACCCCCAACTGCTAGTACTGAAAACCTGTCGTCTGTGAGTGGTTATTACAAGTTGAAGTCGAATATAGGCAGTGGTCAGTTGGTCACATTAATGAGAATGAGCCGCGTACATCCACCCACTGCAGACCACAGTGAAGTGCATGGCTGGATATTTCCCTTTGTACCAGTCATGTCCGTTCCATTCACGTATGGAGCGAGGGAAGAATGACTGATTAAACGACTCTGGGCGCATTGTTATCTTCTCCTTGCGAGCCCAACGGAAGCGATACGTAGGGCATTGTAATGTATTACTAGATTCTTCACTTGAAGCTGGTTCTTGAAAACTAGTAAGTAGGCTTTCTGTGGATAGCTTGCGACTATCCTCAGGCATCTGCAGGATCAGTTTCCTCGGCATCTGCCTGACGCTCCCATTCCTTGTATACGTTCAAATCCCCTGTTAATCCCATCCGGTCCGGCTCCCGCACACTTAATCAGTAATGTAGCTTGGGTCACATGACTATTTTCTACGCAATTTCCTTTGTAGACTCTTTGCGTTTCCCTAGTGTTCTACCAGTGAACCGAAGTCTGCCACCTCCGTTACCTAAGACTAAATCAATGAGATTGTTCCACGTCATATCTGTACAATGTTTCATATATATGTATATGGAAGAGTTGATAGATTTCAGTTGTGTCTCGTTGATATTGTAGTCGAAAGACATTACGCTTTTTTCGTTTTGTGAAATGAACAATTTATATTTCTGAGCAATTAAAGCAAGTTGCCGGTGTTTCAAATAGTTCAAATGGCTCTGAGCACTATGGGACTTAACATCTGAGGTCATCAGTCCCCTAGAACTTAGAACTAGTTAAACCTAACTAACTAAGGTCATCACACACATCCATACTCGAGGCAGGATTCGAACCTGCGACCGTAGCGGTCGCGCGGTTCCAGACTGAAGCGCCTAGAACCGCTCGGCCACTCCGGCCGGCCTGCCGGTCTTTGACTTTACTGAATACCTAAGTAGCTTCTTTCAGACGGTATAGATAAAACCACATCGTCTAGATAACTGCACTGGGTGCGAAAAATGTGAGCTTACTGTTAATGTTGCATACAAAGATACATTTTTATATTTATGTAGCTTTTATTAAAGCACTGCTTTGTTACAGCTAACCGCATCGTCTTTGAAAAGTCTGATTTACTGTTAATATTATTCGCAAATCATGAATACACAATATGAACAACAACGTTCCCAACGTATTTCCATGGCGCACACCTGTCGCTGGCTCTCCTTCCAAGATAACATGCTACGGTCTCTTTACCGAGAAAGCCTGAATCTAGTCCGAAATTTCCTTTGATACCACATACAATCCTACTTGTGTTATTCAATCAAATGCTTTACTGAAGTCAATAAGCACTGAATCTGCGTGACTGCTTGGGTCTGTGGTTTTCCTACAGGTGAAGTAGGCCTAGGTCTCATTGGCAAAGTTTCGGTTTCAGTGAAGACAGCCCCTTGATTGTGTGGGTTATGGGGATGTGTATAAAGTGTTGAGTTCTTCCTGTTCCTTGTCTCCCTTGCACATGACCCCTAGTCCTATGATAAATCCCGTACTAGGTGATAGATCTAATACTAACTGAAGAGGAGACAGGATATACAAGAAAAGGTACTATTTGAGGCACATGACTCTCTGTGGCCCTCTTAACACACCCATTCACAGGGGCTTTCAATCGTTTGACAATAGTCAGGGCGATTTCAGGCTGCTCATGAACATCAGCTAACTCACTCCGTACCCGAAAACAACATTGTCAGTGACGCTGCACTGTGGTTGGTGCAATATTTTGCAGAATAGTAAACAAATAGCTTTAGGCTCCCGGTTTCTGTTTTAACGTCTGGATCTGTTTACCTAAAAATGAAGCAGTTAATACACAGAACGAGATTTCTATTAAGGCAACAGATAAACCTGGGGTAACAGCTACTGATTTCCTGAAAGTTTTTTGAGGTTATGGTTGTTATCAAACTAGACAATAGAGTTAATTTACGTTAAATGAAGCCAAGACACGCTACTGTTGAAAGGAAAAACTCAATGAAGCACGATGCGTTAGTTATCGCATTCGCTAGCTTAACTGCAAATCACAAAAGCCAATTTACTACGTAATGTAATTCACAATATTCATAACTTCCTAATAATCCAAAAATATAAGGTTAAATGTGCTTTGATTTAATTAACACATACACCAGTTTTAGATTTTACGTGAAGTTTCCGGACCTAGGTTCCTGGAGGAATTTATCTGATATGCGTCAGTTCACTGGAACATAAAGGAAACAAAAAAACTCGACTGCTATATATAAGTAAATAAACATGAAAAAGCATTGATGACACGGACAGCTGCCTCGTAGAAATATTGTGTATTTTCCACAAAACCATCCTACACAACAACCGAGAAACTTTCAATTGTTGAGCCTCAATAGCTGGGCAAACTGCACCTGAAGAGAATGAACAGCTCTCTCTTACAAATGTTGTACAGTTTGGACAATTTCGTCTGACGCAACGCTCGGGAACCTATAAAGCAGTTATTACGTCGGGTAGGCTGCAAACAGGAAACTAAGCTTCCGATTTGACATGGGCTTTAAATGAGGAAAACAGTCAAAAACCGAGGGTTACTCAACCAGTAATGGAAAGATGCATTCTGAGAATTACCGGGATAGTCAAGAAACCAAATTGGACTAGGCACATGAAGTTAAATGGACATCTTAGGTTCAAATGGCTCTGAGCACTATGGGGCTTAACTTCTGAGGTCATAAGTCCCCTAGAACTTAGAACTACTTAAACCTAACTAACCTAAGGACATCACACACATCCAAGCCCGAGGTAGGATTCGAACCTGCGACCGCAGCGGTCGCGGGGTTCCAGACTGAAGTGCCTAGACCGCTAGGCCACTGCGGCCGGCTGCACATCTAATGACTGATGATAATAGTACTGATGACTGTGAAACAATAAAATATCAGTGCGCAAACGGCCAGTAGTTTGCTTATATGAGGCGCTGATTCACGTATTACACGGTGAACGAATGCTGAAATACCGACAACGTGCTATGTTGTTGCCAAATAACAGTGTCAATAGATATTTAATTGTTACGCATTCTCTTGATTGGCTAATTGAAACTAGCTTAAGTACAGTCTGTCCGTCGACCTCTGCATCACCCACATCGATGGACGGCAAAAGACAGGCAGCCTCGTTGCAAATGACACACAGATGAGAATGGACTCTAACGAGCCCTATTGAAAATATTTAGCAAGAATACAAATTTGCAGCGTCAGTCTCGTTTCTTTTGTTTTCTGTCTTGTATGCAGCATTTTCAGCGGCAGCTCAAGTACACGTCTTCAGTGAAGTGCTCGTACACCATTACTTAGTTGACAGATTGTGATGAAACTAGCGCAGCGTCACGCCACAATTCAGGAGTGCAAAATATTCTTACATTAATACGCGGCGATAAATTATTGCTTGGTAATGCGAACAGGTTGTCTTTTATTTCTCTTTATTTATTGCAACCGAAACACAAGCAAATAAAAAAAAACTGACGATCAATTTACCTTCCGTAGTAACGTAGCATCCATTTCTGTGGTCATTTGCTCAAGAAGGTTACGACAGAATATTTTTTGCGTATGTGGACATTACAATGCACCATTATTGCCTCGTCGAGCAATAAACATTAAACGCAGAATTGTAAGGCAATAGTTTCACCAACACTCAACGTACACTGAAGAGCCAAAGAAACTGGTACACCTGCCTAATATTGTGTAGGGCCCCCACGAGCATCCAGAAATGCCGTAACACAAAGTCACATGGACTCGAATAATTTCTGAATTAGTGCTGGAGGGAACTGACACCGTGAGTCCTGCAGGGCTGTCCATAAATCCGTAAGGGTACGAGGGGGTGGAGATCTCTTCTGAACAGCAAGTTGCAAGGCACCACGGTATGCTCAATAATTTTCATGTCTGGGGAGATTGGTGGCCAGCGGAAGTCCACTCTGTAGCAATTCTGAACGTGTGGAGAGTAGCATTGTCCTGCTGGTATTGCCCAAGTCTGTCGGAATGCACAGTGGACATGAATGTATGCCGGTGATCAGACAGGATGCTTACGTACATGTCACCTGTCAGAGGTGTACCTAGACGTATCAGGCGTCCGACATCGCTCCAACTGCACACGCCCCACACCATTAATGAGCCGCCACCAGCTTAAACAGTCCCCTGCTGACATGCCGGGTTCACGGATTCATGAGGTTGTCTCCATACCAGTACACGTCCATCCTCTCGATACAATTTGAAACGAGACTCGTCCGACCTCGCAACGTTTCCAGTCATCAACAGTCTAATTTCGGTGTTGGGGAGCCCAGGCGAGATTTAAAGCTTTGTGCCGTGCAGTCATCAAGGGTACATTAGTAGGCCTTCGGCTCAGAAAGCCCATATCGATGATGTTTTGTTGAATGGTTCGCACGCTGACCCTTTTAGATGACCCAGCATTGAAATCTGCAGCAATTTGCGTAGGGGTTGCACTTCTCTCACTTTGAACCAATCTCTTCAGTCGTCGCTGGTCTCGTTCTTCCAAGACCTTTTTTCGGCCTCAGCGATGTCGGAGATTCGATATTTTACCGGATTCCTGATATTCACGATATGCTCGTGAAATGGTCGCACGGGAAAATCCCCACTTCGTGGTTACCTCGGAGATGCTGTGTCCCATCGCTCGTGCGCCGACTATAACACCACGTTGAAACTCACTCAAATCTTCACAGACTGCCATTGTATCAGTAGGAAACGATTTAGCAACTGCGCTAGACACTTGTCTTTTATAGGCATTGGCGACCTAGCAGCGCCGTATTTTGCCTGTTTACAAAAAATGATTCAAATGGCTCTGAGATCTATGGGACTTCTGAGGTCATCAGTCCCCTAGAACTTAGAACGACTTAAACCTAAATAACCTAAGGAAATCACACACATTCTTGCCCGAGGCAGGATTCGAACCTGCGACCATAGCGGTCGCGCGGTTCTAGACTGTAGCGCCTAGAACCGCTCGGCCACCCTGGCCGGCGCCTGTTTACATATCTCTGTATTTGAATACGCTTATCTACACTCCTGGAAATTGAAATAAGAATACCGTGAATTCATTGTCCCAGGAAGGGGAAACTTTATTGACACATTCCTGGGGTCAGATACATCACATGATCACACTGACAGAACCACAGGCACATAGTCACAGGGAACAGAGCATGCACAATGTCGGCACTAGTAGAGTGTATATCCACCTTTCGCAGCAATGCAGGCTGCTATTCTCCCATGGAGACGATCGTAGAGATACTGGATGTAGTCCTGTGGAACGGCTTGCCATGCCAATTCCACCTGGCGCTTCAGTTGGACCAGCGTTCGTGCTGGACGTGCAGACCGCGTGAGACGACGCTTCATCCAGACCCAAACATGCTCAATGGGGGACAGATCCGGAGATCTTGCTGGTCAGGGTAGTTGACTTACACCTTCTAGAGCACGTTGGGTGGCACGGGATACATGCGGACGTGCATTGTCCTGTTGGAACAGCAAGTTCCCTTGCCGGTCTAGGAATGGTAGAACGATGGGTTCGATGACGGTTTGGATGTACCGTGCACTATTCAGTGTCCACTCGACGATCATCAGAGGTGTACGGCCAGTGTAGGAGATCGCTCCCCACACCATGATGCCGGGTGTTGGCCCTGTGTGACTCGGTCGTATGCAGTCCTGATTGTGGCGCTCACCTGCACGGCGCCAAACACGCATACGACCATCATTGGCACCAAGGCAGAAGCGACTCTCATCGCTGAAGACGACACGTCTCCATTCGTCCCTCCATTCACGCCTGTCGCGACACCACTGGAGGCGGGCTGCACGATGTTGGGGCGTGAGCGGAAGACGGCCTAACGGTGTGCGGGACCGTAGCCCAGCTTCATGGAGACGGTTGCGAATGGTCCTCGCCGATACCCCAGGAGCAACAGTGTCCCTAATTTGCTGGGAAGTGGCGGTGCGGTCCCCTACGGCACTGCGTAGGATCCTACGGTCTTGGCGTGCATCCGTACGTCGCTGCGGTCCGGTCCCAGGTCGACGGGCACGTGCACCTTCCGCCGACCACTGGCGACAACATCGATGTACTGTGGAGACCTCACGCCCCACGTGTTGAGCAATTCGGCGGTACGTCCACCCGGCCTCCCGCATGCCCACTATACGCCCTCGCTCAAAGTCCGTCAACTGCACATACGGTTCACGTCCACGCTGTCGCGGCATGCTACCAGTGTTAAAGACTGCGATGGAGCTCCGTATGCCACGGCAAACTGGCTGACACTGACGGCGGCGGTGCACAAATGCTGCGCAGCTAGCGCCATTCGACGGCCAACACCGCGGTTCCTGGTGTGTCCGCTGTGCCGTGCGTGTGATCATTGCTTGTACAGCCCTCTCGCAGTGTCCGGAGCAAGTATGGTGGGTCTGAGACACCGGTGTCAATGTGTTCTTTTTTCCATTTCCAGGAGTGTATATCAGTTTCTTTGGCACCGATGTTCTTCGGCTCATCTAAGCCTCAAAGCGCAAATTTTCACGTTGGCATTTGATTGCGTATAAGTTGTCGCAGCTGACAAGTGTTGAAATTCGTACGAAGAGAATGTTCTTTCATTTGAAAGGGCAACTGAATGTCAATTTGGACGTTTCGCGTCTCCTCGATGGCACGCCGAAAATTATAGGAACAATCTCGCTAGGAAGTAGGCCTTTCTCATCCAAGACGCTGATCCCCTATGAAGGAAAGAAGATGAAGGTTTATCGTCCCGCCGACAAGGAGCTCACAAACGAGCATCCGAGGATTAATCGATTTAAGGCTGGCCGCACAGAATGCGATCTGTCCGAGAGGTCTGCGACCTTGAGCCGCCTGCTGACAGGCAGCATCGTTGAAACACGTTTAGCGCGCCATGTCCGTCACACAGAGGGCGGTCTTGCCACCGCGGCGACCGACCAGCCGTCGCGAGCAGCGCGTCTCTCTTAAAATACGATCTCGGCGCCGCCTGTCGGCCTCTATGAGCGCCTGCAGCCGCATTTTCCCGTGTTTTCACACTGCCGCTTGAGCCAGCAACGGCGGGAAGCAGATCTGCCGTATCTGTGAGCGTCCACTGCACTCGGTGGAAATCATGCAAACAGGAAAACTCATCAAACAGGCGAGGAATTACAACTTCTTGTACGATACAGGCGATGAAGAATATAAGAACATTTCGAAGAAGGCCATAGCATTGAGAGACTGAGCTACTAAACTAGTTCAAAATGGCAAATATTTTTCCAAATATTTTACTTTCCTCGCATATAACATATCACATTAAATGAAGTACAGTAAAATATTAAGTACCGGAAAAAAGATATTACAGCATGTTTGTAAGCAACCATGTGATCAAAAAAGCAAGCAACACGTAAAAAATCGAACTCCAAATAAGACAATTTCCTGTCTCATTCAAACAAAAATTAATTGTGCAGCCTCACGTGGTATTTCTGATGTCAAAATTAATTATTTCCATATTTGTTTCTAGCGCTAACAACCGGTTTTGTTATTCTATACATTTGCTTTATAATACGATTTAAAGCAATACCTCCTATCTTATGAGAAATTGTATGCTTAACATCTGCAGCCAGTAAAGAGTTTACCTACTCGTTGAAACTGAACAAAGCTCCAGCGCCCGATGCAATCACTAGCAAATTCCATATTGCGTCTGAATTAGCTCCTCCGTTAACTAAAATCTGTCGTGGATTCCTCGAACAAAAAACCCTGTCCTGTAGTTGGAGGAAAGCATAGATCACATTAATCTACAAGAAGTGTATCAGAAGTGATCCACAAACCTATCCTTCACACAAATTTGTTGTAGCATCTTAGAACACATTTCGAGCTCAAACATAATGAGGTATGTCGAAGACAATGAGCTCTTCCATTCCATCCAGCATGGATTTTTGTCACGTGAAACATAGCTCGCACTTTTCTCACATGACACGCTGAAAGCCATAAATAAAGGTAGTCAGATGTAATATTTCTCGATTTCTAGAAACCTTTTCACTCAGTACCACACTTACACTTATTATCAAAATACGATCTTATGGGATGTCAAGTGAAATTTGTGACTGGATTGTGGAGATTTTGTTAGCGAGGATGCAGCAAGCGAGCTTGGATGGGGAGTCATCAAGAGATGTTAATTTCCTTGCTGCTCAAGTTGTGTATTTATGATTTTATGGACAATATTAATAGAAAACTCAAATTTTTGGAGATCATGCAATTGTGTGCTGCGAAGTACTGTCTGAAAGAAGCTGCGTAAATATTTATGCAGATATTGCTAAGATTTCGATGTGGTGCACACATTGGCAACTTGTTTGAAATTCTCAAAAATTTTAAACTGTGTCCTTCACAAAACGAAAAAACGTAATATCCTGTGGTTAAAATATCAGCAAGTCACAATTTGTTTCAGCCAACTCAAATAAATACTTTTGTCGGGATTTGAAATGGAACGATCACATTAGCCCAGTCATCGGTAGGGCAGGGCAGGTATCGGAGTTCGGTTATTGATAGAATACTGGGAAAATGCAATCAGGCTACAAAGGCGAGGGCTTACAAATCCTCATCTGACCCATTGTATTGTATTGTATTGTATGGAACTGGGGACCTAGGAACAACGGAGAGGCTTCTTCCCCCGCCGTAGCCCTCAGTGGTTCACAACTCTAAAATAGCCTACAGCAGTCCACTCACCCCACCGTCGCCCCACACCGAACTCAGGGTTATAGTGCGGTTCGGCCCCCGGTGGACCCCCCCCCCCCCCCTCCCCGGGAACATCTTTGATGACCTACAGCCCTCTAGAACGAAATTAGATTTGTATTAATACCTTCAGCTGCTAACGGGCGTTGGTATATATCAATGGGGACAGGTGAAAATGTGTGCCCCGGCCGGGACTCGAACCCGAGATGTCTTGCTTACATGGCAGACGCTCTACCCATCTGAGCCACCGAGAGACTGCAGGGACTGTCTCGCGCACGCCTACCACGAGACCCACATTCTCACCTTGTATGTCCACACACTATATTCGTAGTGTCCCACCCCAACACACTCATTACTTGTGGAAGACATTCTACCTTATGAGATACTAGGAAGAATCTCTCTGCGGCTACGACAGGCCCAAATTCATAAGTGTTGACACAGTTCAGATAATTTCTAACGTAGGTGTGCAAAAGGTGCCAAATTTTAATGAAAACTTCCTTGATTTTCTTGAAAACGGCAGAATGTTCTACCTCAAGTGAAAGTGCGACTGTTTTCGTTTTGTTCATATTTGATAGGTATCTCGAAAACCATCATTTCCAGCATAATAAATGTTAAATAAACTACTGTAGTCTTTAAAAGTATTTTGACTTTTCTTACTTTAGTGTTACGGCTAATTTCGCATCAGGTGTTACTGGATGAATTGTTACGAAAGTTTCTTTGGCCAGATGTAGGAGATAAACTGGGAAATATTTAACTAATACAACTCACAAAACTTTGTCTTCGTTTAATAAATGAAGATTGATAAGTGCCGTAAATTACACTATTGTCAAACCTTGTATTAAAGATGGGGATATATTTCAACTTTCCCTTTATGCTGCTGTTGGAGTGGAATGTCTTTCATCAGTTTCTTTGAACAGTAAGTACAATAATAATTCGCTATCACTAATTTAGGATGGTGCGTTTATTTCCATGAAATGTTTGCGACTGAGCTGCAGGCTACGGTCCTTGCCCGTGGCGCGCTCTGGCAGCGCGCTCGGCGCCAGCGCGCACAGGTAAAGTACTGTAACTTCAATTTTTCCATAGTGCAGAGAGGTATGGCTTTCGTTCAAACTTTAAAAACAATTTCGACATATTAGCTACATTTAGTTCACACCAGCGTATCACCTAAAAAGAACGAAATGAAAATCAGCCAGCGACCATATTTTTCATTACAAATCCTTCAAAATTTATGCTACACAGTGCTTGGAAAATATGTATCGCAAAAACTATGACCAGTGTTGCCAAAATAGACACTTCATTATCAGACCATAATGTGAAATTGTAAGCTACGCAAAAATCAACTTCTTATGTTAATTAGTTCCCTCAGAATCGAATGATAAGTATTTTATAGCGAAGAAAAAGCACAGAACCGAAAGAAGTGGTTTTAATGATTTTAAAAGAAAAGGAGAATCTATACCTACAGACTAACTCCAGGAGTGAACGTAGTTTTACTTCATTTATATAGAATGCGTTTTACGGCTAGTAATTATGAAAATACTTTTCTCGTGTAGTACTGTCAGCCGCCCCGTGGGAGCCGCTTCCTGTGTGGTGCCGCCCGCCGCTGAGAACCACAGCCAACCGCCGCGGTGTGTCGTTGCGTGAAAGGGGAAAACCGATTTTTCAGCATGCGAGTTCAGTGCTTTAGATACGTCCCCTAGCTCTATGAGAAAAGGGATTCAGTCAAAACTCTGCTGGTAACAACACTAAACTTGCCCACTGTCTGTCCCTATAGAGTCACCACTGTTACCATTGGATGCACTGGAATTAGACCGGGCATCGACGACGGCATCATTCATCGCTCTTGCCTAAAACAAATAAAAAGAAGATCAACACCACCGTCATTGACGTGGTGTGGAAGGTAAGAACAGGCTCATCTCCTCCTTGTCTGTTTCCATTGTAATAATGTGTGGAGGATTTTATGAACAAAAAAGCTGCCTCGATTTTAGGGCAATCCAAAAAATAACTAGATTGTCCGAATAAAAGGAATCTGCAACTAGGTGACATAAGAAGATTACACGCCCTTGACAAAAATCTACCCGAAAACATATCTCATGATTCGTCGTCAACATCTCAGCTGCAAACTAGCTGACGTCTGACGTCGTTGATTCATACACTGAAGCGCCAGAGAAACTGGTATAGGCATGCGTATTCAAATACAGAGATACGTAAGCAAACAGAATACGGCGCTGGGTCGGCAACGCCTATATAAGACAACAAGTGTCTGGCGCAGTTGTTAGACCGGTTATTGCTGCTACAACGCCAGGCTATCAACATTTAAGTGACCTTGAACTTGGTGTTACAGTCAGCGCACGATCGATGGGACACAGCATCTCTGAAGTAACGCTGAAGCGGGGATTTTCCCGTACGACCATTTCACGAGTGTACTGTGAATATCAGGAATCCGGTAAAACATTGAATCTCCTACATCGTTGCGGCCGGAAAAGAGATCTTGCAAGAACGGGAACAACGACGACTGAAGAGAATCGTTCAACGTGACAGGGGCGTATCCCTTCCGCAAACTGCTGCAGATTTCAACACTGAGCCATCAACACGTGTCAGCGTACGAACCATTCAACGAAACATCATCGATTCGGGATTGACGACTACTTGGCACAATGTTTTACGCCTCCCTGGGCCCGTCAACACCGACATTGAATTCTTGATGACTGGAAACATGTTGCCTGGTCGGACGAGACTCGGTTCAAATTGAATCGAGCGGATGGACGTGTACGGGTATGGAGATACCCTCATAAATCCGTGGACACGGCATGTCTGCAAGGGACTGTTCAAGCCGGTGGAGGCTCTGCAATGGTCTAGATACTGATTTGAAAGGTGACACGTACGTAAATCCTGTCTGATCACCTACACCCGTTCATGTCCATAGTGCATTTCCGACGGACTTGGGCAATTCCAGCAGTACAATGCGACATCCCACACGTCCAGAATTGCTACGGAGTGACTTTAGGAACATTCTTCTGAGTTTAAACACCTCCGCTGCCACCAAACTCCCCAGACATGTACATTATTTAGCATATCTGGGATGCCTTGCAACGTTCTGTTCAGAAGAGATCTCCACCCCCTTCGTACTCCGATGGATTTGTGGACAGCCCTGCAGGATTCTTGGTGTGAGTTCCCTCCAGTATTACTTCAGACATTAGTCGAGTCCATGCCACGTCGTGTTGCGACACTTCTGCGTGCTCGCGGCGGACCTACATGATATTAGGTAGGTATACCAATTTCTTTGGCTCTTCATCGTACATCCGTAAAATAAAATGGGGGGTAAGTGGCTTCTTTAAAATTCTTTGGACCATATTACTGAATACAGTAAACAGATAATATGAGAAACGTCGTATTTTAACCTCCAAGAGCACCTGGTAAATAATTCTTTAATTACAACGGGTTTCGATATCGAGATTACCTCCTAGAATCTCAAGATTATTAACAACAGCCTACATAGCAGCGTTAATAAAATGGCATAATTAACATAAAATCCATACTACAACGTTGTCGTCAAGTCTGTCAATAATGAAATATACTAACACTATTAAACTTCGTCTAGTACTATTAATAGGGCTCCACCAATTTGTGTGGAGATACTGTACATTGTGCAGCATGTAGAGTGCCTCCATACGAAAAGGTGAAACCCAAGCATTGACGACAATGGCACAGTGTGACTTCTATGTTCTTACCGCGCACAATACTAAAGCTGCGATTAAGGATGTTATAAATTATTTTATGGTACTTGAAGATAATCTCATGAACCAAAAAAGTTGTAACTAACCGATTATTTATAAGTAGCTCATGGCCGTTGAAACATGCCGTTATTCAGATATGGACTGCGGGGAACAAGCTATACAAGATATATTAGGAAAAAATGTATTAGAAAAAGTATAAATATGAAGGAATTTTTCCTTCCCAAACGCCATCCTTCAAATCGGAAAAGTGCTTCAGGCATCAAGGCATTCATTGTTTGCAGGTAACCACTTTTTCTGACACTAATAGTTTCTGTTCTACTCTAACACTTTTTATCATGTAGTTTACAATGCCATTGCACGCTTTAAGCATAGAGCTCTAGATACTGTCAGCAAAGAGGTTAAACATAGCTCGTTCTTGTGATTGCTGATGGGAGACACATGCTGTCAGGTAGTTGTTTATTCTATGCAAGGATGCACCGAGTGGTGAAAGCTCAACGATGGAGCCTACACAATGGAGTATGGCTTCGAAGGTTTACAAAAAAGCCAATAATTTTACGTTTGCTCATCACGACCTATAATTTTCATTCTTTACTTTAAACCTTAAAGTGAATGTCAGCATCAGAAAGACTTAAATGGACAATATACTGGACCGCAACGAAATCTTTTAAGTATCTAAGGATAGAAATGAATTTTTTTCTGAACAGAAAAAGTATTTATACCCAGCCGACGTGAATGTACTGCATCGTTTAGAAGGGCGTACCCTGCCCACTAAACCACCAACGCTCCCTCCCCCTCCCCCCAGAAAAATCAATATTTCTCGAAGTGTATGGTTGTATCAGGGAAAGGTGAAAGATCGCATTCAAGCATTTTAGAGCTGTCACACGGAAAAAGAAACTAAAATATTCCAAATGCCTATTGCATTAAAATAAAAAGCCAACAGAGGTTACATATATTGCTACGAAGTTTCACTTATATATGATTCTCCATAAAATTTTATTATGAATATGCCAAAACAAATACCTCAAGTAGATTGGGAGTACCTAACAAATACACTTCTGAGATACTCGGAATGTTGCAGAGATTAACAATAGGACGCCATGCAAGTCTTGTCTTATTCTTCCTCTACTTTTGAACTCTTTCTTATTTTCCCCTATTATTCTCTATTGGCTATAGCTACGTTTTTTTCTGTACACCGCAAGCGTGTTTAATTTTCACGTATTTATCGTTCTCAATTCACTCATTCTGCTTTGTTCTCCCTCTTACTTTATTTTATACACCTACGCAACCTACCTATTCGCACCAGTATAACCACAAAGCTATAATCATTCCAGGTCCTTCGCAGATTTTTAATTTATAAGAGTTTGTTGTGTTTAATAACGCAATGTACCCACAGTGTAAATTTGAGCTGCCTAAACATGCTCTTTTATCAGTGTAC
This sequence comes from Schistocerca gregaria, assembly GCF_023897955.1. Classification (NCBI taxonomy): domain Eukaryota; kingdom Metazoa; phylum Arthropoda; class Insecta; order Orthoptera; family Acrididae; genus Schistocerca; species Schistocerca gregaria. The sequence goes on from NC_064922.1 coordinate 389,588,571, forward strand.
AGGGAGTAAAGCCCAAGAAGTTTATATTTAACTTCACATAGGTCATTCTCTACGAAACAAAAGTGTTCACTGTCTTTACATCTGTTATAATCATGTAATATTTTGTTTGTGGAAGATGCATGCTGACTAAATGTCTGTTCCGTTTTCTAGTTTCGTTATAACATTTTTTTATATTTGTACAAAAGCAGTGTAGTCGTTGTTAGAACGTGGGAGACAGTAAATCTACAGGATGGAGGACAGTTGGGAATTGTGTTGCCACACAGAGATTTAAGACGCCTCGTTGTAGTAAGATATAAAACGTATTTGCTTACCAAGGTTTAAATGATTTTGTAAACTGAGCCAACCGTTTACTGTATGATGTTATATTTCACGCTGTCACTGATTCAAATGCTGTTGAAAAGAATTTGTTACTGCAAAGAATTGAATGTGAATCTTGCAATCCTGGTGTCTCCTGAGCTTCCTTACAACTCACATACAGACGCCACTTATTATCTAGAGACCTCCGCTTCTTATATAACAGCCTTCGCGACTATTCATTTGCAATAATTTAATAATACGCCAAAACCACAAAGTGCAGCAAAACAAGGCGGGAATTCCGTCAAGGTTGCGCACTGACTGTGGGGAAAAGCCGGAGCAGTACTACTTGTAGAATGACCTAAAAGTTACGTAAGCTGGTCGTAAAGGACAATATTACTGCGATCGTACCACGCTGTTGTGTAGTTTTAGTATCCAGGTGTTTTTGTTTCTGTAACGTGTTCATCATTGTTTAGCCGGTCAGATTAGACATGTAAGTCAACGCGAGAAGGCAGTTATACACAGGTCGCAGGTTCGAGAGTCACTAAGGGCACGTTTGTGATCTTAATCTGTATGCTCAATCTCCTTCTCCATGATATTTATGGTACTGTGATGAACACATGAAAGAAAAGGGCGATTATTGTGTTTGTGTATAGTACTGTTTACAGTTCACGGAGATCTCTTTTGAAAATGGCAGATAGTCCTCAGAAGCCAAACAACATTATAAATTGTTGCTGCCACCAATACGCAGAAATGCAGATAAATGACGCGCTGTGCAAAAACAGCGATAAGTGAAGACGTCGTTTTATTTGGTATTAGTTTTTCAAAACGTTCCATTTGTTGTGTGTATTTCCTTCTAATAAAATTCCGGACATGTTTAATACTACGAAGACTGTTTTCTATTTTTAGAGAGTAACTACATTTCTATAATTTTACTTTGTCATTTTCAGTAACAAGATTTCGGCACATTTGCTAGAACATTCTTTAAGAGTCTTTTCTTATTCGCGGTTCGCGTTGTGTTAACATGCATCCTTAAAAAAATAAAGCTGCAGCTGTACTCAAGCATATAGCGTGTTATTTCAAATTCAAGGAAGGTGGCATACTATTTTAGTCTCTAGACTAGTATTGTAGAAGAGTGGTTCAATGTACATCCAGTTATCCTAATAGTTTCTCTAAACCATTCAGTAATACTTGGACGCACCCTTAAGCAAAGCCAAATCTGGTTGCTTCCCCATTATAGGCCATTGTTCCATCTGTAGTATGTCTTCATGAAAAAGATGGTGCAGTACGATTACCAAACCACTTTAACGTACCTGACGATGACAGCGAAAGCCAACAGAGAGATGTATCACCTCAGGCAGGATAACAGAGAAAAACTAATCGCAATAGACGAAAATATTCAGCTATGTAACAGTTACTTTCTACGGCTATACCAAAGGACAAATGTACCACACTTTAATTATGGAGCAGTTGGGTTAAAAGAATCCAGTCGAAAATGACATAAATGCAACCATCTGTGCAGCACATTAAGATAAAGAATTGTAGCTTAGGATGATTTAGACACCAGACGAATAAAATATATCTTGAGTACTAATAAGCGCCTTACTATTTGATCACTGCTGGTTTCGTAGAACTACAAGCCACACTTCAGGTGAACATCTGTATAACATGAAATCCAGAACGAATAACTGTCCTGTGATATACACTGGTATAGTAAACAATTTAAAGATTTTAAGAAAATTAAATAATACTAACAACTTTTACGTGTGAATATCAAAATGTTAGTATTCACGTGAGGACAACATTAGAGTGGAAAGGCTCGGAACCTTTTCACCCAACATTCGTTGTCCGTCAGTAAAAAACACCGCTAAAAGATGGTATGTCATAAAACAGCCGGATTCCAATATGGTGGATGGATGCTAAACAAATCGTACCGAAGTGATCAATTGGTAAGGAGAAAGTAAATGAAAACTATTAAGACCTAATTTTGGGGCATAATGAAAAACCGGTAATTGGCTGCCACAAAATGGAGGAATGTTCTGCCTGGGCAAAATCGTCAAATAGCTATTGGCGGAAAACAGAACCTGGTAATCGCCCTTACCGCTTCTCCGGTCTATACGGAATCGCGAGTAGGGTACGCGGCCGCGTGCTCAATGATAGGTGGTCTTTTGGGGGAATTCAAGAATTTTTAATCATTTTATACGAAATAACGAGTTTAAGAATTTTAATGTGCTAAAAGTATTTTAAAATTTTAAGGATTATTCAGTACACTCTGCTGGCAGATCTGTTTCGTTGGCGTAATGTATGCATATGGTGGTCCTCTTTTATGCTGTAGCTTTAGCATAACTTAAATATGTCAACTGTCACCATCATTTTGTGTTCTACTTATTGTTTTTCAAAAAAGTTTTTGTACTCTTTATCCAAATATTCCTTGTTCTCATTCACCATTTGTGTATTCCCCAAAAGATCACCAACCATTTGGTCGAGCCCGCGCATCATTAGCGCATGCGGGAGCCGTCCACAGTTCCTCAGAAGCGTCAAGACCAGCGACATGGATAGAAGCAGCAACTGTATTACTTTACTTGTATTAGGAATTGTACATGCTGAAGAGATGTATTATTTACATGTCGTCCTTTGCTTGCGACACTTCTTTGCTATTGTGAAAGTTAAGTATTGTCATTGATTCATTTCGTAATAAAACTCTTTAATACGATTTGCTTGAATTGTTGTCTAGCGATCCGAGAAAGCAGGTTTCTTAGGCACGCCGTAGGCAGGATGCAACATCAGACATGTTAATTATTATTTCGCTCGAACCGTATGTGGACTGGTGCCTTCGCATATACACTCCTGGAAATGGAAAAAAGAACACATTGACACCGGTGTCTCAGACCCACCATACTTGCTCCGGACACTGCGAGAGGGCTGTACAAGCAATGATCACACGCACGGCACAGCGGACACGCCAGGAACCGCGGTCTTGGCCGTCGAATGGCGCTAGCTGCGCAGCATTTGTGCACCGCCGCCGTCAGTGTCAGCCAGTTTGCCGTGGCATACGGAGCTCCATCGCAGTCTTTAACACTGGTAGGATGCCGCGACAGCGTGGACGTGAACCGTATGTGCAGTTGACGGACTTTGAGCGAGGGCGTATAGTGGGCATGCGGGAGGCCGGGTGGACGTACCGCCGAATTGCTCAACACGTGGGGCGTGAGATCTCCACAGTACATCGATGTTGTCGCCAGTGGTCGGCGGAAGGTGCACGTGCCCGTCGACCTGGGACCGGACCGCAGCGACGCTAGGATGCACGTCAAGACCGTAGGATCCTACGCAGTGCCGTAGGGGACCGCACCGCCACTTCCCAGCAAATTAGGGACACTGTTGCTCCTGGGGTATCGGCGAGGACCATTCGCAACCGTCTCCATGAAGCTGGGCTACGGTTCTGCACACCGTTAGGCCGTCTTCCGCTCACGTCCCAACATCGTGCAGCCCGCCTCCAGTGGTGTCGCGACAGGCGTGAATGGAGGGACGAATGGAGACGTGTCGTCTTCAGCGATGAGAGTCGCTTCTGCCTTGGTGCCAATGATGGTCGTATGCGTGTTTGGCGCCGTGCAGGTGAGCGCCACAATCAGGACTGCATACGACCGAGGCACACAGGGCCAACACCCGGCATCATGGTGTGGGGAGCGATCTCCTACACTGGCCGTACACCTCTGGTGATCGTCGAGGGGACACTGAATAGTGCACGGTACATCCAAACCGTCATCAAACCCATCGTTCTACCATTCCTAGACCGGCAAGGGAACTTGCTGTTCCAACAGGACAATGCACGTCCACATGTATCCCGTGCCACCCAACGTGCTCTAGAAGGTGTAAGTCAACTACCCTGGCCAGCAAGATCTCCGGATCTGTCCCCCATTGAGCATGTTTGGGACTGGAAGAAGCGTCGTCTCACGCGGTCTGCACGTCCAGCACGAACGCTGGTCCAACTGAGGCGCCAGGTAGAAATGGCATGGCAAGCCGTTCCACAGGACTACATCCAGCATCTCTACGATCGTCTCCATGGGAGAATAGCAGCCTGCATTGCTGCGAAAGGTGGATATACACTGTACTAGTGCCGATATTGTGCATGCTCTGTTGCCTGTGTCTATGTGCCGGTGGTTCTGTCAGTGTGATCATGTGATGTATCTGACCCCAGGAATGTGTCAATAAAGTTTCCCCTTCCTGGGACAATGAATTCACGGTGTTCTTATTTCAATTTCCAGAAGTGTAAGTGTCCGGACAACTTGTGCAGCGGTTTAGGACTCGATTCACGTATGATCTGCTTCTTGCCTTTTGTGACTTTTGTTTTACGTATCACAAACCACTTGTAACTATACCATACCTTTTACAGTCCTATGGTGTTCAAAACAGTTGTCGCGGTGACGACTATTGTATTTATTTAATTCACATGGGAACGCGTGAACGGTATCAAACTATTGTTCCTTTGTGTTTCAGTTGTTAGGTGAGAGAATTTGAAAACTAACTTACAACACCTGCTGCAGTGTCATCACTAAGTCGTTCATCAGTTATTTATGACCTTTGCTTTCTTTAATTACTGTCATATATACGTTATGAGCAGATAAAATTGAACATGAAAACAGCTGTATTTGACGTGATTAAATTATGTGTAGACTGTATATTGAGAGTAGAATGTAAATTAATTATGAACAGTACATCACCGTTTACAATTACTGTTTGCTTTTTAATATACATCGTAACTGAGAACCATGCTCTATCTACTGATGATTGTCATGATTAACTTGCGATGCACTGCGCCGATGTAGTTACATGCTACTGCAATGGCGCTACAGGCACTAAATTTTCTACAACGCCATCCTCGGTATTCTTGCTGCGTAAAATTAGCATAAAAACTCCATTGTTTTCTTCAGGAACAACTCCTGTATTGTCTTCCTGACAAAGACCATGGGGATGACCATCGAAAGATTGATTTTCCTTCCAATTTAATGCAGCAAAAGTACCGAGAGAATTTTCAGTATCAGTGATGGAATATTTGTTTCACTAGAAGATTCATATGTAATCAAAAAATCGAAAGTGGTTGGTGGTCGAAATTGGCACAGTGAGAATGAGAGCTTGTAAAGGCAGAGGTTAATTCTTACAAAAGGGAAAACACCAACTAGATGCTGTAAATAATACTATTTACGAAAAACAAATGGAGCCGTTATCGGTTTCGAACCATGTTCGCAATTACAGCAGCTAGACTCATGATTTACCACGCTTTCCAATACGTAACAGGGATAAGGTAAACGATAGAAAGCTGTCCTCGTGTGCGTAGATTGAATCTAAATGTCGTATAATGTTACAAAGTTATAAGATTTTTGACATCATGCTGAAACATCAGCGATTTTTCTTACTACAAATGAAAGATAACAGTCCAAAGCGCATTATTTTTAATTTTGCTGTTCAAATTAATGCGATTTGGACTGATAGATTTTACTGCTACAAATTACTAATTTTTCCGTTAAACAGATATATGATGATGAGAGCAGAGGGATTTAACACATTTTTAGTTTTTCTAACAAGAATTTCGATCAGATTTAATTCTAATCAATTAATTTTTCAGTTGCACTCCGTCTTCAGGCCACGAGTGGCCTACTGGGACCATCCGACCGCCGTGTCATCCTCAGCGGAGGATGCAGATAAGAGGGGCGTGGGGTCAGCACACCGCTCTCCCGGTCATTACGATGGTTTTCTTTGACCGAAGCCGCTACAATTCGGTCGAATAGCTCCTCAGTTGGCATCACGAGGCTGAGTGCACCCCGAAAAATGGCAACAGCGGATGGCGGCTGGATGGTCCCCCTTCCAAATGCCGGCCACGCACAACAGCGCTTAGCTTCGGTCATCTGACAAGAAACGGTGTATCCACTGCGGCAAGGCCGTTGCAAATTCTTCTGTTGCAAGAGGAAGTAATTCGAAAAATAGCAAAATAAATCACTCTTCACCTGGTCTCCATCTATTAGCATGACGCGGTTTCATACGGACTACGTTAATTGTATAAAACTTGTTATTGCGGTATAGGAATTACTTTTGCATGTCAGTCTTATGACAATTACTAACAAGTCAGTAGTTTGCATTCTCCTCTAGCGCCTCGGCTTTTTGAAGTACCTGTAGTAAATTTAAGTACCTATCGTAGAAACTGTTAATTGTGGGAAAAGGAATTTGTAAATGACAAGGCAAATATTATTTAAAGCGTTAAATGATTTTTAAACTTATTCTGGAATATATTATCGGATAAAGGAGAGGCTTCGACTATCGGAACAGTCACTATAGCTAATGAAGAAAAAATTGAACAATAAGAGTTCGTTATGAATACATAGATATAAAAATTAAAAACTTTCAGGTGTACCTTCTTCAAATGATTTCTTATACCTCTACAGTGCTGCGGTAACACGTTGGCGTTACCGTCTATTATTACTGCTGTCCTTGCAGGTCCTCACTACCGTGCAAACATTTATTGCGATGTACTTTCATGGACTAATAAATAAATTTTCAAACAACTTTTTTGACACTGTCCCGAATGTACTGTCACACACAACATTTACGTAATACATTCACAAGGTTAATAATACTCGCGTGTGTACATTTTTTACACAACTCATTATATGCGTCTGGTCTCTTTCAGATATCAACCCAGACAGACAGCTACTAATTAATTGGTGCGCGCTGGATTGCTCATTAATAATCATCTCTGGCCTCGCTATCTTGTATCATTGTCACAGATGTTATCGCTATCTGGCAGCCAGAGAACGCGCTTTTTTATCAACTAAAAAATTACAGTCACCAAACATATAACACGGTGTTCGACCCAAACGTCGCACTGTCATTGTAGAAAGTTGTACAATATCTACAAAATTTGTGGATGATTTATCCCCTCTTTTAATCATAAAATAACCGAGGATTCGTCGAACAAAAACCTGCGTCAGGTAGTCGGAAGAGAGCACAAATATGGTAGTAGAAGTGCGCCACAAAGCTACCATCCAATATCTCTGACGGCCATTTGTGTAGAATCTTAGGATATATTCTGAGCTTAAATATAACGGGGTACCTCGAACAGAATGACCTCCTCCATTCCAACCAACATGGACTCGAATACATTGGCCAAGCAAAAGCCAACTCGTACTTTTTCACATGATATGCTGCAACTCAGTGTACAAGACAGTATTTCTTGTTTTCCGGGAAGTACTAAAAATGGCTCTGAGCACTATGGGACTTAACTTCTGAGGCCAACAGTACCCTATAACTTAGAACTACTTGAACCTAACTAACCAAAAGAACATCACACACATCCATGCCCGAGGCAGGATTCGAACCTGCGACCGTAGTGGTCGCGCGGTTCCAGACTGTAGCGCCTAGAACCGCACGGCCACCTCGGCCGGCGGGAAGTACTAAAACTACGCTTATTATCGAAAGTGTGATCGTATGGAGTGTTATGCGAAATGTATGAGCAGATTTACAATTTCTCAGTGGGGAGGATCTTGGATGGAGAGCCATTGACAGATGTAGAAGTAAAAATGTACCCCAGGGAAGTGGTTACGACCCTCGAATTGTGCGTTAACGACCTGGTAGATAATATTGATATCAACTTCAGACTTTTCACAGATGAGGCGGCTCTATTTAATGAAGTACTGTCTGCAAAATGCTGCACAAATATTCAATCGGAACTTGGGAAGATTGCAAAGTGGAGCAATAACTGGTCACTTGCTTTAAATGTTCATAAAGATAAAATTGCGCACTTCAAACAACGATAAAACGTTATATTGTATGAGTACAATGTGGGCGAGCACAACTGAAGTCGGCCAACTTTTACGAACATCTAGGCGTTACAGTTTGTCGGAATATTAAATGCAACTATCACGTAGGTTTAGTTGTAAGTAAAGCAGATAGCTGACTTCGATTCATTGGTAGGCGAGTAGGAAAATGAAAAGAGTCTACAATGGAGATTACATCCAAAACGTTGGTAAAGCGCATCCTATAATATTGCTCAAGTGTGTTGGACCCGTACAAGATAGGACTAATAGGGGATACTGACCGTATAGAGAGGACGGCAACATGAACGCTCACAAGACTGTTCGAACTATGGGGAGCGTTTCGGAAATGCTGAAAACGCCTGAAAACAGACGCAAAGGAAGCCTAAATACTATCGCTCAAGAACTACAAATATATTACAATCGCCCACAGTATCGTTTCCGTTGGGGTCACGAGGAGATTATACTAATTAAGGAGCGCCCGGAGTCGTTCAAGTAATCATTCTTTCCACACTCCGTACGTGAAGGTAACGGGAAGAGACCCTAAAAGCAACTTCTGCCATGCACAGTATGTAGGGGCCGACTGCCAGAGGTGTCCTGATACTCTCTGGTAGTTGCCTTTCTCCTTTACGCCATTCATCCTTCCCGAAGCGTCATTGGGTAACACCACCGGAGGCGGAATGCACAGCAAATACTGAGCGCGGCGGTGCATGTGTAAGGCACTGGAGCGAGCAGTAGACTGACTGCGTTGTCCTTTCTGGCAGTCTCTGCAGTCCTGATCTTGACAGTCTCTGTAAGCGGCTTCGTACTCAAAATGAGGTTCACTCTTACTAAATCATAGTTTTTAAGTTCTCGTATAGACAGCACGTAAGTTACATTAGTAATATACATCGTTCTGACTACACAGGACACATTTGAAAGTTTACTCAGAAGCCACATTAAAAAACTAAACTCCCAACGGTACCGACCGACCGCCGTGTCATCCTCAACAACAGGCGTCACTGGATGCGGATATGGAGGGGCATGTGGTCGGCAAGCCGCTCTCCCAGCCATATGTCAGCTTACGAGACCGTAACACGCCTCGTTCAGATCTTATTAGTCTGCTGACGTTATCGTCGCGATACTATAGTTTTTGTGTTTGGAGGGTACTGGCCGTTATCATACAACTTTCTGAAATATAAATGCTCACCAATAGTCTTATTTGTATGATAGCCTTTGCACAAATGTAGCTCGTTACAACTCCTCGCCTAACCATTCTCGGTGTGGTAGATTGTTAACTAACGAGATTCGTTGCTCGTATGGAACGTCATATTATTACACGCTCATACGTCTCGCACAGGCAAATCAACATTTATAGTATTTGTAGATTTAGAGTAAGTTTTTAACAATGTTGACTCGAATACACTCGCCGAAATTCTGAAGGTAACCGATAAATTACAGGGAACGAAAAGTCATTCACAAGTTTCACAGAAATTAGATTGTATTTATAAGAGGCATAGGAAAAAAAGGGAAAAAGGTGTTGATAAAGGAGTGAAACAGGGTTCTAACCTGTCCCAAACGTTTTTAAATATCTGCACTGGGCAAGCAGTAAAGGGAACCAAGGAGAAGAAATAAAAGCTTACGGGTTTGCCGATGACATGGTAGTTCTGACAGAGAACTTGGAAGAGCAGATGAACAGAGTGAATAGGGTTTTGAAAATAGGTTATGAGGTTAATAACAATCAAAGTAAAAAAAAAAGGGTAGTAGTTGTAGTCGAACTGAGTCAGGTGGATGCAGAATAGGAACGGCAATTTTTTGGGAAAGAAAACATCTTCCAAATATATTTTGACCTGGTCAGACTTTCGTTTACGAGACTTCGATGCTGTCACAAGGACATTTGGGGCTTCAGAAAGAGATTCTTGAATTTTCGGTACAGATTCACCATTAGTTTCTTTTCAAACTATGAGGAGGTGGGTGATCTGTGCGAAACAAAGAAAAACATCTTGAGCGTCGTACCAGAGGACAAGAAACACCCGGTGATCAGAAAGCGCTCGATGGCACAGGTACAGCAATGGAAGGTACACCCCTTTCTATGTTGGAAGAACTTTGTGAGAAGTTTTCCTGATCTAGTTCTGTTGAATGATTGTGATATCAGTCTCCACTTGAGAAACAATACAGTCAAGCTGCAGTTACTAGTATATAGTCAATTCTCTTCGCCAAGGCTTATAATGTACTGAAATATGTTTGATACAAATCAGGATATTTAGAGGATCACTGGTAATAATTTGAAATCGTGCTGAAATTAGTTTTCTATTGTCTTCTCCGTCGTGTAATTACTTGAAAAAATTTCATTCATTTTATGTGCAGGGTGTATTAAAAACTTTACATTTTAAGCAGTTCTTTACAGATTGTGTATATTTTCGTTATTTTCTATCATAATAATGAGTTACTTTGTCAATTAACGAAATACACGAATGTGAAAGGCAAACTAAAAACAAAAGAAATCATCAATGTATAATGAAATAACAGCACAAAACATAAAAGAAATATAAGTAAAATAAATAATTACAATTGTAATGAATGTTAGATATATTAATTAGATATGTTGAAAAAACTCCGACAGAACATTGTGTACTGTACATCTTATTTTCCAGAAATAGTATTTCAGACACCAGCTTTATTACTCAGGGATGTATGTGGCTTGAAAGCTTCTTTAGTTTATGTTGCAACAAAAGGTTTCATTTTCCAAAATCAGATAATAATGGTGGAATATTTAGTAAAATTTCAGATTATTACAAAACATTTTTATATATAATCGTTTGGAAGATATTCCCTCTAAACTCAAAATCCCACATTATCTTTCGGGGTGTGCTTTAACCTTAAAAGTAAAATTTGGCTCAAACAAAAAAGTACGTATTGCACTATTTTGTCCCCTCTGCATACCCACCACGTTTCATCAATGTCGTTTATTGATACGTGGGGCTCTTCCCTTGTGATTACCGCGACAACCCACGTCTCGATTTATTATTGCATCAATTGGGTACACGTATATTACATGTCTGTATTCCACTAAAACACTTTCGTTCAGTTTTCGCCACACTACAGTAACTCAATCACACATCCTCGCTGTGTCAGTTTTGTTATCGACGAACAGCAACATTACAGATTGAATAAAATAGCTTTGAGTTAGACAGACATCAGTGCCTTGGGGGCAGTGTTGCCGGAATCCACCGAACCATACTTGAAAAGGATCTGCTTGTAACTACAAAACAGGCAACAAAGCAAGTATGCGCTGCTCGCGAAAGAACTGCGACTGGCTGGTGGCTGACATCTATCACTCGAGTCGTTGAAATGTCAATCACAGACGTTAATCGACGTATACACTTTGTTTCCACGTGGGATTACTGGGTTGAATCTGGATATCATAGCCATCTGCTGCCATGGCTATCCAAAAGTACACATAAATAACCAAATGTCACTTCTTGAGAAACACTATCCAATATTCCGCAATGTCATAGTAGGACGTCTGTAAAATTCAGCTCACTGCAGAAAATGTGCTTATCGATGCCTTCCCGGTGAGTCTACAAATCCAGTACGATAGACGAAACATTGGATCATTCTGATGAATATCTCTTAGGAGACGAAAATCTGTGCCAGACCTTTACTCAACCCTGATTTCCTGCTTTTCGTGAGCAGTACCCAAACCAATATCTGAGTACGCTTCACGCCTGACTTCAAATTTCACTTTCACCACTGTATCCTCCTATTACTTCCGAACAAACACAAATTATCTGATATAAGGTGTCCGGATACCTGTTAGTGGACGTTACTGTGGGTCGTCCGCACACTTCGTCTTTACGACCGGTTAAATTGTGCTGGAAAAAATATCAGTGACGTGGATGAATGTCTGTTGAGCAATGACCGTCCATTCTTCCTCAATACCCGAAACCAGAGCATGTAGGAATGCTGGACGCTATGATCTGAAGCGATGACGACGTTCTAACCCATCCCAAAGGCGTTGGTCCACGTCGGAACTTTGGACAGGCCAATTCATGTCACTATCCACAAACCATTGGCTCCCAAATGCTGCTTTACGAAAGGGTGCAGTGTCATGCTGATAGAAACAATGTTTGTCTCCGAACTATTCCTCTTTTGTTCGTAGCACACAGCACCGTAAAATGTGTTCCTGTCTTTTCAATTTAGCGTTATCTTAAGCACAATAAGGCGCTTAGCTTAACGTACCATAACACGACCTCCTCCATACTTTGATGTTGGCAGTGCGCCTGATGACAGTCAACGTTCGCCAGGCATTCGTCAAATCCAAACATTTCCATCGGATTGACAAAGAGTACAGAGTCATTCGTTCACTCCAAGTTATTCGTTTCGAGTCATCCAGTGTCCAAAAGTGTCACTCTCTACACCACTCCAAGTATCGCTTAGCATTGACTACACAGACGTGGGGCTTACGAGGCGCTTGGCATTGACTAGACATACATGGGGCTTACTCCCAACACACAGTCATCCTCATAGCTGAGCTGATAGCACTTTGGAACTCGCGGGTGACTCCTTCCGCTGATTTCATCCGATTTTTTAAAACCACCTTCTGCAGTTCTCGATTGTCCCTGTCTGTCAATTGATGAGATCTTCCTGGTCTAGGATTAGACATGGCTATTACCTCAGGGTTGGAATGCCCCTGTTGGATTACTTAGGTGACCTCCAGTGATTAGTCCACGATCGAAGTCGCTGAGCTCTGCTGACCTACTCATTGCCCTTTTAGTGTGACAATACATTCCTTCCTGCCTCCTTTAACACTGGTGAAGTCGCTTCTCATGACGTCTAATGGTCAAGTCCTCATTACGTGGGAGTGTCCAAATAGTTTTGATCAGATCGTGTAGACGTTTCTCTGTTCCAGAATGAGACCTCCAGAGGAACGGTGTAGAAAGATATGATTGCTGAGATAAAACGTTAGTTAAGGTGTCTACTCGCTAAGAACAGGGAAACTGGGTTCGAGTCCAATTAAGGCACAAATTTTCAGTCTGACTACTGATGTTCAATATTCCTTACCGTTGCTTCACTCTTATCATTCATCCCACTGAATCCTCATTGATTTCACCTTGATTATATCCATTCATATCATGTCAGTAAATTAAGTTCAACAGCGCACTCGTTCAGCAAGTGGAATGAAATTATTACAGCTTCGGTATTTTTATGTTCAGCACATCATTCTGATTCCATCCATATCAATTGGATTGCTATTATTCACTGTACTATCTTCCACCAGATTTGAGTCCAAAAAAGGCATTCGTACATAAATTCTTGAGACAAGTTGCATTATTCATTTATAACTATACTGTAAATGTCTTGGAGATTTTCTTTGCATAATGTGACATGTAGTTATTTGATTTGAATTTGGAGTTTGCTACTCAGTAGAGTGGCAGTGGGCTTTCTGGATCATGGGAGGAGAACAATGGGCTTTCTGGGTCATGGGAGGATTGCAGTAGGCTTCTGAATCTAATCTGAGCTTTGCCTGTCGGCTTGCCTATATACGGGGCCAAACACATGATATCATTCCCTCTCCCTTTCGTAAGCCACTCCCCTTTCTAGACCATGACCCTCTTCCTTCCCCTCCCCTAACGCCCTTCCCACCCATTCACCCATTTTTTTATTTAATTTCTTGGAAATAGATATCAGAGAGCTTGTAAGTCATTACACATATTTAGTCCAGTCACAGTCCAGTATTTTACTGCCATAACAGGTCATCCAAAATTATTTCTCAATTCCTTAAGACACGCACCTTCGACCTTCTTTATTGCTTTCTTAGAAACAGGCTAATCGGAATGCTTCCTATAGTTAGGATGGGTGGGTTATAACATCATTTTCGTCCAGCAACGTTGATAGCTGCATGATATATACATTATGACTCATGTATTATCGCCAACACCAACGCCAGTTACTTTTCCATAACATGCGGGCCGAAAAGATGAGAAATTGTACTACGCTGTGCAAAACAATTAAAGGATCACTTTTTCCAAACCACATAATTGTTTTCAGTTGCGGCGTAGGAGGCTGAAATTCCACTCTGATATGCCAACAGCCTTTCTTTGTAAAGGTGCAAAAGCGCACCTTTGAGTCCTAGGCGCCTGCAGGCATGGTACACTGCTACTCTTACACCTGTTAAACTTGCGTAATCTGAATGACATGAAGGGTTTGCCTGCCTGCAGGACACTGGTCACGGGTTGTCTCTGCTCAGGTGCATTTTTAAAGAGCTCAGCAGAGGCACTTCGGTGCCACCGAGTGAGTTACTGAACAGGAGTACCTCAGGGGGACACCTTACCGTTTTATTCACCCATGTGTCAATGTCATGACCCTCCATGATCACATCACAGGAGGATGCAAAACAGGAGGGCTGAAAAATCATAAGCACCCACTGCTGCGTCGGATGGCAGTCAAATTTCGTCGAGTGGTTTTTGAAAAGTCCCGAGTGATTCCACCCTGTTCACCATGGCAAAAATTGCACTTACATTGCGTACCAAAGGGATACGATCATGTTGAGTGGGGTTACTGGCCCATGAAATCTTTAGAGAAGGGCTGAATCATCTGGAGATGTCAGCATTGTCAACCGTTGTCATGGACGTCGCCCTATTGATTATTGCACTGTGAACTGTCGTTTTCGACTGTGAAATATGTAAGAATCAAAGCCCAAAAAGAAGGAGTGGTTTCATTGACGCTCTTTATGTCACCCCCTGAAGGATTTTCGTGACGATTCTGGTGGCGTCTTTCTTAGCCACCCATAAGAAAACTTCTAAATCTATACCCTGGGCATTGAGGTTCTGTCCTCGATCATCGAGCTGTGAAATGAAGGGGTGAAGTGTGGATAAGAGGGGATGCGTCGATCATCTCATCGTCGACCCACCCACGGTGGCGATGGCTAGAACTGTGGAGAAATTTAGGGCCAAAGTGACGTCATTAATCCACCTTACACCTCACGTGAAATTCTGACCTTTTTTCCTGCATATGTCGACATCTTCCTATTTGAAATATTATGGAACCTGAGGATGACGTCGTAGGGCACCTCACTTTTGCACCATTAGAGAGAAAGGTTTTAGGCACTTTTTAAACAAATTTCCACCTTCTATATCGCAAGTTGAAACAATTAAGGGGTTTAGAAAAAGTGGTGCTATAACTTTGTTGTGCAGTGCATGAACAGTGTGATAGAATATTATGGGCTTATTTTGCAAGATTTTCTGTTTTTGTTATATTGTGAACAATATGTGCCTCAACACTTGTATGTTGAACTTATCGTCAACAGACAGTGGCATAACGATCTAGTAGGCTTCATTTTGTGTTTTGGTGTCTTGTTATGAAGAAAGATTTCAAGCTACAGTGAATTTGTTTTGCTACATATGAAAGTGTGTTCTTGATATCTGGAGGAAAAATGGAAAGTGGTTTTTTTAGTTTTACTGACCGTGTATGACGGTATTGCGCTATGAAGTCACTATATCCCATGCAGAATGCGGTGAATATTACTGACAGTGTTGTCTGCGGTGAGGGGAGAGGTTGACATGTGTTGCAAATAATGTTCAAGTAATGGTAGAAAATACAAGCTATAACTACCAGATATTTTTAGTTGCTTTTCAAATATTAACAATACTAGTAAGGCTTGCCAAGCATTTCAGTTGCAGAACCTCAACATACAAAAGAATGCTGGTGCTGATTTTGTGTTTAACATTTGACGATGCCACTGTGGCTCCATATTAGGACACGTTTCTATAAAACAGATCTGAAGATGGTCATTATAGACCAAAACGTCCGTCACCGTAGCTGAGTGTACAGCGCGCCAGCTTGTCATATTGGGGGGCCTGGGTTTCATTCACAACTGGGTTGGAGATATTTCTCAGCTCAGGGACTAGGTGTTTGTGTTGTTTTCATCATCATCATTTCATCCTCATCGACGCGTAAGACGCCGAAGTGGCCTCACCTCAAAAAACTTGCACCAGGCGATCAGGTCTACCCAACGGGATGCCCTCGCCACAAGATATTTCATTTTCATCGACCGAAAAAAATATTTGTGATCATAGATGTCAGGTAAAGGAAATTTACATAAAAGAAGATCCTCATCCAGGACAAGAAAAGTTTGAAATTCAGTGAAAAGTACAGTCAATATCACTGTTCCAAATTAAATTTATGTAAAGTAGTGATTCTCAAGCAACACACTAAGCTAAGTTAGTAGCATGTAAATCTTGATTAAGTGACGAAAACAGCAACTGTGCGCAAAAAAACCTGGAATTAAACCAAAAAACGTACGATTGACGTCTGCAGATAGCAAACTTATCTGAACAGTCCTTCAGTTATATGGCAAGTCACAGATATAACAGAAACGATACCTAAGTTAATATCAACAGGGCAGAAGAAAGCAGAAAAAAGAAATTAAATTTGCTTACAAGTGAACAAATGCAGGAAAACTCACTGTCCTCTCTCTCTCTCTCTCTCTCTCTCTCTCTCTCTCTCTCTCTCTTTCAAGCATATACGTGCACGTGCGCACACACACACACACACACACACACACACACACACACACACACACACACACACACACACACACAGTGAAGACTTCCGAATCTTTTGTTTTTACCCAAGAGAAGCTAATCTCACTGACATACACCTGAGTTAATTGCTAAAGAATGATCTTAAATATAACTTTGACTATAAAAATTTAACAAATACAGATATTGTGAACAGAAACAGAACATATTGTAGTACAAGAAGGAAAAACCAAAACAATGATACACATACAGGACTAACCACAGAATTCATAGTAAAACAGGTATATAGCTTCATCAAAAATATGAAACTCGTAGTAACGAACAGGAAGACAACAAAGAAGCATTAACAATCAAGACATTAAAAAAAACTACAAGAGAGCGCTCAGTGTTAGAAATATATAACTAAGACATATGAATTATAAAAAAAAGATAATATGATCCCACTCACCACCCCCTGCGGGCCCAGAGGTTAGCTCAGGCCTGAGGTATTCCTGCCTGTCGCAAGAGCCAACTAAAAGAAAACTCACACCTTTCGGCCTTTATGTGATGGTCCCCTGTAAGGTTTGACCCCCATTTTTCTAAATTTTCCTGAAGAGTGAGCGAACTGGGGAAGGACGCCTTACATGGTGCAGCATGTTCATCATGCATTGAGATCTTTAGCCCACTTTCTCGTAGTGGCATTGCAGGCCCACTCATCCTCCATCTCTTCAGCGAGGACACCTTCATGGTTGCGTTGTCCTCCACCCGCAATGCAGTGTCGTTTTCTGCGCCGACGATGACCACGGAATTCTTTGCACCTCATATCCAGCATGGTAGCCAGTCTGTTATGGTGGGGCCGCCAAGTACCCTATTGGTTGTAGTTCCCTGACTACATAGGGATCGCTCTGCTGATGCCAACGCCGTTAACTCCCCGCGTATGCCAAGGAATAGATGCCCATCACCCTGGGGCACTGGGACACCCAGCAGTGGCCACCCTGCCAGCTGGCCTTTGCTGCGGCTGGGGGTTGCCCATGGGTAGAGCCCCTGGGCTGAGTGGGTGGCATCAGGGCGGATAAAGCGCATTGAAGCGTACGTCGTGTACACTTGCTGGTGATCAGACGCCAACAGTCTCTAAGCGTTCCAAGTCTCAGAACAATGCAATGAAGGATGATCCTAAATCGTTCCCCTCCCTGGCCACACCATAGGAGGAATGCCTGGCTAAGGAACCTTATTCACCCCAGTACCTTGTAGGTACGAAAGCTGAATCCTTTGTATCGATGAAGCCTTAGTATTTTGTAGAGAATTTAGAGGACAAGTTTCGGGAGGTGTAGGGCTTGTCCAAAATGTGGTCAGGGTCAGTCTTGATAAAAACGGCATCCTCTGCCCAGTCAGGGGCATTACTCACTTGGGAGAAGATGTGGGATGTTTCCTTTACCATCACGCCTTGTAAGAGCTTCAATATGGTCCAGGGTATTGTATTCCTGAGGGACCTTCTTTTGTAGTGTGATAACGAGCTACACGCCAACTTAGAGTGATGAGGAGTTCATTTCGTTCGGCGCTTCCACTGGTGTCTGAGGGATGATCAGGTAGCCACCAGTGCCTTCATCTTGGCCTTTGAGGGTGACACATTACCCGAGAAAGTCAAGGTGATGGTCTACTGCTCTGATGTCAAGCCATATATCACTCCCTAAATTCGGTGCTTTAAGTGCTTGGAACTTCGGCCTTATGTCTTCCCGCAGTACTTCCAGCATCCCATTTCGAGATTGTGAACCCCCATCACATCCCAATACTCCATGTGCCCCGCCTCCCATCAGTGTCAACTGCAGAGAGCATCATTCCCCTTGGTCACCAGACTGCAGAATTTTACAGTGAGAAAGGAAAATCATGGAATACAAGATTGTGGACTGACTGACCTACAATGAGGCCAAGAAGAAGTCTGAGCACTTACATCCTGTGGCTATGACCCACTCTTATTCACCACTACGAGAACAGTTGTAGCCCCAACAGTTCCACGAGTTCCAGTCGACTCTCAAAGCCAGAAGACTGCACCTGCCTCCTTGATGATGGGGGGCACTTCCATTCCTGTTGCTCCCACACCATCCACTTGGGAGCACTATCCCCCAAACCATTGGGGACACCAGTCCCCACTTGTCAGCTGGAGAAGTGTAAGTCTTCTACAGCTCCTCTCGCTAGGAAGGAATCCCTTGGGTCAGTCCCATCCCAGGTTTCTGCTTGTGGGAAAGACGACATCCACCAGTGGCTGAAGTGCCAAAAAGTACCGGTCATAGGGCTTCACAATCATCCTTAGCCCCAGAGACTGAATCAGTGAAGCACTCCCAGCCAGAAGAATCCAAGGATCAGCGAGAGAAATCAAGAAAGAAGACCCCCAAGCCCAAGGGAACTGCGGTGGCACCCACACCATTGCTGTGTACAAGCTCTGCATTTGAGGATGAAGTGAAGATTCTGGCTCCTGCTGAGGACCTAGATCTTGCCAGACCCTCTGACACAATGGGTACAGCCTGTATAGGAAATAAGTCGGTGGCAGCAGGTGACCCTGAGGCATAGACAATCTCATTGAGTGTTTAATGCCTTCTCAGTCTCAGGATCACGTCATCCTCCAGTGGAATTGCAGTGGATTTTCCACCACCTGGCTGAGCTACAGCAGCTTTTAAGCTTTACACCTGCTTTCTGCATTGCCCTCCATGAAACCTGGTTCCTGGCAATGTCGTCTCCTGCCCTTTGTGGCTACAGGGGATATTACAAGAACCGTAGCGAATATAATAGAGTGTCAGTTGGAGTTGGCATGTATGTCCTGCACTCAGTATGTAGTGAACCGGTGCCCCTTCAAACTCCTCTTAAATCTGTGGTCTCAGGATACGCTCGACACAGGAAATAACTGTCTAGAATGTATTTCTCCCTCCAGATGGTGTGGTACCGCTGAACGTATTGGCTGCACTGATTGATCAACTCTCTAAACCTTTGCTACATTAGGAAATTTTAATGCACATAATCCCTTGTGAGGTAGCACCATGCTTACTAGCCATGGCATAGATGTCTAAAATTTACTGTTCCAACTCGACCTCTGCCTCTTAAATACTGGGGCTGCCACTCATTTCAGTGTGGCTCATGGTAGTTACTCGACCACTGATTTATCAGTTTGCATCCCAGGACTTCTCCCATCTATGCGCTGGCGAGCACATGACGACCTGTGTGGTAGTGACCACTTCCCTATCTTCCTGTCACTCCCGCAGCGTCATGCCCAGGGGCGCACCCAGATGGGCTTTAAACAAGGCAGAAAAGGTAACTCTCTCTTCTGCTGTCACGGCTGAATCTCCCCCACGTTGTTCTGATTGAATACGTCACTTCAACGACAATTTCTGCGGCGGAAAACGCGATCTCTCGTTCTCTTTGGCATCCCTGGCGAAAGGGGTAGCGGGAAGTGGCTGAGGCAATTAAAGAGCGTCGGCAAACTCTACAGCGATATAAGCGGCACTCTTTCTCAGAGCACCTAATAGCCTTTATGCGGCTCTGTGTTCACATTCGTGTGCTTATAAAACGATTTAAACAGGAGTGTTGGGACAGATACATGTCGACCATTGGGTCCCATTCGTCACCTTCCCAAGTCTGGACGAAGATCAGACGTCTTTTTTGGTACCAGATCCCAGCAGCTGTCCCTGGCGTTAACATCAATGGCGTGCTCCCTACCAATGCAAACGCACTTGCCAAGCAATTTACTGAGCACTATGCTCGCGCCTCTGCATCGGACAACTACCCCCCAGCCTTCCGCACCCTCAAACGGTGGGTGGAATGGAGATCCTCTCGTTCACTGCACGCCACAGTGAACCCTATAACGCGCCATTTACAGAGTGGGTGCTCCTCAGCGCCCTGACACATATCTTGGGCCGGATTAGATCAATAGTCAGATGATTAAACATCTCTCGTCTGACTACAAGCGATATCTCCTCATCATCTTCAACTGGATCTGGTGCTATGGCGTCTTTCCATCACAATGTCACTAGAGCACCATCATTCCGGTGCACAAACACTGTAAAAATCCGCATGATGGGCACGTATGGTGTGTTGGTGGTTGGATTGGGTCTTGAAGTCTCACGGATAACTGGATCCATGTCAAGGTGCCTTCTGCCAGGGTCGTTCTACCACTGATGATCTTGTGTCCCTCGAATCTGCCATCCGACCAGACTTTTCCAAACGCCAACACCTGGTTGCCATCTTTTTTGACTTATGTAAAGCATATGACATGACCTGACGATGTCATATTCTTGATGCATTGTATGAGTGGGATCTCTGGGGCCGCTCCCGTTATTATCCAAAACTTCCTGTCACTCTGTACTTTCCGTGACCACGTTGGTGCCTCCCATAGTTCCTCCCCCCACCCCACCCCCACCCTCCCCGTATTCAGGAGAATGGCGTTCTGCAGGGCTCCGTATTGAGTGTATCTCTATTTTTAGTAGCCATTAAAGGCCTAGCAGCAGCTGTAGGACCGTCAGTCTCCCTTTCTCTGAATGCAGATGACTTCTGCATTTCGTATTGCTCCTCCATTACTGGTGTTGTTGAGCCGCGCCTACAGGGAGCCATTCACTAGGAGCAGTCATGGGCTCTAGCCCGTGGCTTCCAGTTTTGAGGAGCATAGGTATGTGTCATGCAGTTCTGTCGGCGTCATACCGTTCATCCAGAACCTGAACTTTATCTTAATGATGATCCACTCACTGCAGTGGGGACGTGTCGATTCTTAGGGATGGTTTTCGACGCCTGATGGACTTGGCTACCTCACCCTCGTCAGCTTAAGCAGGAGTGCTGGCAGCACCTCAATGCTCTCTGCTGCCTGAATAACACCAACTGGGGTGCAGATCGCTCTACTCTGCTGCAGCTGTACAGAGATCTTGTTCAATCCTACCTTGACTATGGGAGTCTGGTTTACGGCGGCGCACTCAGTGTTGCGTTTACTCAACCCTGTGCACCATTGTGGCTTTCACCTATCGACGGGAACTTTTAGAACGAGTCTGGTGTCCAGTTTCCTGGTGGAGGCCAAGGTCCCTCCATTGCGCATCCGACGTGCACGACAGCTCGCCAGCTATGTAGCATACATTCATAGTTCTCCTGAGCATCCGAATTACCGTCTCCTTTTCCCACCCACGGCAGTTCATCTTCTGCATCGGCGGCCCAGGTCAGAGCTCACGATTGCGGTTGGTGTGCGATCCCTTCTCTCCGAACTGGAGTCCTTCCCTTTACCACCTCTACTTGAGGTCCATTCACTTACACCTCCATGATGTGCACCTCGGCCGAAGCTTCTTCTGGAACTTATGCATGGCGCTAAAGACTCCATCAAGCCCGTCTCTCTCTGATGGCACTTCCTCTCGATTCTTGACGTGTTCCGGGGCTCTGAAGTTGTTTACACCGATGGCTCGATGGCTAATGGTAATGTTGGCTTCGCCTGTGTCCACAGAGGCCATACTGAACAGCATTCCTTGCCCGCTGGCTGTAGTGTATTCAATGCAGAGCTTGTGGCCGTATCTCGTGCCCTTCAGTACATTTGTTCATGTTCTGGTGAGTCGTTTCTTCTCTGTTCTGAATCCCTTAGAAGCTTACAAGCAATCGACCGGTGCTAGACTCTCCATCCTTTAGGTTGCGAGTATCCAGGTGTACATCTCTGTCCTGGTCAGTGGTGTTTGTGTGGACTCCAGGACACGTCGGAATCCCAGGCAACGAACTTGCTGGCAGGCTGGCCAAACGGGATAAGCGGAAACCACTCGTGGCGATGGGCATCTCTGAACCCGACCTGCGTTCTGTCTTACGCCGCAATGTTTTTCGACTTGAGGAGACGGAGTGTCATAACAGTATACACAACAAGCTGCGTGTCATTAAGGAGTCTGCGAATGTGTGGAAGTCTTTCCTGTGGGCATTTTGCAGGCTATCTGTTGTCCTTTGTCAGCTACAGATTGGTCATATGTGGCTCACACATGGTTACTCCTCCATCGCAAGGATCAACCTGAGTGTCGCTGAGGCTCCCAAATGATAGTCATCCACCTCTTGCTGCACTGTCCACTTTTAGCTGCTCTGCGGCGGACTTTTAACTTTCCCAGCACCCTACCTTCTGTGTTGGGCAACAATGTCTTAACAGCAGCTTTAGTGTTACGTTTTATTAGTGAGGGGGGTTTTAGTCATTTGATCTGAGTTTTAGCCCATGTCCTTTGTCCTTCTGTGTTCTCCACCCTAGGGGTTTTAGGGTGGAGGTTCTAATGTATTGCAGAGTGGCTGGCCTCTCATTCTTTTATTCTCATGGTCAGCTAGCCATGGTAATCTGCTTTCTGGTTTTTAATCTCTTCTCCCTGTTTCATGCGTCTCTCTTTGATTTTCTTGTACTGTTCTGTCCATTTTAGTGTTTGTTCTCCTTCTCCCACCAAGTCACTGGGCTCCCACAAGCACGAGATGCCACCTGCATGTTCAGATACCATGAGCCAGATGGAAGTCCGTAGTTCACACTTTGAACACACATGCTTCTTTCCCTCGCCAGAGCTAGGGCAGGTGATCAGTATGTCCTCTACTCAGCCAGCTATGACACTTTTCAGCTGCCTGCTCAGGAATAATCGTATTGAAAGGTCAGTTCACCACCATCCCATGCTCAGCATAACCACAACTGACGTCTTTAGGAGAATACTTCGCTGCTGAGGTCTGTGGGTTCGATGCCCACCATCCAGTGCTCACCTGTTTAGGGCATGAGCTAGTAATAAGAACTGTTAGAAAGTACTGAAGGGATTCTGCTGTCAACAAGTGGATATTGACTCACCCTGACTCACCATCCTTCACCAGAGAACGTGTGACACACCTTAACAAGTGCGGTCAGGAATGGGATCAGTAAAGGCGGTAACATCATTGGGAAATGGTATTGGAGGGGAAGTAGCAGCATCTGCTTTCGGTAATAACTACTGGCTTCCTTGTGTCTTTTGTTGCTGTGCTTGATCTTCCTTCCATCCCATTTTGATATGTCTTGGTTGTGTCAGGAATAGATTGGATTGTGGTACCTGGGAAGGGGCCAAGAAATGAACCGATGAAACTGCTTGTATGCACACAGTGCAACCTACTAGATCATGAGGCTCGGTGTACTGACTCACATGACATGACATGTTTGAGATGCTGGAAAAGTTGGAATTACGCCAGATAGTGCAAGGGAAAAGCATGGCTGAGACATGGTAGACCATGGGTATCTGGGAAGTTTAGGCAAATATAGAAAGTTTGTGACTGAGATGTAATCTGTTGTAAATAGCGTTGTTAGATGGATTACGAATTTAAGAGTGCTCCAGGAATCTACGCTAATATACTTGTGCTTTGACGTCTAGAGATTTCCTGAGCCATGTGGAGCATTCCTCTTCCTTTACATTTCTGCGCCACTCTCCTCCTGCTTCTGTCGTTGATTCTATTGTTTACTGAGGTACTTTTATATGCTGACAGAATAAAAATAGATCAGTTTGCAACAGTATCTTACGGTTGAAGATTTTTATCTGCTCATCATGTGACACTGACTCAGAACGGATCAGAAAAGCGCTGGAATACCTGGCATGTGAGACGAATCATTGGCCGTGACGTCCTTATTACACTCTTACTCGTTCCCTGAAGTTCAGTTAGTGTGATAGCAGAGTATCTGACTAATATAACTGTCAGAATCGGAGTGAGGAATAATTTGAGTTATACTGAGAATATGTATGAGCTTTCAGGCAAATATGACAGGGAGAAAACATTATAGAGTAATAGGACTTGAATTAAAAGGCATAGGTTACAGCTAGTAGAACACTTGTGGTTAAGCAAATACATTAGTGCCATTACAGATCTCATGAAGCATAATACTGTATATTGAATGGGTCTCTCAGAGATGAAGTTGAAGTTTTAGGATTGAAGCTATAGTTACCCAGATATTATGATCAGAACTGCGACTACAGTGACTTTACTGTGGATTCCTTTTTTCTTGTAAACAATTTATGTTAAGTTCTTCCTGTCGAAATTTATTTTTATTTCACGACATAGCAGGCAATTAGGTTAATCTGTAACGTGGAGAACAGAATGACTACGTTGATAATGACACGTGATACACTGAGGCTAGGGATAGACGTACGGGGGAGTAACTCATGGAAAAGAGTGAGTTAGTAATTCTGTAGTGTTAGTACATATCCCAGAATACCCAGAATTCTGTCCCCAAGATATGATTTGACACTGATGCTGAATTTCAAAAAGGACTTAAAAGGCAAAGGCTGGGAAAGTTAGCTAGTTCCAGGTATATTAGCTGAGATAATTCCGTGGTCCAAATTCTTCCACGAGAGAAAGACTGTTAAGGCGCAGGGTAATGGAAGAAGAAAGCTCGTCGTCGCAGACAGCCACTTATTGCAATATCCTGCTGTGACAAGGCACTGCAGTAGCCACCTAGGTGCTGCTGTCCACCTGTTGGTCAATGACTAATATGCTACTCAAACTAGGAACATTCCAGTATATACCATATATGACATCAGCATCAGCCACACCACAACAAATCCAGTTTGGCATGTATAAGTGCTGGCTGTCTGGTCAAGCTGGTCACCAGGTAGACTCAATGAGTCTTTGAGTCAGTGTTCATTGTAGTGTTGGCTTTTCTGGGTGCTCACTACTGCTCCACCAGTAATGCTCCTCTGTTAAGCAGACAGGACCTCCTACCAGGAGTCCAGTCAAAGCATAGATGGAGCAAGAATCGAACTGAAGTCCTCCTAACCACCAAACCATTGGGCATGCACCAGAGCCAGATGCCACGCCAGGACTTGCACCTTGGATGTGTATGCACCTGTCACTCGCCACAGCTGGTGCAAGGGGCCAGTACATCCTGAAATCAGCCAGCCATGCAAGTCTGTGCCATCAGCTCCTGATGCACCTAAGCCATTCATCTTAATAAGCTTAGTAAGGTCTGCATTGTGCTGAGATGGATGTGCTGCTGTGCTGGAGTCTTCATAACAACACTTCTCTTCTGAGGCACATGTGTCTGACACCATACCCACCAGCTGTGGCATGAACTCTAAATACTGATTATTGGAAAATAATAATAGGACTCTGTTGTCACTTAGCGGCTTTTGACTCACCCTGACCCACCATCCTCAACCACAAGACACCAAACCTCTGTAATATAAACAGTTCACGTATGCAGATATGGAACATGCACCACAACATTCAATTCATTATACACTCCTGGAAATTGAAATAAGAACACCGTGAATTCATTGTCCCAGGAAGGGGAAACTTTATTGACACATTCCTGGGGTCAGATACATCACATGATCACACTGACAGAACCACAGGCACATAGACACAGGCAACAGAGCATGTACAATGTCGGCACTAGTACAGTGTATATCCACCTTTAGCAGCAATGCAGGCTGCTATTCTCCCATGGAGACGATCGTAGAGATGCTGGATGTAGTGCTGTGGAACGGCTTGCCATGCCATTTCCACCTGGCGCCTCAGTTGGATCAGCGTTCGTGCTGGACGTGCAGACCGCGTGAGACGACGCTTCATCCAGTCCCAAACATGCTCAATGGGGGACAGATCCGGAGATCTTGCTGGCCAGGGTAGTTGACTTACACCTTCTAGAGCACGTTGGGTGGCACGGGATACATGCGGAAGTGCATTGTCCTGTTGGAACAGCAAGTTCCCTTGCCGGTCTAGGAATGGTAGAACGATGGGTTCGATGACGGTTTGGATGTACCATGCACTATTCAGTGTCCCCTCGACGATCACCAGAGGTGTACGGCCAGTGTAGGAGATCGCTCCCCACACCATTATGCCGGGTGTTGGCCCTGTGTGCCTCGGTCGTATGCAGTCCTGATTGTGGCGCTCACCTGCACGGCGCCAAACACGCATACGACCATCATTGCCACCAAGGCAGAAGCGACTCTCATCGCTGAAGACGACACGTCTCCATTCGTCCCTCCATTCACGCCTGTCGCGACACCACTGGAGGCGGGCTGCACGATGTTGGGGCGTGAGCGGAAGACGGTCTAACGTTGTGCGGGACCGTAGCCCAGCTTCATGGAGACGGTTGCAAATGGTCCTCGCCGATACCCCAGGAGCAACAGTGTCCCTAATTTGCTGGGAAGTGGCGGTGCGGTCCCCTACGGCACTGCGTAGGATCCTACGGTCTTGGCGTGCATCCGTGCGTCGCTGCGGTCCGGTCCCAGGTCGACGGGCACGTGCACCTTCCGTCGACCACTGGCGACAACATCGATGTACTGTGCAGACCTCACGCCCCACGTGTTGAGCAATTCGGCGGTACGTCCATCCGGCCTCCCGCATGCCCACTATACGCCCTCGCTCAAAGTCCGTCAACTGCACATACGGTTCACGTCCACGCTGTCGCGGCATGCTACCAGTGTTAAAGACTGCGATGGAGCTCCGTATGCCACGGCAAACTGGCTGACACTGACGGCGGCGGTGCACAAATGCTGCGCAGCTAGCGCCATTCGACGGCCAACACCGCGGTTCCTGGTGTGTCCGCTGTGCCGTGCGTGTGATCATTGCTTGTATAGCCCTCTCGCAGTGTCCGGAGCAAGTATGGTGGGTCTGAGACACCGGTGTCAATGTGTTCTTTTTTCCATTTCCAGGAGTGTAGAATAGGAAACAGAATAAACAGTACATTGCCTTGATCTCAGAATTACATAATCCAACAACAGACACAGATTCAATGCAAGCAGAAACAAACAGCTACAAAAGCGATAATAAACGTGAAATAAAACTTCCTGCATTCTCTAAAACACCAACCATCAGATGTATAGTATGCAGACAATGTAGAATAACTGTAAGTAAAAGTAACTATCAAGAAGAGCTAAATATGATCATCAAAATAGCACAAAAGTATAGAAGCAACAGGAGTACAGTATACAAACAACACTACCCCCTTAAAATAAGAGCAATCCAGATACACTAACACTTAACCGTAATGCAAAATGCACACTAATATCAGGAGACTCGTCCCTCAACACAAAAACAAAGTAGCACACTGTAATGTATCACAAACAAGCTCTCTCGCAACAAAATAAACAACTTCATCAAAAAACATAGAAGATAGTTTCCAAAATACAGAGGTAGTTAAAAACTGCAAAGGAAGATAAAGATAAATGCAGCATCGTAGTTTAGCCATATATGAATTAAAATGTGATAGCTGAAACTGCAAATATATTGGTATGACTGAAAGAAATTTTAATATCAGGTATAATAAATATTTAAAGAGACTGAAGAGGGGATGTGACCATTCTACATATGTGGAACATCTAATAAAAGAAATTCGGTGTCTCAATGAGATAACAATAAGCATGGAAATTTTATGCAATAATTACAAAAGGAAACGAATATTACTCTCCAGGAATATATATATATATATATATATGTGTGTGTGTGTGTGTGTGTGTGTGTGTGTGTGTGTGTGTGTGTGTGTACAGCTCATTTCTCTGTAATATGATGAATAAGACATGGAGAAGTATAAACATGTCAGCTAGTCTTGGCTTGTATGAGCCCTTGCTGATTAAGCGTATGTACCTGTTTAGCACTGACACACGACATCTCACACTACCTGCAGTGCTGAGGGTGCTGGACAGGAGGGAAGGAGGTGGCTCGGATGAATGTGGTACCATAGAGCAGTGCAAAAATGGGCATATCTGCTCAGTCGGCGAAGTATCAAAATGGCTCTGAGCCATATGCGACTTAACTTCTGATATGCCTTATTTCTCAAATTAAAGAGATGTGAGTTGCACATACATATTCAAAGAAACGCTGGGTGTTACTTTGTGTGTATGTACTAAGAATATTGTATAACATAGATGTCTGCACTTCTTGGACAGACCCCTTTCAGGCCTTGGAAAAATTTTGCATTCACTTTACACTAACTTAACTCCTTAATGGCATATCTTACTAATAACAGAAGTCTACTCACAATACAAGACATAAAAATTATTTTGATGTAGGATCTGTCATATTTTCCAAGATTCAGAATAGAGTTGTATACTGTGCTGGACATAATTTCAACAGTCTCTCTTCTACATCCCTATTAATTCAAAAGAAAATTAAAATTGTAGCGGCAGCCACTCCTTTTACAAATTATTTGATTATCTCGTAGAGGCAATACAAGTAGTATTCTTCATTATGAAACTGCATGGTAATGTATTGTAAATTGATCTTCATTTTAACAGATGTAGATGATTATATTCTTTGAAAAATATCACTGAATTCCTATGAACGTGAAGCTGGCACTAGGAGATAACTAGCAGCTATTTAGTATAGCTGAAAAAGCAGCAGCTTTCTTCTTTTTGCTAAGACACTAAGTCACTCTTACAGCTAGAATAAGCACAAACGCTATTAAGTAGTATGGTGATAGTTGATTGTTAAAAAGTATATATTTAAATTCTCACAGTTGATTTTGTATTTTTTATATTTTCCTGTGCTCGTTTTACACCTCAGAAGATTCTCTTTCTCAGCAGGGTCTACAAAAAAATTAGACTGAATGAGTAATGAAAATGTTTGTTTAGTACTTTCCAGGCAAAGCCCACTTGACCATGTACAATTCTCTGACATATTTGTAATGAGTGATCGTTAGAGATATGACCTTCAGAATGTGTAGGTGACATAAGACTTTCTTCTCGTAACTAGTGTGGGTTCGCCAATTTCGCTTGCATGGTGAATATGGATGTTTTAATATAGGCTCCACATATATGTAGGGCTGCCGATTGTATACGACGTACAACCTTGTAAGAATACAGGATACGAATGCTACATATACTATAGTATACAGTTTATCACTGATACCAACAATGCCCTCCAGAAAGCACAGCAAACAAAGAAGCCAATCGCGCCACTTGTTGGTGAGCTATGGCCGTAATGCAACGTAAATGTTAATTCTTCTCTGTTTTAATGATTTCAGAGTATGATTGTGGCTCACACCAATAATCAAGTTATATTTTTATATATGTAGTAACTGAAATTGCATTCTTCTTTAGTACACATGGTTTCAGTTAAAAATGTGTTTCAATAACTGCAGCTATTCATTTTCGAATGAGAAAAGTATTCAGCAATACAATTATTATCACCGTAGGAGGTACCCTTGCAACCTTCAATCGCGATGTGGGGTAGAAATCATCCTAGATAAAAAGGCACTCCGTCTTCAGGCCACGAGTGGCCTACAGGGACCATCCGACCGTCGTGTCATCCTCAGTGGAGGATGCTGATAGGAGGGGCGTGGGGTCAGCACACCGCTCTCCCGGTCGTTATGATGGTATTCTTGACCGAAGCCTCTACTATTCGGTCGAGTAGCTCCTCAATTGGCATCACGAAGCTGAGTGCACCCCGAAAAATGGCAACAGCGCATGGCGGCCTGGATGGTCAGCCATCCAAGTGCCGACCACCCCCGACAGCGCTTAACTTCGGTGATCTCACGGGAACCGCTGTATCCACTGCGGCAAGGCCGTTGCGCTGCTCCTTCTTAGCAATTTGTAATATTGCGATTGTCTGTTACAATTAGTTCAGTCACCTTCAGTATTACCTGGAATATTGCGAATATCCTACTCTGTTTATAAGGTGTTTCCAGAAACACTTAACTGCGTTCATTAAGAATGTTCAGTATTAACTTCTATGAATATGATAACGACTTTCAGATTCAGAGTTTTTGGGCACGAGTTTGTAATGATTTGCCATTCGATGAGCTTAATAGAAGTTTACCTAAAGTACTGCCAGCAGAACTCCGAACAGTTCTCGAAATATCCGGCTGCTTCCGTCATTCGACCTTCCCGGTTTCAAATATGGATGATCTGTCTCCAGTGCGTGCAATACCGTCTTGCCCCAAAGCAGAATTAGCTTCGTCTTCCATCAAAAACTTCAGGAACTGTATTCCATTTCTCTGCGGGTTACAAACAGAATGTTAAGGGGCCTTTCCTTTTGCTGTACATTGTCTGGCAGCAACTTCCTGATTTACGTCCAGAGAACATGTTATTCAGGGCTACAAATTACTACATCTACATCTACATGATGTAGATGTAGTAATTTGTAGCCCTGAATAACATGTTCTCTACAGGGAGAATCGAAATAGATAAGAGAAACGAGTCGATTTTTTAAAATGCTAAAATCGTCTGAATAATTGAACACCCATTGTGCGATATCATCGCAAATTACTCTTGGCTCTTTACGGAAGCGAACCTGCGAATCGACAGCAAGCTCTATTCATTTAGGACAAAATAATTTTCCTTGATGTACAGGACCCATTTGTTACATTACATTTTGCTCGACAGTCTTCTGACGTCTAGTATGATTGCATTAATACCTTACGAATTTACCGCTGGATGTAATTCTTTTTCGTCTATAGATGAAAGCATTTTAATTCCAGCGGAGGGAGAGTAGGCTGATAGTTCTCCTGTGTAATAGTAATAAATCTTTCGTGGTCTAGAGCTACACACACGTGCGATAAGCAGACTTTTTCCAAACCAAATGGAATTTTCTGAAAACTGACTTTAGCTAAGTGTGCGTTGTGTGTACCGATCACGATAGACCAGTAACATTTTACATTTACAATATTTAATAACTGAAAATTACGATCATATTGACGCGTCGCGTTGTTTTTTGTGTATGTGTGGCACATTGTGATGATAACCAAGTACTTTAGGTTTTCTCTGATGTACCATGTGCTCATAAAGTGTATAATATGCTCGTAAAGGTGTGGCAGGAGATTCTAAACGAACATGCTCGCTGAGTGTCTCCACGAAAAGAAGCTCTAAAAATATCATTACTACTCCTTTATTCAATGCAAACAATTAAGATTTAATTGGATGGAAATGCACTTGTGGAACAATACCTAGCAAACAGTTAGTTAGGTTTTACATTTTAACAGCGTTTCTCCGAACAGAAATCCTAAATCTACTTGCCTATCATTACAGAGCATCAAACATCCTTTTTTAATTTAATTTTTGGCCTGCAGACCATATACTAGCTCTTAGTGTTTCAGTAATTTTCTAAACTTTACAGCGTAAGCTTACATTTATTTGAAACCTGTATAATTAAGAGCTCGTGCTGAATGCCTACGAATTTTTATGTGAAAACTTTTAAAGCTTTTTAAATAAAACAAACTTATTAACATTCTACATCTTTAATCTTCATATCTACTCATTTGCAACCCTCTGCCGCTAGAGGGCTCCGAATTGTAACGTGTAACTGGCGATGTTTCACGTAACTATGTCGGTGAGTGCTAAAAAGTATGCTGTAATTACGTTTCGAATTCGAAGAGTTCGTCCACACATGGAACAACACCCTTCGTTTCGAATTCGAAGAGTTCGTCCACACATGGAACAACACCCTTTCCTTCAGCATGGCAATGCCACACCACTTAGACAAGAAACTCGGTACCTTGGATGCATTGCCATTGATCGTCCTTCATACAGTCCCGACTCTGCCCCAACTGATTTTCTTCTGTTTCCTTAACTTAAAGAACACTTTCGAGTACTTCACTTTGACTAGTAACAAAGTGGTGCGAGCAGAGATCAGGTTGTGGCTGTGTCAACGAAGGTAAACATTCTACAGTGACGGTACTAACAAACTGGCCTCTCGTTGGGAGAAGTGTGCGCGTCAACAGATTCACTATGTTGAGAAATAAATATGTTGACATAAAGAAGAGAGATGTAGAATGTTAATAACGTTTGTTTTATTTAAAAAGCTTTAAGAGTATCCACATAAAAACTTCAGAGACATTACTTTTAAGCACGTGTTCGTATTTTTAAAATTAATATACCATTGTGATGAAGAACAACTGCCATATTATATAGTAATGGTTAATGACAGTTTCATTGAACGTTCTAATAAATCAGTTTCCTGGTTTTCATGCAGTCTGTAAGCTGATACAGTGATTCGTATCTCCTGTTGTCAGACCTTCACAGCCGCATTAAGGAGTATTTCGTTCGTGTATCGGTGAAGATGGGTGGGAAATGGCCCATGGCTAAATCTCCTTGTGAAATAGGAAACCTATAAATTTTGTATTCACTTTAACTGTGAACAACCAAGGCTTCGAGGGAATGTTCAGTTATATTTGTCCCTAATAATAGCCTTCACTGCTTTTCTGTATTTTATATTCACCTTCCCATTACTCTTGTTTTTGCTCTTCCTCTTCTTCACTATCTTCACTATGTAGGCCTTATGGTATTGCCTTAATACTTTTAAATTATCTTTTCGATTGGCGGTCTTCGCTACGTCAACAATTATTTAATTACATTTAATATCAGCTCGCCCTTCGTTCCACATGAATTTTACCCTTTTCCCAAAATGTTCGTGTTTTATGGTGACTTCAGTAAAGTCCGTTACCACTGAATTAAGAATAAAATTTTCACTCTATAGCGGAGTGTGTGCTGTTATGAAACTTAAAACTGTGTGCCGGACCGAGACTCGAACTTGGGACCTTTGCATTTCGCGGGCAAGTGCTTTACCAACTGAGCTACCCAAGCACGAGTCACGCCCCGTCCTCACAACTTTAATTCCGCCAGTACCTCGTCTCCTACCTTCCAAACTTTACAGAAGCTCTCCTACGACCTTTTCAGAACTATGACTCCTGAAAGAAAGGATATTGCGGAGACATAGCTTAGCCACAGACTGAAGGATGTTTCCAGAATGCTTGGGTAGCTCATTTTGTAGAGCACTTGCCCGCGAAAGGCAAAGGTCCCGTGTTCGAGTCTCGGTTCGTCACACAGTATTAATCTGACAGGAAGTTTCATACAAGTGAATTAGTTTTCTTAATAAGGTGTGGGATCTGCCCATCTTGGAATGAGTTTCTACAGTAGAATCCGTTATAACTGAAAATATCTTTTGTTTTGTGTTTCTGTTCAACGTAAAGCTGGAAGTAGAGCTGTAGCTCGCCAGAAATACTACAAGTCTCAGTGCGAAGCGAAACCAATTCTTTGTAACCAGAATTTTGAAATAGTAATTTACATTCCAGCCTGCCGTTATCAGTAAAATTATCAGCAATGCAGTTTTTTGCTAATTGCTGTTCTTCAACGAATATTTTCTTTGGAAAGAAAAAAAGGACCCTTAGTTAGAAGATGTAGCCTCCTATATTTGAAAGAAATGAAACGTTTGGGCCACCGTGTGACACTGTGCCTTTCCTTAGGGATCGATACAGAGCCCTCTATTACGTAATGTTTACATAACCGACAGTGAAACCAGGCTACCAAGAGCTATTCAGTCACAGAAATATACTGATGATGCATGTATATACACTTCTGATGCCCTTCTCGAAGAAGTGAAAGGAGTAACGAGTTCGCCGACATCTCAGCTAGAAAACTAGTTTGAATCCAAAGCCTTACGGCTCTCGTCTCTCAAGGCATTTATCGTTAAGTTTCGGACGTAAATGATTACACAGAGACTATCACACCTGAAATTAAACAATCAACTTTCTTAGTGCAAAGCAAGACTAAATTTATGGGAATGATGTCATTGATGGAACATATTGTATAACTCAGTGATTCTACCTGGTCTCCATGGGAAGAACATTACATTAAATTAAAAGTAAAGGGCAGCCTAGACATGGAAAGACCCTTGGGCAGACCGTTCGACCCCAAGTCATCCACGATAACAGCAGAGGTTGTTAAATTATATTTATATTCATAAATTATTACATGTATTGCTTTTCTAAAAGATTACAGTGTAGTGAATAACATAATTAGTGTCGAATCAAAATCAGGTCTGTTATCTTTAACAAGACTTGTGGTAATGACGAGCAGAATCGAGAACTTAAACGTGAACTCTGTTCCTGAGAACTAAAGGAATCCAAACACTTCCGAAGAACGAGAACTCTTACGAGTATGTTCACTGTGTCCATTGGAAGTGATGTCTTTTGCCTAGGAGCAGTGCGTGTTTTTAGAAGTCTAAAGCATATGATAAAATGCTTAATTTTGAAATACGTCTTGTGAAATTATAAAAAAAGCTTGGGGTGCTCCGTAAATTAACTCGTGCTTTTTTTATAGGCAGTACTGAATATCAAGAGACTCCTGATGATATTTGGAAAAATATAGTCCTGTAACATTCGAACCGAGCTTTATTTTAAAAATGTTTCTTTCTCAAAATAAGAACCATAAACACTTATTTCAGAGACGAAACACACGCAGAGTGCTAAGAGCACCGTGTCGTGGCATATATTTCAACTATAGTTGTTGGCTGTTTAATTACTTTCGCTTTTGGCGAATATTGGGATATAAAGGTAAACCATTCTTTTTTAATATCCTGTACTAAGCACTCATTTCCTAACAAGTCACATACCTACATGATAGTGTACCACAAGAAAAATATCCCGCTTGACATACCTGCTGTAGAATTTCATGAAGCTGGGGCAATATTGTGTGTAATGTTCCACAGATAACACGTCTCTACCCCTAAGGCGCATCCTTTACCTGACCTAAATGACTGTGGGATTGCCTTTTCTACCAGGTTAGGTGCCACAAACTACTGTCTACTATCTAAAGAATGAGACAATTTGGTGCAGTACAACGTTCTTTAAAAGTTTTTTTATTTATTTTTATTTTTATTTTTTGTTTATTTTTTTATTTTTTATTTTTTATTTTTATTTTTTTTTGTAAATTCAACTCTCATCTCTTTCGTCACGTATTATCATATTAGTAGCTAACTCGTCTGCTCCCCACCACTCCTCTACCTAAACTCCAAAGTAGCTTATGAACTACCCGATTACAGTTATTGTTGCTTTGGAATCTACAAATTTATTAACTTTTACTTTTACTGAAATCAGACGTATGATTTTATCTCGCAACGTTGTTGATTTTATGGTCATCAGACTGAGGCTGATTTGATGTACATATGTATCGTTGTCTATCCTACACAAGTCTATTCATCTCTGTATAACAGTCGCAACCCCCAATTAATTTAACCTGCTTATGTTAGTCAAGCCTAGGTCTCGATCTACTAGTTTTCCTCCCAGCCCCCCCCCCCCCCTCCTACTCTCACACATACGTCCCTCAAATCGACTGGATACCTCAGGATGTGACCCATCAACCCTTTCTTCTGGGCACGTTTTGCCTAAATTTATTTTCCCCCTAATTACATTCGGTATTGCTGCATTGGTTATCGGATCTTCCCATACAATCTTCTACATTCCACTGCAGCAGCACATTTCTATTCTGTTCTCGTCGGCACTGTTTATCGTCCACGTTTCGCATCCACGCAAGATTACGCTCAAGACAAATACCTTAAAAAGAGGCATTCTATCATTTAAATTTAAATTCAGTGTTAATATTTCTTTTTCAGCAAGTCTTTTATTTCTATTGCTAGCCTGTACTTTTTATCGTGTCTGTTCCGACCAGAGTCTGTTATTTGTCTGTCAAAATAACACAACTGATGTATTGCCTTCAGCGTGTCATTTCCTAAACTGATTCCCTCAGCAGCACTACAATGGCTACACTCCATTATCCTTTTTTTTTAATTTGCTGATATTCGAATGAAACTGTTCATTACTCCTTCCATTCCTTTCACCTTCCACATCCTTTGCCGTCTTTGACAGTATCGCAATGATATCGACAAACCTCAAAGTTTTTAATTTCATTAATGCTTGCCCACTACACAACTTTCATAACATCTGGAATAAGTTACAATCCTGTTTCACTGCCTGTTCACCTATTATTTCTTTTTCATTTGAATGAATGAACGTGTTTCCTTCCATTCTTATAAATTCGATTCTTATAAATGCTTTCTGTATGTATTCCTTCAGAACTTGAAAGAGTGTATCCCAGAGAACATTATCAAAAGCTTTATCTAAATCTAGAAATGCTGTATTTACATTTTTTTTCAGTGTGTCCTGTAAGATGGATCGTAGGATCAGTATTGCCTCGTGTACTCCAACATTTCCCTGGAAACCAAACTGATCATTTGCGAGGTCGACTTCTCCAAGTCTCTCACTCTTTTGTAAATAATTTGTGTCCATATTTTGTAATAATTTATTACTAAACTGGTGTTTCTGTAACATATACCATCCTGTCATTGTCCGTAAATGCTCTGCGTACAAAAACTCAACTGGATCTATGACATCGTTTCACCATTTCAGGGTAAGAAGACGTTTAAAACCTGCGTCTGTCCACCATGATTTAGGTTTTCCGTGATTTCCCTAATATCGATGAAGGCAAATGCCAGGATTGTTTCTTCGAAAGGGCACGGGCGCCTTCCTTCTGTATCGTTCCCTAAACCGAGTTAGTGCTCCGTCTAATGACCTCGCTGTCGACGGTCTACAGAGATACTACTTCACAGGTCCTCCATATAAAGAAGATAATTAACGACTACCGACTTACATTAAAGATAAATTAACACACAATACGTAGGTGACAGATGAAATGTGTGTATTCTGACTCAGTTCCAAACACAGAAGAAGAGGGTCAAAAACACTTTAGTTGGCGTAATTTTTGGCTGGCTCTGAGGACTATGGGACTTAACTTCTGAGGAGGTCATAAGTCCCGTAGAACTTAGAATTAATTAAACCTAACTAACCAAAGGACATCACACACATCCATGCCCGAGGCAGGATTCGAACCTGCGACCGTAGCGGTCACGCGGTTCCAGACCATAGTGCCTAGAACCGCTCGTCCACTCTGGCCGGCTGGCGTAATTTTTGTGCTGAACATTACGGGAAGGGGACTCAAAGAACTTTAATTTTTTAGTTTTGATTTTCTGTTTTAGTGAATAAAACATAAATGTAGCCCAATTTGGAGAATTTTTCTCCATTTACAAATTCTGTAAATAGGAGGGTATTCTGAAAAGTAATTCGACCGTATTTATGTTAAAACTCTTAAACAAAACAAACGTTATTAACTTTCTACATCTTTATTCTTCATGTCCACATATTAGCCCTATGTCACCAGAGGACTCCGAATTGTAACGTGTAACATGACAGTGTGTAATGTAACTCTATCGGTGCATGGGGAACGACGTGCTGCAACCGAGTTTCGAACTCGGAAGAGTTGGTCCACACGTGGAGCACCGTCTCCCTCACCATGACAACACCAGACCACACACGAGTGCTGCGACATTTGAAACAATCAGATGCCTTGGATTCATTGTCATCGATCATCCTTCATACAGTCCCGACTTGCCTCCATCTGATTTTCATCAGTTTCCTAGACGTGGAACATTTTACAGTGACGATATCAAAAAACTGGTCCCTCGTTGGGAGAAATGGATTCGTCACCTGCGTGACTATAATGAGAAATAAATATGTAGACATGAAAAATAAAGATGTATAATTTTAAAAAAGTTTGTTTTATTTAAAAATCTTTAAGAATAAATACATAAAGAATTTAGGGGATTTCAGTACGCCCTCGTAATTTTACAAGTAACTCTTACACAGCTAATCCTCTAGCTTAAATATTTTCTAACGATAGCATGTACCCAGATGCCTTTTTTTTATTCATGCCTGAAATGGCTTTATTCGCTTCTGCGCGCACAGCAGCGGTGCTTTTTGACATCGCAGGTGACATAACATATAATGCCTGTGTTGGATCCGTCAACGTTTTGTTCGAGGTCGACGCGTGCGGGAAAGATAGCGACGGCTCCCGTGCAGCTTCGTCCTTCTCCTCGAGCATATCCCGTAAGAACGTTCCGCACCCTTGATTGTTAAGGACAGCTGCTTCACGCCGTGCGCCCGCTTCCTCCCTGTACATATAACAACTCACGAGCAGTGCTTCTTACCAGATGCTTATCACGACGAAGCACATCTAATGCCAGATGGAGGCACTTCCGTGTTTTATGCCGTTTGCTTAGCGGCTGCCTGGCCTTTGAGGGTGAGTTTGATTAACGTTCCTGAACGCTGATCACAACTTTCCATTTATAGAACGTACATCCAGCGCACCCTGCATCGTTTCGAAAAATAGCCGATTTTGTTGATTCGCTATTAAGAAGTATTCTACATGAACAACGGCAACAGGCGTACTTAAACAATTTTAAAAAGATACACCAAATACACTCTGACACAAAAAAACTAAGCACCACGAAGGAATTATATGAATGAGACGGAAATCAGTAGATGCGATTTAAGTTTACAAAAAAGTTATTACAATTTCAGAAAAATTAGATCACTTACTGAAGATAAACAGCTTCACAAATTCAGCATATCAGTAACGCGTTGGTCCGCTTTTGGCCCTTATGCAAGCTGTTATTCAGCTTGACACTGGTTAACAGAGTTGCTAGATGCCCTTCTGAGAATATCGTGCCAAATTCTGTTCATCTGCCGCATTAAATAGTCAAAATCCCGAGCTGATTGGAGGACTCTGCCTATAATGACCCTAAAGTTCAGTTGGCTGTAGATCTCGTGATCTTGTTGCCCAATGTAGGGTTTGGTAAGCACGTTTACATTAATCTGTGATCTTGCTATGTTAATTCATTTAAATACGTAACCTAGACAAATGTATTGCCCAAATTTCATTTCTCTACGTGAATTATTTTTTGGTGCTAAGATTTTTTGTCTGTCAGTGTGATTAAGTGTACTATCAACTCTAAACATCCCAACAATACGGCACAACGACCTTTATTTTATGAACTTCACGTACAAGATAGTGTAGCTGAAGCGGGATGAAACTTTGGTGAACTTCCTCTGTATTCTATCAAACGAGCATGCTCGCAATGAAGTAAAGCACTTTGGGAACATAATTATTCTCAGTTTCGTCGCGTTCTTCAATATAAAGCGAGACCAGATAACACGTGGAAAAAAATGGGAAGAAACACAATGGTAACGCGGCCACCAGTAGTATAATGTGCATTATTCCTTACCACCACCCCAGTTGTGACGAGCACACCACAGAACTGCAGGAACGCCTTAACAAGTCTGTATTTACAATTCCAGTGTTAGCAGACATAGGCGAGATAAAAGTGAAAAATCTTGCATATTTAGCCTACTTTCATTCCATAATGTCATATGGTATAATATTTTGGGGTAACTCTTCACGTCAAGCAAAAGTTTTCAGAGTCCAAAAGCGTGTAATACCTATTATTTGTGGAGTAAACTCACGGACGTCTTGTAGAAACCTCTTCAAAGAACTGGGTATACTAACAACTGCCTCTCAGTATATTTACTCCTTAATGAAATTTGTCGTAAATAATATATCTCTTTTTCCAACAAACAGCTCAGTAATACATACAATACCAGGAACAAAAATGATCTGCACAAGGACTTAAAAGCTCTTACTTTAGTTCAAAAAGGGGTCCACTACTCAGGAACACTCATCTTCAATAATCTGTCAGCAAACATAAAAAAAATTAGTTACAAATAGAGATCAGTTTAAAAGGAGCCTGAAAGACTTACTAGTGGCCAACTCCTTCTACTCCATTGACGAATTTTTTAATAGAAACAAATGATGTGTTCTATATATTCAAACTATTAGTATTGTTATTTCAGCTTAAAAAAAAAAAAAGCGTGACATGTTCCACATCCACGAGGATCTCCTCAACACGGATCTATGGAATGAAAAACTAATCTAATCTAATCTAATCTCCCTTCCCCCTACCATCTCCCAGTAGTTTATAGATTAATACTGGAAAAACACTGCCAGTCTCCCTCACACGATAGGCATTGGGGACACCCACTTCGTTCGTGCGATTCAACATCACAAGGTTACTTAAATCACCTACTCTTTTCGGGTAAATGATGCGCTATCACCAAATAATTTCATTACGCTTAGCGAACTGAAACACTAGTACCACACTAATATAAACATTACCCTCGCATAATAAAATGCAAATCCGGCCGCTGTGACCGAGCTGTTCAAGGCACTTCAGTCCGAAACTTCAATGCTGCTTCGGTCGCAGGTTCGAATTCTGCCTGAGTGCGTTACGTGTTATGCCTTCTAGACATATGAGGATACGTCCCGCATTGTTGAACATGACCGTTATGGCTGCCCGTGTGTTATGGTGTTCAAAAATGGCTCCAACCACTTTGGAACTTAGCATCTGAGGTCAGTAGTCCCCTAGACTTAGAACTACTTAAACCTAACTAGAGCCGTAATTTTTCCTGAGGGCTGCAGATTTACTGTATGGTTAAATGATGATGGCGTCCTCTTGGGTAAAATATTCCGGAGGTAAAATAGTCCCCCATTCGGATCCCCGGGCGAGGGCTACTCAAGAGGACGTCGTTATCAGGAGAAACAAAACTGGCGTTCTACCGATCGGAGCGTGGAATGTCAGATAACTTAATCGGGCAGGTAGGTTAGTAAATTTAAAAAGGGAAATGGATAGGTTAAAGTTAGATATAGTGGGAATTAGCGACGTTCGGTGGCAGGAGGAACAAGACTTTTGTTCAAGTGAATAAAGGGTTATAAATACAAAATCAAATAGGGGTAATACTGGAGTAGGTTAAATAATGAATAAAAAATAGGAGTGCGGGTAAGCTACTACAAACAGCATAGTGAACGCATTATTGTGGCCAAGTTAGACACGAAGCCCACGCCTACTACAGTAGTACCAGTTTATGTGCCAACTAGCTCTGCAGATGACGAAGAAATTAAAGAAATGTATGACGAGATAAAAGACACTATTCAGGTAGTGAAGGGAGACGAAAATTTAATAGTCATGGGTGACTGGAATTCGATAGTAGGAAAAGGAAGAGTAGGAAACGTATTGGGTGAATATGGATTGGGGGTAAGAAATGAAAGAGGCACCCGCCTGGTAGAATTTTGCACAGAGCATTACTGTATCATAAACCTGGATAAACTGAAAGTACCAGAGGTTGTACTGAGTTTCAGGGAGAGCATAAGGGAACAATTGACACGAATGGGGAAAAGAAATACAATAGAAGAAGAATGGGTAGATTTGAAGAATGAAATAGTGAAGCAAGCAGAGGATCAAGTAGATAAAAAGACGAGGGCTAGTAGAAATCCTTGGGTAACAGAAGAGATACTGAATTTAATTGATGAAAGGAGAAAATACAAAAACGCAGTAAGTGAAGCAGGCAAAATGGAATACAAACGTCTCAAAAATGAGATCGACAGGAAGTGAAAAATGGCTAAGCAGAGATAGCTAGAGGACAAATGTAAGGATGTAGAGGCTTTCTCACTAGGGGTAAGATAGATACTGCCTACTGGAAAATAAAAGAGACCTTTGGAGAAAAGAGAATCATTTGTATGAATCTCAAGAGCTCAGATGGAAACCCAGTTCTAAGCAAAGAACGGAAAGCAGAAACGTGGAAGGAGTATATAGCTGGCCTATATATGGGCGATGTACTTGAGGGCAATATTATGGAAATGGAAGAGGGTGTAGATGAAGATGAAATGGGAGATACGATACTGCGTGAAGAGTTTCACAGAGCACTGGAAGACCTAAGTCGAAACAAGGCCCCGGGAGTAGACAATATTCCATTAGAACTACTAACAGCCTTGGGAGAGTCAGACCTGACAAAACTCTACTATCTGGTGATCAAAATATATGAGACAAACGAAATATCCTCAGACTTCAAGAAGAAGATAATAATTCCAATACCAAAGAAAGCAGGTGTAGACAGATATGAAAATTACCGAACGATCAGTTTAATAAGTCACGGCTGCAAAATACTAACGCGAATTGTTTACAGACGAATGGAATAACTGGTAGAAGCCGACCTCGGGGAAGATCAGTTTGGATTCAGTAGAAATGTTATAACACGTGAGGCAATACTGACCCTACGGCTTATCTTAGATGCTAGATTAAGAGAAGGCAAACCTACGTATCTTGCATTTGTAGACTTAGAGAAAGCTTTTGCCAATGTTGACTGGAACACTCTCTCACAAATTCTGAAGGCGGCAGGGGTAAAATACAGGGAGCGAAAGGCTATTTACAATTTGTACAGAAACTAGATGACAGTTATAAGAATCGAGGGACATGAAAGGGAAGCAGTGGTTGGGAAGGGAGTGAGACAGGGTTGTAGCCTCTCCCCAATGCTATTCAATCTGTATACTGAGCAAGCAATAAAGGAAACAAAAGAAAAGTTCGGAGTAGGTATTAAAATCCATGGAGAAGAAACAAAAACTTTAAAGTTCGCCGATGACGCTGCAATTCTGTCAGAGACAGCAAACGACTTGGAAGAGCAGTTGAACGGAATGGATAGTGTCTTGAAAGGAGGACATAAGGTGAACATCAACAAAAGCAAAACGAGGATAATGGAATGTAGTCAACTCGGGTGATGTTGAGGGAATTAGATTAGGAAATGAGACACTTAAAGTAGTAAAGGAGTTTTGCTATTTGGGGAGCACAATAACTGATGATGGTTGAAGTAAAGAGGATATGAACCGTAGACTGGCAATGGCAGGGAAAGTGTTTCCGAAGAAGAGAAATTTGTTAACATCGAGTATAGATTTAAGTGTCAGGATGCAGTTTCTGAATGTATTTGTATGGAGTGTAGCCATGTATGGAAGTGAAACATGTACGATAAATAGTTTGGACAAGAAGAGAATAGATGCTTTCGAAATGTGGTGCTACAGTAGAATGCTGAAAGTTAGATGGGTATATCACATAACTAACGAGGAGGTATTGAATAGAATTGGGGAGAAGTGGAGTTTGTGGCACAACTTGGCTGGAAGAATGGATCGGCTGGTAGGAAATGTTCTGAGGCATCAAGGGATCATAAATTTAGCATTGTAGGGCAGCGTGGAGGGTAAAAATCGTATAGGGAGACCAAGAGATGAATACACTATGCAGATTCAGCAGGATGTAGGTTGCAGTAAGCACTGGAAGATGAAGAAGCTTGCACAGGATAGAGTAGCATGGAGAGCTGCATCAAACCAGTCTCAGGACTGAAGACCACAACAACAACAACAACAACAAGTTCTAGGGGACTGATGACCTCAGATGTTAAGTCTCATAGTGCTCAGAGCCATTCGAACCAATGATTTTAAGGCGACAAAGACGACAGTATCAACACCTCACTGAGTTTTAACGAAATCGTGTAGTACGACTGCGAGAAGCTGAATGTCCCTTTTGTGATACTGCAGAAAGACTTGGCAGTAACGTAGCCACTATACATGATTGCTGGCAGCGGTGGTAAGGAAAATGCACTGTAGCAAGGAGACTGTGCTCCGGACCGCCACGTGGCACTACCGAGAGGGATGACCATGGTGTTCGGCGTATGGCTCTGGCGCATTGTACTGTGTCTACAGCAGCAATTTGAGCAGCAGCTGGCATCGCGATGACAGAAGGAAGTGGTACAAACTAGTTGCTTAAAGGACAGCTCCAAGTCAGATGTCATGTAGCGTGCATTACACTGACCCCAAACCACGACCATTTGCGACTTCATTGATGTCGTTTTGTCTCAGTGCCAGTGATGTCTATGTGTTGGTTAGAAGGAGGCCTTCAACCAACCTGTCAGCGTGCGAGACTCACTGGACCTACACCTGGAGTTATAGTCTGGGGTGCTATTTCGTATTACACTAGAAGCACTATCGTGGTTATCCTACGTACCTGA
The DNA here is from genome assembly GCF_023897955.1 of Schistocerca gregaria. Lineage (NCBI taxonomy): Eukaryota > Metazoa > Arthropoda > Insecta > Orthoptera > Acrididae > Schistocerca > Schistocerca gregaria. The sequence continues at coordinate 389,632,628 of NC_064922.1, forward strand.
CTGCAAAATTGTACATCAACCTGCTGAATGGACCTGTTGTGCTTCCACTCATGAACAGCATTCCAGGGGGATAATACTCGCACACATACCGATGTTGTAACCCAGCATGCTCTACAGAATGTCGACATGTTGCCTTGGCCTGCTCGGTCACCAGATCAGTTTCCAACAGAGCACATATGGGACATGATCGGACGACAACTTTGGCGTCATCCACAAACAGCAATAAATGTCCCTGTATTGATAACCCAAACTGGAAGTGACATCCACCATCTGACTGGATCCAACTTTCTGGTTTTACACCATAATTAATGTACCACAATTTCACATTTGCAATGGCTTATCTCACGTTCATATTAATCTGTTATTTTGCCATGTTAATTCACTTTAAAACGTAACCTAGAAAAATGTATTGCCGAATTTTTTTTTCTCTACGTGAATTATTTTTTTTGGTGCTAAGATTTTTTTCTGTCAGTGTGATTAAGTGTACCATCAGCTCTAAACATCCCACCAATACGGAGACACAACAACCTTTATTTTATGAATTTCACGTGCAAGATAGTGTAGCTGAAGCGATATGAAACTTTGGTGAACTTCTGTGTTCTATCAAACGAGCATGCTCGCAATGAAGTAAAGCACTTCGGGAACCTAATTATTCTCAGATTCGTCGCGTTCTTGAGTATAAAGCGAGACCAGATAACACGTGGAAAAAAATGGGAAGAAACACAATGGTAAAGCGGCCACCAGTAGTATAATGGGCAGTATTCCTTAACCCCCCTACTTCTCCCATAAGATAATAGTTTATAGATTGGTACGATCAATGGCAGTTATGTCCATCCACTGGAGAAACTCTGCCAGTCTCCCTCACACGATAGGCCTTAGGGACACCCACTTTGTTCGTGCGATTCGACATCAGAAGGTTCCTTTAGTCACTTACTCTTTCCGGGTAAATGATATCACTATCACCAAATAATTTCATTGCGCTTAGCGAACTGAAACACTAGTACCACACTAATATAAACATTACCCTCGCATAATAAAATGCCAAGCCGGCCGCTGTGGCCAAGCGGTTCTAGGCGCTTCAGTCCTAAACTGCACTGCTGCTACGGTCGCAGGTTCGAATCCTGCCTCGGGCATGGTTGTGTGTGATGTCCTTAGGTCAGTTAGGTTTAAGTAGTTCTAAGTCTAGGGGGCTGATGACCTCCGATGTTAAGTCCCATAGTGCTTAGAACCATTTTTAATAAATTGCAAAACAATATTATTGTGAACCTTTTAAGAGAGAATAGCCCACAATAGAATAATCATAGCAAACGCAAACGTCAGTTTCAGGGAACGCAGTGACCGTTGTAATCGATGTACAGGTAATAGCAACACGTCGCGTATTAATCGATTTCTTTTTCACTGGTTCTACTCACGATACGCTAACATCCTCACATATTAATTGCCCTTGTGGCAACACGTTGGGGTTTCAGGCGTCGCTCGGTACCACCGTGAACACACCATGGTAAGAATTGGACCTGCAGTGATATTGCAGACAATTCAGATAATATGTGACCTGTGGCGATTTATCTGTGCAGTGATATAGTTATGAGCTGCTACTTGCTCAGTATGTACATGCGAAGATGTACTGTAATCAGGTGTATCACTAAAGTACACTGTTGTGCTAAACTTAGGAACGAAAGTATCTTTAGCATGGCACGTCACTTTCAAGTAAGTACCTGAGTGCGTTACGTGTTCTCCCTTCTAGTCATATGAGGATACATCCCACATTGTCGAACATGACCGTTATGGCGGCCTTATGGACTGGCCTGTCTGTTCCGCCCCACTTAAATCTCATCGAGCACGTGTTGGATGCGTGGGGAGACATATTGCAACACTCCACGTGCACCGACGACCATCCAATCGTTGTCAACCGCGCTGGTGGAGGAATAGAACGCCTTTCCATAAGAACTCCGTCTGTGGTGATCACATACTCTATTAATAACTAAGTCACACCCTTTCTAATGAGCAGTAGACCATCATAAATTGCGATGACTTCAGTGTAATTGTTGTCTTCAATAAGAGTGTCATTTCTGTTCGTCTCATTGCACGTTTCCTTCAGTTACCTTCTATACTACACTATAGCAGTTCTTTCATGTATGGTATGGTCCAAGTTTATTCGAACTATGTTGCTTGGTAGGTCGCATCATGCGAATGTTCCTTTGTCCTGAAGTTTTGCACAACAGCATTGTACGTTGCTGGCCGCGTGATATATTTACCAAATGTCAATAAATTTAATTTTGTGATTATTGCTCGGGACACAAACATTCCGCTAGCTAAGCAATACAAAAGTGATAGGCAAGCGGCAAATAGTATTAGTACCCACATCTATGTACCGTATGATGTAGTAAACAAAAGATTAACTTGTTGATTGTTGGCAGTTCACCGGGCGCGTCGAACCGTGAGGTTCTTCTGCGAGGGATCACCCACAGTGGCGAATATCTTGCGAGGACGTGGCTACGAACAGGTACGGGAAACTTGCTTCATAATTTCGCTGTGATTGAAATTCATATTGTTTTCTTCTTCTTCTTACAATTATTCTATTATCAGTTGACTCTCCTTCCCTCTTAAACTGTACTACTTCTATTTTTTAGTTTTTTCTTGTTTTCGTCATTCTTCCTGAGCGTCGATGCTGCCTACACATCTTAGCCTGCAGTCTTCGAGTCATCACAGTAGAGAGTATTCAGACTATGAGAATAATATTCACACTTCATATTTCGCGAAAGGTATACGGAAAGAAAGATTTTCGGTAAATGTCAACAAGCGTCGTGGTCATGACGCGAGTTGGAGGAAGTAATCTTTTCTTGACTCGTTCTGGTAGGTGAGCACTCGTAATTTTACGAGGGTGATTCTTTGCGGCGCAATGCACCTTTCTTATTGCGTGTCCCTCTACGTTTTGTTGAGTATTTCTGCAGCATTTCCACGCTGACAAAACGGACTCATGAAGAAGGGCGCAGCTCTTCTCTACATTTGACTACCTATCCGTTTATCAAATGGGTAAAGAGCCCGCACCGTCGAATAGTACTGAAAAATAGAACGAACAGGAGTTTTGTAAATGAATCCGTTCGTGCATGAATTACACTTCGATATGATTCTTCTACTAATCGGTGTGTGTCTGTGTGTGTGTGTGGGGGGGGGGGGGGGGGGGAATGTATTTCATTAAGTATATTCTTAGGTGTATTGTGAGGAAACAAACGCAGTCCATAAAAACCGTCCGTTATGGGTTTAACGACACACTTGAGAGAATTTGGGATAGGCTTGATCGTTTCCTACATACTTGATGAGTACAGCGTAGGCTAAACAAGAACTGTTACATGTTAGCTTAGATAGCTAGGCAAAAACAAAACGGTCCTTTCATTTTTATTACAGTTGTATATCTGATACTGAGGCAACTTTCGTACTTCGCAGAAAAGTTGGACATGCACGTCCATCAAGTACACGTTCCAAATGATGATGGCAGAAGTAAACAAAGTGGTCTTCTTGTAAATTGTCGTGCGAGATGACTTTAATAGGTAGCTGTAAGATGTGTTCTAAGAGCTGTTCATAAGCAGGTGGAAAAAATACGCACATAAAAGTAAAGCTTCGATTATCCACAACTTAACCCTGCTCTTGCACAGAAAGAAGCAAACAGTGCAGTCATATAAATAATTGACCACTTTCCTTTTATATCGAAGGCACTAGAAGATAATAAAATTTTTAAAAATAAATTGAAATCACAACTACTTGAGAAATACTCCTACTCCTGTAGATGAATTTCTGAGGAGATGACACTTATGCGGCTCGGTTACATGTATCAAACTTTGTAGCAGATTGTGATTTAAAAATAATTCAGAATTGTAAATGGTTAGCAACGTGTTCACAGAAAAAATCTCATCTGTAAACCTACTATAAGTTCCACTTCATGGCGAGCTGTTGCGAATACGATGCACGTAACAAGCAAGAAATTGAACTAATCTACCATGAGCAAATCCAAAAACAGTACCCGGCCCAGATAAGAGCATTATGTAGATATCCTATTTCATTTTCGGTGTATTCACACTGCTTTTATCCAATATCAAAAACCATAGTGAACATATTACTTACATCTTAGCTACGTTTAAATCACTTAACTGATACTTCAACGTAACACTTCTATCACAGATAAGAGAAGAGATCAGCAAATTTTAATTTGGAAATATCACTGTGTAAGTACTGCATTTGATAACATATAATATTTCAAACAAATGTTTTCCTTTTTCACAAATAATATATCATTAATGGCTATTGTATTCCTACTGTTCACAACTGTATGTTACATGGTATTGTATCTGGTCATTAGCCATCCATCTCTGCTTCTGACACAACACCCATCACAAACTTCTCCCTGGAGACAGTGCATGCACCCAGCAATGCTAGTACACAGCTTGTTGTGGAAACATTACAGCCGATAAACACAAGCACGCCTTTTGAAATGCTAACGTCTAAAAGCGGTACCAGAGTTGCCACCAGCAGCTCTCGCATCGATGACGGCGACACTGCAGTCACGTCACTATGTTATATCTATGGGCCACATGCTGTGTGAGTGCTCCAAGGGTATCCTTCCACCAGACAGATATTTAAGGCATGACCTGGCCGCTACCAGGTAGCTTACACCCATCTTCCTGGCTTTACACTGGTTAAACGCAGCAGCTTGTCAATCAGATCTCCTGCCAAGCTCACACTCACCTCCAGTGACCCTTACAGATCAACCTGGCCTTTCGATATACACTGTGCTGTGATGACACTCCAGCAACCACAGTGGATCACCATTTATCAGCCCTGGAGCTACCACCTCCTCTGCAACTGGTCTTCCTCGTACTTAGTATCTCACGACTTGCATTCTTCGGTGGAACCTGGACTGTGAGTTTGTGCCTAGTTATTACCTGTTGGCACCACCGCGCCTCCACCAGGTGCCACTGGCCGAGCCCTGCCTACCATCAGCCGCCAGCACCCTGCTGACTCCGCATCAGCTCGTCAGCTTTGCTGCGAATTCTCTTCTGGCAGATGCTGTCACTACCTCTTCAGTGTGGCATTCATGTCCCTCGTGACACTTAGGGTTTCAAAGGGGAGGCTCAACTTGACACAGATAGTATTTAGGCCTTTGCGCAAGTCTCCTCCATAATGGTCTGGTCTCTTCTGGTGATTCGATCTGATGGTACCAGGATCATTAGTGTGACATCTTGCGCCTCACTGCATGGCACTAGCTGGTCACGTGCTCTTCCACCTTGGTACACAGGCTGTTCTTCTCTGGTCTTGCAGCCACTCCTTTCAGGGAGCATTCCACACCACCAGTTAATCCACACTGGCTACGCATCTGAATGACTTTGATCCTGTGGCAAAAAGGTTTCTGCATTTTTTTTTTCTTTTCAGACTAGCTCCACATCAAATAACTCCACAGCCATTCCGAGGCTATCCACAACGCTTCACAGCCTTGGGTCGAGAATTCTAGGGGACAGGGTTGATGCCACCAAGAGCTACCCACACCCTTGGACATCTCCTGCCTTGGCCCATGGGAGGTACCCTTTCCATGTGAACACCAATCATCTGTTTGTCTTTGGGCTAGCACTGCTATCTTCCCTCCTTTGGAGAAGGGATGCAGGACCTGCCGGCCAACATCAAGGTAGCATCTTCATCTTTTCCAGAAGGAGGAAGGGGTACTATATCTGGCATTAAATGGCCATTTCTGCTTCCAGCATAATACCTGTGACCAGCAAATAGCCAGCTTTAATGCTGTAAGCACTTCTCCTCTGGAGGCAATACATACACCAAGCAATACTAGTAGACAATTTGTTTTGGAAATATTGCAGCCGATGAACATAAGAACACGTTTTTGACATGCTAACCTCTAGTAAGCGCCAAAAGAGTGCCGGCCTCTTCACCAGCAGGACGCGCATCGACGATGGTGACATTGCAATCGAAGCACTTTGTTACATGTGTGGGTCGCATACTGACCAAGCGCTCTGGAGGTATACTTCCACCAAATAGATATTTAAGGCACCACCCAAGTTCTGGCAGGCAGTTTAAACTTAATGCTGTAGGCTTGACATTGGCCAGGCCCAGTGGCCCATCAATCAGAGCTCCTGCAGAGCTCATGCCGGCCACCCCCAGCGGCTCCATGTAGCCCAGCGCAGCCTCTGTATAAAACGCACTGTGATGATGTTCCAGCAGCCAACACGGGAAATAATTCACAGTAATCCACCAGCCATTGCCCTTGGAGCCGTGTCTTGCAACTTGTATTCTCCTATGGAACTTATACTGTTAGTGTGTGCCTAGAAGTTACCGTCACGACCTACGTTACAGTGGAGGTTGACTTCCCCACATTCCTTGCAGATCAGCAGGATCTCTTTGTTTGTGTCTATCGGAATCAATATTATGTGGAACCTTGCTTTATATGTGTTGTCTTAATACAGTATTACTTTGCGCTACCTGCGAATCATTACTCATTGCTTGTGTGCCTACCAGTGTTGCGGCAGCCGCCGAGCCGAGAGGGCGCGCAGCAGAGCAGCAGCTGCTCTTGTCTGACAAACTGTAAATTAATTTAGTATTTGTTTTTTGTTCACGTGTTTCTGCAAAGAAGGAACTGTATGGATGTATTTTAGTGTATAGACTAGTGGTTACAAAATTAATCTTAGTTTTTGTTGTTGCGTGAGTCTTGTGAATATCCTTGTGTAGGGGGGCTCCCTAGTGTAAATTTCCCGTCGCCAGAAACTCCGTCACGCCATTAAGTTTTAGTTTAATGCTAGTAGACAGAATACAGTTTAGATCAGTGTATTCTAGTTTCAATATTTATCTCGTGCAGTAACTTTCCAACAAACATGTTTTCTAATAACAGGTATCCGTAAATGTATTAACTTCAGTAGAGGAATTTATTTCTGTTTAATAGAAATCTGCACGGCAACTTCTAGAGTTACTTTCTATTTTCAAACTCAGTAGCGCCATTTGAGACCTCATATCTATTTTATACACAGTACGATATGGCTATGGACTGTGCTTCTTGTGAGCGGATAAAAGGAGAGTTAGCTGCTGTCCGTAAACAGCTGGAAGCGTTTGCTACCGTCGACAAGCTAATGCTCGAAGCTGCGGTGACACCGGGGCGCCAGTGACGAGACCTGCGACACCTTTGGTGCCACCGGAATCACCTGGAGACCCGGACGTCACTGCGAATTCTGATACGCAACATCTAACCGGTCCGTCCTCACTCCAGAGTGGATGGCAGACAGTGGTGGGTTCGCGTGTCACTGGGCGGAAGGCGAAAGAGGGAACAGGTTGTGCGGCTGGCTCCCTACGCCTTAGTAACAGCTACGAGGTGCTATCCAGTGTTTATGATAACTCTGAGCCAGCACGGGGTGCCTCTCCTGTTGGGCCAGCGGCCGATTTTCCTGCCCAGTCCGGACAAGCACAGAGGTTGGGTGTGCTAGTCATTGGGAGCTCCAATGTTAGGCGGGTTATGGAGCCCCTCAGGGAGATAGAAATCAAGGCACGAAAGAATTGCAGTGTGCATTCGGTATATATTCCTGGAGGTATCATCCTTGATGTGGAGGAGGCCCTGCTGGCGGCTATGGAGCGCACTGGGTGCAACCGGCTGCATGTAGTGGCACATGTCGGCACGAATGACGGCTGCCGCTTGGGTTCTGAGGCCATCCTCGGCTCCTTTCGGCCGCTGGCCGATTTGATGAAGGCAACTAGCAACGCACGCGGGGAGCAGGCTAAGCTGTCTATTTGTAGCATCGTACTCAGGGTTGATCGTGGTCCTCTGGTTTGGAGCAGAGTGGGAGGTCTAAACCAGAGGTTCGGACGACGCGGCGACGGTATCTGATGCGAATTTCTGGACCTCCGCTATGGGTGCAGAATTGTAGGGTTCCCCTTAATAGGTCAGACGTGCACTACACGCAAGAAGCGGCTATTAGGGAAGCGGACTACGTGTAGAGTGCACATGGGACGTTTTAGGTTAGAGAACCCCTCCCTTGGGATCAGAGACGATTTCCCTGTTAAATCAGCCACAGCAATCTCGGCGAATCTTCGTCCTCGCATATCTGAGATAGAAATGATTAATATTATTTTAGTAAACTGCAGAAGCCTCCAGAAGGTCTCAGAATTAGTATCGCTTAATGAAGGTTATAATGCACAGATATATTGAGAACAGAAAGCTGGTTGAAACAAAATCCTAAGTTCAGATTGGAATGTTAATTCTAACGATAGGTTAGTCACCAATGGTGGCAGCGTAAAAAATCCAAAAAAAATATAGCGAGGTTATCACGGATGCCGAATGCGAATTGATCTGGGTGGAATTGGGTATCAAAGAACGGTGAAAAACGGCGATCGGATCCTTTTATAGACCACCTGGGTCAGGATCTGTAGTTGTAGAGCGCTTCAGACAGAACTTGCAGAATATCATGTTATATTCCTGATCATGCCGTTGTATAGGGGGTAATTTCAACTTTCCAGGTATAGATCTGGAGTGTTATGTCATCAAAAATGGTGCCAGAGACAGGGAATCATGTGGAATTGTTCTGGATGTCTTGTGCGAAAATTACCTTGAGCAGATAGTTAGAGAACCAACTCGTGACGGTAACGTATTAGACCTCCTGGCAACAGACCTGAACTTATCGAATCAGATAACGTAGAGGAAGGTATCAATGATCATAAGGCTGTGACAGCATCTATGACGACGGGTCCTACAAGGAACGTTAAGGAAAGCAGGAAGATATATCTGCTCAGCAAGGGTGACAGGATACAAATCTCAGCAGTCAGCATCAAATATTCGGTGATGAGGACGAAGATGTGGAGAACAAACGAAAAAAATTCAAAGGCATCGTTCAGTATGCCCTACACAAGTATGTTCCGAGTGAGGTTTTAATGGATGGGAAAGATCCACCATGGTTTAATAGCCGTGTCATAAAAGCACTACGTAAACCAAGAGCACTTCATCTCAAATTCAAGAGAAGTAAAAACCTAGGTGACAAACAAAAGCTAACGAAGCGAAAATGAGCGTAAGAAGAGCAATCAGAGAAGCATTCAGTCATTTTAAAAGTAAGACGTTGTCAACCGACCTGAGTAAAAACTGTAAGAGAGTTTGGTCGTATGTAAAATCCGTAAGTGAGTCAAAATCATCTATTCATTCTCTCAACGATCACACCGACACCGAAACAGAAGATAATAGGGAGACGGCCGACATAATGAATCCGGTCTTCCGAAGTTGTTTCACCGCAGAAGATCGTAACACTGCCCCTCCTTTCAATCGTTGTACGAACATCGAAATGGCAGATATTGAGATAACAGATTGTGGAATTGAATAGCAGCTACAATTGCCTAGTAGCGGAAAGGCTTCAGGACCAGATGAGATAACTATAAGATTCTATAAAGATTATGCGAAAGAACTTGCTCCCCTTCTATCAGTAATTTATCGTAGCTTGAGCAACGAAAGGTACCTAACGACTGGAGGAAAACGCAGGTCACTCCCGTTTTTAAGAAAGGCCATAAGACAGATCCACTCACTTATAGAACTATAGCGTTGACGTCAATCTGTTGTAGAATTATGGAACATGTTTTATGCTCAAGAATGATGACGCTTTTGGAAAATGAACATCTCCTCTATAAAAATCAACATGGATTCGGCAAACAGAGATCCTGCGAAACTTAGCTCGTTCTGTTCCTCCATGAGATCCACATCCCAGTGGACAACGGCGCTCAGATTGATGCCGTGTCCCTTGATTTCAGTAAGGCATTAGACACCGTCCCGCACTGTCGTTTAATGAAAATAATACGACCTTACGGAGTATCGGAGCAGACCTGTGATTGGATTCCAGACTTGCTTGCAGACAGATCTCAGCACGTCGCTCTTAACGGAACTAAATCGGCAGATCTAAAGGTAATATCCGGAGTACCACAGGGAAGCGTGTTACGACCGTTGCTGTTTACTCTATATATAAATGATCTAGTAGAAACCGTCGGCTTCTCTTTAAGGATATTCGCAGAAGATGTAGTTGACTATACCAAAGTAGCAACGCCAGAAGATAGTAAGAATTGATGAGTGGTGCAGGCTTTGGCAGTTGACCTTAAACGTAAATAAATGTAACATATTGCGCACACATAGAAAAAGAAATGCACTACTATACAGCTACACTATTGATGACAAATAGCTGGAGACAGCGTCTGCCGTAAAATACCTAGGCGACCTGAAGTGGAATGATCATATAAAACAGATAGTGTAAAAGCAGGCAGCAGATTCAGATTCATCGGAAGAATCTTAAGGAAATGTAACTTATCTACGAAAGAAGTGGCTTATAAGGCGCTTGTTCACCCGATTTTTGAGTATTGTTCATCTGTCTGGGATCGCCATCAGGTACAACCGATAGAAGAGATAGAGAAGATCCAACGAAGAGCAGCGCGTTTCGTCACGGGATCGTTTAGCTAGCGAGAGAGCGTTACCGAGATCCTAAACAAACTCCACTGGCAGGCGTTACAAGAGAGGCGTTGTGCATCACGGAGAGATTTATTATTGAAATTTCAGGACAGCACTTTTCAGGAGGAATCGAACAACATATTACTTCCCCCCACATACATCTCGCGTATTGACCACCAGGAGCAAATTCGAGAAATTAGAGCCAATAGAGAGGCTTACCGACAATCATTCTTCCAACGCACTATTCGCGAGTGGAATAGGGTTGGAGGGATCGGATAGTGGTACCGAAAGTACCATCCGCCACTCTCCATTAGGTGGCTTGAGGAGTATGATTTAGATATAGATGTAGATGTACTGCACATGTAACGTGGCACATGTAGATGTACTGCACATGTAACGTGGCACTGTTTTTCAGCAAATTGTTGCTCTATACTCTTTAGGTTCGTTAATCTTGTTATATTACTTAACATACATGCAAGGCAGAATTACGATAATTCTCAATATCTACAAATGTGTTTTCATTTTGTTAACAAGTAAATAATATCACATACGGCGAGGAATTGTTGTGTACTTATAATCGGCCGTGGTTTTCAGAAGATTATCATATTACGTCTTGAATTAGACTTCCAGCCTGACCTGGTCTCACTTCACTGCTTCAGTGATTTATCTACACCTCTTTTCGTATTGGGTCAACAGGTTATTATCTTAGGGTTTTCTCCTTCCCTAAGACATCGCGCTTGTAACTAACGTCGCCTATTTGTCTGACATTTAGTGTAGCACTATGCCACTATGTATAAAGTAATCCAAGAGACTAGCAGTTTTGACATTTCTCGGAGATTTAATTTCTGCTGCCTAAGCTATGTTCTAATCAACTCTTCCACTGATCAAAGTTTGAGAAGCACCTGTAATTCTGGAATTACAACAGTTTTACAAAATCTGTTGGGGAGCTAATGAAAAAGTTTTAAATTAGAAAGTAACTAAGTGCTCTCATTCTCAGATACTGGATGAGTCTTTGCGCGGCGCGGCTTAGTCTAGCTATACTTTAGCACCTCCACCCACACTCTTTGACAGGTAGGTGTTTCTTACCCATATGGTGTTTCTTAGGAGACAGTAAGTGATAAGCGTAACAAGTTTGGGTGAAATAAGTGCAGTGGTTTAGGAGAAGATAGATAAATACATTTTTATAAGATATATGTATGCTGAACTGCAACTTTGTCAACTTCATCAGCCGCAGACTTTTGTAGAAAGCGTGTATGGGAAGAACGGTGAGTATTGCTTATCGTGTTTAGAAAAAAATGTAATGGTGCTCGTAGAACTAACTCAAGAACATGGTGTCTTTGTTTAAGGAGTGCACTTCACGTGTAATGAATTAGTGCTGCTTGTAAAGTGCAACTCACCGTAAAATCGTAAAAATTGGGAACTGATGGCAAGGAAGTTTGAAAATATTTGATTATAAAAGCGTATAATTGCGCACACACACATACACACACACACATTCGGTTCAGAAACCTACAGCATGCTGTTTTTGGAACTGAAGAAAATCCATATAATTATCTCGAAAAATGTTGAAAGAATGTCATTGAACTAGGAGGTGATGAACTCAAAAGCGCTACCACTCGGATGCACGAAACAGCAAACGGATTCTGCATCGGGTATCGAAGACCACTCATTTCAAAATACCACTAGTGTAACGTTCCAGCATGAAATATACGCTATAAAGGTCCGTAGGTACCATGAAATTCGCCATTCCAAACCACGCATTACGAACCTGAGAATACTCATAAATCGCACAATGCATACGAATGACGAGCAGATTCTGATTTCAATTATACTCAAATTCTACACAACCACTTAGCATCTTATCAATGCGCAACGCGCCAACCGAATCTACTGGGCAGACCCATAAAATTCACTCCAATAGACTGACCGCAAAAGGTTCATAAAGTTGTCCTTTTCAAATAATGCATAGGCCATTCAGCCATTGACCGCTTTTGAGGCTCATTGGCTCGTGAAACCATAACTCAGAGAGTGGTTTCCTACCACATTACCGAAGTGCCAGGGACAATTGCAGTAGCGGATAGCTTTAGCTTGGTACAGAATCTATCTTTGTGTGCAGGTTAATAGCACGCAACATAATTTCAATAGTGAAAGTCGCGAATATGACGAACTTTCACAATATGGAAAGCGCAAGAATAATTTGGAAAGGGAATTAAAGTCCAGGCAAGGGAATAAAAACCTTGAAGTTTGAAGACGACGGACGACAGAACCAAAAAGATGAGTCGCATGGAACAGACAGTGCTTGAAAAGAGATAATAGGATGAACAGCAACGAAAGTATAACAAGGCTAATGGACTTAAGTCAGATGCTGAGAGAATTAGACAAGGAAACTGAATAGTAAAAGTACTGAATGAGTGTTGCTATTTGGACACAAAATAACTGACAAAGGCCGAGAGGATATAAAATGCAGACTGGAAGCAACTATAAAATAGTTTCTGAAAAAGAAGAAATTGTTAATTTCGAATATCAGTTGAACTGTTGGGAAGTCTCTCCTGAAGGAAGCCTTGAGTGGAAGTGGAAGGTCAACGATAAAAGGTTTAGACAAGAATAATGTTGGAGTTTAGTTGGGTATATCGAACAACTAATGAAGAGATTGCATAAAACTTGGTAACTGGGACTTCCGCAACTGAATGGTATAGTTAATTAATTTAAAGAGATCCACTTTAGTTGTGCTAATTATTTATTCACACCGGTTTCGTGGTATTAGAATTCCACCTTCATGTGTATAAAACTGTAATTTACAAAAAAAGAGAAGAGAAGAAATGTAACCCAACATACTGGGAAAAACCGGAAGAACAGACTAATGAAACAAAGAGACTCACTAATTATATTTTGTAATACATAATGTGCATTAGGCTAGTCAGTACAAGAGCTTCAAATCACTGCATCTTACGAGGAACTAGAAAAAAGGAGGGCCTATTAATCAAATGGACCTAAAAATGTAACGTCCGGGCTGTTAGGACGAAGAAAAAAGGACCAAACAACAAACACTGTCAGTCTTTTCGCTGTTTACATTGCTAGACTAACATTTTAGATCTTTCAGTTGGTTCTTACCTTTTTAAATATTTCATTTTACGTCACTTGAGACTATAATGTATCCTACACATATGATGATTTACGCGGTGCAATTCATGTTACCATTACCTTTTATCACTATTTGTACTGTCGTGTCTTTTGTTCACCCGTCTGGTTTACGTACCATTCCCTTGTGGCCTAATACGGCACATATTTTTACAGGTCTCAGTGGTTCAGATTTATTTTTCTATCATTCGTGCAGTTGTTTCGCCTCTTAACCAACTTTCTAAACCATTAGCGTTTCGTAAATGTACGGCGCCCAGCCTGATCATCTTGTTTTGCTGTTTCGCTTCTTAAATTGCTACACACACATTTTAGACTTGTGATGGATTTTAATGTATTGTTTTTTACGTCACTGGAGCCCATAATGAATCTTACATACATTATGTGATTCCGGACACCTGGCTGAAAATGACTTAAAAGTTCGTGGCTCCCTCAATCGGTAATGATGGAAGTCAGTATGATGTTGACCCACCATTAGCCTCGATGACAGCTTATATTCACGTAGGCACACGTTCAGTCAGATGCTGGAAAGTTTCTTGGGAGAATGACAGCCCATTCTTCCCGGAGAGCTGCGCTGAAAAGAGGTATCAATGTCGGTCAGTGAGGCCTGGCACGAAGTCGGCATTCCAAAACATCACAGAGATGTTCTGTAGGATTCATGTCAGGACTCTGTGCAGGCCAGTCCATTAAAGGGATGTTATTGTCGTGTAACCACTCCACCACAGGCTGTGCATTATGAACAGGTGCTCGATCGCGTTGAAAGATGCAATCACCATCCCCGAATTGCTCTTCAACAGTGGGAAGCAAGAAGGTGCTTAAAACATCAATGTAGGCCTGTGATGTGATAGTGCCACGCAAACCAACAAGGGGTGATGCCCCCTCCATGAAAAACACGACCACACTACAACATCACCGCCTCCGAATTTTGCTGTTGGCACTACACACGCTGGCAGATGACGCTTCACCGGGAATTCGCCATACCCACACCCTGCCATCGGATCGCCACAATGAGTACCGTGATTCCGTCACTCCACACAACGTTTTTCCACTGTTAACCGTCCAATGTTTACGCTCCTTACATCAAGCGAGGAGTCTTTTGGCATTTACCGGCTTGATGTGAGGCTTATGAGCAGCCGCTCGACCATGAAATCCAAGTTTTCTCACCTCCCGCCTAACTGTCATAGTACTTGCAGTGGTGCCTGATGCAGTTTGGAATTCCTGTGTGATGGTCTGAATGGATGTCTGCCTATTATACATTACGCCCTACTTCAACTGTCGGCGGTCTCTGTCAGTCAACAGACGAGGTCGGTCTGTACGCTTTTGTGCTGTACGTGCCCTTTCACGTCTCCACTTCACTATCACATCGGAAACAGTGGACCTAGGGATATTTAGGAGTGTGAAAATCTCGCGTACTGACGTAAGACACAAGTGAGTCCTGACCACGTTCGAAGTCTGTGTGTTTCGCGGAGCGTCCCGTACTGCTTTCTCAGAATGTCTAATGACTATTGAGGTCGCTGATATGGAGTACCTGGCAGTAGGTGGCAGCACAATGCATCTAATATGAAAAACGTATATTTTTGGTTCTGTCCGGATACTTTTGATCCCATGGTGTATATTATGACGGTTTACTTAGCATTGCCCGTTACCATTAATTTTTATCACTGTTTTTACATTTTTTATTCTTATTCATTCATTTTTGACTATTTATCATTGCCTTGTTGGCAAAAATGTCACATATTGTTACATGTTTTAGACTTATCTGGCTCAACAGCCTACCACATCCCGTTTATATTTTGCTATCCTTCTAAATGAAATATTCTAAGCGCTATGCCCATTCAGTTCATATTTTCTACACCTTCGCTGATAACGACTTCAGTATACTCCCTTGTACACCGTTGACGCCTGCGCTCCTCCACACCCCCGGCGAGACCCTTCTCTCAGTCGTGATTGACGTTCATACCGTGCGGGTGCCTGACGGTGGACGGTGTGAGTAAAGTGATTGATTTTGGTTTCGTTTTCCTTCATTTTTTCCTAGTTCCACCATGATGCAGTGTTTTGGAGCTCTCGCACTGAATGATTGGACCGCATGTTACGCGTTACCAAATACAGTAACTCAGTGGCCTTGTTTCATGAGTTTGCTCTTATGGTTTTTCCAGATACGTTTTATTATATTTCTTACCTCCTCTCATTTGTATGTTCCAGTTTTATACGTTAGAGGATGTGATTTTAACATCCCGAAAACGGCCTTGATTTGACTAAATCGTTAGTACAACTCAAGCGGATCTCTTCATATTATTCAATAACGAATAAATATTGACTCCAGCTGAAGAGAAAAGAAAATTATGTCATAACGTGAGTAAAAGAAAGAATGGGTGAAAGGACTTATACTGAGACATCAAGAAATCGACAATTTGGTACGGTCGCAGGTTCGAATCCTGCCTCGGGCATGGATGTGTGTGATGTCCTTAGGTTAGTTATGTTTAAGTAGTTCTTAGTTCTAGGGGACTGATGACCACAGCAGTTGAGTTCCATAGTGCTCAGAGCCATTTGAACCATTTTTTTGACAATTTGGTAATGGAGGATGGTGTGTGTGCGCGGCGGGGGTGGGGGGGGGGGGGAGGGGGGAGGGGAATTATAGATGATGACCAAGAATTGGCTACAGTGAGCGGATTGGGATAGGGCCAAGTTGGAGTACTTATACATAGATGGAGAGGTTGCACAGAATAGGCTAGCATGGAGAGCTGTATCAACAATAGACTTTTCGAGGACATTTAAACGTATATCCTCTATTTAAATGCTTTAGTCTCACTAAATCTGTGCTCTCACCGCATATATACATTTACGGCACTTGTTGTGATCGATCCAATTGACGTAGGTTTTCTAACAGTATTAACCCTTCAAGAAAAATAGTCCTCGCGTTTGTTGCTGTAGTAATCTGAAATATTTTTCAATTTTTCTTAAATTATCTTTATCGAACTATTGAGAAAGATATCGGGAAGAATATGTTCCGTGTAAACGGAGAACTCTGCCGCGTATATATCTATATACTCTGAGGACTCTCTCTCCCTCTCTCTCTCTCCCTCTCTCTCTCTCTCTCTCTCTCTCTCTCTCTGTCTGGAAAGCACGTTGACTGTACCTTACAGTGTTAATGTATCAGTGACGTATGAGGCTCTTTACTACTCTCGGCGACGAATAGAGCTTTAGAAGGCTGTTCCATTAGAAAGCGCGGGAGCGCTCACGAATCACTCTGGCCCTCCACTGCTGCAGCTGAGTAAGCTGCCACGAGCGGTGAGTGCAACAGGCGTTTAGGAAACGGAGTGCCGCTCAGTTTCACTCGGAAAGCGTCACCATCTCTCACGGTGCATTTTCTAGTAAACCTGCGCGGAGTAATATTTCAATATTCACCACAACTCGCCATTACGTACCCAGCACAAATAGCTCACCATCATGGGAACATTGGCGACATACACTACAGTGCATCTTTTGACGGTCTTATTTTACGCATGATATGGCGTAAGATAAGTACCTACTACCTCTCTGCACTTGCATAGTTGGCGCGGTTCTTCCTCAGTACTTTATTACACAATACCCCAAAAATCTTCAACAAAACGGTTGCAGAGCTTACGATGCCTAAATATTGCTTTTGAAACTGACAAACTATCGCTAATAGTTTAGAAAGAACTTGATTTTCCCCGTAGAGATGACGGCGAAAGAGAAGGTATTATCCCCTGGTGTATTTAGGTTTCAGATGCGGCACTGAGCCACCTATTTTATCTTCTACAAAATGTATTTCAGTTGTTAGGAAACAACATTATGATGAAACTACCCCAGTGTTGCACAAAAATCCTCGCCTTCTTTAGTGCCCAATCAGAGAATTGGTTGGCAGCAGATCTCGTCTTCACGTCTGTTTTACTTCTTCATTTTTCTCACAGGTGTTACAGATGACATCTTTTATAATTTGATCTGTGTAGTTCAACAGCGGATTTTCTCTATATCTTCTTCGGTTGATACGTGTCCCACGTATCAACAGATGGCGAGTAATCTGAACTTCTCTTTTTACATTAATGTTCCTACGCTTTTAAAAGGCTTCACCACCCGCGCTCTTATCAGTCCATTTTAGTTAAAGACACGCCTGCAATACTACATTTCAGAAGTATTCAGTCATTTCCTTTCTTTAGTCCCCGAGTCCAAGTCTAACGGCCATCCAGTGCGACAATTCAAACATGTGCTTTCAGAAACTTGTTCCTTATTTGTAGCCTATTATTTTTTGTGGTTAATACCTTCTTCTTTAATTACTGGAGCACCTGCAAGAAATTACTGCTAGAGGGTAAAATACTTGGACTAAAATAACTTTGTCGTTATCGCTTCATGGCGTCATGGTAGGGACCAGCCATTAGCCAACTGTTCGCCCCCGGTAACTGAGTGGTCAGCCGGCATTGTAACTCAGCGTGTTCGGTCAGAGGATTAGCTGCCCTCTGTATAAAAAAAAAAAAAAAAAAAAAAAAAAAAATGAGTTATTGGATCAACGACGAACTGCAACCTGAGTCTTGCGAAATCCGGCCTGAGCAGATACAACGAACAAAATGAGATTAATAAAAAAAAAAAAAGTGGTCAGCACGCCAGACTGTCAATCCTAAGCGCCCGTGTTCGATTCCCGGCTGGGTCGGAGATTTTCTCCGCTCAGGGACTGGATGTTGTGTTGTCCTAATCATCATCATTTCATCCCCATCGACGCGCAAGTCGCCGAAGTGGAGTCAAATCGAAAGACTTGAACCAGTCTGGTGGTCTACCCGACGGGAGGCCCTCGTCACACGCCATAATTATTATTAGCCAACTGCTGCTTTCCCTCGAGCGTTACGTGCTCACTTGTTGCCTCTTTCCTGGGCACTTTCCGAGCCATACTACGTATAAAATTAATAGTGGCAAAGACGGAAGTTCCGAATAGTGACAGATCTTGCCTCTTTTTGTTCCACTGCCCTGAAATTAGTTTTATGTAAATAAACCAAAGCCTTATTTATTTCTGTATTTAAAAGATTTGGTCAACAGTTTACTTTCTGCTTAAAAAAATTGGAACCATCGTAATACCATATTATTCCGTTTATGCCTACACTGGAGCACTTAATTCTTCATTCTAGCGAGTTTTCCTCTTAGCCCAGTACCCTCTCATTCTGGCCACAGTGGTGTTTTCCCGTTCTTCAGTCAATTTCACGCTAGTTTCCAGATCCGCTTTTATACCTGTTAGTGACTGCAGAGAATCCATTACGACTGTCATTATGGTCAGTTTCAGGTTTAAGGTCCTTTCTGACTATCCTTGTCCACGCGGCGTAAGCTGTTTTCCCTCCAGAAACTGTGCTGAAGACCCTTGACATAAAACTTCGTTTGTCCATCTTGACTACATGACCGTAGAAAATTAGGCTCCTGTTTCACCCTGTTCTCGTAGAGATCTTTGTTGTATCTGTTTCTGTACACATAATCTTCTTTCATGCAGCCCATGATTTTTCTAAAAATATTCCTGTGCTTTAGTTCTAGAAACTGCAAAAAGGTGGGAATATAAGGAGATGGGACATGGATAAACTGAAAGAACCACAGGTTGTAACAGTTTCAGAAAGAGCATTAGGGAACGATTGACAAGAATGGAGGAAAGAAATACAGTAGAAGGAGAATGGGTAGCTTTGAGACATGAAATAGTGAAGGAAGCAGAGGATCAAGTAGGTAAAAAAATGAGGGCTAGTAGAAATTCTCGGGTAGCAGAAGATATATTGAATTTAATTTATGAAAGGAGAAAATATAAAAACGCAATTAATGAAGCAGGCAAAATGCAATACAAACGTCTCAAAAATGTAATCGACAGGAAGTCCAAAATAACTAAGCAGGGATGGCTAGAGGACAAATGTAAGGATGTAGTGGCATATTTCACTTGGGTAAGATAGATACTGCCTACAGGAAAATTAAAGAGATCTTTGGAGAAAAGAGAACCACTTGTATGAATATCAAGAGCTCAGATGGAAATAAAAATGGTTCAAATGGCTCTGAGCACTATGGGACTCAACATCTTAGGTCATAAGTCCCCTAGAACTTAGACCTACTTAAACCTAACTAACCTAAGGACATCACAAACATCCATGCCCGAGGCAGGATTCGAACCTGCGACCGTAGCAGTCCCGCGGTTCCGGACTGCAGCGCCAGAACCGCACGGCCACCGCGGCCGGCTCAGATGGAAATCCAGTTCTAATCAAAGAAGGGAAAACAGAAAGGTGGAAGAAGTATATAGAGGGTCTATATAAGGGGAATGTACTTGAGGGCGATATTTTGGAAATGGAAGAGGATGTAGAAGAAGATGAAATGGGAGATATGATACTGCATGAAGAGTTTGACAGGGCACTGAAAGACATATGTCGAAACAAGGCCCCGGGAGTAGACAACACTCCATTAGAACTACTGATAGCCGCGGGAGATGCTTCAAATGGAGGAGGAGGAGATTAGAGTTTAACGTCCCGTCGACAATGAGGTCATTAGAGACGGAGCGCAAGCTCGGGTGAGGGAAGGATGGGGAAGGAAATCGGCCGTGCCCTTTCTAAGGAACCATCCCGGCATTTGCCTGGAGCGATTTAGGGAAATCACGGAAAACCTAAATCAGGATGGCAGAAGACGGGATTGAACCGTCGTCCTCCCGAATGCGAGTCCAGTGTGCTAACCACTGCGCCACCTCGCTCGGTGCTTCAAATGGCTCTGAGCACTGTGGGACATAACTTCTGAGGTCATCAGTCCCCTAGAGCTTAGAACTAATTAAACCTAACTAACCTAAGGACATCACACACACCCATGACCGAGGCAGGATTCGAACCTGCGACCGTAGCGGTCGCGCGGTCCCAGATTGTAGCGCCTAGAACCGCTCGGCCACCCCGGCCGGCCAGCCTTGGGAGAGCCAGCCCTGACAAAACTCTACCATCTAGTGAGCAAGATGTATGAGACAGGCAAAATACGCTCAGACTTCAAGAATATAATAATTCCAATAACAAAGAAAGCAGGTGTTGACAGATGTGAAAATTACCAAACTATCAGTTTATTAAGTACAGTTGCTAAATACTAACAGGAACTTTTTACAGACGAATGGAAAAACTGGGAGAAGTCGACCTCTGGGAAGATCAGGATTCCGTAGAAATGTTGGAACACGTGAGGCAATACTGACCCTACGACTTACCCTAGAAATAGATTAAGGAAAGGCAAACTTACGTTTCTATCATCTGTAGACTTAGAGAAAGCTTTTGACAGTGTTGACTGGAATACTCTCTTTCAAATTTTGAAGGTGGAAGAGGTAAAATACAGGGAGAGAAAGGCTATTTACAATTTGTACAGAAACCAGATGACAGTTATAAGAGTCGATGGGCATGAAAGGGAAACAGTGGTTGAACAGGGATTGAGACAGGGTTGTAGCCTATCCCCAATGTTATTCAATCTGTATATTGAGCAAGCAGTAAAAGAAACAAAAGAAAAATTCAGAGTAGGTATTAAAATCCAAGGAGAAGAAATAAAAACTTTGAGGTTCGCCGATGACATTGTAATTCTGTCAGAGACAGCAAAGGACTTGGAAGAGCAATTGAACGGAATGGACAGTGTCTTGAAAGGAGGATATAGGATTAAAATCAACAAAAGCAAAACGAAGATAATGGAATGTAGTCGAATTAAGTCGCGTGATGCTGAGGGAATTAGATTAGGAAATGAGACACTTAAAGTAGCAAAGGAGTTTTGCTATTTGGGGAGCAAAATAACTGATGATGGTTGAAGTAGAGAGGATATAAACCGTAGACTGGCAATGGCAAGGAAAGTGTTTCCGAAGAAGAGAAATTTGTTAACATGGAGTATAGATTTAAGTGTCAGGATGTAGTTTCTGAATGTATTTGTATGGAGTGTAGCCATGTATGGAAGTGAAATGTGGACGATAAATAGTTTTGACAAGAAGAGAATAGGAGCTTTCGAAATGTGATGCTACAGAAGAATGCTGAAGATTAGATGGGCAGATCACATAACTAATGAGGAGGTGTTGAATAGAATTGGGGAGAAGAGAAATTTGTGGCCCAACTTGGCTAGAAGAAAGGAGCGGTTGGTAGGACATGTTCTGAGTCATCAAGGGATCACCAGTTTAGTATTGGAGGTCAACCTGGAGGGGAAAACAATCGTTGAGGGAGACCAAGAGATGAATACACTAAGCAGATTAAGAAGGATATAGGTTGCAGCAGATACTAGGAGTTGGTAGAAACTTGCACAGGATATATCAGCATGGAGAGCTGCATCAAACAAGTCTCTGGACTGAAGATCACAACAACAACAACATAGTTCTAGATTCCTGATGTTTTGCTGTTTGACCATGTTTCGGAACTCTGAGGCGTATAACACTGACGATCTTCCTGTGTTGTTGTTTTAGGCTGAGGGAAAGAGAGTTGGATCTGTAAAATTTCTTACGGAGGGGGTAGGTTTTCTCCAGTTTGGAGCACGTATTGCTATAGTCGGACTCTCATTGACTATCAGAGTTATCCATTCTCCAAGGTATTTGAAGAAGCTAGTTTTCGGTATTAACGTAGTAGCCAGTGTGATCGTATCGGGTGCGTCTATAATGTTCGTGATAATTTCCGTTTTAGCTGCTCTGTGGTTGAAGAAGGAATTGGTAATTAGCCTCTTCTACACTGGGCTCCAAAAGTGTGAGGGTCTGTGCGAACGCTATGCAGTTGACTCTAACTTGTTTTTTTTATGTAATCAATTCTTAGTGCAGAGTCATCTGTGTCATCGTCATTAACGAATAAATTTTTTCGACAGCCAATTGAAGAGAATTGTGGATAGATAAACTCATCGCCTAAAACCAGTTCTGATGTCAAAGTGCCTTGATAATTCTCCTCTTAATTTTACTTTTAACATAGTATTGATAAGCGCTGCTTTCACAAGGTTCAAAAGCTTGGTGTCTAGGCCCAGATCAGATAGACTCTGGAAAAATGAATCTCTCTCTACGACTGATAGACTTTTCGATCATTGACAATGTTACTACGTAAGGTCGGCCGCTCAAGCTCTTGTTTCCGTTCAAAACTAATACTTTCGTATTTGCAGGTTTAGTTCCTTTTTCAGTTTTTATCAAGCAATTCTAGGAAAATTATTCAAGTTAGTCCTGTTCCACATCTTACAGTCTTACACTTAAGTTTTATAATAATTTGGCTATTTTTACACTGCGCACAATTATTGTGATGGTGTGAAATTAAGTAACTTACTTAACTCAGTTCCGCATGTTTGATGTGAATAATGTGATCGCTAGATACTATGGTGCTGTGGACGAAATCTGGCTAACATATCGAAATTATTTTTAAAACTGAAAGGACCACTGGAGCTCCACTGACCACTGAAATTGCAACACCCGAATGTATAGCAAATAACGTAATTTTACTTACTGTGTCTATACAGCAGAATAGGAACAATATAGGATAAAACTTTTTGGGGATTTGGGGATGTACAAGGTGCGAAATTTAGTACGCAGAGCCACCTCTCGTAGCAACAGTGCTCTAACTCTGTTGGGCATCCAGTCAAACTGAGATTGGTTGAGCGGTACGGGTATATTATTCCATGATGCTCCACCTTCATGCCAGAGCTCATCAATAGTAGTGACTAGAGAGTGGTGGTGTGCCAGTCTTTCTGCAGTCCGTGATCAGATGTGTTCTTTCCGTGGAAACGTGCTGGCAGAGTGACAGTCGGTGTCCCTTTGTATCGAGGTAGGTTAGGACAACATGGGCAACATGCACCTGCCGTTATCTTGTTGAAAGAAAAGTCACAGATACCTCGAAGCCATCAGCCTTAACACCTGTCCAAATTACTGGCCATACGGACCTGAGATAATCATGTTGAGTGCCTAATAGCTCACCAAAACATTACACCAGGTGCTGGACTCCAGTTACGATAACAAATAAATTCTGGCAACTTGCATTCTCTTCAGAGCCTTCGCATACAGATAGTGATGCTGTAGGTAGAGCCTACCTGGAAAGGAAAATAAAAACAATGGCGTGGTTCAACTTCTGTGTCCAGAGTTGTTGTTCGGGCACAATTGGACGTAATTAAGCAGTTGGGAACCAGCTATTATTTTACAGATTTCTGATTCTCTGTTGCAGGCTGTGATGGAACATGTGTAGTGTGTCATGCAAAACAGAACCAACACCATCCCATAATGTGCTGCTCTGTAGAAATGTCAGAATCAATTAGCGGCTGCTGTATCTACGTGACAGTGATTTGCAATATTGTACCAAAATGGGAACTCTAGTTGTATAACTACGGAATACACACAGGAAAAAAGAACGAGAGTGAATTGAAGGTTCGTCATGGAACTTAAGAAGCTGGATCTTATCTGAGGAAACACATTCTTAGCAATGTTACTGGACAAGTTAAGTCACTAATTTTTTGGTCTGGTTCTTGTGGAGTGCAGAATAGAAGCATAAAAATGATTTTGATGTTGAAGACCGCTCTAAAGAAACAAGCGACCCTTGGAACGTTTACTATAGACTTTCTTATTTCCGGTCATTCATTCTTACCGAATGACAGCGACTTTGGTCATATACGAACGAAGTGCAATAAAAATGCAACACAGGCATTACACTCCAGAAGATAACATAACTGCCATGCAACAAGCCAGAAAAAACACCATCTTCAAATACGTAGGATGGAAAAGGAAAACTTTTGGTTTACTTCACGATTAGCAAAAAACATAGTCAGCAGACAGGACCTCATACATGACAACAGAGCTAATTCACTGGAAGTTCGTCAGAAGATTTGCCAAGAAGAAACCTTATTCAATATTCATAAACAACAACTTCGATGAGAATATCGTTGAAGTACATATTCAGAGATGTACTGGAGGGTGCCCAAAGTCTTCGCCAGACCTAACAGCATTCTTGTACCTTTCTGGCGAAGTGGTAGACCACTACCACTGTCAAAATCGCAGGACATAAAATCGACAATGGACATCATTCCAGGGCATGCCAGACAGTTTATGAAAAACTCCAGACACTGATTTTGTGGATGATGTTGATGGAATTGATGCTACACTTGATTTCACTTTTGAGTAGTTTTCAAGCATGTCAGAGAATTAAAGAATCATATGGGGATAATGTATTTATATAGTTAACAGCAGTGATAGTAATGAATTTAAGTGTTGAAGTATCTATTTTCATAAACTGTATAAAAACAATAAAATAGTAGTGAATTTTATATAATATATCAACTATTTTTGTATTTACTTCCACATTTTACTACTTTTACATTGACATTGTGAATAAAGAATTGTTCAAACATGAATCATGAAGTGTGGTTATTTCAGTTATATAGGTATTGCCTTATGTTCCTTCTTTTCAATTACATATCACAAGAATCAATCCTCGAAGTTAAATTTTAAGATAAGCAATAAGGAACCAACTCAAATTTTAGCCCCCTACATTCGGCGGATCAATAAATGTTGAGACATTTACATCTACATGGATACTCTGAAAATCTCATGTAAGTGCCTGGGAGAGGGTTCGTTGAATCACCTTCACAATTCTCTATTATTCCAGTCTCGTATAGCGCTCGGAAAAAACGAACACCTATAGCTTTCTGTACGAGCTCTGATTTCCCTTATTTTATCGTAGTGATCGTTTCTCCCTATGAAAGCCGGTGTCAAAATACACTACTGGCCGTTAAATTGCTACACCACGAAGATGACGTGCTACAGACGTGAAATTTAACCGACAGGAAGAAGATGCTGTGATATGCAAATGATTAGCTTTTCAGAGCCTTCACTCAAGGCTGGCGCCGGTGGCGACACCTACAACGTGCTGACATGAGGAAAGTTTCCAACTGATTTCTCATACACAAACAGCAGTTGACAGGCGTTGCCTGGTGAATCGTTGTTGTGATGCCTCGTGTAAGGAGGAGAAATTCGTACCATCACGTTTCCGACTTTGATAAAGGTCGGGTTGTAGTCTATTGCGATTGCGGTTTATCATATCGCGACATTGGTGCTCGCGTTGGTCGAGATCCAATGACTGTTAGCAGAATATGGAAACTGTGGGTTCAGGAGGGTAACACGGAACGTCTTGCTGGAACCCTACGGCCTAGTATCACTATCAGTCGAGATGACAGGCATCTTATCCGCATGGCTGTAACGGATCGTGTAGTCACGTCTCGATCCCAGAGTCAACAGATAGGGACGTTTGCAACAAAACAACCATCTGCACGAACAGTTCGATGACGTTTGCAGCGGCTTGGACTATCAGCTCGGAGACCATGGCTGCGGTTATCCTTGACGCTGCATCACAGCGTGGGCCGCCTGCGTTGGTGTACTCAACGATGAACCTGGGTGCACGAATGGCAAAACGTCATTTTTTCGGATCAGTCCAGCTTCTGTTTACAGCATCATGATGGTCGCATCCGTGTTTGGCGACATCGCGGTGAACGCTCATCGGAAGCGTGTATTCGTCATCGCCATACTGGCATATCACCCGGCGTGATCGTATGGGGTGCCATTGGTTACACGTCTCCATCACCTCTTGTTCGCATTGACGGCACTTTGAACAGTGGACGTTACATTTCAGATGTGTTACGACCCGTGGCTCTACCCTTTATTCGATCCCTGCGAAACTCTATATTTCAGCAGGATAATGCACGACCGCATGTTGCAGATCCTGTACGGGCCTTTCTGGCTACAGACAATGTTCGACTGCTGCCCTGGCCAGCACATTGTCCAGATCTCTCACCAATTGTAAACTTCTGGTTAATGGTGGCCGAGCAACTGGCTCGTCAAAATACGCCAGTGACTACTCTTGATGAACTGTGGCATCGTGTTGAAGCTGCATGGGCAGCTGTACCTGTACACGCCATCCAGGCTCTGTTTGACACAATGCCCAGGCGTATGAAGGCCGTTATTATGGGCAGAGGTGGTTGTTCTGGGTACAGATTTCTCAGGATCTGTACATCCAAATTGCGTGAAAATGTAATCACATGTCAGTTCTAGTATAATATATTTGTCCAATGAATATCCGCTTATCATCTGCATTTCGGCTTGGTGTAGCAATTAATGGCCAGTAGTGTATTTTCGCACTCGGAGGAGAAAGTTGGTGATTGGAATTTCGTGAGAAGATTCCATCGCAATGAAAACCGCCTTTGTTTTTATGATATCCACCCCAAATCCTGTATCATTTCAGTGACACTCTCTCCCATATTCCGCAATAATACAAAATGTGCTGCCCTTCTTTGAACTTTTTCGATGTCCTCCGTCAGTCCTATCCGGTAAGGATCCCACACTGCGCAGCAGTATTCTAAAAGAGGTCGTACAAGCGTAGTGTAGTCAGTCTTTTTAGTAGATCTGTTGAATTTTCTAAGTGTCCTGCCAATAAAACGCAGTCTTTGGTTCGCCTTTCCCACAACATTTTCTGTGTTCCTTCCTATTTAATTCGTTCGTAATTGAAATTCCTGGGTATATACTTGAATTTACAGTCTTTAGATTTGACTGATTTATAGTGTAAGCGTAGTTTAACGAATTCCTCTTAGTACTCATGTGCATGACCTTGCACTTTTCGTTATTCAGGGTATAGTATCAATCTGATAGAACATTAGAGAATATTTATCATGGACTGCTTCTTGTGGGATAATGTCAAATTTGAATTTTATTTGTAAAGTAATGCTAAAACAACTCTAGCTTAAAATGTAGATTTTGCAGTTGGTTCCATATTGCATTTAAAAAAATGTTCAAATATGTGTGAAATCTTATGGGACTTAACTGCTAAGGCCATCAGTCCCTAAGCTTGCACACTACTTAATCTTAAGGACAAACGACTGGTTTGATGCAGCTCTCCACGCTACTCTATCCTGTGCAAACTTCTTCATCTCCCAGTACCTACTGCAACCTACATCCTTCTGAATCTGCTTAGTGTATTCATCTCTTGGTCTCCCTCTTTGAATTTTACCCTCCACGCTGCCCTCCAATACTAAATTGGTGATCCGTTTATGCCTGAACACATGTCCTACCAACCGATCGCTTCTTCTTGGAAAGTTGTGCCACAAACTTCTCTTCTCCCCAATCCTATTCAATACCTCCTCATTAGTTATGTGATCTACCCATCTAACTTTCAGCATTCTACTGTAGCACCACATTTCGAAAGCATCTATTCTCTTCTTGTCCAAACTATTTATCGTCCATGTTTCACTTCCATACATGGCTACACTCCATACAAATACATTCAGAAACTACATCCTGACACTTAAATCTATCCTCGATGTTAACAAATTTCTCTTCTTCGGAAACACTTTCCTTGCCATTGCCAGTCTACGGTTTATATCCTCTTTACTTCGACCATAATCAGTTATTGTGCTCCCCAAATAGCAAAACTCCTTTACTACTTTAAGTGTCTCATTTCCTAGTCTAATTCCCTCAACATCACCCGAGATAACTACATTCCATTATCCTCGTTTTGCTTTTGTTGATGTTCACCTTATGTTCTCCTTTCAAGACACTGTCAATTCCGTTCAACTGCTCTTCCAAGTCCTTTGCTGTCTCTGACAGAATTGCAGCGTCATCGGCGAACTTTAAAGTTTTTGTTTCTTCTCCATGGATTTTAATACCTACTCCGAACTTTTCTTTTGTTTCCTTTACTTCTTGCTCAGTATACAGATTGAATAGCAGTGGGGAGAGGCTACTACCCTGTCTCACTCCCTTCCCAACCACTGGTTCCCTTTCATGTCCCTCGTATTCCAGTCAACATTGTCAAAAGTTTTCTCTAAGTCTACAAATGCTAGAAACGTAGGTTAGCCTTTCCTTAATCTAGCTTCTAAGATAAGTGGTAGGGTAAGTATTGCCTCACGTGTTCCAGCATTTCTACGGAATCCAAACTGATCTTCCCCGAGGTCAGCTTCTACTAGTTTTTCCATTTGTCTGTAAAGAATCCGCGTTAGTATTTTGCAGCCGTGACTTATTAAACTGATAGTTCGGTAATTTTCACATTTGTCAACGCCTGCTTTCTTTGGTATTGGAATTATTTTCTTCTTCTTAAAGTCTCAGGATATTTCGCCTGTGTCATACATCTTGCT
Organism: Schistocerca gregaria; assembly: GCF_023897955.1. NCBI lineage: Eukaryota > Metazoa > Arthropoda > Insecta > Orthoptera > Acrididae > Schistocerca > Schistocerca gregaria. The sequence goes on from NC_064922.1 coordinate 389,661,306, forward strand.
CACCAGATGGTAGAGTTTCGTCAGGACTGGCTCTCCGAAGGCTGTCAGTAGTTCTAATGGAATGTTGTCTACTCCCGGGGCCTTGTTTCGACTCAGGTCTTTCAGTGCTCTGTCAAACTCTTCACGCAGAATCATATCTTCCATTTCATCTTCATCTACATCTTCTTCCGTTTCCATAATATTGTCCTCAAATACATCGCCCTTGTATAGACCCTCTATGTACTCCTTCCACCTTTCTCCTTTCCCTTCTTTGCTTAGAACTGGGTTTCCATCTGAGCTTTTGATATTCATACAAGTGGCTCTCTTTTCTCCAAATGTCTCTTTAATTTTCCTGTAGTCTGTATCCAACTTACCCCTAGTGAGATAAGCCTCTACATCCTTACATTTGTCCTCTAGCCATCCCGGCTTAGCCATTTTGCACTTCCTGTCGATCTCATTTTTGAGACATTTATATTCCTTTTTGCCTGCTTCATTTACTGCATTTTTATATTTTCTCCTTTTATCGATTAAATTCAGTATTTCTTCTGTCACCCAAGGATTTCTACTACCCCTCGTCTTTTTACCTACTTTATCCTCAGCTGCCTTTACTACTTCATTCCTCAAAGCTATCCATTCTTCTTCTACTGTATTTCTTTCCCCCATTCCTGTCAATTGTTACCTTATGCTCTTCCTGAAACTCTGTACAACCTCTGGTTTAGTCAGTTTATCCAGGTCCCATCTCCTTAAATTCTCACCTTTTTGCAGTTTCTTCAGTTTTAATCTACAGGTCATAACCAGTAGATTGTGGTCAGAATCCACATCTGCCCCTGGTAATGTCTTACAATTTAAAACCTGGTTCCTAAATGTTTTACCATTATATAATCTACTTCATACCTTTCTGTACCTCCAGGGTTCTTCCATGTACACAACCTTCTTTCATTATTCTTGAACCAAGTGTTAGCTATGATTAATTTGTGCTTTGTGCGAAATTCTGGCAGGCGGCTTCCTCTTTCATTTCTTACCCCCAATCCATATTCACCTACTACGTTTCCTTCTCTTCATTTTCCTACTGCCGAATTCCAGTCACCCATGACTATTAAATTTTCGTCTCCCTTCACTATCTGAATAATTTCTTTTATTTCTTCATACATTTCTTCAATTTCTTCATCATCTGCAGAGCTAGTTGTATTACTGTAGTAGGTGTGGGCCATATTGCATAACCACGTCGCAATTCATTCGCGTGCCTCCCTATCTGTGATACCGTGTCAAGGGAAGTCGCAACGATGGTTACCTTTCTGACAGTCTGTAGTTTCCCACATGTCGCAGTGGCCTTTTGGGTGCTTGACTTTCGACAGGCAACGTATTTCCAGACTCAAGTTACGTGACGTGGCTGTACGATGATGTGCTGCCGAGAGATCAGTAAATCGGATCTCGAAGGTGGTATTCGCATAGGGAGTTGAGATCCTGCATGACGTTGAGTATGGGCCTCCTGAAACCACTGATTCCAGATTCCCATGCATGTCGTTGCATCACGATCACAGCAAACAGCTATATCGCTGAACGATAAACCACAGTATCGACACGCTGCTCCTTCCCCTAAAGAATTTCCATACGTGCTGGTAGGTACTTCTCCTTATTGCATGAAGAATAACTCGACCCTCCCACAAAATAAACAACATTTAAAACGGATTTTTGAATGAAAAACCTGCTGCTTAATCTTTCCTTACACGGAGTGAACTTTATCTTGAGGCAACGAAATATCTCAAAACCCATGCATCTAATTAAAAAACGGAAAGTTGCGTGTTCATTATTTTCAAAAACGCTATCCGGCGATACTAATGTTGAACCCGTCGCCCCACTCCTAAGGAGTATTGAAGATTCAAATCTATGGGAAGAAATACGTAATTCTGTTTGTAACACTTTTTTCCCAGAGCGATAGACGGCGCTGTAATCGATAAATAATACAATTGAGTTCCAAAACTGTATAATCTCGATAAAAATGCATTGGATCAAACTAAGAAAAACAGCCTACCGTCAGTAATAGAAGGTGGAGCTTCGACGATGCCAGCTACTCGTGCTGGCGAAACGTCAGAAAAATTATCAAAGGATGTCGACCGAAGAACCCGACACAGGAACCAACAGGCAATTTGTCAACAAGTGACCATGAAAAGGGTAACAATTTTGTAAAAAACAGATGTGTTCACTAACTAAAAAAAGGCTTGTTTGACGTGTGTCCCCTCACCTCCCATCAACGGGGTGCTTATTTGTAAGAATTATCTCACAGTAACTGCTCAAAAATGTCACCATACGGTTCAATGCACTTACTTATTCGCAAATGGAATGATCCGATACAACTGAGAAAAAGTTTCCTATGTAATCTGCTGACATGCATTAGTGATACACTGACTCATGTTATCGCTTGTTGTTGCCTGCATCATGGTCGCTGTTAGCACTTCATTATATATGTCACACTACAAGAAACACCATAAGCAAAAGTCAGGTGAAGTAAGATGTGGCGATCTTGCAGGCCAAAAAACTGGACCGCCTCTTCCGATCCACCGACGGTTGTGCACGCGATCTGATACTTCCAGTGCTGCTGCAGAATAATGTGCAGGACAGCTATCATATTGAAACCACATTGCTTGTCGCAAGTCCAAGGGAAGGTCTGCAGGAAATATTGGAAAATCCTCCTCCAAGAAAGTTCGATATTTATCACAAATTAAGGTGCCACTGATAAAGAATGGAGCAATAAGTTTGTCACCAATTATTCCATACCAAATGTTCACATTCCACAGACGACGATATTCAACTTGGCGTCACCAATGTTGGTTTTTCCGCATTCCAGTAATGAATGTTGTGTCGATTAATCGTATCGCGGTTCGTGAGGGTCGACTTGTCCGAGAACAATAGTCGAGCATATAAATTTGGGACTCTTTGTTCAAAAATGTTCAATGTGTGTGAATACCTAAGGGATCAAACTGCTGTAGTCATCGGTCCCTAGACTTAAACATTACTTAAACTAACTTATGTTAAGAACAACAGACAGACCAATGCCCGAGGGAGGACTCGAATCTCCGGCGGGAGGGGTCGCGCAATCCGTGACATGGCGCCTCTAACCGAGAGGCCACAACGCGCGGCGGGTCTCTTTGTATTTGCTGAAGCGACCACTGGTAAAATGGAAATAACTGCCACAAAGTTCCTGATTGAGAGAAATATTAAACAAATGACATTTTCTGGGTTCCAAAATTCAGCAAGCAGTAGTCTAATTCCCGATTAACGCCTCAGTTGCTGAGCCCTTATGTTGGGTTTGTGATTCACAGTAGTTAAAATAACAGTATCATTATTATCTCCAGCGACTGTTCTTGTACCATTGTCTCAGTGGAGAACTGTCGACTAACCCGAAAAAAAAGTGAAGCGTGTGATAGTGTCCTTTTTGGACATCAAGTCAAATAATGAGTGAATGAATGTTTCAAAACAGCTACACGGAGAAAACTGCAAAACCCTGAGTCATTTGCCACACACATCTTCTTTTATATTTTTGATCCAGTGCATTTTCTCGAGATAATACAGTTTTGGAACTCAACTGTGTTATTTGTGGATTACAGCGCCACGTATAGTGCAATGACAAAAATGTTACAGGAGTTACATATTTTTTCCCGTAAAACCCGAATCTTTAGTAAAAATGAGACGTTACTCTTCAATATTTCAACATTGGTATCTCCGGATAGCACTTTTGAAAATATTTAAGATATTTCATTGTCTCAAGATAAACGCACCCTGTATACAGATTCTAGAAAACGTAACTCCTGCATCCTTTGTGATGTAACACTGGAGTGCTCATCATTTGAATACCCAAGAATGTGCTCCATGCCAGTTTCGAGTTCATTGCATACAGACGTCATAGCGTTGAATTTTAATGTCCGGTACTGTTTAGTGGCTGGCGCCAGGCTGTGCTGAAATCGTAGAGCAATTTCGACGAAAAAGACAGCCCATTACGCGATTTTGGTCCAAATAGTGACTATTCCTTTTAGTGAGTGGCAGCATATGCATCATGTGGGTGATTATGATCATGGAAGTGCACTTTTCTTGAGGCGTGTGAAAGTGAGAAATAAATTAAACGTATTCCCAATTGCAAATATGGACAATCGTCATCTGTAGAATGGAATGATAATGAAAACTGCTCCGGACCGGGATTTGTACTCGAATTTCCCGCTTATCGCGAGCGGTCGCCTTGCCGTTTGGCTACCCGCACACGACTCACTGCCAGATCCACAGAACGTTTGCATCATATTTCAGAATAACATAGGCACTGCAATATCGTACCGAAAGTGAGAAAGTTTGAAGGTTAACGTTCCGTTTAAAATGTGTATATTGTAAGCGGGGCACAAGATTATGATGGAAAATTATATATGGGGCAGGGAATTGGCCATGGCTTATCAAAGGAACCATCGCAGCTGTGGAATTAAATGATTTATGGGAAACCTCAATTTGAGTTACCCGGTTCGGCTGTTAACCCGTCTCCTGAATTTGAGCTTAGTATCGTAACTACTGCGTCATCTGTCGAAATGTGCATTTTTGTTGTTCACAGTAGGTCTACTGCTTACTGTGCGACCGACGTAACGACGACCTTATCATTGGGGTAACGACATTCCCCATCATCGGCCAACATTACTTTAATAGTATGAAAGTGTACTGTTCTTATTGCTGACTGAGAAACCCGGTATTGCTTGGTTATTTATTTAAAGCTGTGCCCGAGACTTCGTACGTTTGGAATTTATTTTTGACTTATAAAAACTTCTTCGTGTACAGTATTGGAGTGGTGCGATTGGAGACATGAGTGAGGAGCTTGTCTCACACACACAGGTGTGCTACCCTCAGAAGATTGAAGAAACGACTTCAGCGTGTACGTCACCATAAAAATGCAAAAGAACTTCTTCTCCATGACAACGCAAAGCCTCACACAAGCTCATGAAACTTGATTGGACTGCTCCTCCTCATCCGCCTTACAGCCCGAATTTCCACTTGCCACTTCCGTCTGTTTGGTCCAATGAAGGACCTCCGCGGAAGGCAGCACGTGGATGATTCGGAGGTTACTGACGCAGCAAGACGTTGGTTCCGATGTCGACCAGTAGAGTGGTATCATGGGGCATATAGGCACTCGCGCTGAGATGGCGCAATGCCGTCTCATTGAACGGATATTATGTTGGAAAATAGAGTTTTGTAGCCAAAAGCGTTGGGAAGTAACACGGTATACTGCAATCCTGAATAAAACCAAACTGCCTTCGAAAAAAAAGTGTTGCATTACCTACTCAACGCACTTCGTATGATGTTACGTTGGAGAGAAATAACTTTAAGCCTATGTGAGTGAAGGGCTCTGAGCAACCAGATAATGCATGATCAGAGTTGTGTCGCATCTCAACTTTGGAAGGAGTTTCCAAAGTTCAGTCTGATGTTCTTGAGGCGCAACAAGTCTCGCCCCAATATCTTCATTGGAGTCTTGAGATCATATAATCCTCAGTCTTTGATCCGTTCTGATGTATTCACCTTCGTGAAGCCTTGCGTTGTCATGGAGAAGAAGTTCCTCTGCATGTCTGTGGCGACGAACACGCTTAAGTCGTCTGTTCAATCTCCTGAGGGTAGCACAGCTGCGTGCGGCAAACAAGCTCTTCATTCGTGCCGCCAATCATACTGTCCCTCCCCCTCCCCCCCACCGACCCACTGGTAGCTGAGTGGTCAGCGCGCCGGAGTGTATACCTAACAGCCCGGGTTCAATTCCCGGCTGGGTCGGAGATTTTCTCCGCTCAGGGACTGGGTGTTGTCTACATCTACATCTACATTTATACTCCGCAAGCCACCCAACGATGTGTGGCAGAGGGCACTTAACGTGCCACTCTCATTACCTCCTTTTTCTGTTCCAGTCGCGTATGGTTTGCGGGAAGAACGACTGCCGGAAAGCCTCCGTGCGCACTCGAATCTCTCTAATTTTACATTCGTGATCTCCTCGGGAGGTATAAGTAGGGGGAAGCAATATATTCGATACCTCATCCAGAAACGCACCCTCTCAAAACCTGGACAGCAAGCTACATTGCGATGCAGAGCGCCTCTCTTGCAGAGTCTGCCACTTGAGTTTGCTAAACATCTCCGTAACGCTATCACGCTTACAAGCTAGTCTTTGTCATCATCATTTCATCCCCATCGACACGCAAGTCGCCAAAGGGGCGTCAACTGGAAAGACTTGCACCATGCGAACGGCCTACCCGTCTGGAGGCCCTTGCCACACGGCGTTTCCATTTTTCCAAGTCATACTCGACCGTTTTCTAGACGTTTTTATTCATAAGTAAAACTAAATCAAAATGTAATGAGTACACACCCAACTCACAAAACAAACTTAATAAACTCGTTTTTTCCTTGCAAGGAATACAAATAATACCTATTGAAACAAGAGAAGCAAGGTCGTCTAGTTTTTAAAACACAAAGCAAATTCAGAAATCCAAATATCCTAGCCAAGCACATTCGCTGTTAGTTCCAATTCGCAAAAGTAAGATTGCGATGCTTAATTCTGTCACTGGCATAAACTTCTAAAAATACATCTATCACTGAGTTGAGAAAAGCTAATAGAGCCGTCCATTGATTCTCTAATGTAATATAAAACCAACAGCGCCGCACCTAAGTTTTATGGTGTAATACGAAACTAACAGCGCCATTTATTGGTTCTTTGGTGTACTAATTCGCGATGAGAAAACATCTGAACTACAAAGCTGAGCAGACGATTTTAGGTAAAATTTTAAATCACGATATCAACTTTTCCCTTATTAAGATTTTGATGAAATAAAACCTATATGTTGCCGCAAACAACGCTCATAATACTTGTGAAAACTCCAGGGAAATTCGTGCAGTAGCTTTGGAGATTAACGTGTGAAAACAGGCACGAATAACTTTTTTAAATAAAACTTTAAATCACTATAAAACAGACAGGAGCGACAGTTTTAAATGGAACTTTAAACCGCGATCTGATTTTGATGGTTTAAAGCCTGTATTTTGCCTCAAATTACGCTCAAGTTATATGTGAAAACATAATGAAAATTCGTCTTGTAATTTGGGAGATTAGAGCGTTCAAACTGAAAAAGAAGCAGACAAGACAGTTGTAGATGAAACTTAAGTCGCAATATCTTCTTTTACGTGATCCAATTTTGATGGAATAAAGCCTATGCGTTGCCCCAAGCTACGCTCACGTTACCTGTGAAAACCCCACGAAAATTCGGCTAGTTGTTTTGCAGATAAGAGTGTTCAAACAGACGGACACGGTTTTAGATAAAACTTTAAATCAGTATATCTGTTTTATTCGCGCTCCAATTGTGGTGAAGTGAATCCTTGTTGCCCTAAATTACACTCAAATTACCTGCGAAAACCCCGTGAAAATTCAAGTAGTTTGGGATTAGCGTGTTCAGACAGGCATGGCGGTTTTATATTTTTATTATTAGTATAGATTATATGGGAGCAGATTAGCACTGGAGTACGGCAGAGCATAACTAACCGTAGATGTTGTTGCCCAACATCACGACAACATTTCCAGCACAATACCTGAAGGACCTTAACATACTCTGGGAAGTTATTGTCTTCATGTGCGCTGTGTCCTCTGGGAGATAGACCCAGTCACGCGTAGAAGAGTTCGAGAAGCCAGCAGCTCTGGAAACGTTGAGTTAAGCATAACGTCCAGAGAGGGTGCCACATGGCAAGGACTATTTCATTCCTTAACCATACGTCACCCAAATGCATTGGCGCGCAGAACTTAGTATGAAAGTAACTTTCGGATGATGTATCATTATCAGGTTACATAGTTCGATGAACTTGGACCAGACATAGAAAAAACTAGAAAGAACTTCTACAATATAGGAAAGATGGTAACGGAAAGAAATACACTCCAGGAAATTGAAATAAGAACACCGTGAATTCATTGTCCCAGGAAGGGGAAACTTTATTGACACATTCCTGGGGTCAGATACATCACATGATCACACTGACAGAACCACAGGCACATAGACACAGGCAACAGAGCATGCACAATGTCGGCACTAGTACAGTGTATATCCACCTTTCGCAGCAATGCAGGCTGCTAGTCTCCCATGGAGACCATCGTAGAGATGCTGGATGTAGTCCTGTGGAACGGCTTGCCATGTCATTTCCACCTGGCGCCTCAGTTGGACCAGCGTTCGTGCTGGACGTGCAGACCTCGTGAGACGACGCTTCATCCAGTCCCAAACATGCTCAATGGGGGACAGATCCGAAGATCTTGCTGGCCAGGGTAGTTGACTTACACCTTCTAGAGCACGTTGGGTGGCACGGGATACATGCGGACGTGCATTGTCCTGTTGGAACAGCAAGTTTCCTTGCCGGTCTAGGAATGGTAGAACGATGGGTTCGATGACGGTTTGGATGTACTGTGCACTATTCAGTGTCCCATCGACGATCACCAGAGGTGTACGGCCAGTGTAGGAGATCGCTCCCTACACCATGATGCCGGGTGTTGGCCCTGTGTGCCTCGGTCGTATGCAGTCCTGATTGTGGCGCTCACCTGCACGGCGCCAAACACCCATAGGACCATCATTGGCACCAAAGCAGAAGCGACTCTCATCGCTGAAGACGACACGTCTCCATTCGTCCCTCCATTCACGCCTGTCGCGACACCACTGGAGGCGGGAGCGTGAGCGGAAGACGGCCTAACGGTGTGCGGGACAGTAGCCCAGCTTCATGGAGACTGTTGCGAATGGTCCTCGCCGATACCCCAGGAGCGACAGTGTCCCTAATTTGCTGGGAAGTGGCGGTGCGGTCCCCTACGGCACTGCGTAGGATCCTACGGTCTTGGCGTGCATCCGTGCGTCGCTGCGGTCCGGTCCCAGGTCGACGGGCACGTGCACCTTCCGCCGACCACTGGCGACAACATCGATGTACTGTGGAGACCTCACGCCCCACGTGTTGAGCAATTCGGCGGTACGTCCACCCGGCCTCCCGCATGCCCACTATACGCCCTCGCTCAAAGTCCGTCAACTGCACATACGGTTCACGTCCACGCTGTCGCGGCATGCTACCAGTGTTAAGGACTGCGATGGAGCTCCGTATGCCACGGCAAACTTGCTGACACTGACGGCGGCGGTGCACAAATGCTGCGTAGCTAGCGCCTTTCGACGGCCAACACCGCGGTTCCTGGTGTGTCCGCTGTGCCGTGCGTGTGATCATTGCTTGTACAGCCCTCTCGCAGTGTCCGGAGCAAGTATGGTGGGTCTGACACACCGGTGTCAATGTGTTCTTTTTTCCATTTCCAGGAGTGTACGTATGAGACCAACGAAAATGGCACTTTTACCGAAGAAAATATTTACACTAAAGTCATCACGATTTATGATGGTCGCCTGTACATTACAAACGCAGGACATGGTTCTTAACAGACTTTGTGATCACGATTGACAGCAGGTTAAGATCATCAACGTGTTCCAATGCTGGTCACAAAATTGGTAACGATTTCTTGTAACAGGGGTTTCCATTACTTGACCAACGCGGTACATGACTGCTGGACGATCGTTGCTGAAATAAGTCTCCACAACGGATCCTACAAAAACTCGGTTGGATTTAAGTCGGGGTAACCAGCAGGCCTGCCAGTTCCCAAATTTCCTCTTTCTCCAAATTGCTGCAAGAACCTCTCCCCCCCACCCATCTCTTGCGTTGTTCGATGCAGTGCTTTCTCGTCCATAAAAATAAAGTCGGGTTGAAAGTACCACGGTAAAGTTGCACATGGGAAAGGAGCAGAGTTCCATAATAACGTTGACGATTGAGTGTACCGTATCCAGGGATTTGGAAGTCAGAACGCGTTTACAGTTATGATTCTCCATATTATAACACCTCGACCACATTGTTCCACAATGTTCCTGGGTGCATTGTGTGTTTCCCCATCTCACCATGTGTGGATATGTCCAGTCTGTTTGGTGAGTAATTCCAAGGTAACGCTAAATGCATCAAATACAACTCTATTCACATAGAGATTCATTGTCGATCTTAGGTGTCTGGCAGGAATAATTCGTAATTGTAAGAAAGTAAAAAACGAATTGTAGCAGTAGGTTAAAAGCATAATCTCACTGTTTTCAGACTCAATATCAACCTCCACAAAGAATTAATATGGCATCTAATGCCTTGCATATCACTTCTTAGAGTCTGTAGTATGAGAAACCAAGACGGAAGAGGTGGTGGTAAGTTCCTATGGGACCAAACTGCTTAGGTCATTGGTCGCTAGGCTTGCACACTACTTAATCTAACTTAAACTAGTTTATGCTAAGGACAACACAAACACACACATGCCCGAGGGAGGACTCGAACCTCCGACGGGGGGAGTCGTGCGAACCGTGGCAAAGCGCCTGAGGCCACGCGGCTAACCGCGCGTCAAGACGGAAGATTACGATCTACCGTCCGATCGATGACGAAATATGATCGAAGGAAGTTTCGAATTTAACGACCCGTCGACAGTCAGATTATTAGAGATAGGGCCCAAACTCCAAGTACTAAAGGATGGGGGAAGGAGATCGACCGCGTCCTTTTCAAAGGAACCATCCCGATATTTCCTTGGAGTGATGTATGGAAATCACAGGAAACCTAAATCTAAATCTGAAAGGCCGGATGGGGATTTGTTCTGTCGTCCTCCGGAAAGCGAATCTATAGTGTTACCACAACGACATATCACTCGGTTGCTGTCAGAAGTAGGTACCACCAAAGGGTCATGCGACAGACCACAAGACGAAGCTTTCAATAACTCTGAAACAAGAGCCATTGAGTGGAAATTGCCTAATAAAAGGGTTAATGGAGCAAAGGAGCACTTCTACGACCTTTGCGAGGTTGATTGACAAAACTTATTTCCAACTAAATATCTTGTTTTTAGGAATGAAGTTTTCTATAGAGATTTACGTAGAAATATAATCTTTTTGCATATCTACCGCTTGTGACAAATATCTAAATAATGAAGTACATTAGGTTTTCAATGCCGTTTTCACTTGGAATTTCTTTTCCGTTTCCAACATAGCTAATGTCGATAATAATTTATAGCTGCTCTGTATGTAACAAACCCACGGCTTTTGGAAATGCTGCCGGTTCTTTCTCCAGGCTAAAAAAATTTTGAAAAATTATATTGTACAATGAGTCAGGAATTGTTCTCCGGTTTGGAAACAGTATTAACAGGAGAAAAGAGTGGGGCGAATGGTCACTGGCTTGAATGACCGTGGAGAGAGAGAGAGAGAGAGAGAGAGAGAGAGAGAAAGAGAGATAAAGTAACAGTAACGCTGAAAGTTCTTAACTGGCAGAACTCGAAGCAATACTCCATACACCTCGTTAGAAAGTATTTTGAAAACACCAAGGCTCATCTTTCAGCATGAAAACCAGCAATGTTGTCAGCACCCAACGTGTCTAGCCCTTAGAAACCGAGCAGATAAAGTTATAGAAATAACTGCTCGCAAACAGGCGCACAAACATTAATTCTTCGCAAGCTCCACCTTCGAATCGAAGAGGAACAGACGGTATGGTTCAGAAGAGTGTACCCTCTGCCACAACATATACAGTGATTTGCAGAACATAGATGAAGATATGAAGGCCGCTGTGGCCGAGCGGTTCTAGGCGCTTCAGTCCAGAACCGCGCTACTGCTACGGTCGCAGATTCGAATCCTGCCTCGGGCATGGATGTGTGTGATGTCCTTAGGTTAGTTAGGTTTAAATAGCTCTAAGTCTAGGGGACTGATGACCTCAGATGTTAAGTCCCATAGTGCTTAGAGCCATTTGAACCAATTTTGAGATGAAGATGTGGACGTATAAGCTCGGTAGAAATTAAAGATCACGAAATACTGATTTTTCTAAAAATAGCGGACCGTTTTCCATTTACAGAGGAAAAACTTATTTAAGTAAGACAAGAATTTAAGTCACTGAGCAAATACGTTTCGTTAACAATTACATTTTGGATATTCAAACTTATTTTCAAAAGAAGCGTTAAGTCTGTTCGCAGGCCCTGTAGGGTCCATCTGTACGGACTGGCCGCCATGTCATCCTCTGCTACTGGTATCACTGGATGCGTTATAGAGGGGCGTGGCGTCAGTTCACTGCTCTCCCGGCCGTTGTTGCTTTCGTGAGCTGTATCCGCTACTACTCTCTTAAGTAGCTCCTCACTTGACATCACGAGGGTGAGTGCACCCCGTTCCACTGACCCCACCAAGGAAACATCCCTGGCAGTACCGGGAAACGTACCCGCGTCCTCCACATGCCAGATAGCCGCGCTGACTACTCAGCTACTGAGGCGTTTTTCGAACTTATGTATTTCTTTTAAATTATCTATTAATTCTTGTTTTGATTTGTAGTACAGTATTAGATATTGTTTCATTTGTTGTTACCTTAATCGGCTTTTTAATAGCTACAGGTAATTTTACTTGTGTTTGTCCTGCGCGTAAGAAGTTAGTCTTCAAGTTAAATAAAGACACTTTGGTTGCTTATTTTGAGTAATGTGCAGTGTTTACGCGCAATGATTCAGGGACGAATCCATGTTTCATGTACCAATAAATCGGGGAAAAATTTATGATTGTATTTCGCTTCACCAGGGTGTTTAAAATAAAGTAGACTGTTTTCCATGTATCTTACTTATTTCACTTTTTGACGTAGATGGGAGGAGAGTGGCAGGGTAATTGTGTAATGTAATTGAACCGTGATTTATTTTCAAAGAATGTTCTTAAGAATTTATTTTATTTACTAGCGATTCATCAAGAACATTAACACATTTAATCACACTATGTAAGCGTGGAAGTAGTTGCCAGGGAGTAACTGATGAAATCATAAGCAAATTCCTTTCAACAAATGGGAATTTTATTCACTTTAATAGTGCCTAAAAGCATTTTTTAAAAGAAACAGATTTAAAATTATAATCAGAAAGCACCCTCTGAATATCAAGTTTCAATTCATTCAGAGGCAAAAAGAAACAAGTTTTGACTGTATGAGCTTTCGGGCAGAGAACCTTGTCGCTCCCTTTTGACACGGCCGTTGCTACGACAGCTCACAACAGCCTCTGAAAGACTACCCTGGTGCAAATCTGCAACACACCAGATTACTTTACTAAAAGTTTTAACATTTCACACAAGCACACAAACTGTGCACCCCGTAGGAGGGATGGAAATGGTACAAAACTCTAACATTAAAATATTAACTTCGCCACCGAAGGTGCAACTTGATTTTAACTTCTAAGAAAAGTCTTACGCTGAAAGGGTGGCAACTTTATATACTAAAATGATCATTTAAATAAAAGCCCATAAAATGCAATCTTATATAAAATTCTACAAGGTTGGCCAAACAAGTTAAGATGCTCTACAGTACACAGATACCGCCTCTCAAGATGATAGGAAAGATCAAAACATATTTCAGGAATGAGGCCGGTACACTCCAAACAATAAATTCGTTAACACACCAAATCCGACAAGCATGAGAGGCAGCTCCGTATGACAGACAGACACTAACTGCGTAACAAATGCGGACGAGAGACAGACTAGTAAGCTGGGGTCGAGAGACTGACGCACACCGACTCTGGAGAACTCATAGCGCCCCTTAAATGCACGTGAACAGGCAACCTTTCCTCTTTCCCACCAAAGCTGCGACTGCCATAGCGGAACCACCGCCAGAAACGGAGGGCGACTGCTTCACACTACGGGCTGCGGCGCACTCTTCAAATCAGCAATTTTTACCACGGCTCAACAGTGTGTGTGTGTGGGGGGGGGGGGGAGGGGGATTATGAGGAGACAGGCATGTAGGACGTGGAGGGGCCCTCCTTTCTGCACTTGCCCAGGGACACTATGACTGTACTTAACGCCCCCTCTGTAGCCTCAAAACTAAGCTAAACGCTGTAAAACGCTTGTGGTTAATTGTTTGGGTGCACAGCTTTTATATCTCGCGGTGCCAGGTGGAGTTCCTGAAGAGCAGCTGGGACCTGTGCTGGTGCGACCCGCGGCACGTGGAGACGGCGATGGCGGCCCTGGACCCGGTCCGCAGGGACGACGGGCGGCGCGTGTGCCACTTCCGCAACCACTACGAGCTCACCCGCAAGAACCTGCTCTCCAGGAACCTCTCCAGGCTCAGGTACCTGCAGCCGGCGCTTACCTGCCCTCATTTGAAAACTCTATGCGGAAGACGTGTTGTATAAACTTTTTCTTGCAGTTCCATTCACGGTCTATAACGCGGAAGGTAGGAAAGAAGATTAGGGTAGAACGTACCAGATACGACGCGGTCGTTACAGATGGAGCACGAGCTCAAATTGGGGAGGGACGGGGATATTAAAAGACAGCATCCATTCAAAGACGCAAGTCCGACTTTTGCCTTAAGTGATTTAGGGAAACCACGGGAAAACTGACGCTGAATGGGCGGACGGGTCCGCCTTACCATAGAGCCACCCCCTTCGGTCGGAAAGACGGAAACAAATAAAACATTTGCTTCAGTGTTAGTTATTATCACGGTCTCCAACTGTTTTCAGAGACGAGACTGGTTCCACCTTGACAGAGGGTTTGACATTTTCAAACTTTCGACATTTCTGTTACTTTCTTCCCCGGTTTAAAGAAGTCTATTACTAGTAGCACCATGTTCTTTCCGTTTTATTCTTCCCTCTCGATGGTTCCTATCAATCCAACAGGATATAAGTACCACTTCCTTGAGAGCATTCCCCTTTAAAATGTGTGACTTTGTAAGCAATCTCTTCTGTAGGCAGACTAGCGTTTAAGTATGCTGCCAGTCAATCGAAGTCTACATTTATAATATCTACACTCTGTATCCAAGTTGTAACACTAGAGAACCCTGCAGTTGCTAAATATCTGTGGGAATTAGATATATGTCCTAAACTCGATCATCTCTGTCCATTTCCTTCCCCTATTTCTGTCTATCTCCTCCTACCCCACCCCACCCCTCTATGCCCATTTTCTCTCTCCTTCTCTGTCCACCTACTCTTCCCTCTCCATCTGATCTTGAACTTTTTTAAATTATTATTGCAAATTCAGATTCTGTAA
Source organism: Schistocerca gregaria (assembly GCF_023897955.1). Taxonomy (NCBI): domain Eukaryota; kingdom Metazoa; phylum Arthropoda; class Insecta; order Orthoptera; family Acrididae; genus Schistocerca; species Schistocerca gregaria. The sequence continues at coordinate 389,676,338 of NC_064922.1, forward strand.
GTCATAAATAAGCACTTTTATTTTCTGTGAAAAGTTATTTCTCTGCCTCGTGATGACTGGGTGTTGTGTGCTGTCCTTAGGTTAGTTAGGTTTAAGTAGTTCTAAGTTCTAGGGGACTGATGACTGTAGATGTTAAGTCCCATAGTGCTCAGAGCCAGTGAAAAGTGATTGCGAGGCAAAAAACAAAACAGCACATTGTTGTGCATACAATGTTTATTTAAAAATACATATAATTAGAAATAATATCTAAGAGAGAAAAATCTTTCTATTGGTTTAAATACCCTACTATCGTAGTTAAACTTGATCGTCAAAAAAAGACAGAACCGTACTTGAACGAAACACAGCATCTCCTTCCTTGCAGTTGGTTTTAACTGAAAACCTACACAGTGGCCTTAAAAAAAGTATATAGCCCATGTCCACGCGAATGTATATTAGTGTCCTGTAAACATATTACGTAGACATTTATGCGTTATATTCAGGGTGATTATAATTAAAGTTAAACTTTCAAAACACTGTAGAAACAACATCACTTGTCAGAATGACGTCAAAATGCAACAGAATATTATCGGATAAGGGGGAAATCGTATGGCAGAAGAAAAAAGTAGTCTGAAAATTGATCAGTAGATGGCACTGTTGTGTCAGAATATGTTAATGAAAACACCTGTCAATCGCATGACCTAAAGTTGATACAAACACGTCTGTTATCGGCTTTTCCTCCTTTCGCGACTGCGACGTTCGCCATGACTATCTCAAGTCTGGATCGCACTCTGCTTGTAAAGCTGTATTACAAGAATGATGACTGTGCAGACGTCGCTCTGCTTAAGTCCCGGACACTGAAGTATTTTTTTTAAAAAAAATCGTTGGTCCTAAGACTGCCGTGGGTGGGTCTGGTGAAAATGTTTCGGAAATTCGAAAAATGGGTTCTTTTGGTGTGCAACCTGGTAGAGGGAGGAAACGAATTGATTCGACGTCAGTGCTCTCCAGCGGCCACAGCAATGCAGGAGGAGATGTGCAAACGTGTAGTGCACGGAGAGTTGCCCCAACATTGGACATACCCGTGTGCACGGTGCGTAAAATCCTACGAAACATCCTTCTTTGCTATCCATCCAAAATTGGCCATGTTCACGAGTTGCTTCCTTTTGACCTGCCAGCAAGAGATACCTTTGCTTTAGAATTTGGCATGGAAGTGGACAATGATTGACTGTAGAAGATTTTGTGAACAGACGAAGCCCACTCCCAACTGACAGGATATATCAATACACAGAATTGTGGAATATGGGCAACGGAAAATCCACACACAAATCAACCAGTACCACTTCATCCTGAAAAGCTCACTGTGTGGTGCGGGTTTATAGCATCATTTATGATAGGGCCAAATGTTTTCGAAGAAAAAGGTGCTTCCGGTCCTGTTACCTGTACCGTCACTGGTAAGCGCTATGAGTGTGTTTTACACAACCACGTCATTCCAGCTCTCCAACAGCGTGGAAGTGTGGATGGGATCTTTTTTATGCAAGATGGGGCACCTCCGCACATTGCAAATCCAGTTAAATAGCTGCTGCAGCGCCATTTCCCTCCAGCCTGATCGTCCCGACCGCCTGATCTTAATCCGTATGACTTCTAACTGTGGGGCTATCTGAAAGATGTTTTGTTCAGTGTTCCGATTGCAAACTTAGCTCCATTGAAGGCACGAATTGCGCAACACGTTGTGAATGTGACCCGGGAAACACTTCGATCAGTTGTGGAACATGCTATTTCTCGATTTCAACTTGTTGCAGAAAGCGGTGTACAGCGTACTGGACATGTTTTGCGGCAGTCACTCGGAAATTAATAATACGATTTGATTTTGATTCATTCTTTTTATGCTGTTTCTGGCTTCAGGAAAATTAAAAACCAATGTTATTGCTGTTTTTTATACGGTTTTTGCCATCAGGATGATTAAAAACCGATTTTCCCCATCCGATGAGATATGACTGCCTTAGTGGATGGGCTTACGAAAATAACAGTATCATATCTGTACATCAGTGCACACTGAGTAGTACAGTTTGTTTAACGTCAAACGTACACCTTAGGGTTTGGTGTATGATTCGTTTGTCATTTGTAGTCGACCACTATTAAATTATGATGCCATCTATTGCTACATTTTGTAGTTATTTATTTTTATTCTGCCATAAATTTTCCCCCTTCTCCTAAAATATTCCGTTGCAATTTGACGTCATTCTGACCAGTGGTGATATTACTACAGCGGTTTGAAAGTTTAAATTTAACTATAATCACCCTGTATATTAAAATATGTTGCTATGTCCATCCGAATATTTATTACAGTAATGTGTAAAATTTTGAAGTAAATCGGTCGAGTACTTTTCGAGGTTTTTGATAACAACGTTTCCCCATTCTTTATTAAATATATATATTTTCATATTATGAGACTAGCTGTTACTCTCAGCTGGGCTCATATGTGAGCGATGGTGAGTAAGTAGGCTACTGTACGTGCAAGAACACCAGCTGCCTTCATGTGTCTCCCTGTTTGGGTAAGAATAGCTCGTGATGTGCGCGCCGCTATCACTTTGCCCCAAGTTAAACCAAACGCACGAAGCTTCAGCTCGTGCAGCATCGCTCCAAGCAGTGCGTACAGAGGTGCATGGGCAGGTGCGTCCATCTGTGAATCGTGCTATTGGAGTAGCTATACATCATACGTGTACATTATGCTGCAAATAGTGTGGAAGTGTTGATTAAACACACTGAAGATTGCGTAAGCATTGTATTCACTACAATAAATCGTATCATGTAGCACATATCAACCGATGAAAGTATTTTCAAAATATGCTAAAGTTAAATATTCAAAGAGTAAATAGTTGTTTCAAAGACTAAATACTTTTCTCTAACCCGCTTAACATTCTTCAAACGAATACTACACAATTTCTGAAGTAGCCTCTGTTTTTGCTCTGGGTTCAAGCTATCTTCATACCAAATTTAGAGAAACCAGTTCAGCGTGTTAGTTGTAGAAATGTAATAGACAGAGTTGCTTCCGCGTTTATAATATTAGGAGAAGCCTATGGATAAAACTTCCGTCTACGACATCTTTTTTCCATGATCCGATTTTAGTGATTTAGATTGTATGGTACCCCAAGCTATGCTGGTGTTACCTGTGAAAACCCAGTGAAAGAGATCAGCGTGTTCAAACACAAACAAAAAAACGGTTTAAAATTAAACTTTAAATCAGGATATTTTTTTCGCGATTCGATTTTTATGAAATAAATCCTATGCAGTGCCCAAGGTGTTCTCAAGTTACCTGCGAAAATTCCATGAAAAATCATCTACTACTTTTCGAGAAGCGTGTTCAAACCGACAGAAACGACAGTTTTATAAATTTATTATCAATATAGATGGCGCTCCAGTAAGTGTGTAGAAAGAGGATCGTGTTCGAATCAACGTTGTGTCAAAATTTCAAACCACTTAATGAAGAACTTTCAGAGATTTACAGCTTTAATAAACTAACATTTACATTTTTGTTCATATACATGATATTTTATATATTTTAACAAAATATTGTTGCCTTCTTAAATTTTGTACACTTTGTGTGGTTTATTTTAATGTATTTAATGTATATACAATACAAAATTTTCGAAATTTGTATATAAATGTCAGAATTAAATTTTGTGCACTCTCGCTAGTTCATGCTTAGGAAATTAAAGTTGTAGACTATAGGAAAAAGACAGAGGGAAGGCGGTCGGTACTTGAGAGGTGAACGCACGAATAGAAAAGATGGAACGGAGCGTAGAGAGCGCGTACGTTATAGAATAAAGAATATAGCCTGTCGCCAGCCTTACAGCAGAAAGCAATTGGAGCGACGAGTGAGAGAAAAGTGCTTATAAATTGTTCCTAATGAGCCTCGGATTCAACGGGCTGGAGTCCGTAACGGCAGAGCATGTATTACATACTCTGGGTCAGTACTTCGACACTAAGAAGAGATTTATAGAGCGTATTACATGAAGAGCCACGGTTGCACAATCATGGTCAGCATCGCCGCCACAGCAGCTCGATACTTCGTCTATCTCTAGGAAAAGTAATGTTGTAGAATTATACTATAACCAAGAACTATACTTTCTCATATTTGCTTAATATACACTACTGGCCGTTAAAATTGCTACACCACGAAGACGACATTCTACAGAAGTGAAATTTAACCGACGGGAAGAAGATGCTGTGATATGCAAATGGTTAGCTTTTCAGAGCATTCACACCACGTTGGCGCCGGTGGCAACACCTACGAGGTGCTGACATGAGGAAACTTTCCAACCGATTTCTCATACAAAAACAGCAATTGACCGGCTTTGCCTGGTGAAACGTTGTTGTAATGCCTCGTGTAAGGAGGAGAAATCCGTACCATCACGTTTCCGACTTTGATAAAGGTCGGATTGTAGCCTATCGCGATTGCGGTTTATCGTATCGCGACATTGCTACTCGCTTTGGTCGAGATCCAATGACTGTTAGCAGAATGTGGAATCGGTGGGTTCGTGGGGGAACGCCGTGCTGGATCCCAACGGCCTCGTATCACTGGCAGTCGAGGTGATAGGTATGTTATCCGCATGGCTGTAACGGCGGATCGTGCAGCGACGTCTCGGTCCCAGAGTCAACAGATGGGGACGTCTGCAAGACAACAACCATCTGCACGAACAGTTCGACGTCATTTGCAGCAGCATGGAGTATCAGCTTGGAGACCGTGGCTGCGGTTACCCTTGACGCTCCATCACAGACAGGAGCTCCTGCGATGGTGTACTCAGCGACGAACCTGGGTGCACGAACAGCAAAACGCCATTTTTTTCGGATGAATCCAGGTTCTGTTTACAGCATCATGATGGTCGCATCCGTGTTTGGCGACATCGCGGTGAACTCACATTGGAAGCGTGTATTCGTCATCGCCATACTGGCGTATGACCCGGTGTGATGGTATGGGGAGCCATTGGTTACACGTCTCGGTCACCTCCTGTTCACATTGACGGACTTTGAACAGTGGACGTCACATTTCAGTTGTGTTACGACCCGTGACTCTACCCTTAATTCGATCCGTGTGAAACCCTACATTTCAGCAGGATAATGCACGACCGCATGTTGCAGGTTCTGTACGGGCCTTTCTGGATAATGTTTGATTGCTGCCCTGGCCAGCACATTCTCCAGATCTCTCACCAATTGAAAACGTCTGGTCAACGGTGGCCGAGCAACTGGCTCGTCACAATACGCGGGTCACTACTCTTGATGAACTGTGGTATCGTGTTGAAGCTGCATGGGCAGCTGTGACATGTACACGCCATCCAAGCTCTGTTTGACTCAATTCCCAGGCGTATCAAGGACGTTATTACGGCCAGAGTTGGTTGTTCTGGGTACTGATTTCTCAGGATCTGTGCACCCAAACTGCGTGAAAATGTAATTTCACGTCAGTTCTAGTATAATATATTTGTCCACTGAATACCCGTTTATCATCAGCATTTCTTCTTGGTGTAGTAATTTTAATGGCCAGTAGTGAACATGTCAAAGGGAACTTATTGAGTAAGACCTACTTATCCGGTTGATTGACATTACCTGAGTAAGGTTTCCAGCCCCGTTCCATTATGTAATCCGAGATATTATGAAATTCCAAGTCCTCATTCAAACAGTTATTTAATAATGATTTATTCATTGAGTTTTTAACGGCCTTGATGCGCCGGTAATACCGATTCCCGCTAGATCACGGAAGTTGGCAAGCGGGGTGCACTCACCCTTCGAGAGGCCAATTAAGGAGCTACCTGACTGAGAAGTAGCGGCTCCAGTCACGATAATTAACAACGGCCGGGAGACTGCTGTGCTGACCACGTAGTCTTCCCAATCCGCATCCAGTGACGCCCATCGGTTGAGGATGGCCGGTCGATCGGCCCGTCGCGCCTTCTGATGCCTGCTCTGTCGGAGTTTTTAATGACTGATTTGGTTTTAGGTGGAGTAAGTAGTTTAATCAGACGTACTTTGCTTCTTTCAAATGTTCCACGTGTTAGTAACATTGAATCACATCGATGACATTGTTAAATGTTTTTGTTTAATATTTCGCAAAGAAGCGCTACTGAAAGTAATTTTTAGTGTATAAATCAGAGAGTGAAATTGTTGAAAAGTAGATAGGTTAAGGAGCTACAATTTTATAGTAAAATCAGACAGGTTTATAAACAGTGTTTTCATTACCGAATATTGTTTACATATTTCCTGATATGCTACATAGTGAATGTGTTTGCAAATGTATATAACACTATTTTAAAGGTTATCATACATTAACTGTTTCTTTCATGGTTAGTTAAGAAAAAGACGCATCACTAACTATCTAAGCAAATTAGTCACAAATAGTTATAAAGTATAGTAAACAGGGGACATGTAGATAAAAAGCCACGAATTCTTTGCAAATTCAATTCCGTGTATTCAATTGGACAGTACGTATGCCTCGCCGACAGGCGCGTGATCAATGTAATCAGATGTCAGCATTTGAGACAGGGCGTGACGTGTATTTGCGCTCAAAGAAGCCGGTTAGAGTAATCGGGGAACTGCTCGACGTTTGAATACGAGTGATGCCACTATTCCATTATGTTGGCAGGAATGGATGAACTATGGCTGAACATGGCATCAGGAAGGAAGCGGTTGGCCAGGAGAGACGACAAAACGTGAGAACAGGGCAATCGCTAGAGAGGCACCCAGAGCCCCGAATTCATCGTTATCATTAATCTTACGTGCAACTGGTGCTTCAGTGACCGCAAGAACCATAATAAGCAGATAACAGAAAAGGGGCAGAGCTCACGGCACTCATTGCGCCGACTACCACCCGGCTCAGTACACCATCAAGCCAGTTTACAGTGGTCTCGGGCACATATGGCCTCGAATCTCATGAACTGGAGTCGAGTTGTCTTCAGTGATGAGTCCTGTTTCGATCTGAGCCCCGGTAACCAGCGAAGACGTATTTGGAGACCCCCAAACAGTGGTGGGCTACCAACCTGACTGTCGCTCGCCATTCGACCCAACAACCTGGAGTGATGCTCTGGGGTGCCATGTTATCGAGTAGCAGGACCTCTTTAATTGACACCTTCGGTACACTTACAGCACGGCGGTACGTCGACGACATGGCCCGTTTGTGGCTCTTCATGGCAAGCCATCATGGGCTTACGTTTCAGCAAGATAACGACCTCCCGCACACGGTGAGAGTTTCTACTGCTTGTCTTCGTACTTTCCAAATCCTGTCTTGGCCAGCAAAATCGCCGGATCGCTCCCCAGTTGAGAACTTTGGCAGCATTATAGTCATGGCACTCCAACCAACTCCGAATTTTGACGATGCAACGAATCAGTTGGACAGAATTTGGCACGATATCTTCCCGGAGGGCATCCAATCACCAAACCGAATGACTACTTCCATAAGTATCATAGGTGTCCCAGTACGTTACTGACTTGCTGAATTTGCAATATTCGTCCGCTTGAATAAATTATCCATTTTTTTTTCTGAAATTGTAATCATTTGTCTGTCTGTACATGTACGTCTTCTTCGTACATCGTTTGTTTTATTTTCTTTGAGTGTGTAAGGTCATTACTTAACATAGTCTTAAGATTTAAACAATTTCTTTGAGAGGAAGTTTAATCTAGTGTAAAATATTTACAATAACATACTATAGGGCCTTATATGGAATTGCTTGTGCTATTTGTCAAAGATTTGTCACTGAAAATATTTTGTTTTTACACATTGTACGAGGGTCGTTCCGAAAGTAATACCTCCTATTTTTGTTCATGGAAACTACAGGAGATACATAAATCACAACAGAGCAGCTAAATAGAGCAAAAGTTCAGCTACAGACTGTCATTTTTCCCCACAGTCACCGCCATTCGTTATGCACTTTTGCCAGCAATGAACCTGAACCTGCACGCCGCGCTTGCAGCTGAGGCTAACCACTTCCGTATAGCTTTGCCAATAGCATCCGAGTCTTGAAAAATGTTCGCCACGTAGTCCATCTCTGAGGCCCACAGAGATGGAAGTCTGAAGGTGCTAAATTGGGACTGTGTGGTGGATGTAGTAAGACAGTCAAGCTGAATTTTGCAATAAGTTGCGTGGTCGCTAAACTGGCATGGGCCTGGCGTTATCGTGTTACAGGCGAAAGCTGGTCTTCTTCTCTGGCCTTACCTTGGAAATTCGGGCTTTCAGCTTACTCAGTGTCGTCTTGTAGCGTGCTGAACTGACCATTTCTCCAGGCTCAAGAACCACATCCTGGCCATTACAGAAGACTATGTACATCACTTTGCCTGCAGACGGCTGTGTCTTGAATTTCTTCTATGTCTGAGAATTCGCATGTCGCTATTCCACAGACTGTCTTTTCGATTCCGTCTCATGGTGGTGAAACCACGCCTCAACTCCGGTGACAATACTACTCAGAAAATTGTCGCCTCCAACTTCATGATGTCCAGCAGGTCCCGACAAATTTCTATTCCATGAGATTTTTGTTCTTCTGTAAGCATCCGCAGGATCTATCTCGCACGGACTTTGCGATAACCAACTTTTTTTTCCCAAGGCATTACAGCTGACATTCAGCTTTGCACTCAATTGTCTGGTCGTTATCCTCCGTCGATCAGCACGGTTGAGTTGATCAGAACTCTCTTCATTGCGAGGGATGACAGCTGTGCATGGTCGACCGGGCCGTGGCACACTCTGTCCACCACCTTGAAAATGCTGCACCCTTCGCGTCAAATTGCTCACGTCTATTGTATCGTCTCCATACACCTTCAGCAAGTGTCAATGGATTTCAGTCAGCGTAATTTCTTTAGAAGTGACGAATTCAGTCACACGCCGCTGTTTTGTACGTGCCTTCATATAAGACTCCATTTTGGAACACTCCTATGCTGGCCCCAACTACCGCGGAAAAACGAAGCAGCCTTCAAGTGAAATAGGTAGGTTCAAGTACACCAACGACATCCGGCGTGGACATCCAAAGTCACTACAAAAAAAAAAAAAAAAAAAAAAAAAAAAAAAAAAAAAAAATGAAGAAGAAGGAGGCATTACTATTGGAACGACCCTCGTATTTGTAAGGTAGTGATTTGTTTAAAAGTACATTAAGGCACCATATCAGTTTCAGGGTCCCCATATGCTACTAGTTCTGTTGGTAGTTAGCAGTTAATGTGTTAATAGAACCCATAAATTGCATAACTTACTAGTTCATCCTCTCTGTCCAGAGGGCTATGAATGACTCATTATTAACATAACTGAATTTGCTAATACTTTCTCAGCTACTTCTGTTGTTGTTCTGCTAACTAAGCATGAAGATGACATAGCACGTAGATTTCATCCAGAAATGTTACAGTCATTACTATTTGTGCTGTAATTAATTACTCGATTTGTGCCGGAGACTGTATTTATCAGTATTATTTGTTATTTTGTCTGTTGAGGGAATATCGGTTCGAACCTCGTTACTGGCCAGTATCCTTTGGATCCATTACTACAGAAAAGAAAAAATTTAGTCTGACTGCTCGTATACTACGAGGGTTGTCCAGAAAGTAAGCTCATATCGGTCGTGAAATGGAAACCACAGTGAAAACCAGAAACGTTTTATTTGAAACAGTTAGGTACACCTTCCACCTACTTCTCTACATAGTCGCCGCTCCAACTTCGAGTTCTGTAGTAGTGTTGTATCAATCTTCCAATATCCTCGTCATAGAAAGCAGCCGCCTGTGCTTTCGGCTAGTTACCTGCACAGGTCTGCCGCTTGTTGTCTGTGGAAAAATGGTGTCTTCATAGCCAGCGATTCTTGTGAGCAGAGATGAGACTCAGGGGGAGCCAATTACGGACTGTATTGTTGGTGATGAAACACTTCTCATCAGAAACGCTGCAGGAGCCTCTTCATTGCCCCTGCAGTGTGCGGCCGAGAATTGGCATGAAGAAGGAACTGCTCGACAGTTGTGTTATGTGGGCTACAAGACACAGGCGAAATCTCTAACCAGGCCCTCTTACTTGGCGGGAGACGCTATTCCCTACGCGTTTTTACGTGCTCACTGTTCACTCGAAACTGAAAAGAGCGACGCGACACGATCGACGGTCATACTAGAGACACTGCCCAACACATCTGTGCAAAGCTTTACCGGATTTTCCCAGTGGTTTCCATTTCGCGACCGATCGGAACTTACTTTCTGGACAACCCTCGTATTACGCTCGAGATCATGGTCAAATCAAAAATCCTGTAAAAGGGGCGACATAAACCGAACCTTCAATAAAAAAGTTCGGTCTAGTGTTGTAGCCTTGACAGAAGCTATGTGATTATCCGATTTCAAATTTCAACGCTACCACTCTCAATTAAAGTTTATTATTGGCTGCCTCGGGTACAATACCCGGGCGGTCGATCTGTTTATTAGTCAATTAACCGCCCTATTTGAGGTTAACATGACTCACTGTTTGCCTAGGAGCGACCACATATCGTTTTATGAATTCCCTATGGATGATTCTAAGCTATCTATATAGCCCTGCGGACACGTGCTTAAAATTACGTCAGATGACACAGGTGGTTTCTATTTAAAAATTTGTTTATTGGAACTTAGGAACATAAATCACAGGTCATATCTGGTGGAGTACTATGAGAACTTAGCTTCTATATTTGCCTTTGCATCGAGCTATAAAAATTTGTAACTCGTTAGCAGTCACCTGACTTGATATAAAAGAAATAATCATGGAAATCTATGCACCAGTACTGAATGTAAACAAGATTCAGAAGTTGCTCGAGTACAATAAAGTTCCATGAATTTCATTTAAAATTCCCTTGTGGTTTCAAAACACGAACAATTTCACGTTAGCAGTAGCCTTCCTAAAATGGAAATAAAAGTTGGAAGATACAGCTGCTATTAGCGTTCAGTTTGAAAGTCTTCAGTTGTCTCACGCGTTAAAAGTAAAGTCTTTTGAATACTATCGGATTTCTTCAAACTCTGCTCTGCCCATGGCAGAGAAAAAACGTCCACGCAAAACGTTTAAAGTTCCATAGTCTTTTTGCCCAAAAATGGTACGTCCGTGTTAGTTCATTCTCAATCACGTTCCAGACCAACACCGACTACACTCATTTCATGTCCAGAATCGTTCCCCGGACCTATTTGTTGGCGCGACGTAAACAGGCTCCTTCATTCCATCGTTTGGTATATGGCCGGTGAATAGTCTCAGAAAAAAGAAAGTGTCTAAAAGCTGCCGTTTCTGGTCGGTAAATCTCAAAAATATTCACTATGTAAGACAGTCTGCGTCCTTTACAAAAAAGTTTGAGTTTGACATGTATGTTTATTCATATTGAAAACACGGTGAATAAATATATCGCACTTCCACATTCAAATAACTGATAGGAAAATTTTTGATTCTATTATTTTGGCTTGTAAAGTGCATACATTTTAACTCTTTTGCAGTTGTGTGCTCAATGTAAAGCTGTCATACACTGTTTGCGCTTTATCACGTTAATTATATACTTGATTTAGAAACGTAAATTAGCGAAATGTTAGACATTAAAATTTCAGGATCTAGGCTACATTTTAACGGCCTTCCACTTACTGTAATGCGTGCTATTGTTTGTGTCTCTCAGACTAATCATTATATATTTCTAACGAGGTCATTATATTGGTTTGAAATTTCCCGCACCTGGCTGTTCAAAGCACACGAAGAGGTAGTCATTAAGTCTATCACCTGAAAAAGTAAAATACATAATCAATTTGTTTGTTCGTTTAAAAAAATAGCTCGGGGCACTATGGGACCCCGTAATTTGCGTCCCATAGCGACGTATAAGTGTGCAATAGGTTGTCCGCTGCTCGTGGTCGTGCGGTAGCGTTCTCGCTTCCCACGCCCGGGTTCCCGGGTCGATTCCCGGCAGGGTTAGGGATTATCTCTGCCTCGTGATGACTGGGTGTTGTGTGGCGTCCTTAGGTTAGTTAGGTTTAAGTAGTTCTAAGTTCTAGGGGACTGATGACCATAGATGTTGAGTCCCACAGTGCTCAGAGCCATTTTTGCAATTAGGCTCAAAGGTGCCCACAACCTTCCTCTGTAAAGACGCAAAGCATGGCGCGCTGCGGCCTCACTCTCGCGCTCGACGACTCTTCAAACAGCAAGGTGTCGACACTTCCGAAAAGTAAAGGCCAGAGTTCATAAGTTTACGTGAGGTGCAAGGTGGGTTAATGATGTATTTTGTCACCAAACTGCACCACAGTTCTGCGCAACGCCATCGCGAACATGTCACACGATGGAAATCATCACACTCTTCCTTAACCACATTTCACCCCTTCTTTTGACGCCTCTGCGATGGAGGTCAGAACCGTGACGCCAAACGTTGAAAACACGAGTTCTTCTCATTCGTGGCGGAGCAAAACATTCCAGGCACTCCGCTGTTCATAACTGACTCGAAAATACCTCCTTGTATCGCATGAACCGAACGAAACCACCTCTGCTCTTGGGGCATTCATTTGCACACATTTTGCAGTCAACGACAGTTTTCAGTGCGAAGTGCAACAGAACGACATTCTTAACGATCGATGGCATTGCTGACACCTCCGTACCTTTCATCCCATCTCTAAGGACTTCGTGTGTTAGACCATCATTCAACATTATCTGACCCCTTTGTAGTGCAGTGCGAGTGCAGTTTCTGCTCTGGAATATAAGATGGAACCAGTAGGAACCATCCAAGGCCATTCGACGAAATTTGAACGTGATCTGAAGCAGAAAAGGATCCTTATGCCCCTCAAGTGTCGTGAACACAAAGGGTTGCGACATTAATAAGTGTGTGAATAAAATCGCAAAGGGCCTCTCTAAGACCCCCACCTAGTTCGGCAATACCTCCCTGCCTCCCGCGCTCCTTTATTGAGCACGATAAAAATGCCTATGTTCAGGCGCAACCAGCTGTTCAGTCTGTAAGTGCCCGCGGGAAGGATACCACTGACACGTTGCTGCTCTAGCGATTGCCTGCAGGCGTGCGAAACTGGAGGCGTGTCTAAAGGGTTGCGTGCCCGAGAGTTGGTTGTCTCGGTATAGGTACATTTTTAACGTTCCCAAAAGAAGCGCGAATGGTACCGAAGGCATTGCCGAACTGGCGGATCTTAGAGAGACCCTTTTTCGCTTTATTCACACATGTCAGTGTCTTCCCATTCCTGCTCCCCCAAACTCCCGACCCGTGATAAAGTCTCAGAAGGGCGCGGAACAGGAGGGAGGGTTGAAAAAGCGTAATCATCCTTTGCCACTTCGGATCATCTTCAAATTTCGTAGAATGGTTTTTAATAGTCCGTAATGGTTCCACAATGTATACCAGCGCAAAAATTTGGTACACAACTATGTTCTTAGAGAAGGGTTCAATGGTGCGTGGATATCAGCTGTGTCAAAGATGGTTAAGAACGTCGTCCTGTTGCACATCGAACTACACCTGTCTTTTTCGGCCGCGGATAGCGTGTAAATGAATAACTCAAGAGACGGGGTGGTTCCTTTGTCATGCACGGAGGCCTTTTCGTGTCGATTCTGAGTGGACAGAGTTTGACATTTTTATTCGGCTTCCATAAGAAAGCTGCGTTATTTCAACGCTGGGGGCCACTGTTCTGGTCTCCATCGCGGAGGCGTCAAAAGAAGGGCTGAAATGTCGGTAACGACCTTCCCATCGTGTGGCACATCTACGGTGGTGTTGGGCAGGATTATGGCGCAATTTGGTGCAAATTTGACCTCATTAATCTACCTTACTGCTCCCATGAGCTTGTGAGCTCTGGCCCATTTTTTCGCAAATGACGACACTTTGCTGTTTGAAGTATCGCCAATCCCGAAGGTCAGGTTTCAGGGTGCCACGGTTTTCCATAATTACAAAGGAAGATCGTAGGCACCTTGGAGCCAAATTTCAAACTTTAACGGTGCCATAGTAGACAAATAATGAGTTGCACAAAAGTGATACTTTTATTATGTTGCACACTGTATTTGCATGACACGACTGAATCCAGTTTTGTTTCACGTGGATGTGACCATTGGCAAGTCGGTCCAAATTTCAAATTCCATCTCAGAGAGTATATCCTCTAGTAAATGAGGAGGAAAATTTGTTCTCAAATAAAAGGAATAGGAGTATATCAAGTAAAGCGCTATAATGTTCAACTCAGTCCTTCGGTTGAGGACGGACAGTCTTAAGAACCATGCTGCCATTATTTATGACGAGAAAATCGTGGTCTCCGTTATTACATGCTCCATAAATGACTACAAACCTTAATAAACTATCTGCATAAATGAAATTAATCCCGGGGCGACTGAATTCGTTTAAAACAACAGAAAAAATTTAATGAAAAGGCCGTCAGAGTATTCTTTTTGCCAGTATGCCTACAGTTGTGGTTTCAGTTTAGCCTTTTTCACCTCGGGGTGTCCTCAGCTCTCCAACCCATGTTTTCTTTTTACCCATTTCTGTCTTTTCAGTGGCTTTACGTTGCACAGTTCTTAGTTTGGCTATTTCTTATTAATGTACTGCTGTTCAACTGAAGAGTAAAGCTAGGTTTGTAGTGGATTTATTGTCTCTGCAGAAGTCTTATTATTTGTTAATGTTTCATCCTGCGTTACTACCAGTGTAATGATAGCATAGTAAAACAAGTTCAAGTGAACTTTCTTGACTCTTATTTTTAAACAAGCTTTCCATAACAAAAATCGTTTTATTACATTTCCGTAGTACATGAAACTACATACATTTAATGTACAAATGTAAGCATGAATGGCTGCGGTTTTTAAAGAGCTCGATGTGTCAGTCCAAAAAATAACATTTCTCCATCGACTGATTGTTGTGAGCTATCACTTACAAACTTCGAATGTTAGTCTGAAATTAAATAATAAGTCGATAAAGTTATATCTTGTGTAATATACTCACATTGAAATTTCTAATTTATTATCTATGTTATCTTCCAGAATAGAGGTTAATTTTATTTCATGAGTACCTCTCCTAAAGGAGTGTGTTAAGCTGGGCTGACAGCAAGCAGCTTCTGCAGGACCCTTGACACCAGTAGTACTTTCAAAGTATACAGTAGATTAATGAACGATTAAGGGCGCATGTGCATCTACAGTCGACGCAGTAAGATCTTCTAAATAATTGCACCTTGCAGTGTTCCTTGTTTAGGAGATATTTAATCGGAAGCCACTTGGAAACGTTTCCTGGACGAAAATGGATGAGCTGAAACTTCTTGATACATTAAAACTGTGTGATGGATCAGGATTGGACTCCAGAATATTGACTTTCACGGGCAGTGCTTTTACCAGCTAAATCTCCGGCTTGGACCCCGGGTCCGGCACACAGTTTTAATCTGCCAGGAAGCTTCAAACCCCTACAGAGTGAACTGTTGATAGTGGGAACAATTCCCTAGGTTGTGACTCAGCCATTTTCCCCTTCCTCACGAGTGTTTGTCCCGCAAAGTATACGGGAGAGCTATTGCGAAGTTTGAAAGTTATGAAGCAAGTATTTGAAGGAGTGGGTCTATAAGGGGAGGGGAGGGGCTAAGTCGTCCCTGGATTATTGAGTCTGTAACAGCTCTCCCCGCGAAAGGAAACGTTCCTGGTTCGATTCCGGGTCCGGTACACAGTTTTAATCTGGCAGGAAGTTCCAAAACAATGCACACAACATTAGAAAGTAATTTTGGAATGAATGAACTGTACTATGTATGATTTTTATTTCTGTGCCTCACTGCTGGACAGGTCACAGGGTGACATTCAACCTACATGGTTGTATCCGTTTGCTCGAAGCAATACCAAAGGGCTCGGTGATAAAGTCCAGAATTCCACAAAGTTGTGGCAGTGTAGAACCAGCTCTGCCCCTCCTGAATTTTTAAAATTCTTTCCATAAAGGAAAGCAAATAAAAAGTCCTATTAAAATACGTTATACTATTAACCTTCTATATAAATAAAAATGTGAATGTTCGTTAGTGCAAAATTGTAAATATCCAAAAATTCTTCGCAGGCAACTTTGAAATTTGACACAACGTTGCATTCTAATAGGTGTGTGCTTTTGTATTCCTAGTACAGCACCACATATAAAACGTAAATATACAGAGTAGTCAAACAAAGTGTAGAATACTTTGAGAGGTGGATTGTACTCATCCAAACAAGAAAAATATGTCAAATAAACATGGGTCCGGAATGATACATCCTTTGAAGTACAACCGGTTGTTGTACCTGCTGGCACGCATTGAAGACGCTACCCTGTAGTGTCCGCACAACGGTGATTGGCGTCTAGCGGTCCTGAAACGTGTGCGTCAGATGTTCGCGTACATTGTAACGAAAGTTTGCTTGTGCGCTATCATGTATGAACTACATCCCTATTCGTTGCTGCAGAGGCGCAGCCTCTAGCAAGGCAGTATTACTAATGAGAAAGTAACACAGATAAGAGAGTGAGACACGCCTTCTGCTGCTGCAAATTGTCGCACACTGGTCCCAGAGGTTTCTTCCATCGAACGTAGCACACGCTCCTGCATGTCAGGCTTGCGGACTTTGCGGGTCCTTCCACTGTAAGTCTTCCGAAGTGCAAGGTGTGTCCCTCAGACGCTAGAGAAGTCTACCCAACAGTGGGCACTCTGTGCGGTGGATATTTTTCAGCGTAGAGGGCACGGGCTCGCCGGCTGTCCATTTGCTTAACCATGGCAGAATATCATATCTGCCATTTCAGTTGTCAAGTAGTAAGCTTCCATTGTTAACAGGTGGTTTGAAGAGAAAAAATGTAAATGCACTGTATCTTTTGTACGTACAAACAGCGCAACAATAGTAAACACATAAGAGAATCCGCCTTTCGAAGAAGGTGAAACACCATGATACGTACCTAGGGTTGACAGTACTGTACAATAAGGCACATAAACACGACGAAAACTAACACAGTCTACAACACAGCTGGCTGCAGACCACCTAATGGTAGGCAGAGTACTGTCAGTATTACATCATAATACCTAACCGACACATTTGACGGAGTGCCAATGCAACGATTGTGCTAATATCCGCAACCAAGCATCTCTTCCTATAAACACTTCTTAATCTTAAAATGTATGCGTTTCCAGACCCGTGTATATTGGACTTATTTTTCTTTTTTCAATGAGTACTATTGCATCTCAAAGTATTCTACACTTTTTTGAACACCCTGTATATGTAACAATTATAGGCGAAATCCATAAAAATGTAAATGTTTGTGTTTGCACAAAATCGTAAATCTCTGTAAGTTCGTCACCGATTGCTTCGAAATCTTGTCACAACGTTGCATTCGAATACGCGCATGTTTTTATATATCAATTTTTATTACATATATATTACGTAAATAACTACATAATATATAAAGCCGAGACGTTGCGACCAAAATTTCGAAAAGTTCCTTACCGATTTACTTTAATTTTTTACAGAATACTCTAATAATTATTCGAATAGTGAAACGCTGTTAGCGAGCAGGAAAGTTGTATTTATGGCTTATCGCCTTGTGACTAGAATACTACTACAGAATATGAATACGCAATAACAGTAACCAAAGATTAAAGTCAGAAAGAGAGGGAAGAGGAGTGGGAGGAACTGGAGATAGTAAGCGGAAAGGAGGAGACGGACAGAGAAAGGAGGAAGAGGTAAAGAACAGAGAAAGAAGGCAGGAGGAGATGGAGAGAGAGAGAGAGAGAGAGAGAAGGGAGGAGGATGGAATGGGAAAGGGGCAGAAGGTGGTGTACATAGATAGGGGAAGGAGGAGGAGATAGAGACGGTGGGGAGAAGCAGACCAGCACGTATACCCAATTCCCATACATTTTAGAAACGAGTGCTCATTGTTTTCTTTATTTTCTACTTCGCCAGACTGAGCCACAGCAGTGCGCGGTCGGGAGCAGCTAGTTAATAACGTAATATTAAAGTAAGACAGTCCATATAAAATTTATTTTCAACAGTTTTCATCAGTATGAGTACTGTCCTTCCATTTCCTGGTAAAGTTTTTGAGTGTCCGCTTCGGGAACGACTGCAAGTCATTCGAGTCCTCAAATGATATTTCATGAAAATCGGTTACACCTGACTCAGTCAAGTTAGGTGAGTTGGCATAGTGGTTAGCTATCTGGACGTGCATTCGAAAGAAAGTGGGTTCAAATTCCACCTGGCTATCCAGATGTAGGTTTTCTGTGGTTTCCCTAAATCGCTTAAGGCAAATGCTGTGATGTTACCTCTGAAAGCGGCTGAAGATTTCATTCCCCATCATTATCCTATAGGGGCTCCTGCTCAATTTATAATCACCTAGTCCATGGCGGAGCGTTGATCTCTAATCATTCACTTGTTTGTTTCCAATTCTACTCTCCCAGTATCAAAATGCACATATTTGGAAATGTACAAGTGTATGCTTGTCATACATAGCAACTCTGCGAATTAGGCTCGTCTGTACAAACACAGAAATATTTAAATCCTCCGTATTCACTTTACACGTGCAATAAAAGTTATAGTAGCTTTATGACAGTGGAATTGCGGAAGAGGTTGAAGACAAATATTCACGTACCTAAAATAATTTGTTATGTCATTTTCTCAGTGAGATTGGAACAGGTTTTATAATTTGCACTTAACGTGTAAGTTACTACATGCCTAGTAGTGCAAGAAATTTCATTTGATTGACTTGTATTTTCATTTTTCCTGAGCCTCAATATATCTTAACTTACTTAAGAGTAATTTTTTTTCTTTATCCAAGAAAATGACAATTTATCTGTAACCAGCCGCTTTCAGAGCTCTGTTAGTAGCTGGCGACACTGTTTCATATTGCCGAGTGGTAAGTAATTTGATTCTAAATGAAGGTTGTCCAACATCACTGGTAACTTCCTACATTACCGCAGGTTTTATACATTGCCCAAAAGAGGTTTTTTAACACACCATTACTTTCATAGCTCTTAACTATTTCTTTTAAATAGGAAACCTCTTTCCCTATACTATTTCGATCATAGGGAACGGCTAGGTAGCCCTGTAATGAGGAGAACAGTAAACCTGCATTCCCGTACAGTTCAGCAGAACGCTCTGTGTCTCCAATCGTGAACGGGACAGTGCGGCTTTCCGTACGCCGATCAGTCCGTCACCATGCCTCGACATACTGTTTTCAACTTGAACCGCAACCAAAGTTTCACTTTATGGCAAGAAAGGTTGTCAATACGGAAAGTTGCGTGCAGAGTTGGTGTACGTCATAGAGAGGTCAGTGGAACATTCATTAGGTGTGGTGAGACACAAAACGCGGAAGACCTACCTGATAGTGGTCGCCGACGATCAACAATACCAGCTGGTGACGGCTACAAACAAACTGAGTCGAAGGCGTTCCGAAAAGGTTGCAACAGAACAGTGCACAGGTTTCTAGCCGGCACGTAGGAGGGCTGTGACAGCACGCAACCGTCCTGTAGGACCAGTGTGACATCTAATATTTCGTTACAAATAAAAATGCAAAAACGCCGGTTCCTTGTTGTTTGAAGACGAGCAGTGAACAATTTGGACGTTGCGTGTATCAGTGGCATCGAGTACTCTTCACCGAGGGGTATTTGATTTTGTTGGCGCCAGGTGAAAAAAAATGGCTCTGAGCACTGTGGGACTTAACTTCTGTGGTCTTCAGTCCCCTAGAACTTAAAACTACTTAAACCTAACTAACCTAAGGACATCACAAACATCCATGCCCGAGGCAGGATTCGAAGCTGCGACCGTAGCGGTGGCGCGGTTCCTAACTGTAGCGCCTAGAACCGCTCGGCCACTTCGGCCGGCAGGGAGATGGTGGGTCAGTTCTGTTTTGGACTGGTATCACGTACGGATCTCTGACATCCCTCATCGTTTTGGAGGCTATTTTTAGGGCTGTATAGTATCAGGATAGGATCCTCCAACAAACATTTCAGTTCTTCATTCAACACATGGGCGATGCAGGGAAACACCGCAACAACTTTGTGAACAGCATCCTCCAGTAGGCAACAATCAACCGAATCGATTTGTCTGCAGTTGAGCATGCTTGTGACCAGTTGAAACTTGCGGTGCGTCATCACTTGAACCCTTCTCACCCACTGGATAGACTCAGGAGAGGGCGGCCCAGGGAACAAATGTCTCGGCATGTCCTAAAGAACAGACATCACACATTTATATAATTCATTCGCCTCTATGGACAATGAATCGACCACCTTAAAAGTGTGGAAGTACAATTACGTTAGATCTCTTACGGGAATCTCAAAGCAGCAAGCATGGCGGATATGGACGGAAACTGCAGGTAGATGGCGCTAGGTGGGAACATGAGTGGACCGGGAGACATACCGAGATAGCCTTCTCAGTTGCGCTAAACAGTGCTCGGATGGCACAGTCGTTAACGTAACTGCAGGAGTTTTCGGGTTCGAATTCCGGTCCGGCACATCTTTTCATGCGTTGCCGCTAATTCCGCATAAAGTTCCGATGCAGGTTCCATCAACTGTTACTTTCCTTTCCTTTCCTTTTTTCCTTTCCTTTCCTTTTTTCTTTTCCTTTCCTTCTTTCCTTTCCTTTTTTTCTTTTCCTTTCCTTTTTTTCCTTTCCTTTCCTTTTTTTCTTTCCTTTCCTTTTTTTCTTTCCTTTCCTTTTTTCCTTTCCTTCCTTCACCATCCATCTTCAAATTACACAACATGTAACAATGCCTGAGGTGGACCACTATGGTATTTAATGTTATCCAGAAGCAGTTTTATTTTAGAGGTGTGCAAAGAACTGTATTTTCGAACAGACTAGATTTATCATTTTTTTCCTTTAGTTTCTTAAGGACCACTCTTTCATTCCCTGCTCGAAACTTTCGCATGTACAGGGTGTAAACGATATTTATTTACAGCGTACCGCAGGTCTGAAGACGAAGTGGAGACTAAGAATTTGATACAGGACACCTGTCAGCCATCAAGTCGTGGAACCAACTCAAACTGGCCTACAAAAACCACCTAAGCTACAGCACATGCCTGAAGTAAGAGATTTCCAACAGTCTCTCGCTCTCTAGGTGCAAAGTATTGGCACCAGAGAAAAAATTAGTGGGACCTTTTTGTAGGAAATTGAAGGCAGCTTAAATTTGTGCTGGGATACTTTTTCCATAGTAGCTGCGGTTGCTCAAGGAAAACGTATAAATGTGACTTTTAAATGCGTTCTCACACTCACCACCCACAAAATGTTTAGTATGTTGTCCATGGCACTCACTCCCACCACTGTATAAATTATTTATACAATTTATACAATTATTTCCTAAACTTAACCTTTTTGGCCTACATTCACTCGGCTTTTACGCCACCAGTTTAGTTGGCTATTTTATTAACATTATTAATCTGAACATTCCCTTGAGGGTATTGAAACAAAGAAGTTTTTGTAAAAGTTATTCATTAACTAATTACGTTTAAAATCCGATCTCAATTTAATCCTCAAAAGCAGAGTACATTCCTAGTAAGAAGGCCAGACAAACAAATCATTTAATTGTAACTTTAAGCTGATAAAGTTTTAAAAATTATGAGGTAACATTTGCGCAAACGTTAGTTTTGTAATTTGAAGGCGCATGATTAAGCCGATGACATTATAATAGCTCAGTCAACGAAGATAAAAAAAGATCGAATATGGGAAATAATTCGTACAGCCGCAAATTTTTGTACAGTGTTATGAACAACGTACTAAAGATCTTGTGGGTGGTGAGTACGAGGGTGGGGGTATTTGATTGCCACTTTTCTGAGTTTTTCTTGAATAACTCGAAAACCGCAGCTCTAGCGAAAATGACCAAGTATAAAATTAAACTGCATAAACTTTAATTTTTCGCTAGGACCAATAGTTTGCGCTCGGAGAGCGAAGGAATATTGAAAATCTCGGGCACCGCGCGTTTGCTGTAGCCCATGTGGTTTTTCTGGGCCTGTTTGTGTCAGTTTCCCAACTTGATTGATCACAAGTGCCCTGTATCAAATTGTTAGTCTCGACATTTTCTAAACCGCTGTGGTACTCTGTAAAATTTGTCGTTTACATCTAGTATACAAGTGATATTAAACTTTTTTGAGTAATTTATTACATATCATTTGCCGCAACATGTATATCTGCTCCATCAACGGATGAAGAAAAATCATTTTAACACCAAAGCTGCTCTTTATTTACTGGCTTATTAGTTTTGAGCTTTGCACATTTTACGAGTCACCTATTACAGAGAACAAAATTTTTAACGAGTGGATTTGTAGCACGTGGGTAATAAAGATATCAGTGATAACATGTTTCGTATGGTAACTACTTGCGTATTTGTATTTGGGCTATGTTTGCTGAAGACAGTTTTCTTTTTCATCTCACTTAAGTGAGTATCATATCTGCCTTCCAAGATATCACAAATGTAGTTACATATTATAGTATTACGTTAATGTATGTGAATAATATATATTTTTCTTTATTATGGTACCCTCCATCATCCAACCTGATGTGATACACTTGACGCCAATATTTTATATACGCTGGCAATTTGTTCTTACTGGCTTGCACTGTGTGTCACGGTGTCTTCCTGAATACAAGTACCTAAGTACTACCATACGAACTATTTCATCACTGATACCTTTATTATCCACATGCTACAAATCTACTCACAACAAATTTTGTTCTCAGTAACAGGTGCCTTGTGAGAATGAACAAAGTCCGAAACTAGTCAAACAGTAAATAAACAGCAACTTTGGTGTTAAAATGTCTTTTCTTCAGTATTTGAGAGCTGCAAGACGCTGCTTACTGAAGACTTAAACGGAGAAGAGCTATAGCGCGTAATTTCATTGTTGCAGGCGCCGATACATACGAGAAGGCGGAGAAGAGAAGGCTTCTCTGTGCGACATCATGCCACTCACCTTCGAGCTGCCAGTAAGTGCTGCAACCCTTCAGCCTTTGTCGTTGCGCGGGTG
The DNA here is from genome assembly GCF_023897955.1 of Schistocerca gregaria. Lineage (NCBI taxonomy): Eukaryota > Metazoa > Arthropoda > Insecta > Orthoptera > Acrididae > Schistocerca > Schistocerca gregaria. The sequence continues at coordinate 389,699,189 of NC_064922.1, forward strand.
GACGACATTTCAGGGACCAACGACTCTCCGCAGATATCTGTGTTACCAAAAGCTTAGCACATTATTTTGTCTGCGTGTAACTGTGCACACTGATTCAAAATTACTATTGATTATGGTATACATTCGTCATTGAATGCATTGCTTGGCTTTTATCCTCATTACTACGTCAAGCTAACTGCAAAATCTACTCGTACTTAAAAGGGACGTCTCTCAGCTCAAACAGGAACTTGTATTTAAACATTTGTTCACATTTCTAACCATGCCTCCGACGACGTGCGATTATGTTGCTCTATGTCTGTTCACAACAGCGCTTGCGGTCTTGGAGGAAAGCTGAGGGGGGTTAACGAGACAGTCAGTCAGCTACACAAGCAAGTAGTTGACGATTTTAGTATACGTGTGTCGGTATTGTCATACATGTATTGCAAACGTGAACGAAACAATTAAAGTTTGGAACATTTTAAGTATTGTGGCATCCCACTTAAGAAGGCGTTATCCAACGGAAGACAATGTAGCACAGGATAATGACACTTTCGCAACGTTTTTGATGAATCTGGTTATTCAGAAACATGAATGTTCATTTGACAGCACAACTGATGTTACATTGGAAAGGACACTGGATAAAGAAAACTAATTTATAGATGATAACACGATTAATCGTGTTCAAGAATGTAATCCTACTGGCAGTAGGGAAGACAGTACACCTCAAAGAGAAACTAAAAGTTCTGATGACGATGAGCCTTTACCAGAAAAGAAATCTTATACTGTTAGTATTTTCATAAAATTTTCGGAAGAAAATCTTGAACGTATTTATGATGATTATCATACACCTCCACATAAAGGTGCGACCTACAACCCGTTACTGAAGAGACATCCATCGATAAGAAGCACGTCGAACATCAAAGTAATGTTTGATTATGCGGAGGAAGAAAGACGTAATAAATATCCATTTCGAGGACCAAGGCAATCAAAGGACTGGAGATGAAACAACGTGTTCTACCCCATCTGACATAGCAAGGAATGAAGGAAAAGGTGTACAGTACTGGTATCTCAAATTTGAGCGATCCAAACTGTAGGAGAAATTGATCACACCAAGTTTAAATGTTCTGCAATTTCTTAGCACGTCTCAAAAAATAATACAGAATGTGCCATAGACAGGTCAGTGCTTTAATGGAAGACGGAGATGTACAGGAGGACCAAGATATTTGTTGTTCTGGGGCCCAGAAAACTGCAAGTTTCCAGACACAGTCACACTGCATTAGGAACACTGATCAAAGTGGATTTAATTATAAATCAACTTCTGGTGGGACACTGTCTGAGAAAGGGAAAAATCAACAGATACCTTGGTCGAGTCTACACGCAATACAATTCATAGTTTACAACAGATGTTAGGTTTTCAATGAGTCTACACTTCAAAAGACTGTCTTCAGGAAAAAAATTCCGGCCCCAAAGTTAAAAAGGTTATGAAGACGATCTTCCATCAAACATACATTTGGAAGCTAGCACATGTAGGAAAACGTCACAAGACCATTTAAAATCCTTTTTGGTAAATGTTGTTAATTACAATGTCGCAAATAACTAGAAGTGTATACTACTATGTGATTCCTGGAGAGCTCATAAGAACGCAACAATAGCAAATGATTCATTTGCGGGTAAATACATTGAATGTATGATCATTCCACCAAAAACAACATAATACGTACACTCTTTGGAAGTATATTTGTTCCGACGGTATAAAATATATCCAAAAACGGTAAAAGAATTCCTACGATTTTGTTCAGTGACTTCTACACTAAATTAGGGCCGGCAGCAGTGGCAGAGCGGTTCTTGCCGCTTCAGTCTGGAGCCGCGTGACCGCTACGGTAGCAAGTTCGAATCCTGCCTCGGGCACACATGTGTGTGATGTCCTTATGTTAGTTAAGTTTAAGAAGTTCTAAGTTCTAGGGGACTGATGACCTCAGATGTAAAGTCCCATAGTGCTCAGAGCTATCTGACCATCTTTGAACTAAATTAGGAAATAGGAATTTTCGTAATAAAAATGTATTCAGTTATTCATAACCAGCTGTCTGCTACAGTGTATCAATCAATGTTTCAATATTCCTAACAAACACGTTACTGAATTCTAGAATGTGATTCAAGTGGCATTTGATTTTGCATCTCAAAAGTGTGATTCTGAGGCAAATGTGCGTATTGTGATTTTCCGTATTGTTTCACACATTTTGTTGGTAACCTCATGTACATTTTTAAAGTACGATTGTAGGCAGATTAAGAGTAACACTTCGTACATCCATAGTTGAAATGGAGGACAGTGGGACATCAGCTGGTATAAATTTATATTAAAAATGAAGAAATTCCTCCAGCTGTATTTAAGGTGTCGATGGTTTGGTTTAGCAATGAAGCCCGCTTTCATTTGGTTAGCTTTGTCAATAAGCAATGTTGGCTCATTTTGGGGACTGTGAATCTGCATTTCGCGATAGAGAAGTATCTTCACCCTCAACGTGTGACTGTCTGTTGTTCAATGTCCAGTCGCGGAATAATCGTTGCGATATTCCTTGGTGACTATCGAACGGTACCATGGTTTTGGAAGAAGATTTCGCCCCTGTTATCCAAAGTGACCCTGATTTCGACAAGATGCGTTTCATGCAAGATTGAGCTCAATCCAGTCGAAGCAGGAGAGTGTTTGATGTCCTGGAGGAGCACTTTTGGGACCGCATTCTGGCTCTGGAATAACCAGAGGCCACTGGCATGGACTTCGATTGGCCGCCATTCTCCGGATCTGAATACACGTGACTCCTTTTTGTGGGGCTATGTTAAAGACAAGATGTACAACAATAACCTCAACACTATTGCTGAGCTGAAAACAGCCATTTAGGAGGTCATCAACAGCAATGACGTTCCGACACTTCACCGTGTCATGCAGAGTCTCTCTGTTCGTCTGCGCCGCAGGTATATCGAACATGTCATAACTTAAAACCGAATATCACTAGGGACATTTACATGTTGAATAAAGTGTGTGCGCGCCTTAGTTTGTAACTAATGCAAGATTTTTCATTTAGTTCAATAATTGTCACCCTGTAAATACAATTGGAACTCCGAATTCCTTTTAGAACCGAGAGACTTCTCTTATTAGTGCAGAGATACTCAAACTATTTTGGACCTGTGTCTGTCTTTTATTGGGCAGCTCTCCCTAATGTTAGTTGTAAGCTTTTTCATTAACTTCACATGTTTACAAGTATCTCTTCGTAGTTCGCAATTTCTGAGTAATATTTACTCCACATCATGTCGTTCCGCTAAAGTTCACATGGAGTTGACGAATTTTGTGCCCTAGCCTGACACAAACTAGGCAAGTCACTGCTGCGAACTGGATGAAAATATCGTCCCTAAGTCTATAACCGAAATCAACGGTGAGAGTGAAAGCTATAACTATAGGTAACGTGGACATAAATCAGTACAGATGAACAACACCTGGACCACCTTAAACAGCAATAATCGCTATCAGAGTTCCAAAAGCAACGTCCAGGTCTAGAGAACTGAGGTGATAAATGAATTCTGATCGAGGCGTCATGTAGACTTCTGTGGGGAGATTCGAAACTGCCGATTCAACAGCTGGGCTAGGTATTCAGTCGCGGCCACCGCAATCGGAATATCTGATACTCAGATACTGTCGTCAGTAATTTGTGAGTCGGCTTCTATAAATCTGGCGAGGATCTATATTACAGTTAGCATAAAACATAAATTTAAATGTTGGGTCTGGTTTAAATATTATGATACTTTTAAATACATTTTTATGACTGCATGATTCATGTGAGCATTTCCAGACGATTCACTGGTCATAATTGCGAATTTTGGTGGGATTTTGCACACTTGCTGTGAAAGATTAACCAATACATGCAAGATCGGTTTCTACGTCACAGGCTGAACCGAGCAGATGATTATAACGAGATGACGGCAGTGGTTCGTCCGTGGTTAAAAATGCTACCCTAAGTAAGTGTAAATATATAACTGGCGATATTCGACGGCCATTATAAAAGTAAAGATAGTTTTGATCCGATGAGCCTCATAATTCCAATCGTATGCCACTGCCGTATTGCGTAGATTCTTAATTACTAGCGTCAGTATGGTAAACAAAATTTTAGGACCGTGTTAAAATTAAAAATCTCACCAATTTCGAGGTTTATAGTGCAATTTGGGTTCTAGATGCAGAGAAAGTCTGCTATATCGAAATTTAAACATCAATATCTGAACTTTATCGAGATGCGATGAATGAAGGTTGAGTTCGTTAATGGTACATTACGGTTAGTGACGTGCGAAAGAAATTTCATGAAGAAGAACGACCAGGAATATCTTCTGTTATGGCTGATGAGCTCATATCAATGATGCAGGGAAAATTTAACAGCGTAAACTTCTCACTATTTTGGGATTTTCTGAAATTTCACGATCAGTTCTCTGTTAAATTGTTAGAGATGATTTAGGCTAGAGAGAAGAGTGCGCTTGCTGGGTTCCTCGGATTTTGACAGATGAGCACAAAAAACAACGGAAGAGATCTGCACCGACTTTCCTCACAACGTTTTGCATTGAAGTTCAGATACAAAGCGTCAGTGAGCAGAATGGTTTCGTTCACCATCCCCAATAAAACCGAAAGGAGCAAACTAATTTTGAGCATAAATAATGTTATGGGCACAGTGTTTTAGATTCTAAAGGAAGTGTTATTCATCGAATTTACGGGTAGAGGAGAGAGCGTAGACCAGCGATCGATCGTCAGACCCTACACCACTTACGCCATGCGGTGCCGCACAAACCAGTGGCGTGTCTTCTTGTCCAGCCGCACTGTGCTTGTTCACGACAACAGTCAGCCACATTCTGCTGCGTTGACGAAGGGTTTGATTTGGAAATTTAAGTACGAAGTTTTTGAACATTCGCCTTACAGCCATCTTTCATTTCCTGAACTGAAGCATTTTTGGGCGAAAAGAAATACGGAAATTATAACGAACTGAAAAGGAACGTTAGTGTCTGTTTCAACAACTTAGTGACAAATAAGTAAGCAGAAGGCATAGGATCGCATGTAGAGCGCGGCGGTATATGTTGAGACTTGAACGGCAATTACTTTTGATTACAAATGTCCGAACAAACTAACGTTCTTTACTTTTACAATCACCATCGTAAATTTCTGCAGTAGTTTCACTCAGCCAATTTCTGCTCATTCCCTTACGAAATAGAAATGAAAACTTTGTTAGTGATAAATTTGCAAAATAGGGATGCAAACAAGTTAGAACCACACACTATGATGCCATCTTATTTTATGTCCACATGGAGCGTTAGACAATATACTGCTTTCTCAGCTTCGAAATTTATGTTTGATTCCTTGTCGGTCACAAATTTACCAATGTTCGAAATTTTTTTGGTTTGTCAAATATGTAATCAATGATATTTAGTCTAGTAGGAAAAGGGAAATATGTAAAATCCTCTTTTCAACATGTTAACCGCCTTTGAATCCACTGATACCCACATAGTATTCTTCGGGATCTTACCTTGATTTCTGAGAATCTCTACAGAAGCTTAAGCTGCCATTTCACGCGTCTTCGCAAACTAAATCTGTGTGTCTTGTCTGTAGCACCAGATACAGTCGGTAACTGCAGTGACAGTGGTACACAAAGTACGCTCCGCCACACACCACAAGGTGGCTTGCGGAGTATAGAGGTAGACGTAGATAATTAGCAGTGCAGAACGATGCGGTCGCAGATTACATGAGCGAGCATGCAAGTTCTGTGTAACCGTTTTTGAGCGCTCAGCAAGAACGTTGAAGCCCACGTCGTTATTTACTTCCAGGTTCGTGTTTGCACCTGCGTACGAATGGGGTTCACTAGCAGTCGTCGGAATCAGTGGCAGAACACAACTCACGTCAATCTCTTTGTCGCGAAAAAGAAGTGCCATGAAAACTTATGAGGCTCGTGAAATCCTGATCAGTACTGCGTCGGCAAGGAGTTTATTCAAGTACTTCCGGAATCAAAGCTTGCTTCTGCGTTATGTCGTCCTTTTGCTAAAACACTAGCTACATGTCCAAATGTCTGTGAAGTGTTATTATGACATGTTTTTCCATGCCAAGTTCATATGAGTCCCAAATAATTAGAACTCGATTAACTGATAGGAAGGCGCTAGGAAGGATTCATTTTTAGTCGTAAAACACGATCAGAGTTGGCCGTTGTCTATCGCGACATTGCGCTGTGCAGAGTAACTTCCCGGTAAAACGTAATCTGCAGAAAGTCCAGATTTTTGTGTCACCAACAGTTTTGTCGACAGTTAACCTAAAAGGTTTTCGTTTATAGAAACGACTACGGAAATCGCCTTAGGTCGGAACAGACATTCGCACAGGAGACTTCCTGTTTAACAAGTTTCTAGCACAGGGCCATTTTCCGCAGGAGCTATATAATTTGTATCGATCAGAACGCCTTTTTTATGCTGCTACTGAACGAACTTAATCACTGAGGCGCATTTCGCATTTAAAGAATCTGGACTATTGTACAGCTTTCACTCGTGTGGTAACAGACTGAATGTCGCATTTTTTCCATTCTTTTGGGAGTTGTTAACATTTCCAAGCCGAAATTTCCTTGTTTCACTAAATTTTCTGCGTATACTGTGTCTGACACTATAGATTCACTATAGGTATCAGCACGATACACCGCATGAAGTTTTGTTCACTGTTAAAGTGACGATAACCACAGTAAATCTGTAGTGAGACACGGAAATTTCGACTTGGACACATTAATAACACCCAAAACAACGGAAACTACTCTAATGCCTTTACCTCATGAGTGAAAGCAGTACAGTCGTCAAAAAGTCAGATATAATTTAAACTGACATCCCCTGATGTTGCCTAGTTAATAAAGGCAAAACTGGTCTGACTGCTGAAATACTCTCGGTCGCAATATGCGGGAAGCGTTTCTTGGTCCCCTGTGGGCATTAAGTAGCAAATACGTACAAGGGAAAGTATGCCCCATTCTCCAGACGGAACTCGCCAAGTAGCTCTGCTGCCCAAGTCCGGAGAAAATACGGTGTTTACGAAGTTTCGACCCTCTTTCATATGACTCGCTACTTAAGCATTTTGCAACCAATATGCTTATTTTAGACAGAAGAGTTTCATGAAATCTTTATAACACGACCATTTAGTGTAAGAACTTGTTGGTTTTACGTATGTTAGAGTCTTCGTTTCTCAACCACGGCAAATTAACTCCGTAAATATTGGTTTGCGTGAAACATGTTACATTGCTTATCGATTCCTTTCAACATTGCCTGTACGTCGTTTGATATTCTCTAGACATCGAAAAATCACCCTGTAGAATGTGTTGCGACATTCGGCATATTTCTTTATTTACTCAGTCTAGATTACTGCGAACGTGGTTTCTAGCACGGAAATCACTTTTGTGTTTAATGTGAATGTTCAGATTAAAATGTGGGCAAGTGGCACTGGCTTTGTGAGTGAAATTCTGGAGCTTCCACTTCCTGCTGAATCTCACTACACGTAGTCTGTGCTTGTTCGAAAGTTTGTGTGATTCGAAGTACATCTTCTAATAAGAGACCCCAAAATTTTAATTCTTCGTGCGAGATTCCTTTGACGCGTATATTTCTACACAACATTATGATTTAAAAAATCTGACTATGAAATCTGACATTGTCTACAAGTAAAAACAGTGTTAGTGTTAGAGTTCTGCTACCCTCGTATGATACAGTTGCTTATGACTTTTCGACTTTGATGAGGTCTCAGCCTAGATGTAATAATCTTGGTCTGACTTCGATAATGTGGGCTCAAAAAACACACATTTTCTTGGACGTAACTGATACGGTTCTCGGACAGTACCTGGTTTGACTAACAGGAGAAAAATTGCATGATCTACCCATGAATGAACTTTCTGTCTTTGCTGGTAAGTTACATGGTATAGTTCGAAATGCTGCCGTAGACCGCATATGTATAGCCTCCAGCCTCCTTGAACGTTTTCAAATCATGTGAATATTGAAGCATGGGGCCAAAATACAGCGGCTGTGAGGCCACTTGGATCGGTTATGGATGCTGCTGCTTAATGAGCCAGTTCAGGAGCTGATGCTGCTGTTGCAGCTTTTGCACTGTTCCGATTTACACAGTATATCGGCGTTGCATTTCCACAAGCCACATTACGGTGTGTGGAGGAGCGTACATCTGCTACCACTATCCGATCCCCCTCTTTCCGTCTATATTCGCGAACGGTGAGTGGGAAGAATGATTGTGATAATACTCCGTATCAGCTCTAACGTCTCGGACATTCCTGCTGTGTTCATTTCGCGAGTCGTAGGTGTAAGGAATTAACATGTTGCTCAATTGTTCCCGGAACGTACTCTCTCGTAATTTCTGTAGAAAACTCCTCCGTGATGTACAATGCCTCTCTTGTACCGTCTGCCTCTGAATTTTGTAGAGTATCTCTATAGTGCTTTCACGCCCACCCCGTGAGGGGTCTCTTTTATTAATGCAATCCTAGTGAGGATCCCAAGCTGATGAGCTATGAACAATACAAATATTTCGTAGGCCACATCTTTTGTGGCTCAATTACATTTCCTTAAGATTCTTCCGCTGAGTATTAGCTTACCGTCTGTTTTTTTCTTACAGTTGGATGGTTACTCCTAGGTATTTTTATAGTGTAATCGTACAGTAGTGAATTTCTCGGCCTGTTTGTGCACACTCTGTTACATTTACTTATGTTCAGGGTCAACTGCGAGTTCCTGGACCAACCACTGCTCCTTGCAGATTTTCCAGCATTTCGCTACATTCCTTAGGCGTTAGGTGGACAACTGCATCGTAAATCGACATCTACATGCACATCTACATTTGCGTACATACTCCGCAAGTAGTCGTAGGGAGCGATGGAAAAACAGCTGTCTTTATGCCTCCGTACAACCCCTAATTTGTCTTATCTGCGTATCCTTAAAGCGAAATATGAGTTGGCGGCAGCAGAATCGTTCTTCAGTCAGCTTCAGATGTCGACTTTCTAAATTTTCTCAGTAGTGTTCTTCATAAAGAAGGTCGCTTTCCTCTCCAGGGATTAGCATTTGACTTCCTGAAGCATCTCTGCGCTACTTCGGCGCTACCAATAACAAACTTTGCAGCCCATCTCTGAACTGCTTCGAAGTCTTCAATACGACTTGCTACCGATACCAAACGCTCGAGCATTACTCAAGAACTGCTCGAACTAGTGTCCTATATGTGGTCTCCTTTACAGATGATTCACACTTTCCCTAAATTCTCGCAATAAGCTGGGGTCTGCCATTCGCGTTCCCTACTACAGTCCTTACATGCTCGTTCCATTTCATATCCATTTGCAACATGATACCCAGATATTCAATCGATGTCACTCTGTCAAGCAGCACACTGCTAATGCTGTATTCGAACATTACGAGTTTTTATTTTTCCTACTTATCTGCATTAACTTACATTTTTATACATTGAGAGCTATCTGCCATTCATCACACCAACTAGAAATTTTGTCTAAGTCGTCCTGTATTCTCCCACAAACACTCAACGACGACACCTTCCCATACACCACAGCATCATCAGCAAACAACCTCGCGGGGTTTCCGACGTTATCCTGCAGATCAGGGCGTGTTGAAAAGCTAAGCCTCTGAATTTTCTACGTGCAAACCTTTGAGGTTTTTAAATAAAACAAACGTTACTAACATTCCGCATCTTTATTCGTCATGTCTATATATTTTTTTCGCAACATACTGATTCTGGCGACGATCACAATTTTCCCAACAGGAAAGCAGTTTGTTGATACCGTCACTGAAGAATATCGGACTTTGTTGACGGAGCCACAACCTCACCTGTGGTTGCACTGCTTCATCAAAATAAAAATGAAGTCCTCGAAGGTGTTATTTAAGTTTTGGGAACAGATGAAAATCTGGAGGGGGCCATGTCGGGACCGTATGGAGGATGATCGCTAACAGTGACCCCAAGGCGTCGGATTGTTGCAGATTTTGCACCGCTCGAGTGTGGTCTTTCATTGTCATGCTGAAGAAAAGGGTGCTCCATGTGCTGACAAAATCTGTGAATTCAAAATTCGATTACAGCACGCTATTTCTTGCGCACCGTCATAGTTACGTTACACATCCACATGTTGCAGTCTAACATTCAAAGCCCCCTATAGGCAGAGGGTTGGAAATGCGTAGACATAAGAAAAAAATATGTAGGTTATTGATAACGTTTTAAGAGTTTTCACGTAATAATTCGGAGGCATTACTTTTCGACACGTCCTCGTATAGCGTGATCTTTAATGAAGCTATGATATTCCTTTGGGTTCTTCAACAAATTACTTTTAAATCTGTCGACTTGGCTCGCTAAGGATAACGGACTGAGTTCTGTCTCTTAGAACGTCCTGAATGTAGTCAGAAATCTGGTCCGATACTCGTTAAGCTTGTATTTTGTTCACTAAACGACCGTGCGGATCTGAATCCGATTAGTTCCGAAAGTCAAGGAACCCGGCACCAACTCTCTGCATCTCATGCACGAGCGGAGCGATTTTGGTTCCCCAAGATCCCTACTTACGGAATCCATATTGGTTTTTCTAGAAAAGATTTCCTCCTCCAAAAACTCATACTGCATACTGCATGGACATTAAAACATGTTCCATAATCCTACAATGGATTGAACTCAACGATATAGATCTATAACTAAGTGCATCGGTCCTACGGCCCTTCTTGAAAACGCATGTGGCGTATGCTATTCTTCCAGTCGCTAGGTATCCTTCGTTGCTGCAACAGCCTACGATACACTACTGCTGCAAGATGGGCAAGTTCTTCCGCACAGTCTCCGTTGAATCACGCAGCTATCGCATCTGGTCCAGATGCCTTTCGACTGTTAAGCTATTGCAGTTGCTTTTCTATCACGTTTCTGAAATTAAATTAGCGTATGGCATCGTTGGCCGGGAGGCCCCATCCGAGGACGCTCGGCCGCCAAGTGCCAGTCTTATTTCAGTCGACGACACACTGGGCGACTTGCGCGCCGGTGGTGAGGATGAAATGATGATGACAACGCAACAACCAGTCTCCGAGCGGAGAAAATCTCCAACCCGCGCGGGAATCGAATCCGGGCCCGCTTGCATGGAAGGCGAGCACGTTCCCACCCAGCTAAGCAGGCGGCAATACCGGCCATTTCAGCGGTCGTTTGATCTCCTGCGTTGAAACAGTTTCGAAAGACCGAATTCAACATTCGCAAATTTAATGTGAACAAAATCAGATTTCTATTGAATCTCAAAAAACATACATTGTGCAATTAAACCTCTGCTATGTTTGGTATGAGACGGTTAGTATATCACAGTATTGCTTACGTCCAGGATAATAGTAACATGTAAGTTAAACTGAATTATCACAGCAGACTCATTTTCTTAGGCGCGACCACATAGTCCCAGACGGGGAATTGCTGTAGTTGAAATGTCATCGTCGCCCGGAGCAGTGGTTCTCAATCTGAGGGTTTCACTTCTTAAGGGGGCAACGAATCTAAATATGGTACCATTATACTTGACACCTAAAACCAGTAGCATTGTAAAATGTTTTTACTATTACCAGTAAGTATGTGACTATAATAAATTACAAAAGAATTACATAAATGCAAAAATGCTTTTAATTCATTTATCCAATAAATAAATGTTTAACTTATACAAGCCGCTAAAATGTCGACAGGAGCTCTCTCTTGGAGTACACAAAGCGGACTAGCTCAGCTTCAGACAGCGTCCCTCCCTGCGAATTCGGATGGTCTCAGTGTGCTCCCGTATTTTATTTGTTCGCAGGGTGACTACAAGATGTTCACAGAGCACCACCGCAAGAACCCAGAAGATATCTGGATCGTCAAACCGGTCACCGGCAGCCAGGGGCGTGGTATTTTCCTCTTCAAGAGGTCAGTCCGCAGCGACACACATTACTGTACTCGTATCTACAAACTGCTGGCAGAAGGCGGCAGAGCCGTCTATAGAACCAGAGTCGCTCTGGTTGTGGGAATTTGCTGTCAGGTGACTCATTAATCTGTAAATATTAAGCCGGCCGCTGTGCCCGAGCGGTTCTAGGCGCTACAGTCCGGAACCGCGTGACAGCTACGGTCGCAGGTTCGAATCCTGCCTCGGGCATGGATTTGTGTGACGTCCTTAGGTTAGTTAGGTTTACGTAGTTCTATGTCTAGGGGACTAATGACCTCAGTTGTTAAATCCCATAGTGCTTAGAGCCATTTGAACCATTTGTAAATATTAAGAAGCGAACACTGCATTATGTGGAGTGTTTTCTCCTTTTTCTCTTCTGCAAATAGTGATTTATTCTCGTTTCAGTATCGACTCTAATCTGGCATGCTGCTCAGGATTCCTTTTTCTTTTTCTTTTTTTTTTTGCAAAAAAAAAAAGGTTGAAATCGTTCTGAGCACTATGGGACTTAACATCTGAGGTCATCAGTGCCCTAGAACTTCGAACTACTCAAACCTAACTAAACTAAGGACATCACACACATCCATGCCCGAGGCAGGATTTGAACCTGCGACCGTAGCTGTCGCGCGGATCCAGACTGAAACGCCTAGAACCGCTCGACCACAACGGCAGTTTTTATTATTATTATTTTTTTTTCGCAGGCTAGATTGCTAGATTTTACCTTCTTTTTTCTCATGTCAGCACTGAGGGAAAAAAATCTTCATAATTATCTGCACGTTGCGTACACTGATGTCCAAAATTAAAGCAACAAGCCGCTATTTCCCCGTCCTGTGTCTAATTCACGATATAATCATACAGACTGGCAACAGATGTCCGTACGATCGTGCTCTACGCGGAATATCGCATTACGGTCAACGGACACCCGTGCCAGTGATGAAGCCAGGACACCTATAAAACGAGGTAGAGTTTGCCGGGTAGCCCCACATCCACAATCGCTGTGTGCTCAGTCACAGACGGTGCAGTATGGCACAGAGAAGATGCCTACCAGACTCTCTGCGGTGAAGGGCCAGGGAAAGAAAGAAAGTAGGACAGTCGCCAGCTGATGCGGTCCGATGGTTCAGTGTGAATCGTTTTGCTATTTCTCTGATATGCCGACAGTGTATAGAGACCGAAACTGTTTCCAAAAGATCAGGGCAGGACCGACAACGTATGACTTTAGAAGAGAGGACAGTTATTTGGCTGTAAGGGCACGGCAGTACCGCCTTTGTGCCACACCGCAACTGGCAGGTCAGCTCGTGGCATCCACTGGACGTGTTGTATAGGCAGAGTGGCCTTTATCGTCGGAGTATGTCTACCTCTGGTATGTCTTCGCAGAAGGAAACGTCTAGAGTGGGGTCATCAACATGTCACCTCGATGGTCGAACAGTGGGCCAAAGTTGTTTACACAGACGCGCACTGATTTAGTGTGGAGAGTCATTCTCAGTGGATTCGCATCTGGAGGAAACGTGGGACACGATTCAGGGTTGGCTCAAATGGCTCTGAGCACTATGGGACTTAACATCTGAGGTTATCAGTCCCCTAGAACTTAGAACTACTTAAACCTGACTAACCTTAGGACGTCACAGACATCCATGCCCGAGGCAGGATTCGAACCTGCGAACGTAGCTGTCATGCGGTTCCAGACTGTAGCGCCTAGAACCGCTCGGCTACCCCGGCCGGCCACGACTTAAAGACTTATACGTTGTGGAAAGAGACTTGTGTCGAGAAGGATCCTTAATGATGTGGGCAGAGATTATGCTTACCACGTGAACCTCTCTTCATGATATTGTATGGGTGAATCGACAAGGTTTAACTGCAGTAATGTATCGTGACGAGATCTTGGCTAAATGGTTCAAATGGCTCTGAGCACTATGGGACTCAACTGATGTGGTCATCAGTCCCCTAGAACTCAGAACTACTTAAACCTAACTAACCTAAGAACATCACACACATCCATGCCTGAGGCAGAATTCGAACCTGCGACTGTAGCAGTCGCACGGTTCCGGACTGCGCGCCTAGATCCGCGAGACCATCGCGGCTGGCAACGAGATCTTGGAACCTCATTTGCAGTTGCGAGGTGTTATGTTTCAGATGGCTCTGAGCATTATGGGACTTAACATCTGATGGTATCAGTCCCCCTAGAACTTAGAACTACTTAAATGTAACTAACCTAAGGACATCACACACATCCATGCCCGAGGCAGGATTCGAACTTGCAACTGTAGCAGTCGCGCGGATAGGGAATGAAGCGCCTAGGTGCTGTGGGCCCAGACTTTGTATTCATGGATGACAATGCTCGACTTCATAGAGCGCGGGTTCTTGAAGTTTTCTTGGAAACGGAAGATAATACACGCATGGCGTGGCCTGTTCGTTCTCCCGCTCTGAATCTCAAAGAGAATGTTTGGGATGGAAATGGAAATGAGCGTTTGGCGTCATTGGCCGGGAGACCCCTTACGGGACAGGTCCGGCCGCCTTGGTGCAGGTCTTAGTACATTCGACGCCACATTGGGCAACCTGCGCACCGGATGGGGATGAAATGATGATGAAGACAACACAACACCCAGCCCCTGAGCGGAGAAAATCGCCGACCCAGCCGGGAATCGAACCCGGGCTCCTGAGGACGGCAGTCCGTCACATTGGCCATTCAGCTATCGCGACTAACAGCATGACTGGGATGCACTGGGGAGACGGCTTGCATTACGTCAGTATCCACCAACCACTCTTCAAGACTGCGAGCAATTCTCCAGGGACGCGCAGGGTAGCCGCGTGGTCTCGGACGTCTTGCCACGGTTGGAGCGGCTGCAGCCGTCGGAGGTTCGAGTCCTCTCTCGGGCATGGGTGTGTGTCCTTAGCGTAAGTTAGTTTAAGTAGTGTGTAAGCCTACGGACCGGTGACCTCAGCAGTTTGGTCCCATAGGAACATACACAAAATTTAACTCTCCAGGAAGAAAGGGCGTTATTGCCTCAACATGAGACTGGTCACATCTTTCATAGCATAACCAATCGTTGTCAGGCCTATCTTGCTGCCACAGTTGGTCACACCCCATTCTGAGGACATTAACCATTTGTCGTAATGTGCTTGCAAATCCGTTAAGTTGAAAAAAACGAAGATAATTTTTGTCTACCCTTATGCATGTTGCAGTTGTTTACGTTCTGTATTCGTTATATTGTTTCTATTTTATCATCACCTGATTATACTGTTTTGTACCAAAATTAGCGTAAGCTTGCAAAATTTCCGTTTGTTGCTTTAATTTTGTATACCAGTGTACATTCCGAAAGTCGTTGTAAAGTTAAAGCGTGTCATTCTTGGAGGAGCTATACAGCCTAACTATTGTACGTAGTCTATTACTTTATATCATTCATATTTGTGGGCCTTCTTTTGCTATAGTTGCTGGTTCAATCTGTATATTTTGTAGATATAAGGGTATAACAGTTAAATTTATCTAAAAGATAAACAGCATCCACTAGTGTAGTAAGGAATTATGGTTATCTCAAAATAAAAAACCTATGTGTTTCACTGTGTAGTCCTGGCGTATTATAATACATTTCTGTCTGGAATAAGCAGAATGATCTATCAAAAAATGGTTCAAATGGCTCTGAGCACTATGGAACTTAACTGCTGTGGTCATCAGTACCCTAGAACTTAGAACTACTTAAACCTAACTAACCTAAGGACATCACACACATCCATGCCCGAGGCAGGATTCGAACCTGCGACCGTAGCGATCACGCGGTTCCAGACTGTAGTGCCTAGAATCGCACGGCCACAGAATGATCTACGAGGTGCATTCAAGTTCTAAGGCGTCCCATTTTTTTTTTCTAATCGATGAAACTGGCGTTACTTCTCGACGTAATCGCCCTGCAGACGTACACATTTTTCACAGCTGACACCATGATTCCATGGCAGCGGCGAAGGCTTCTTTAGGAGTCTGTTTTGACCACTGGAAAATCGCAGAGGCTATAGCAGCACGGCTGGTGAATGTGCGGCCACGGAGAGTGTCTTTCATTGTTGGAAAAAGCCAAAAGTCACTAGGAGCCAGGTCAGGTGAATGGGGAGCATGAGGAATCACTTCAAAGTTGTTATCACGAAGAAACTGTTGCGTAACGTTAGCTCGATGTGCGGGTGCGTTGTATTGGTGAAACGGCACACGCGCAGCCCTTCCCGGACGTTTTTGTTGCAGTGCAGGAAGGAATTTGTTCTTCAAAACATTTTCGTAGGATGCACCTGTTACCGTAGTGCCCTTTGGAATGCAATGGGTAAGGATTACGCCCTCGCTGTCCCAGAACATTGACACCATCATTTTTTCAGCACTGGCGGTTACCCGAAGTTTTTTTGGTGGTGGTGAATCTGTGTGCTTCCATTGAGCTGATTGGCGCTTTGTTTCCGGATTGAAAAACGGCATCCACGTCTCATCCACTGTCACAACCGACGGAAAGAAAGTCCCATTCATGCTGTCGTTGCGCGTCAACATTGCTTGGCAACATGCCACACGGGCAGCCATGTGGTCGTCCGTCAGCATTCGTGGCACCCACCTGGATGACACTTTTCGCATTTTCAGGTCGTCATGCAGGATTGTGTGCACAGAATCCAGAGAAATGCCAACTCTGGAGGCGATCTGTTCAACAGTCATTCGGCGATCACCCAAAACAATTCTCTCCACTTTCTCGATCATGTCGTCAGACCGGCTTGTGCGAGCCCGAGGTTGTTTCAGTTTGTTGTCACACGATCTTCTGCCTTCATTAAACTGTCGCACCCACGAACGCACTTTCGACACATCCATAACTCCATCACCACATGTCTCCTTCAACTGTCGAAGAATTTCAGTTGGTTTCACACCACGCAAATTCAGAAAACGAATGATTGCACGCTGTTCAAGTAAGGAAAACGTCGCCACTTTAAGTATTTAAAACAGTTCTCATTCTCGCCGATGGCGGTAAAATTCCATCTGCCGTACGGTGCTGCCATCTCTGGGACGTATTGACAATGAAGGCGGCCTCATTTTAAAACAATGCGCATGTTTCTATCTCTTTCCAGTCGGGAGAAAAAAAAATCGGAGGCCTTAGAACTTGAATGCACCTCGTATCTTCTCTAACACTGCAGGAAATTAAGCGTCCTCTCTTGACAAAGTGGAGTTGAGCGAAACAAACAGAATTCGTTTGTAGAAACAGTTTCCAGTCGCTTACTATACAGATCACAATAAAGCAGTGGTATTATACAATTTTCTGGAAAGATAGTGGAATACTGAAGGAAGAGAAGATGAGTTTTTAACATACCGTCTACAACGAAGTCATTAGAGACGGAGGAAAAGCTCGGATTAGGGAAGGATAGGGAAGGAAATCGACCGTGCCTTTCAAAGGAACCATCCCGCCATTTGTCTGAAGCGATTTAAGGAAATCACCGAAAACACGATAGCCGAACGCGTCTCTGAACCGTCGTCCTCCTGAATTAATGGAATAGGCTGTCTGCTAAGAAACTCTAGAGGCGTCAGACCAAGAAATGCCTGATCTAGAAATAAATGTAATGGTAAATTAAATCAATGTCGGAGAAGATCTAAAAGGGAGAAGAGGGACAAGCCACCTATAGTGATAAAGCTCTCTGGCGGCTACAGTGGCGTCTGTGCTCTGGAGTCAAACTCATTCCCACCCAGATAACCGCAGAACAAGAAGATCGTATAACCATGTGCTACGCGTTCCTGTTAGTAAATATTTCCCCCTAAGAAGGGTAGATAGCATCGGCTTCTACAATGAAGTGCTGAGATCTTAGGTGCTGTGTAATAGCTTTGTCTCACGTATTTACATACAAGATTTGCGGTGCAGGAAATTATATACGACTACATAAAATAAGTCACTGTGAAATCTCTTATTTCGACTCTGCTTATGAATGGCTTACATTTTTTCTTCCAGTCATTTCCTAATTATCAGTATTTAAAATTAACGAGCTTGATTGCTGACGTAATTATTGAGTTACAATATGAGTAACAAAATGTGTCTTTCGGGAGATAGGTATTTTGATGTTAAAGTCAAAGCTCTGTAGGAGGAACGAACATCCATCCCTTTTTCTCTCCTGTGAGTGTATGTTTTGTTTATGTAATGGGCTCCGCCGTATGCAGAATCCCAAACTGGAGGAAAAATTGCTTTTGTAATGAGGGGGTAGCCATCACACAGAACTTGATTGCAGCGAGATGCGCCATTGTCTGGAGCAGGAAGGGGCAGCGGCCGGAGTCAGAAAGGTCACGTCGGCCGGCTGTGTGGTGGTAAAACGCACAGTCACAGTCGCTCTCGAGGCACTCGCGTTTAGAAAGGACCTCATACGACGATTACCTCATGGCTTTTTGTCATCGCCTTTTGTGGACATTCAGAATCCTTTCATCGAGCTGTTTCGTCATGCTTCCCTCTTTCGCAGTAGTGGTTTGTGGCACTCATTGCTACGAAATTACAAATTACGAGACGAAAATATAGTCTCCCCATGTGTCTGATTACTGGGTGGTCAAAGTCGATGAAAAAAAAAGACGTCAAGACGATTCTACCAAACCCCGCGACTAATGGAAGTCCCACATCTCCGCCGCTATAGGAGCAGTGATATGTAAACTAGCAAAATTTCGCACATAAATACCTTTACACAATGAAAATATTGTTAGAGTATTGGAAATTAATTCGGGCTTTCTTAGTTGCTCACTGTTTCTCTTTCGCCCGCCATGCACATTTCCATATGTGTATCGGAAAAGAATTCACCAAGATGGAGAGGACGGGCATAGTAACGTTCTTCCTGGGAAAAGCACAAACTTAAGATTTTCTCGAAAAAAAAATGGCACTCCTGGTTGTTCGGCCGTATGGGGGACGACGGTCAGGCTGGTATCCCATCGCTACCTGGAAATCTCCGGACGCGCTTCGCTAGTCATTGGGGCTGAATTCGGAGCGAGACTCATGACTGAAGAGAAATCTTCTAGTCAATGTGATTTCAGGCCAAAGACGTGTCTCGAGATGCCACAGATAGTGACTAGATACAAAACTAATTGCCCGACAAACAGGAGTGATGGTCTGGGAGCGCCATTCCTTTTCATAGCTGGACTCCTTTGGTTGTCATCCGCGGCACCTTTACAGGAGAGCGGTACATCGAAGATATTCTACTCCCCGTTTTGTTGCCCTTCATGGCAAGTGATCCTGGGCTTACATTTCAGCACGATAATGGCCACCCTCACACGGTGAGAGTTTCTACTGATTGTCTTCGTTCCTACCAAACCCTACATTGGTACAGGGAGCTCGCCGGATCTCTCCCCAATTGAGAACGTTTGGAGCACTATGCGCGGTGCCCTCCGTCCATCTCGGGATTTTGACAATCTAACGCGCCTACTTGACATAATTTGGCACGATATCCCTCGGGAGGACATTGAACCATTCTATCAATCAATGCCAAGCTCAATAACTGCTCGCATAAGGACTGCAGGTAGATCAACGCGTTTTGACTTGCTCAATTTGGGAAGCACTTTCTCTTGCATAAATCATCCAGTTTTTCTGAAATTGTAATCATTTGATTGTCTGGATATATACAATATATCTACTGATTCCGTCCCATTCTGATAATCCCTTCGCTGCCGACACAGACTTCGACGTTGCTGAAGAATCCTTTCGATAGTCTTAAGGTCAACTACGAACCAAGTCTGTCCGCAACTCATATGGCAGTATCGTTCCGCGATCCACCAGAGAATGTAGGTTTTCCACTGGGGTTTTTAGGATCGTCCTCAAATCCAGTCTCTGCGCCATGGCTGCTGTGTGGGCACTCCCCATTACGCAGTTCTTTCTTATGGAACGCAAACATCCAAAAGGTACTCATATCCGCATTCACCTGCTTACCATGCATTTAGTTGCAGTGAGGGTCCTTGGGGTTTTTTCAAAGTGATTTCTTTTCGAAATAGATGTACAAGCAGTAGTAAACTGCCTGCACCGATGTCTTCCACGATTGTGTCTTCATTGTCTCAGGTTTCAACATCCTAGGTAATTTGCAGGTAAGTTGTATGTGATACCGAAGGCATTACAGCCACCTATATACAGAAAATCCTTCTTCCCTTGTTGTAGAAAAAGGAAGTGTGTTACTCTGCTGCGTACTGAAGCTCACAGAAATTCAGTAAAATCAGGAATCAGGCATGAGTTCCAAAGGACACGCAGCGTGGTATTGTTCTCCCTCCCCCTGCAGACTGCCACCTCGCTCTTGAGTGCGACCAGGGATGTACCGTAAAGGAGACCTAAGCAGAAAGAAAGAAAAAAATTGGACGTGTGATTTGTAAATTAGAATGATATAAAAATATTTTTGTAGTGAAAAGTAAATAATTATTTTGTTTCATTTCTTTACTCATAAACCGAACAAATGTAATTACGTCGCTGCGGCTCCATACGAGACTTCTATGAACAGCCTCAACTATCTGCAAAAAGTTCCCATTTATTTATGGATGTAGCAGAAACACTTCTGACTGTAGGTGTGCAACACAGAACGGATACAATTGTGACCATGGGATTCAAAATTATGATCTTTTTGCTAGCGCTAGTTGGCATCTTATGTAATGAAAAAAAACTGTGGTGTAATGTTGTCTATTTCTTATTTGTTACATTGTTCTTATTTTTGTTTTTACCAGCTGAGGAGCACGTTAATTCGAGTCAGCTTCGGTTCTTCTGGCATTTATCCTTGTCCAATATTCTTGAACTGCAGTCCTCTTCGATCTTCCTTTCGTGGTAATTTTACCTTGGGTTTCATTCCGCCCTGCAATCCTGCGACAAACCGATCTTTCATTTTTATTTGAAAGTCACCCTGTTATAGATCTATGATTCCTCTACTCCTCTATCTTCTAAATCCATTTGTACCTTTTGGCTCCAGCGTACTTTGGTATTATCTGATGCGCCAACCTACAATGGCCCATTTCAGGACAAGTCCGAAGAATATGCTTCCTCTTTTGGTGACGATGTCCCAAATTCTCTCTATCTGGGTATAAAGATTTTTTCATAATACGAGTTAACTTCTTTATTAAAGTGTAATCCCAGATCTTTATAAATTAAAAAGTAATATGTGTTATAGACAAAATCTTCAATGTGAGATGTCTCGAACCGCATTTTTTCAAACATTTATTAGCATAATTCATGTTGGTATATGTGACGTTATATAAAAAAAAATAAACTAATGAATGTCGCTCACGAGTCTGAAGTTTTGTGACGATTACGCAAGGCATACCAAATACTTAGCGTCAGAATTATCTAAGTGTTCGAAGATTCTAAACTGAGTTTTTGTGAAATGGGGAAGTAATAGTAGCAAATTAATATTAATTTTTTTTAATGACGAAGAAATTTACACATTTGGTTTTAACTTATGATCATTGCAACTGTTCAACGTGACGACTGCCAGTCGTAGCGAGTCCATTACAAACATACAATAATGAGTCTAAACATTATGTAAGCTAACTCAGCCCATAGGCCCTGGCGGATGAATTGCTACCGACCAACCCCTGTAACGCCTGCCGCCAATGGCGTCATTGGATGCCGTATGGAGGGGCATGGGGTCAGCACACGGCTGTTTTGGCCGCTGTAAGTTTTCGTGACGTGCAGCCGCTACTACTCCGTCAAGTAGCTCCTCAGTCGGCATCACGAGGCTGAGTGCATCGCATACCAGTCTTCCCACCAAGAAAAAAATTCCTGGCAGTACCGCGAATTGAATCCCTGTCGTCTGAATGGCAGTCAGTTGCGCTACCCACTCAGATACGGAGGCAGACCAGTACATAATGGCCACCTGCTAAATAGCGTTTTGGTCCACAATGGAACGCTGTACAGAAGGGATTATACGTGGCGTGGATTGGACAAGTGCTCGGTACATTTTCGTAGGTATGTGGCGTCAGATACCTACTCACAGGTCAAGCAGTTCCCATAAATTGAGAGTCGGATATTTAAAGGCGCGGAGCTGGCGAATCGAATTTCGTGGTTCGGACATCGATGTGAGTCCGCTGTCACGCTGCTCAACCCGGGGAACGATTCCGGCCTTGTGACAAGGACGGTTATTCTCACATAGTCCACAGCTGTCATGGTGTCTTCCATCACTAGCGTAGGACCCATGGAAGACCAAGCTAATGTCACCTATAGCATAATACTGCCCCCACCGGCCTGCGTCTACGGCGAGGTGCATGGTTCGAGCAGTCTTAGGCCTGGATGACGCCGCATCGAGACTAACTGTCGACCTGGTGAAATAAAAAAACATGATTCATCCAACCAAGCACTAGCTTTTCACTGATCCATGGTCCACTCTCGATCATCTCGTGGCCACTGTTGTAAATCACGATGTCGTTGGGTCAACAAACGAACATTTAGGTGCCCTATGTTCAACAATGTGCGCTGAATTGTGTGCTCAGAAACTCTTGTACCTCCAACATCATTGTGCACTGTCATCAAATGTGCCATAGATCACCACCTACACTGCTTTACAGAGCGGGCAAGCATCCGACATCTACTATCTGTGATGAGACATGTACGTACAACATTTTCTAGTCTGTTAGTGTTTTCTCCGTCCTTCAACCAAGTTTTGTAGAGATCAGGATAGTACCACGCTAACAGCCGACTCGCTTCGCCCGTTTCCGGAATGAAGTTTAGAGTTGCTGGACCGTAACAATCTGTCATCTGTCAAAGTAGATTATGTGAGCTTAGTTCCCCATTTGCTGCCTGTACTTCGTTAGAACGATCCCCAACGGTCTCTGCTCCAGATACGTACTATCCCTACCTGGTCACCTGCCCGAAACGTCACAAGGCGGCATTCAGTCTCTCGGTGGGCAGCGCCTATAATCCTTTGCCTCACCAGTGTAATTCATTGCTAGAACCAAACTCTTGATTCAAAATTATTTTTACAATTGGGCTATAAGTAATTCTCCACCAATACACTCCACATTGAACGTTCGAGGATACTGACTGACTGGTAGGCTAATGGGTAATTATTGATGAATCTACTCCCATAAAATCCAGCAACAGTTTGAGGCGGATTGCAAAACTTTTATTTGTATATTCATTGGGATATGCAGGCAATACACCCTGCTCCACCGATCATTATATTAAGGTACAACATGAACTGTTACAGGACATCCATAAAGGGAGGAAGAGTCCGCAGCTCGTGGTCGTGCGGTAGCGTTCTCGCTTCCCACGCCCGGGTTCGATTCCCGGCGGGGTCAGGGGTTTTCTCTGCCTCGTGATGACTGTGTGTTGTGTGATGTTCTTAGGTTAGTTAGGTTTAAGTAGTTCTAAGTTCTAGGGGACTGATGACCTTAGATGTTAAGTCCCATAGGGCTCAGAGCCATTTGAACCATTTGATTGAAAGGGAGGAAGACGAACTACCTTGAAATAAACGATATTAAAAAATATATGCCCTTTTTCCCATCTTCACTACTGAATGATGAGACACAACTCCCCTACTTGTCACTTATAACTGCATATACTGCTCATAATCCCACCCAGACCATGTTGCAATTTACCCCTCCAAGTCACATGCCCCATTTTTTCCTTCATTTCAGTTACTAAAGTTCCACTTGCGCTGTTTATTTACTTTTATTTCTTACTTCGTATATTTACAGCTGCTTCACTTATAGACTTATCTCACTAATATGACTTGCCTGTTCGTAACATTGGACCTGTTACAGACAAGATTGTTTAGTTCAGCCACTGCCTTGGAACATGTTAGCAAAGTATACTGTTCGATTTACTTTCATCTCAGAACAATTGTTGTAATTTGTTACATAGTTCATTACTTAATATGGCACATATTTTATTTAAGTTCAGGCATTTTAAACTGCATTTTCACTTAAATAATTTCTATCGTTAAAAATCTTTGATCCTACAAAACTTTCACAGCGTCGCATATTTATTTGATGATAGCGTCACAGCCGAAAACCGGTTTGTAAAATAAACATTTATTTATTTATTTATTTACTCGTTCAACATTTACAAAGACATTCATTACAACGTATCAACTAAAATATTCTGATAGCTGTGTAGTGATATGCAATACTCTTTACATATGTTCTTACACTAAGGTGAAAAAATCATGTAATTGCAATAAGCGTATATAAAGATGGCGATAGTATCGCGTACACGAGGTATAAAAGGGTAGTACATTGGAGGAGCAGTCATCTGTACTGAGATGATTCATGTGAAAATGTTTCCGATTGGTTATGGCCACACGACGGGAATCAATAAACTTTTAACCTTTTAACGCGGAAGGGTAGTTGGAGATAGACACATGGGACATTCCATTTCGGAAATTGTTAGGCAATTCAATATTCAGAGATCCACAGTGTCAAGAGTGTGCCGATAATACCAAATTTCAATCATTACCTCTCAGCACAGACAACTTAGTGGTTGACGGCTTTCATTTACTAATAAGGAGCAGTGGCGTTTGGACAGAGTGGTCACTGCCAACAGACAGGAAACACTGCGTGAAATAACCACTAAAATAAATGTGGGACAAACGAAAAACGTATCCGTTAGGACAAGGCGGAATTTTCCGTTAATGTACTTGGCAGCAGACGACCGACCCGAGTGCCTTTGCCCACAGCATTACATCGTCTGCGGCGTCTCTCCTGGCCTCGTAACCACTTGGGTTGGACCCTATATGACTCGAAAATCGTGGCATGTCAGATGAGGCCCGATTTAATTTGGTAACAGCTGATATTAGAGTTCGAGTGTGGCACGGATCCCTCGAAGCAATGGACTCAAATAATCAACAAGGTACTGTGCAAGCTGGTGGTGGTTCCATACTGGTATGGGCTGTGTAACATGGAATGGACTGGGTCCTCTGGTCCAATTTCGTCGATCATTGACTGGAAATGGTTTTGCTCGGCTACTTGGAGACCATTTGCAGCCATTTATCAACTTCATGTGCCCAAAGGACCATGGAATTTTTAGGGATGACAATGTAACATTTCACGAGGCTTCAGTTGTTCACGATTGGTTTGAGGAACAGTCTAGACAACTCAAGCGAATGATTTGGCCACCCAGACTGCCCAACATTAATTCCATCGAACATTTATAGGCCATAATTTAGAGGTCATTTCGTGCACAAGACTTTCTCAGTTAAGGACGGCTATAGAGGCAGCAGGGCTCAGTATTTCTGCAGGGAACTTCTAGCGGCTTGGGAAGCCCATAACACGTCGAGCTGCTGTACTACGCCGAGTAAATGAAGGTCTGACACGACATTATTATGTATCCTGTGACCTTTGTCACCTCAGTCTATTATACTGTACAATATCATAAACATTCTTGAGACACTCTGTAGCTGAGTTGGAGAGTCCGTATATGTCCTTCAGATCACTCTCATAGCGATGCATTGACACACAAGTAATCGTTCCACTGACAGAATTTTCCCGCATTCAGATTCAAGACTGTTCTATAGGCCCCATTTGTTCACTAGTTGCTTACACCTACCTACACTCGTTCTCACAAATTTGAAAGTTCTCCACAATTTCCCCTGGAGCATGTATCCATCGATCTTCTTGCAGTATGGTCCACCAAGTTTCTTTTCTTGTGTCTACATACACCCTACAGTTCTTTCGAAGCTATCCTCGAGTGGAAGTCATGCAGCTCCTAGCCGAGCCCGCATCTCGTAGTCGTGCGGTAACGTTCTCGCTTCCTACGCCCGGGTTCCCGGGTTCGATTCCCGGCGGGGTTAGGAATTTTCTCTGCCTCGAGATGGCTGGGTGTTGTGTGATGTCCTTAGGTTAGTTAGGTTTAAGTAGTTCTAAGTTCTAGGGGACTGATGACCATAGATGGTAAGTCCCATAGTGTTCAGAGTCATTTGAACCATTTTCCTCGCCGATTTTCCATATAAGTGACCTGAGTTTAAGTCTGTTTAGAGGGGCCAGGTCGTGGTGATACAGAGAGTTTTGGGTTGTCGAGAATTTTTTATATGACTTCCTGATAACTGTAATCTCCTAATTTCAGGGGGATTTTTGTTTGCTAGACGGGGAGTGAAGCACATGGGATGGCCCAGAGTGGTTCAGAGATTATCCGCATGGTCTCCTTCCGCTGGACGTCCACTTTAGCTACGTTTGCATTTCTCATCCAGATTGACGAACAGTATTCAACCACGCTGTAGAGAAGAGATATAATTAAGCAATACTGTATAATATTACACCAGTGTCATGCGTGTTTTCATTCATAATGGATAAAATATTCTACCAATGACCGACGGAACAACTCGTCGATGTATTACATGCAAACTTGGAAGATCTTGTTATGAGTAATGCTTCGTCTGCCATAAACAGCTATGAATTGTAAACAGTGGTGAACTCTGACAGTGTTATGACTGTGTAATATTTTTTTCAGTGCAGTACTACCAACGTCGACGAGTACATAGTTGTTTGATACGACGAGAGGTATTCAATAAGTGATGCAACACATTTTGGTTCAGGGCAAAATTCCAGTTGAAAAAAAATGTGGAATTCGATGTAGGACATCGTGGAATATTTCAGATTCGGCCGTTATAGTTTCTAGTAGTTCCGATAGGTGGCGGCGCTTTCCACAGTCTTCAAAATGCCGTTTGTAACGGAGGAGCGATCCAGGTAGAGAGCTGTCATTCAGTTTCTTTTGACAGAAAACCAGAGCATCTCAAATATTCTATGGCGCTTGCACAGTATCTACGGAGACCTGGCAGAGATCAAAAGCGCGCGAATCGTTGAGCAATGCGTCTGTCATCATCCCAACAAGGTCGCCCAAACCTGTACGATCTCCCGCGTGCAAGCCGGCTGTACACAGCTGTGACTCCTGTAGTGTTGGACTTCAGTGTATTCGTCACCACAAAAATGCGAACGAACTTCTCTTTGTCCATGACAGCAGAAGTCTTCGTACAAGCCAGCCCACTGACGAAACTTCATTCGACTGTTCGTCCTCATCCACTCTACAGCCCTGATGTCGCACCTCCTGACTTCCAGCTTTTTGGCCCGTCCGCGTGCTTAGCTGGGTGGTAACATGCTTTCCTCCCACGCACTGGGAACGGGGTCGATTCCAGGCCGGTTGGGTGGTTGCTTGTTTGGGGGAAGAGACCAAACAACGAGGTTATCGGTCTCATAGGATTAGGGAAGGATGGGGAAGGAAGTCAACCGTGCCCTTTCAAAGGAACCACCCTGGCATTTGCCTGGAGCGATTTAGGGAAATCACAGAAAACCTAAATCAGGCAAGCCGGACGCGGGATTGAACCGTCGTGCTTCCGAATGCGAGTCCAGTGTGCTAACCAGTGCGCCACCTCGCTCGGTTTCCCGGCCGGTTTGGAGATTTTCTCCGCTCGAGGACTGGGTGGTGTGTTGTCCTCATATCATTTCATCCTCATCACCGCCCGCATGTCCCCCAATGTGGCGCCGACTGAAATAAGACTTGCACTTAGCGGCCGAACCTGACTGAGACATCCTGGCCAACAGCGCCATACGATCATTTCATTTTATCTGTTTGGCCCAATGAAGGATGCACTTCTCGGGACGCAGTCCGTGGATGATGGAGAGGTTAGTGATGGTGAAAAAGAGGGTTTATTAGCCAAAAGAGGGGGAATAATGTTGTGTACTGGAATCCTGAATAAAATCAACCTGACCGGCCGGTGTGGCCGAGCGGTTCTAGACGCTTCAGTCTGGAACCGCGCTACCGCTAGGTTTGCCGGTTCGAATCCTGCCTCGGTCATGGATGTGTGTGATGTCCTTAGGTTGGTTAGGTTTAAGTAGTTCTAAGTTTTAGGGGACTGATGATCTGAGATGTTAGTCCCATAGTGCTCAGAGCCATTTTTAAAATCAACGTGCCTTCAGAAAAATGTGTTGCATTACTTATTGGACGACCCTCGTGTTATCAGTTTATAAATACGTGCCTCGCACGCAGCGCTCGTTAGCTAATTACGTGAGAAGATGTTTAGTAGGTGACTGGCGTGACGTGCCCGCAGGCTGCAGCAGCTGCGGGAGTGGCTGCGGAACCGCGAGCCGGCGGAGGAAGACGGCGACGGCGGGGAGCAGGCGCGCGGCGGCACCACGCACATCGTGCAGCGCTACGTGCACCGGCCCTTGCTCGTCGCCGGCCGCAAGTTCGACCTGCGCATCTACGTGCTCGTCACCTCCGTGAGTCTCGCCGAAGTAGCGGCCGCCAGGCGCTACGGAGCACAGTGCAAACTTGCAGCTCGACACTGTGTCGAAAATTAGCTACCTAGGCAGAGCACTAGACACTCCGTTGAAAGAACACACTGATCGCTGTGGAGCTAGTAGCAGGCGGCACCTGACCCTCCACTGCAGACGTGTCATGCCAGTGAAATGGTGTGCGGGCATTCTATGGAGTCAGCGCAGTGTGCAGTTGCAATACTACCGTAAGATATCGTAGACCGTCTTAAGTAAGCGTAGACTACGACAGTTTTCCTAGCAGCTTTGGTCAGTTAAGGTCGTTGGTTGGTCTGTTGCTTGATTCGGGAGGAGGGTACCAAATAGCGAGGTCATGGTCCCATCGGACGACTATGGTTAGGAAGGTTAAAAAGTCGGTCGAGAAGGTTAGGAGAGTATTCTTACTAGAAACAGCAAATAAACAGTTGTTAGCATCCCACCTAGTAAATGAATCGACTTCATTTACTTCCGGGGCGATGGACGTGGAAGAATTATGGGCAAATTTTAAACACAACGTAAATCACGCATTGGAGAAGTATGTGCCAAAAAAGTGGCTTATGGGCGGAAAAGACCCACCATGGTTTAACAGCGCAATTCGGAGAATACTCAGGAAGCGAAGGCAGTTGCACTCGCGGTACAAGAAATATCGGGAGAATGAGGACACACAAAAGTTAGTATACATTCGTGCTGCTGTAAAAAGAGCAATGCGCGAAGCATACAACTACTACCACAGTCATACCTTAGCAAAAAAACTTGCTGAAAACCCAAGGAAATTCTGGTCTTACGTAAAATCGGTAAGCGGGTCGAAGGTTTCCATCCAGTCACTCACTGATCAGTCTGGCCTGGCAACGGAAGACAGCAAAACGAAAGCTGAAATTTTAAATTTAGCATTTGAGAAATCTTTCACGCAGGAGGATCGTACAAACATACCGCCGTTTTGAGTCTCGTACAGATTCCCGTATGGAGGACATAGTGATAGACATCCCTGGAGTTGTGAAGCAGCTGAATGGGTTGAAAATAAAAAAAAATCGCCAGGTCCTGATGGGATTCCAATTCGCTTTTACAGAGAGCACTCTGCTGCATTTGCTCCTTACTTAGCTCGCATTTATCGCGAATCTCTTGCCCAACGTAAAGTCCTGAGCAACTGGAAAAAAGCGCAGGTGACGCCTGTATATAAGAAGGGTAGAAGGACGGATCGTCAAAACTACAGACCAATATTCTTAATATCGGTTTGTTGCAGGATTGTCGAACATATTCTCAGAGAAGTTGCTATCCATGCATCAGCACGGCTTTAGAAAGCAACGCTCCTGCGAAACGCAACTCGCCCTTTTTTCACCGGATATCTTGCGAACCATGGATGAAGGGTATCAGACGGATGTCACATTCCTTGACTTCCGGAAAGCGTTTGACTCGGTGCCCCGCTGCAGACTCCTAACTAAAGTACGAGCATATGGGATACGTTCCCAAAGATGTGAGTAGCTCGAAGACTTCTTAAGTAATAGAACACAGTACGTTGTCCTCGATGGTGAGTGTTCATCTGGAGTGCCCTAGGGAAGTGTGGTAGGTCCACTGTTGTTTTCTATGTACATAAATGATCTTTTGGTTAGGGTGGATAGCAATGTGCGGCTGTTTGCTGATGATCCTGTGGTGTACGGAAAGGTAACGTCGCTGAGTGACTGTAGGAGGATACAAGATGACTTGGACAGGATTTGTGATTGGTGTAAAGAATGGCAGCTCACTCTAAATATAGATAAATGTAAATTAATGCAGAAGAATAGGAAAAAGAATCCCGTAATGTTTGATTACTCCATTAGCAGTGTAGCGCTTGACACAGTCATGTCGATTAAATATCTGGGCGTAGCATTGCAGGGCGATATGAAGTGGGACAAGCATGTAACAGCAGTTGTGGGGAAGGCGGCTAGTCGTCGCCGGTTCATTGGTGGAATTTTGGGAAGATGTGGCTCATCTGTAAAGGAGACCGGTGATAAACGCTAATACGACCTATTATCGAGTACTGCTCGAGCGTTTGGGATCCCTATCAGGTCGGATTGAGGGAGGACAGGACATAAAGCAATTCAAAGGCGGGCTGCTACATTTGTTACTGGTAGATTTGATCATCACGCGAGTGTTACGGAAATGCTTCAAGTACTCGTGTGGGAGTATCTAGACGAAAGCAGGCGGTCTTTTCGTGAATCGCTACTGAGGAAATTTAGAGACCCAGCATTTGAGACTGACTGCAGTACAGTTTTACTGCCGCCAACTTACATTTCGCGGACAGACCACAAAGATAAGATAACAGAGATTAGGGCTCGTACAGAGGCATATAGGCAATCATTTTTCCCTCGTTCTGTTTGAGAGCGGAACAGGGAGAGAAGATGCTAGTTGTGGTACGAGGTACCCTCCGCCACGCACCGTATGGTGGATTGCGGAGTATGCATGTAGATGTAGATGTAGAGAAGGAACTCGGCTGTGTCCTTTCAAAGGAACCATCGCGGCATAGTACCCGCATTACCTGTAAGTTAGGTGTGTTGCATACCTGTCGGGCGTTACCTCATAAGGAGCACTTTCATTACGCACGCGATCAATGTCTTGCTGGATTCCGCTAGAAACATTCAAGTGGTGAACCATGTAGAAACTCAGTGGGGTTATATAAACGACAACATAACCTACGAACATTTTTCTTCTACACAGTTTCCTCCTACCTGTAACTTAAAAATAAACAATATTTATAGCAAAATTTAAATTATCCATGTTTTAATTTAAGTTTTACACGAGAGCTGTTGACTTGTAACTTGCAACGGTGGGATGGTGTAGTAAAAATTTTAAAAATCTTTACGGGTTTATATATAGCGTTAGGAAACGCAGTTTCCTCAACAAAACGGTAAAATATTAAGGAAAACTACAAAACAAAAATATATGAACCATCACTTCAATACTTTGTCGAACTCATCTAAAACATGTTTTTGTTATTTCTAAACAACTTTCACTATTATCAATGACAACAGGAAATTCATGCCTTTGATTGCAATGAAGAACGTTCAGTTGAGTACAAAATAACAATAATTATACATATTTTATGCAAAATGCACTTATATCAAAAGTAATTGCTTTAGTTGCATAAAAGCGCATGTCACGCTAGCAACTAATTTTTATTACTCCTAAAATGCAGTTTATATTGGGGCCAACAATGAACGATGTGCAGTTCCATTTATGTGCAAAGCTACAGCCAAACAAACAAAAGCACTAAGCGAATTCTTCGGCTCCCAGTTTCTCTATTACACATACATTTATATTTACTTCCCTCCCAATTCTACCGATTCTACCGGTATTTCTACCGTTCACTACGTCATCTATGCACTGTACCAAAACTAAGGAACCGTAGTATTGCTAGAGCACAACACTAGCGCAGTGTGGTAGTCGACGTGGAGACGTGACAGACTGGAAGAAACGAGCTGTCGTGTTTGGACGTGCCCTTGACCATACTGTGAATGACTTTGCCCAGTTTGTTGATGTATTAAAGCGGACCGTAGAATGTCTACAAGGATTGGTGTACCTCTTCCAGTCATGTAATATGGCGTAACAACAGTGGCCTTGAAAATGGCTTAATCGACAGGGACTGGAAAAAATGAAAATCTTTTCAATGATATCGGTTTCAAACCTAACAAGAATTGTTGATGTCAGAGAAAGAACGTTCATCTCAACCAGCGAGCGGACGTAATGCAAATTCGGAGTCAGATGTCTGACAAAAGACCATTTCTCAAAGCAACATACACAGCTGGATTTCTTCAGTGGGCCAAAAACACAGAAACTAGACAGTACCTACGACTCGCTCTTTTGCCTCGCTTCAACTGATGCAAGCTGTCGACAGCACAGTTTGCCCATCGAGCAGTTTCAGCCACATTGTGTGGACGGCGTACTTCAGGCAAGAGTCGGTTCTGTCGTTGTTTTTTCGAGTGTTTCTTGTACCTTAACTTGGGCTCACTAATTCAGACTATCGTGATTATGAACCAGGATGTTTATTTCAACATTACCGGTGTCTAAGTGTTACTCTTTCGTCTACATCTTCAAGGTGACGACAACCGTGTTCACTGGGCTGCAGAAACGCGTTCCTCGTTTGACGAACACCCACGCATTCTATCTCAACTCGATTGGCCCGCTAAATCACATGGTCGTAACCCCATAGAAAGTGTATGGGACTATTTGTAACGGCAATCACATCCCCGCAATTTGGTTGCTTCACAGGGTCTAATCATCAATGACAGACTCCAACTGGATATGCCACACCGGAAGGAGCTTGGGGGGGCAATCTTCCTCGCCGAAATGAGATATTTATTGAGGCTAAAGGTGGAGTTAAACAGTATTAACGCGATGTCTCCTGTGAGTACTAACTTTTTGTCCGGCACGCTTGTGTCACAGAAACACAAATAAAAGGGCCGCCACCAGATATATGTTCCCGAAATAATTATTCTGAGGTAAATTTTAATTACACTCTAAGACAAGAAAAAGATGGACCACGAAGTAATTTTCAGAATAGTACGGAAATCGGTTGATGTGATGTACATATACAGAGAAACAAATGATTACAATTTCAGAAAAAGTGAGATGATTTATTCAAGAGAAAGAGCTTCACAAACTGAGCAAGTCAGTAAGGTGTTGGTCTACCTCTGGCCCTTACGCAAGCAGTTATTCAGGTTAGCGTTGATTGATAGAGGTGTAGTATGTCCACCTGAGGGGTATCGTGCCAAATTATGTACAATTGGCGCGTTAGATAGTCAAAATCCCGAGCTAGTTGAAGGACCCCGCCCGTAAAGATTCGAACGTTCTCAATCAGGGAGAGATCCGGCGACCTTGGTGGCCAAAGTAGGGTTTGGAAAGCACGAAGAAAGGCAGTAGACACTCTTGCCCTATGCGGGCGGGCATTATATTGCTGAAATGTATAAGAGCAGGGTGGCTTGCCATGAAGGGCAACGCAGTGGGGCGTAGAATAACGTCGACGTATCGGTTTGCTGTAACGGCATCGAGGTTGACAACCAAAGGGTCCTGCTATGAAAAGAAAAGGCACCCCCAGACCATCACTGCAAGTTGCTGGGCCGTAAGGCGGGCGACATTCATGCACCGCTGTCTGGGGCGTCTATAGACAAGTCTTCGTTGGTCGTCGGGGCACAATACGAAGAGAGACCATTTGTTTGTCTGCACATGAACATCACATCTACCGATTTCCGTCCCATTCGCTTAATTCCTTCGTGGTAGGTATTTTTAACTCATTATTCATTTATTTATTTTAGTATATTACTCTATATTCAAATTATAACAGTATCATGTTGAAATAATTGAACAATTTCAACTTTGAAATCAAGCAAAACTTCCTCTCAGTATAGCTGTTCATGTTAATATTGACATGTCTCAAGAATCCTGATAACCTTAACCAGAGCTGAGGAGCTCTTCCATCCGTTTCCACTTCAAGAATGAGAGCCAGTCACAGTGAAACGTCCCACTCCTGAACTGAAACAACCAGGTACTGCTCGGTCTTCGGGGAGTCACTGTTTCTCTATCGGCGCCATTCTTTAAAGTAAAAAGTACTGCCAAGTGTATGATTTACGCCATGAGAAGTACAGTCTCCAGAGTTAATTAATCTCACCAATACTGCAAATGTTGTTGATATCATAGTTTAATAAGAACTGTCATAAACATTCCCATCTACGATCCCAACTGGCACGAAGTCTGCGAAGGCGTGCATACTAATTCAGCGGCTTGTGACGTCCTAACAGTTAGCGCATCATGTAGCAAATCAACCGGTGCCAGTATTCTGGCACCCTGTTGAGAGATGTCAGAGGGAGGTTTGTTGGGTTTAGGGAACAGCAGGACACAGGAAGTCTTCCACAGGTCAGTGTAAAAGCCAGTGGAAAGGAGGATCTTGTACAGGGTAGCAAGGGCAGCCAGGAAGGATGGAGAGATTCCTTGAGGTGGCGGTAGGTGACGCCATCGTGACCAGGGCTGGTGTTGCGTTTGGAGTGGAGGACAAATGTGACGTTGTTTCTGGTAATGGGAGTGTTGATGTCTGAGGGGGCTATCTGATCCAAGTACAGCAAACTACTGCCGAGGGGTGGGAGAGAGGTACCAGTGTGTTCAAGGACAGTGGGGAAAAGGGAATAATCAAAATGGTGATCATCAGGAATGGACATCTCATGTAGTTGGGAAGCAAAATGGGTAGCCTTACTGAGGTTGTCATGGAAGGGGTGATTGTCATGGAGAATAAGATAATGTTGGGTGGGATGGCTACCAGTAAGGTGGTGGAAAGCTAACCAGTACTTGGAGGAGTTGACAGGGAGGGTGGAGTTGAGGCGTGTGCACATCTGACACCAGTCCCGGTGTTTCTTTCCTGTAAGGAGGTTCTCGATGGGTCGCTGTAATTGCTGGTGGCCGATGAGTGTATCCCAGTCACGGGTGCAGAGGAAGGAGTGGTAGAGCCTGTGTGATACACGAAGAAGGACAACCTGTGGAGGAAGCATAGGGTGGTGAGGGTGGGTGAGTTTTGCAGGAACGCATCAGTTCCGGTTTCCATTGTCTGTGGAAATGGCGGTTTCGGCGTACATACAGATTTTACTGCACATATGGAACGGTTCACAGGTTTCATAATTGCTAGCTGTTGACCAGAGTACAGTAGTGTACTTTTACGCACGTTCATTTTTCGTATGTCAGGTAAGAGCTATATCCATTACAGAAAATGATAAATTTGATAGTCTATAATTAGGTTTGTAGTGGAGGGTCAGATGACAGAATTAACATGAGGCTGTGCAGCATGGAATGGAAAGCTGCTTGTTTGTGGGTGCTGTGAGATCTCAAGGCCTACACTATCGGTAGGTACTGGTTTTTTTCTGTAAAAAAACTTATTCAAAAATGTCCCTGAAAATTGCCGGCCGGTGTTGCGAGCAGTTCTAGGCGCTTCAATCTGGAACCGCGTGACCACTACGGTCGCAGGTTCGAATCCTGCCTCGGGCATGGATGTTTGTGATGTCGTTAGTTTAGTTAGGTTTAAGTAGTTCTAAGTTCTAGGGGACTGATGGCCTCAGATGTTAAGTCCTAAAGTGCTCAGAGTCATTTTTTGATCCCTGAACATTTCAAATGGTGAAGGACTAAGAAGGGAACCCACAGCTTGGCAGTAAAACTGTCTATAATTAGTGTTCGCAGATTAAAAATAAAATTGGCCAGGTGCAAGTAGAACTCGCTTTCTTATGAATGTAGACAGTTCGCCAACGCTCTTGCCGTAGTGGTAAAACCGGTTCCCCTCAGATCACGGAAGTTTAGCGCTGTCGGGCTTGCCTATCACTAGGATGGGTTACCGACCGGGTCTGCCGAGTGCTGTTGGCGAGCGGGGTGCACTCAGCGCTTGGGAGGCCAATTCAGGAGCTACTCAACTGAGTAGTAGCGGCACCGTTCACGAAAAGTGACAACGGCCGGGTGAGCGATGTGCTGACCACATGCCCCCACGTATGCGCATCCGGTGACGCCTAAGAGCTGAGGATGACACGGCGGATGCTCCATACCGCTGGGCCTTCGGATGGTGTTTGTTTGTATATAGACAGTTCATCGATCCCTGTAGTCGAGGATCTCGATGAGTTTTACCGGCAAGAATTGGTCCCAGGAATTCCAAGACTTTCGCGAATGTTTCAGTTTTAAGTCTAAAGTCAACAACAATTGACAAAAGAAATATTATTGTTATACAGATACAAATTACATAATTTAGGATATTTTCCTTTACCTGTACTGTGAAATCTTGCTCCTTGACAAATTTCATGATTCTATGTCAACGGAAAGTACCCTATAGACTTTCATGAATTTGCGAGTATAAAAATATGCCACATGAATGGCACCTTAGGGCTTAGTATCTGGCATCAATTTCAACTTGATCCCTGAGAAAAAGGGTTTTTAACAGTCGGGCAGACAGACACAGAGAACAGCAAAATGATCCTACAAGCATTCCGTTTCTGCCGTTTGAGTTACGGAACCTAATGTTTCTGTTTCACATATGTTTGAGTTACGACAATTGTGTTATCTAATTCTACCAGCTTTACTCTACATTTGTGCACAAATTCTGTTAATATGTCTGTGTTCTCATCGGTGGGAACATCTGTAAATAAGCCAGTGACGTTAACGACGAGTGACGTTAACGACGCTAATTTAGAAGTGGGTGGGACATTTATGTCACTGATTTCATCAAGAAGTGCAATGGAGTTTATGATTCCACAACGTAGGATTACGTGATTTTCTTTTTAAGCATTTTATCTATACAGAAGCGCCGAAGAAACTGGTGTAGCATCTGTATTCGAATACAGAAATACACTCCTGGAAATGGAAAAAAGAACACATTGACACCGGTGTCTCAGACCCACCATACTTGCTCCGGACACTGCGAGAGGGCTGTACAAGCAATGATCACACGCACGGCACAGCGGACACACCAGGAACCGCGGTGTTGGCCGTCGAATGGCGCTAGCTGCGCAGCATTTGTGCACCGCCGCCGTCAGTATTAGCCAGTTTGCCGTGACATACGGAGCTCCATCGCATTCTTTAACACTGGTAGCATGCCGCGACAGCGTGGACGTGAACCGTATGTGCAGTTGACGGACTTTGAGCGAGGGCGTATAGTGGGCATGCGGGAGGCCGGGTGGACGTACCGCCGAATTGCTCAACACGTGGGGCGTGAGGTCTCCACAGTACATCGATGTTGTCGCCAGTGGTCGGCGGAAGGTACACGTGCCCGTCGACCTGGGACCGGACCGCGGCGACGCACGGATGCACGCCAAGACCGTAGGATCCTACGCAGTGCCGTAGGGGACCGCACCGCCACTTCCCAGCAAATTAGGGACACTGTTGCTCCTGGGGTATCGGCGAGGACCATTCGCAACCGTCTCCATGAAGCTGGGCTACGGTCCCACACACCGTTAGCCCGTCTTCCGCTCACGCGCCAACATCGTGCAGCCCACCTCCAGTGGTGTCGCGACAGGCGTGAATGGAGGGACGAATGGAGCCTTGTCGTCTTCAGCGATGAGAGTCGCTTCTGCCTTGGTGCCAATGATGGTCGTATGCGTGTTTGGCGCCGTGCAGGAGAGCGCCACAATCAGGACTGCATACGACCGAGGCACACAGGGCCAACACCCGGCATCATGGTGTGGGGAGCGATCTCCTACACTGGCCGTACACCTCAGGTGATCGTCGAGGGGACACTGAATAGTGCACGGTACATCCAAACCGTCATCGAACCATCGTTCTACCATTCCTAGACCGGCTAGGGAACTTGCTGTTCCAACAGGACAGTGCACGTCGGCATGTATCCCGAGCCACCCAACGTGCTCTGGAAAGTGTAAGTCAACTACCCTGGCCAGCAAGATCTCCGGATCTGTCCCCCATTGAGCATGTTTGGGACTGGATGAAGCGTCGTCTCACGCGGTCTGCACGTCCAGCACGAACGCTGGTCCAACTGAGGCGCCAGGTGGAAATGGCATGGCAAGCCGTTCCACAGGACTACATCCAGCATCTCTACGATCGTCTCGATGGGAGAATAGCAGCCTGCATTGCTGCGAAAGGTGGATATACACTGTACTAGTGCCGACATTGTGCATGCTCTGTTGCCTGTGTCTATGTGCCTGTGGTTCTGTCAGTGTGATCATGTGATGTATCTGACCCCAGGAATGTGTCAATAAAGTTTCCCCTTCCTGGGACAATGAATTCACGGTGTTCTTATTTCAATTTCCAGGAGTGTATGTAAACAGGCAGAATACGGCGCTGCGGTCGGCAACACCTGTATAAAACAAGTGTCTGGCGCAGTTATTAGATCGTTACTACTGCTTCTACTACGGCAAGTTATCAAGATTTAAGTGAGTTTGAATGTGGTGTTATAGTCGGCGCACAACTCATGGGACGGACAAAGCATCTCCGCTGTAGCGATGAAGTGGGGATTTTCCCGTACGACCATTTCACGAATGTAGCGTAAATATCAGGAATCCGGTAAACATCAAATCTCTAACATCGCTGTAGAAGGAAAAAGATCCTGCAAGAACGGGACCAACGACGACTGAAGAGAATCGTTCAGCGTGACGGAAGTGCAACCCTTCCGCATATTGCTGCAGATTTCAGTGCTGGACCATAAGCAAGTGTAAGCGTGCGAATCATTCAACTAAACATCATCGATATGGGCTTTCGGAGCCGAAGGCCCACTCGTGTACCCTTGACGACTGCGCGACAAAAAGCTTTACGACTCGCCTGGGCCCGTTAACATCGACATTTTAGTGTTGGTGGATGGGAAGATGTTGCCTGGTTAGACGAGTCTCGTTTCAAATTGTATCGAGCGGATGGACATGTTCAGATATTGAGACAACCTGATGAATCCATGGACCATGCATGTCAGCTGGGGGCTGTTTAAGTTGGTAGAGGGTCTGTAATGATGTGGGGCGTGTGCAGTTGGAGTGATATGGGACCCCTGATACATCTAGATACGACTATGAAGGTGACCACGTGTGTAAGCATCCTGTCTGATCACCCGCATCCATTCATGTCCATTGGGCATTCCGACGGACTCGGGAAGTTCCAGCGGGACAATGCGACACCCCACACGTCCAGAACTGCTACAGAGTGACGCCAGGAACACTCTTCTGAGTTTAAACACTTCCGCTGGCCACCAAACTCCCCAGACATGAACATTATTGAGCGTATCTGGGATGCCTTGCAACGTGCTGTTCAGAAGAAATTACCATCCGCTGTACTGTAACGGATTTATGGACAGCCCTGCAGGATTCATGGTGTCAGTTTCCTGTAGCACTACTTCAGACATTAGTCGAGTCCCTTCCACGTCGTGTTGTGGCACTTCAGCGTGATCGTGGGGGCCCTATACGATATTAGGCAGGTATACCAGTTCCTTTAGCTCTTCTGTGTAATTCTGTCGTTAGTAACTATTGTTGTAGCCTTTAGCATTGCGTTATTGGCGTGATTCTCAGACTACAAGCATATAGCTGTCTAGCGGACTCTGACACTTCAGGTTAGTGATCGGTCTTCGCGTCCTGGAAGGCGTGAGAGTGTGGCACTCATTTGGCTTTTGGTGTTGCAGTTCTGCCCGCTGAAGGTGTGGGTGGCCCGCGAGGGCTTCGCGCGGGTGTGCACGCACCAGTTCTCGCTGGAGCACCTGGACGACAAGCTGGGTCACCTCACCAACACCACGCTGCGCCTGCGCAACGACCCCAGCGACACGGTACAGGAGACACCGAAAACTGACTGATCCAGCAAATACTGAAAGTAGGAGGATTATGTACATACTACTGTTAGAAAATGTCAAACTGGAGAGTAGAAGTGGTCAAGGACCTAAGTGCCAAATTTCACTTTTGTCAGGAGAGTGAAAGAACAATGTACGGATTTCCTTTTTCATGTAGCTTATTTGTATCGAAAAAACTGAGAAGGTATTCTGAGACCGCTGAATTAGGTTGTCCACCTTGCGACGTTAAAAAAATGAGACAAATGAGAAAATAAATAATTTATAAAGAACGTTGTAAGAGGAATACCATGAAATCAACATGTTCTACTCGTAAATGCCAGTAAGAAAACTTATGTTTCAGGTGTCATATATACAGACTCACTACCCTTTATTTATGATACCACAAGCACAGAAGTACAGGAGTATCATTTTAACTACTAGAAACGTAATCAACAAACTATTTATCATGCCTTATAAATTTTTTACAAGAGAATTCATGAAACGCCCCTCCGCTTTGTCTTCTGTTTCTTCCACAACTCTGCTCTTGGAATCAGAAGTTGCAAAGTTGACTGTTGACATTTTTACGGTCTGCAGTGCATTAAATAGCCAGTGGACTTGCCGTAGTGGCAGTACCGGTTTCCGTCGAGTCGCCGAAGTTAAGTGCTGCAGGGCTTGCCTAGCTCATGGATGCGTGACCGTCTGTGTCAGCTGAGAGCTATTGGCAGTGGGGCTGCACTCCCTTGTGAGGCCAACTGAGGAGCTACTTGACTGAGAAGTAGCGGCTCCGGCCACACAAACTGACAACGGCTGGGAGAGTGCTGACCATATGCCCCTCTATATCTGCATCCAGTGATGCCTATCGCCTGAGGATGACATTGCGGTCGGTCCGTACCGTTTGGCCTTCTGAGACCTGTTCGGACGGAGTCTAGTGAATCAGATAACCCCGTTGAGTCACATACTATTATTAATAGTGCAATGTTCACTGAACTGAGGGAGCCCTACCATTGAGCTAGTAGGTTGTCGGTGACTGGCCTTCCCCATCCGAACGCGGGTTCCTCACAAGCGACTATTAATCAAATTGCTTGCATATGAAGTATCGTCTCTGTTGTGTAACTGGATTCGTGATTTCCTCTCAGAAACGTCACATTTCGTAGTGATGGACGGTAAATCATCTAGTAGAACAGAAGTGATATCTGGCGTCCCGCAAGGTAGTGTCATAGGCACTCTGCTGTTCCTGATCTACATAAATGATCTAGATGATAATCTGAGCAGCCCCCTTAGATTGTTTGCAGATGATGTTTTAATTTATCGTCTAGGAAAATCATCAGACGATCAAATCCAATTACAAAATGATCTAGAGAGAATTCCTGTATGGTGCGACAAGTGGCAATTGGCACCAAACAAAGAACTTTTGAGGTCATCCACATGGGTATTAAAAGAAATCGGATAAATTTAGGGTATGCGATAAATCTCACAAATCTGAGGGCTGTAAATTCGACTAATTACCTAGGAATTACAATTACGAATAACTTAAATTGGAAAGACTGCTTAGGTAACATTGTGGGGAAGGCGAAACAAAGACTGCGCTTGGTTGGCAGAACACTTTGAAGCTGCGACAAACCCTCTAAAGAGACAGCCTACATTACACTCATCCGTCCTCTGCTGGAATATTGCTGCGCGGTGTGGGGTTTCCGACTTTGATAAAGGTCTGATTGTAGTCTATCGCGATGACGGTTCATCGTATCGCGACATTACTGCTCGCGTTGGTCGAGAGCCAATGACTGTTAGCAGAATATGAAATCGTTGGGTTGAGGAGGGTAATACGGAACGCCGTGCTGGATCCCAACGGCCTCCTATCACTTGCAGTCGAGATGACAGGCATCTTATCCGCATGGCTGTAACGAATCGTGCAGCCGCGTCTCGATGCCTGAGTGAACAGATGGGGAAGTCTGCAAGACAACAACCATCTGCACGAACAGTTCGACGACGTTTGCAGCAGCATGTACTATCAGCTCGGAGACCATGGCTGCGGTTACCCTTGACACTGCATCACAGACAGGAGCGCCTACGATTGTGTACTCAACGACGAACCTGGGTGTACGAAAGGCAAAACGTCATTTTTTCGAATGAATCCAGGTTCTGTTTACAGCATCATGATGGTCGCATCCGTGTTTGGCGACACCGCAGTGAACGCAGATTGGAAGCGTGTATTTGTCATCGCCGTACTGCCGCACCACCCGGCGTGCTGGTATGGGGTGCCATTGGTTACACGTCTCGGTCACCACTTTGAACAGTGGACGTTACATTTCAGATGTGTTACGACCCTTGACTCTACCCTTCATTCGATCCCTGCGAAACCCTACATTTCAGCAGGATAATGCACGACCGCATGTTGCAGGTCCTGTACGGGCCTTTCTGGATACAGAAAATGTTCGACTGCTGCCCCGGCCAGCACATTCTCCAGATCTATCACCAATTTAAAACGTCTGGTCAGTGGTGGCAGAGCAACTGGCTCGTCACAATACGCCAGTCACTACGCTTGATGAACTGTGGTATCGTGTTGAAGCTGCATGGGCAGCTGTACCTGTACACGCTATCCAAGCTCTGTTCGACTCAGTGCCCAGGCGTATCAAGGCCGTTATTACGGTCAGAGGTGGTTGTTCTGGATACTGATTTCTCAGGATCTATGCACCCAAACTGCGTGAAAATGTAATCACATGTCAGTTCTATTATAATATATTTGTCCAATGAATACCCGTTTATGATCTGCATTTTTTTTGTGTGTAGCAATTTTAATGGCCAGTAGTGTATTTTGTTAACACCAATCTACGTAGGGAGAAATAATCATCATAATAGAATAAGAGAAATCAGAGCTCGAACGGAAAGATTTAGGTGTTCCTTTCTGCGACGCGCCTTTCTAGAGTGGAATGGTAGAGAAGTAGTATGAAAATGGTTCGATGAGCCCTCTGCCAGGCACTTAAGTGTGAATTGCAGGTAACCATGTAGATGTAGAAACGATAATTTTGTAACTGTCACGTATTTAAGGCTGTTAAACCCGAGAAAAAGCTTCACGAATAAGTTAATTTGGAATTAAGAATTTTTGCCGTCATGCTGGTTCGTCAGCGACTGTTCGTAATGAAAGGTAACAGTCCAGCCCGTGCAAATTTTATTGGTAAATGTGCTAGGCAGTTATTTGTTAAGCAGTTTGCATTGTTTCCTGAAGACTTGGCACCGATTGAAATATTTATTTTCGCCAATGTCTTCCTTATCTCAAGATACTGTACCTAGCATCCTGTAGTGTGTATAGAACGTTGCCACTAGAGGCCGTTTGCCGGCTGGAGGCGCTATCCCTGGTGCGCTGTCTGCAGCCGGGCAGCAAGTGGCCGCTGATGGACCTGCGGCAGTGGGTGGAGCTGAACCACGGGAAGCTGGCCATCATGGGGCTGGTGCACGACGCGGGCCGCCTCGTGCTGACTGCGCTCACCGCTGCGCAGACCGCCGTCTCGCACGACCCCCACTGCTTCGAGCTCTACGGCTTCGACATCCTCATAGACGCCGGCCTGCGCCTGTACGACTCCTTCTACCCCACTCTCCCTAATGTCTCACCTCATGCGTCCCCATCTTGTAAGCATCGACGTAATGGCTCGCTTGCGTGCATTGCACAAGTATCAATGTTTATACACTTCGTTCTTCCTTCTCTTGTGCCTTTGTCCCACATCGACGCAGGGGTGCGTATTCGCAGATCTGGTAAGGTTGCAGGTAGCTAAATGCATTCTCTGAACATTATTTCGAGCAGTTAGTTCAAGAACCCACGCGAACAGTAAACAGTTCTGTAAATACACTTGACCTGTTACAAGACAACCTCCCCATCGCACACCCCTCAGATTCAGTTACAAGTTGGCACAGTGGATAGGCCTTGAAAAACTAAACACAGATCAATCGAGACAACAGGAAGAATTTCAGTGGAACTATGAAAAAATAAGCAAAATATACAAACTGAGTAGTCCTTGCGCAAGATAGGCAACATCAAGGACATCTGTGGGCTAAGGAGCGCAGTAGTCCCGTGGTTAGAGTGAGCAGCTGCGGAACGAGCGGTCCTTGGTTCAGGTCTTCCCTCGAGTGAAAAGCTTATTTTTTATTTTCAGTTTATGTGACAAACTCTTATATTTTCATCACTTTTTTGGGAGTGATTATCACATCCACAAGAAAACCTAAATCGGGCAAGGTAGAAGAATCTTTTTATCCATTCGCCAAGTGCACAGGTTAGGTGGGTCGACAACATATTCTCGTCATCTGACGCACATTCCGTCACCAGTGTCGTATAGAATATAGCAGACGTGTTTTCCTGTGGAGGAATCGGTTGACCTATGACCTTGCGATCAAATGTTTTCGGTTACCATTG
This sequence comes from Schistocerca gregaria, assembly GCF_023897955.1. NCBI lineage: Eukaryota > Metazoa > Arthropoda > Insecta > Orthoptera > Acrididae > Schistocerca > Schistocerca gregaria. Next base: position 389,742,928 of record NC_064922.1, read on the forward strand.
AAGAGGCATGTCCTTTCGTCTACTAGTTGCACGGCTTTGCGATGCGGTCGCAAAACACAGACACTAAACTTATTACAGTGAACAGAGACGTCAATGAACGAACGGACAGGTCATAACTTTGCGAAAATGAAGAAAGTAAACATTTCAATCGGGGGAAGACTTGAACCAAGGACCTTTCGTTCGACAGCTGCTCACGCAAACCACGGGACCACGGGGCTCCTGAGCTCAGAGAATCCTTGATGTTGCCTATCTTGCGCATGGACAACTCAGTTTGTATATTTTGCTTATTTTTTCATAGTTCCACACAACTTCTTCCTGTTTTCTCTATTGATCCGTGATCAGTGTTTCAAGGCCTATCCACTGTGCCAACTTATAACTAAATGTGAGGGGGGTGCGATGGGTAGGTTCCCTTGCTAGCAACAAATAATCCTGAGCTGATAACAAGCATCAAAACGGATACAGGGATTAGTGAACTCAGGGTTGTCGTAGCGAGACTGAATGCTGTAATCACCAAATCGTCCAAAACCAAACGAAAAGTATACCTATTCAAAAAAAGCAGATAAAAATTCAATTGACGCCTTCCTGAGAGACGATCTCCACTCCTTCCAAATTAACAACGCAAATGTCGACCAGGCGTGGCTTAAATTCAGTGAAACAGTATCGGCAGCAGTTGAGAATTTTGTACCAAATAAATTAACAAATAACGGAATTGATCCCCATTGGCACACAAAACGGGTCAGAACACTGTTCCAGAAACAACGAAAAAAACATGCCAAATTTAAAGGGACGCAAAATATTAAAGATTGGCGATCTTTTGCAGAAGGTCAAAATTTAGCGAGATGCTTACAAACCTGGCAGAATATCCAAAGAGATTCTCGGTTTATGTGAAGTATGCTAGCAGCAAGACACAGTCAATGCCTTCTCTGCGCGATAGCAATGCAATTACCATAGACGACGGTGCTGCCAAAGCAGAGTTGCAAAACACACCCTTCCGAAATTCCTTCACAAAGAAGACGAAGTACATATTCCAGAATTCGAATCAAGAACAGCTGCCAACAAAATAACGCAAAAATGACATCCTCGGAGTAGTGCAGCAACTTAATCACTTAATAAAAGCAAGTCTTCTGGTCCAGGTTGTATGTCCATTAGGTTCCGTTCAGATTAGGTTAATGCAATAGCTCCTTACTTAATGGTCATATACAACCATTCGCCCTACGAAAGATTCATACCCAAAGACTGGACAGTTGCACAAGACACACCAATATTCAAGACAAGTAGTAGGAGTAATCCACTAAATTACAGGCCCATATCGTTAACGTCGATATGCAGCAGGATTTTGGAATATATGTTGTGTTCGAACATTATGAATTACCTCGAAGAGAACGGTCTATTGACTCACAGTCAACACGGATTTAGAAAACATCGTTCTTGTCAAACACAACTACCTCTTTACTCACACGAAGTGCTGAGTGCTATTAACAAGGGATTTCAAATAGATTCCGTATTTCTAGATTTCCAAACGGCTTTTGACGCTGTACCACACAAGCGGCTTGTAGTGAAATGGAGTGCTTATGGAATATCGTCTTAGTTATGTGACTGGATTCGTGATTTCCTGTCACAGTGGTCACAGTTCGTAGTAACTGACGGAAAGTCATAGCGTAAAAGGGAAGTGATTTCTGGCATTCCTCAAGGTAGTGTTCTAGGTCCTTTGCTGTTCCTTATTTATATGAACGATTTAGGAGACAATCTGAGCAGCCCTCTTACGTTGTTTGCAGATGATGCTGTCGTTTATCGACCAGTAAAGTCTTCAGAAGATCAAAAAGGTATTACAATGATTTAGAAAAGATATCTGTATGGTGCAAAAATTCGCAATTTACCATAAACGATGAAATGTGTGAGGTCATCGACATGAATGCTGAAAGAAATCCGTTAAACTTCGGTTTGTACGATAAATCAGTCAAATCTAAAGGCCATAATTTCATCTAAATACATAGGAATTACAATTACGAACAACTGAAATTGGAAGCGACACACAAAAAAATGTTGTGGGGAAGGCTAACTAAAGACTGCGTTTTATTGGCAGGACACTTAAAAATAGTAACAGATCTACTAAAGAGACTCCCTAAACTACATTTTTGTCTGTCCTCTTTTAGAACACTGGTGTGTCGAGTGGGATCCTTACTAGTTAGAACTGACGGGCTACATCGAGAAACTTCAAAGAAGGACAGCACGTTTTGAATTAACGTGAAATGGATGAGAGTGTGGTATTGAAATGATGCGGGAGTTTTAGGTGGACATCATAAAAACAAAGGCGTTTTTCGTTGCGACAGAATCTTCTCACGAAATTTCAGTCATTAATTTCCTCCTCCGATAGCGAAAATATTTTTTGACGCCGACGTACACAGGGAGAAACGATTATCATAATAAACTAAGGGAAATCAGAGCTCGCACGGGAAGACATAGATGTTCGTTTTTTCCGCGCACTATACGTGAATGAAATAATAGAAAATTATTCTGAAGGTGGTTCAATGAACCCTCTGCCAGGCACGTAAACGTGATTTATATAGTATTCATGTAGATGTAGAGTTTCAGAGGTACCCAGATGCCCTTCCTGTTCCCAGTCCGTTACCCCCAGAACGAAATATGCGTACTCCAGCAGCCTGCGAATAGCGTTATTCGGGCGAAAATGAACGAAAGTTTCCAAAATTATTGCGAATCGAGTAACTGAGGCGCGAGTGGGGTGCCAGCCAAGTATTCACTGGGTGTGATATGGAAAACCGTCTAAAAGTCACATCCACGTCAGCCGGCACACCGATCCTCGTCGGTAATAGGCCGGGCATATTCGATCCACCTGTGCAATTCCCCATCCAAGAAGCTGCGCTTTAACACGCATGGCTATCCAGGCGGGTTCTCAAAGTTTATATACTAACTTGCACTTTTCGTTTTGCTGAATATATTAAGCGTTACTGCCAAGGATTATGCGATCATGGTACAATGTTCGTCTCCCAGCACGGACACTGTTCAAAAATGACAGGGTCCCTGCTCACACAGATTGCATCGTACAAGACTGGTTCGCAAGTACAAGGATGAATTATCACATCTCCCTTCACCTTCAGGGTCACCTGATCTCGTTATTATTGAGCCTTTGCGATCTACTTTTAGGAAAAGTGTGCATGACCGCTTTCCACTATCGTCATTTTGACCTGAAAAATGTTCAAATGTGTGTCAAATCTTATGGGACTTAACTGCTAAGGTCATCAGTCCCTAAGCTTGCACACTACTTAACCTAAAGTATCCAAAGGACAAACACACACACCCGTGCCCGAGGGAGGACTCGAACCTCCGCCGGGACCAGCCGCACGGTCCATGATTGCAGCTCCCCAGACCGCTCGGCTAATCCCGCGCGGCTTGTGACCTGAGCATGTCAGTATTTTTCAGGAAGAATGGTATAAGATTCCCTTCAAAACCGTACGGAACATGTATTTATCCATGAGAAGATTGGAAGCTGTTTCGAAAGCCAATTCGTTTCCTGTATCCTATTAGGCAAGATAGTGTGTTGTGTTTTTCGGTGTGTCCATATTTTTGCCCAACCCCTCTACCACCGGTACACAAGTCGAGACTAATGAAACAGTTCGTGAAAGCCTTAACGAAACGTGTAGAATATTTCAAGTATTTCTAAAACAATACGTTTCCTCAACTACGAGAAGCAAAAATGAAAGAAGGTGTGTTTGTTACTTTGACATTCAAAAAATTATGTTCATATTCACTTCCAACCTTGAATCAAAAATTACAGAGGGGATTGGGGGAGGTAGGTTTCGGTGTCATTCATGGCTGTTGCTACGCTTTTAGACAACGAAAAGGACCGATATTATATTTCTTTTGTTGCCAACATGCTAGAAAACCGAGGCAATTAGACACTACGATGGTATATGAATGTCAAGAGTCACTTTTTGTACAATCACCTTAATTTTTTCCCTGCAAGTTTGTGTGATGCTAGTGAGGAACAAGATAACAAAGTGATGGAAATGCTGCATCAAGGCCGCTGGAATGATGGTGGGAGACTGCTGTTGGTCACTTCACTAATACGTGAAACAGAAGAAGAAACTATGCTAGATGCTGTATAGAGACGAGTGAAAGGAAATGTAAGCCAGTGGACAAGTAATTCCTCTGTAAGAAATGCGGTTTTTCATGTTTATACGTCAGTGCAACCTAGTGGACAGTGAGGAATAAAATTAATATTTATCCAGTTACACGTGTTTTACTAATTTTTCTAGTTTCTAATGAATACACAGCGCGTCACAAAACTTACATGATAGAAAAATCCGAAGTCACAAATACAGTGCACAGCCCCCTCCCTCCCCAAAGAAAACGAGATTGATTTATTACCAGTATGTAATAAAAAATAATCAAATATTTCGTTGGCCTGTGTAGTTGTCCTTTATATCACTTTGTTTACAAATCCACAGAAGATATCAGGAAGATATAGTTTGCTTAACATTTTAAAGAGATGTACGCAATGTTGTATTTTTTTCTTATATAACCAGTATGTTAGGGAAATGAAATGAGAAAGCAGGCATCCGGTGAAAACCTTTAGTCTCTAAAATGAGGAATTGGAGAGAAAACAGAGACCTGAAGTTCGCCGGAAAACGTAGCTTACAGTCAGATAAGTTAAACTGCCCGTAATCTTAACTCTGTGCACCGGCTTTAAAGTTGGAGCGTTAACTTCCTGTTATTGTAATGGCTCACAGTCGCACGTTATTTCCCAGAACATTTTCTGTTTGTCTTCCGCTGTCTGTGCTTACTTTACACTATCCAGTGTAAAATGTTTCTCTGTTGGATCAGAACTCTAGGTAATACTCGTGTGAACCCTGTCTCCTTCATTCCATTTGAGTGCTTTAAAAATTAACGTCGTTGTTGAGAAATCTTAGTTCTTGATTAGCTGTCAATCTCCCCAAGGAACTTTTTTCTTAAGTGAAGACTAAGCAGAATTACTAGTAGAAATGACAGAAAGAACATAAAGTGAAATTTGTAAATTTCGTAATAATAATTAATTTTCTGTCTTTCTTTTGTGGTCCGGCTTAGTTTTTTCTTGTAATATTATGACATTTCACAATGAATACTCTTATTGGACGACAATCATTTTGCTCTCCTTTCTGGTATTTACCATTAATATACCACATCATCTGGTTAACTATACTAATTTACGACACATTGGTAACATAAACAATTCCGCCATCAACCAGTAAATGACGAAATTTTGTTCTGCGTGCTATTTCTGTGTCATATATCCGAGTGACGTATATCGACTGCAAAAACAATGCAATCAAAACATCTGCGTACATGTCATGCGATTGAAAAACTGTGTATACTCTTTAATGGGGTGCTTCTTGGTGTTCTGCCGAGTCATTGTTTTCATTTTATGCTCAATAATTCAACGACTGTACCAGGCATCTTCCTCAGGTGTACTCGCCGCCTGGACTCCAACCAGACCGTCGTATTGTTGGTCCTACGCTGCTATTTATATCTGAGTTCGATTTCCGACACCCACTATGGATGTTTCTGAGAATCGTCACTAATACTACACGACAAGAAATTTTATTCAGCTTCTTACACTCTGGTGGATGTGAGGAGCGGCGAGAATTTAATAAATTGAGTGTCAGACGCCATCTTTATTTAAAATGAAACCGCTGTCCTTATTTACTATGTTTCCTGATTTCTCTACTTCGATAGACTCTTTAATTATGGTGTTCCACAAACTTGGCGTTTACACTACGATACTAATCTCATCGTATGTCATTTCCCTAATAGATTCGAACCAGTGATAGGCGACAGCCAGTTTGCTTGGTTCTTTTAGTCAGGTGTGCCGCTGATATCCCTTGCATCTCTGCTCGACTATTCTGATAATCTCCCTAACGTCAGACATGCCACATCTGCGTGGTACGCGATACACACCCAGCTTTCGGAGACCTAGATCGTCTTTAACATTACAAACAATACTTTTTATCTTAATTGAAGGAAGCTAAGATACTGGATGCCATGTTTCGGTAGGAGTATAACGACTTTTTTTCCAGATATTGGGAGGTTATTAGATATATAAGCGATTTTGGCTTCTCTTCATTGGTCAAGTCTCAACCTTTGCTCCCGCATCTCGTGGTCGTGCGGTAGCGTCCTTGCTTCCCACGCCCGGGTTCCCGGGTTCGATTCCCGGCGGGGTCAGGGATTTTCTCTGCCTCGTGATGGCTGGGTGTTGTGTGGTGTCCTTCGGTTAGTTAGGTTTAAGTAGTTCTAAGGGACTGATGACCATAGATGTTAAGTCCCATAGTACTCAGAGCCATTTGAACCATCTCAACCTTTGCCACAGGCGATTTTGTTTTTGATTGCAGCGACTGTTCAGTTTGATTATCTGAGTACTCATTTCTTCGGAATGCTATTCGTAGAAGTTATAATTCTTCGGCTCTCTTTGTATGAAAACTTTCGAGCTATATGTACCAGGGTCTTCAGCACCGAATGTTGTTGTGACGTATGATGGATGTGGTTGTAGAGATAGTCTTCAGTGCGCACAGGATTTCTCTATACACGGTGACTCAAGGATCCGTCCAGTCTTCTCTTAATTCGCTCGTCGAGAAAAGGACTCTCCTCTCAATGGTTACTTCCCTAAACCTTGAGATAAGAGAATATTAGTAGGACCATGTTGTATTAGACGTATGTTTGTAAATGAAGTGTGTGCTCCACTTTTTTAGGTGGCTGCTGGAGGTGAATGCTTCTCCATCTCTCGCTCCAAGTGATGCTGATGACCAGCGACTGAAGCATGACCTCCTCCAAGATGTATTTAACATTCTGGACTTTGAAGGAAAGTATGTCAAGAGCAAGATGTAAAATTTCCATTATCTATGTTTGTAGACTGTGTAATAATTATTCTTCTACGAGTAGTAGGTCTCCTGCTTTATGATATGTGAATCATAAACAGGTTCACCTTTTTTATAATTTTTATAATGAATTCTTTCATTAAAGGTGCCCACCTGGTTTGTTTTCCTAAAAATACGGACATCTTAATGATAAGGAATGTCTCGTCACTTTCTCAAATGTAGATGACAATACTTAGTTAAAGTAAATTTGTCCTCAGAACACATATTCTACTTACTGAAGTAACAAATATTTTACATTCTCGATCAACATCTTTGTGTCATAGTGCCTCATTCCTTTCTCGTTACAGTTAGAGAACTGGCTCGATACACAGTGTGTTCCAGGAGGAATGGTGAATATTAGGGATGTGACAGGAACGATCAGTTGAGGCAAAAAATTGCATATGGACATATGCACTATTCCGAATGGGTTTCCAGGTAGAACACATTTAATGCACATTATTATTTATTTTCTGTGTTATTCTGTACATTGTCAGGTTTACACGTGCACAGCACTTTGCAAACATGCATTTTACTCATTATCAGTTGTTTTTTTTTTAAAAACTATTTTTAACACATTCACCTCCAAGAAAGTCGCCATGTGCTGGCAGTAGGACAACGCTGTACCATTTCAGCAATGTGTTGCTGTTCTTTAACAGGATGTTGAACTAAACATTCGGGAAAAATGGGAACTAGGAACAACAGCTGTCTCACGCAACGCCCTGGAAACTCTGGTAAACCGCGCGGGATTAGCCGAGCGGGCTGGGGCGCTGCAGTCATGGACTGTATGGCTGGTCCCGGCGGAGGTTAGAGTCCTCCCTCGGGCATGGCTGTATGTGTTTGTCCTTAGGATAATTTAGGTTAAGTAGTGTGTAACCTTAGGGACTGATGACCTTAGCAGTTAAGTCCCATAAGATTTCACACACATTTGAACATTTTTTTTGAAACTCTGGTAAACACTCTACAAGCAAAATTTGACATATCGTAAAACGTTAACAGAATCCTTCGACGGTAGTACGAGCACTACGATCGTAGAAGCTGTAAATGTACACAATATCTGCGTATGCTTCCTTGGTGTAGATGTGTGACATTTTAGCAAGCGCGCATACACACACAGTTAACAGATGCTTCTCTCTGATACACTCTTAGTCATTCGCACTACTCCACTCACAACACACCGCAGACAGTTTCACTTCATCTGGCTAGTTTGATGGCAGGAGGGCGTCCCGAGCAAGGAGGTTGAAATCAACGAGGTTAAAATAAAACGCCGACGAGGTTGGCTGTGTGGAACACATACGTGGGACACTGGCCTAAAAACAAATGCACATTAAATGTGTTCTGTCTCAGAAACCATTCGCAATTGGGCATATAGCCACATGAATTTTTCTCCTCCAACTGAGAATTCCTTTCAATTCCCTGAACAGTGACCATTCGTCATGGGTCACAAAGTATAGGTTTTCAATCATAAATTTGAATAAAACTAATAACATTGTATTTAAATGAAAAATGGCTTTAGAGAATGTCATACTCTGATACATTCGTTTTTGAATTTTTAAATAAAGTGCTCCATAAATTAAATGGAGAGAATGTCAATGGTATATGTCTCGAGCTGTCCAATGCATTTGACATCACTGGCTGAAAAACACTACTTTACAAACTTAATAGCGTAGGCGTCTGGGTCACATTCAACAAAAATATATTACCATAGTCTAAAAACTACAAATAACGAGAACATAACCATACAAGGAATTTAAAAAAAAAAGCTATTCAGTCAGTAAATATCACAAAGACATACTATGTAAAATTAAGTTTTTGTATGTAATAAAATCACAATTTGATGTAAGAGTTTAGCCTTTCAAGGTTTATGGTGCTTCGAAGTTCTTTACTGTTGTTCGGCTGTGTGACGTGTGACGTCGTCCATAGGGGTGTGCTATTGTTATAAGCTGGCTTCAGGACCACCTGAAGATGCCACAAATCACCTTATTGAAATCTCTCAGCATTTGTACGATATCATATGCCTGAATACTGGGGGACACGTCAAACCACAACTCTTTCTACTGCGTGTGTGTATACAATAAAAAAAATATTATTGTGTAGTGTAAAATAACTCTAAACTGTTTCATTTTATTTAACTATAAAATATATATCTGTAACTACCTGAGTACCTATGATTGCACAGGTATGTGTTTATCCTAGTCTTCTATTAGTCTAGTTCCTTCTTCCCCCTTTCTGTGTTCACTCCATTCTCCCCTTTCTCTCTGCGCACCTCTTCCAAACCCCCCCCCCCCTGCCCATCCACCCACACTCTGTCCATCTTCTCCTGTCCCTCTCATTGTGCACCTACTCCACCCCCACCCCCCTCAGTCTGTATCCTCCTTCCATTTCTCCAATCTCCCAATCTCCTACTCCCTGCTCTCTTTGTTCATCTCATTCTCTCCCTGTTATCTCATTCTCCCTTTCTCTCTCTCTGTCCATCTACTCCTTCCTCCTTTGTGTCCTCTGTGTTCTCTCTCCATCACCATATTATGATACCCACCCCAAACAGGAAGTTACTGGTTCTCACCCCCACAGTATTTCCTTCCAGGTAGTAACGTTTACTAAATTTGCATGAAAGCGATCCAGGAGTTTAGGAGGAGATTTTTACCTGCGGCATTGCCCAGGTTCGCACATGTCACATGTATTCATTTATGTTTAACGTATTTTATATTTGTATACATATTTTATCGGCACGTACCTCTTCCGAATTTAGCCCTCCAATTTCATTTTCACGCAGCTCAATGTTTATGACGTCATATCTCCTGAACTATGTATCATACAATGATACAATTTTGTTGGTACATTCAGTGGTATATGTACATAGTGTCTGCGAAAAATATTGCGAATATGAATAGAGTTAGTAGAAGAGAAGTAATAAATCACCACGTCATGCATGATGTGGCCATATTACTGCACGAACAACGAAAATGTAGTAAGCGATAAACTTTTTTTTCCTTTCATCATTTTGTGCTACACATCGTGAGCTACACATCTTTTTCACCCTCACCCCCACCCCTCTGAGAGGTAGGTGGTTCTTACCTTCACAGTGGTTCTTTCCAAATGATAAGTGATAACAAGTTTGACTGAAATCGAAACTGTGGTTTGGGAGGAGATATGAAGCAAATACACATACATCGCATTTTTATAATATGTGTGGATATCAATCCACATACAATTCCTCGTGTTTTATTGAACACGGTACAAAAAGTGACGAAACAGTACCAACAAAGAACAACAGAATACAGTTCAGTATTCGTTTCTCACAAATTCGCAATGACTGACACTGACATCTAAGATACGTCACTGCAGAATACGACAAGCATTCTGGTATCACGGTCGTTCATCAAAGTACGTTAACTTACTAACTGCAAACATTTCAGCTCATCATATTCTTTATGCTTATAGGGATGACTGTCATAAGGTTTTATACACTGTTCACGTTGTCACGTGGTAACCGCAGTCAGGTCCAAATCCAAAAGCAGGGTCGTCAGACCTAGCGCTGGAAGCACGTTTCTCTACATCTACACCATGCTCTCAAGCCACCAAATAGCGTGTGGCGGAGGGTGTTCTGGTACCACTAACTGAACCCGCCTCCCTGTTACAGTCGCAAATAGCGCGTGGAAAGAATGATTGTCAGTAAGCCTCTGTATCAGCTCTAAATTCTCGAATTTTCTCGTCGTGGTCTTCTCGCGAAATGTATGTGAGAGGAAGTAACATGTTTTCCGACTCTTCTTGAAAAGTTTTCTCTCCAAATTTCAATAGTAAGCCTCTCCGTGATGCACAGTGCCTCTCTTGTAACGTCTGCCAATGGAGTTTTTTTGCAACCACCAACGTACAGACAGAACAGAACTGCCCCCCAGACTGAGAGTACTGTTATTTATATAAACACCGAATACTCCAGAATATCTAAACATTAAAAACATAATACATTACGAGAACCTTCTAGAAACGATAAATAATGAATAATAAATACTGCTGGTGATCGAATTTGAACTGGGTACTCACAGCTTGCTCTCCTCTGGAGAAACAGCGATCTTCTGTTTCAGAAGTTCTCACTGGAAACGACTACAGCGACCTAGATATAGATCTCGTCAGTAACCCTCTATATGGCAGCGCTAGAGGATCCTCGTGCTTGGGTCGTATTGCTACGTCTTCCTCACTCTGATGAGCATCAAAAGTAGCCCTTTCTATCGAAGCTTCGCGATCATCGAGCGCGCTTTCAGTTTACAATACCCCATCGTTAATCTGCGCGTCAGGATTGTAGCAGGGCTTCACATGGAGGACATGAAAGACGTCTCTGTGCTTTAGCCTTCTTGCTAAAGGGCCATAATCCTAGACTTTGTATACGACATCTGACAAACGACAAATGATACTATACGGCATAAGGTAGGGTCTTACTAACTTCTCCGACTGTCCCACATTTTGTACAGACATAAAAACCGTACCAAGTCTTTCGGACTGTATCTCACTGGCTCGCGCTTAGCGTTACAGCACTCTCAGACCTTCTGGGCGTTCAGGGACCACATGCGAGCTAGCTATATGCTTCTCCGGTCCTGGTGATGAGCTGTTTCACGTAGTCATTCTGAGTATCGTCCGGCTGAAACGAGTCAAGTATCCATTATTGTTTCGGCCTCGTGACAGTGGATCAGAGGGAGCAGTACAAAGCCTGTAGGTTCTTGCTTCGCTGTTTTATATGCGAAAGTGATAATGGGCAGTTTTGTATCCCAGTCTACCTCTTCTGCAGACGTCTCATTAAAGCGTTCTTTGAGATAACTCGTCTGTGGGTAGTCTGTAGTTCTCATCCTGTAGGTGATAACACAGTGCGAATTTACCTCTCCTACTAGTCGAGACTGGAAAACCTTTCCACAATTAAAAATCATCACACATGATGCTCAGTGTGTCAAAATGATTTTTTTTTTACAAGGAACCTTGCAATTTCCAGAAATTTGGCATTCAGTACAGCTTTGGTGATGACCATTTACACCCCATTCGACCACAATTCCTCTTCGACAATTTCTTTTCATCATTTTGAAATCTCCTTTGAGCAGTTCCCATTTCTTCAAGGTTTCTATGGTTTTCGGCAGTATTAGATCTTCCTTATGTTCAGCAACCAAGTTGTTTACTGCAGCAATGACTGAGATTTCATGCAGACTGCTGGTTTCGGCCACAGGATTCCTTGACATGCAGTCGACATCCTTATGTTTGCGTCCGCTTTTATATCACTGTGACGACATACCCCTTAAGCCTCAGTGCCCACTTCGCCAGTTGATCTGACGGATCCTTCATGCTGGTCAGCCGATATACAGACTCGTTATTCATCACAACAATTAATGTTTTGCCTAATAAATACGTTTGGAACTTGTTGATGGTTCAAACAACGCAGTCTTTCTCACATTGAGATCACAGATTTACTTCAAACTTCGTACGTCTTTAGTAGGCCATCGAAACAACATAATACGCAAATAGTAAGGCGCACTACTCTGGCAATTCCGAGAAAATCACAGGAGAAGTTTCACGCTTCTGTTATGTCTCTTATGTATCTGTGCGTTGGTGCTGGACGTTTGAGTTCATGGTGATCAAATGATTAGCATTCGAGCTACAGAAGACGATGTCTATCAGGTGATAGTCCGACTCGGTTTCCAACTTAATAATTAATCTACTTGTTTCATCATTGGTTATATTCTTTCATTCATATGACATTTAAGACGTAATGTAATGCAAAAAAACACGTGTTTCAATTTATGTTTTCCATGTCTGTATGACAAATACCATCCCGCAACGTGTGATGTCGAGATCACACCCGACAAGTAATTGTACATTACTCTTGTGGTCTGACACATTGTGACATACTATATTACTGATTGTGAATAATGTCATTCGCATCACTATTTATGAGGTTTGACTTATGCTTCCCATGCCTGTCTCTAATCCTTGAAAATTTATTTGCAAGTAGTAAATAGTCAAATAACATATGAAATTCACAACAATTTCATGAAAATATACGTGGGTTTTTTATTATATTCCCTCTCAAACGTCATATGAATTAAAGAAAGTGAACAGCGTTGAAAAAAGATAGATCAAAAACTAAAGTAAACTGGATCTAAACCGTTGCCTCACTCACGACGCTCTTGCATAGCACGAACGCTAACCGCTGGCCCACACTGACTCTTTAAGAGGAGCACCTCAGATACGTGACTTACTCAATAGACGCATAAAGCTTTTTTGCGATTTTCTAGGAATTGCCAAAGTGGTACATCTTCCTACTTGCACATTACGTTGTTTTACTGTCCTACTAAAAGTATACAAACTTTGAAGAAAAGCAGCGATCCCAACGCCGTGGCCCGCCCTGTCAGTTGTAGAGTAGCTCCTCTTGAACTTAGGGAGTACCCTGGCAGTATAATCTAACACATTTTCAGAACCTTTCCGAATTTGCACTAGAAGTTCACCTATCCCATAGCCACTAGCATAGGTGTGAAGTCTTGTCTCATTATTTTTGTCAAAAAATGTTAGGACTGCAGAAGATGTTAGTGCCTCCTTTTGGACAAGGAAAGATAGCCTTTATACCTCATTTCAGGAATATTTGTTGTCTCCCTGGAGTAGTTTTTTCAAGGGGTGTGCTTTGGTATAAAAGTCCTTTTTGGATCGTCAGTAGAACTAACACCTTCTGACAAAATTCCTCACATCACCAATTTGTCAAGGAACCGACAAATCTGTAACTGCTTTTATTTACTCTAGATTGGTATGATTCCATCACCATTAACTAGAAGCCCCACTATTTATATTCTTTGGTCGGCAAAGCGGCATTTTTTTTTTCAGATTCAGGTGGAGGCCTGCAGTCTGAATACGCTTCAGTATGGCTGTCATGCAGCTTAGAGGTACTTCAAACATTTTTGAAAAAACGAGAGTGTTACCCACGTAGCAAAGATACATCTTCGAATTAAGATGCCAAAGCAGATAGTCCATGATACGCTTGAAGGTGGGTGATGCATTACGCCCTGTGCTGTCTTTCTTCCTCTCGAGGCTCGCAGGAGAGGACCAAAGACACACTGGCAGTTCAATATTGTCAACTTGCAACATCTTCTCCACTTGCGTTGATACAGTGTTGTACCACGCGCTACTTGGTCTGTCTTTTCTCCACTCCTGATTTGAAAGCATCTAAAAATTGCTGCAACACAGCTAACAACGTTGTTCCTCCGTCAGGATGAATGCTTTTGGCTGTCCAATAGTCTGTACTGGTACCGGTGCATGAATCTTTGTCAGTAGCACTAAGCTGCCTGCCTGGACTGGTTTCACTGTGCCTTTACACATACCATCAGGAAAGAGTTGTGGGTGCTCGTGACAATTAGTGCTCCAAAATTCTCCTTGATCACATGCAATGCTTATGATCACTGCTGGTGAGTAAATATCTTTTGTGAGCCATAGTAGCTATTCGCAGGCGCAAAAAGCTTCGCAGTTTAACTGAATAACTTGACTGTCAACTGGAACTCATATTGTCGGTGTTGGCAGGATAAAACAACTTCAACGGCAGATAGCTACTCCGAACAATCTTTGTTGTGTTTGCATGTTTGAATAGATTCATCAATCAGGAGTGCTGATCTTCCACACTCTATAATTGTTTGATACCTACAAGAAATCCCATCCAAGAATAACAGCAAGACTACATTCTGTTCAAGTGAGAGATTCATAGTGCTGTGTTCTCCCATTCTTGCAAAACATGTTTTTGTCAGCTGGACATGCTTCCCATTTACCACATTCAGCACAGTCACTTTCATATCATGGAACATAACCTACTTTAGCTGACAATGAAGAACAATAGACATTACAGAAAAAGTAGTCCCTTAGTCAACTGGCAACCATCATGATGACATCAATAAGATTTCAAGACATCTTGATAACTGTCTCCCATGAAATATTGCATCTGTAATGGCTACACCTCTATAGATGGCCACTTTGTTTAGTTTACCTGAATGTGGTGAATAAGTCAGTGGATGGTAACCCTGTAAAGCATTGGGGAACAGCTATGACATGTTGGGCAGCAACCTTGTCCAAGGTGTGGCTATGGTCTTCATCCTAGAAGTCGACTATAATGGTCTGCAGTTGACTGTCCGAGTATGACTATTATAATAGTTGACATTTTGTGGGGTATTACTTATTAAACACCTATCTGGTATGATTTACACATTGGAAACATACCAGCATGTTGTTCACTGCCCTCCAAATATTTATTCTTCTGCATAGTGTAACACTTGGTAGAGGAGTTCATTGTGCTTTTATTTGTGTTGGTCAGATGCTGGATATTTGTTTGATGGCTGTGGCATTGGTCCGATTTGGCTTAGTCTATTCCTCTTGGTATGTTCAGCTGGTGGCAGACATCCAACATTCTTCTTCAATATTCTCTGTTACCTCCTGACAAATGGGTCTATATTCATAGCTACTATCTCTTGTCTACTTGGTCTGACATTTCTGACTGCCATAAATCACTGTATCTCTTATCTTACAGCCTGGTACATGAGAGATGTGTGTTCATGGGGCCTTTTGCAACTATTATAGGTACCACATTTGGGAGTTGGTCATACCACTTTTCTTTCATCCAAATGTTATTTATTTATTCCGCCCTTGGTTGTGGCCTAGTTCTTGCCCTTTCAGGTGACAGTTTTTACACTGTCTAATTGGAACCATAGTAATGTAGACGTTTTGAAGTACCCTATGTATTCACCAAAAAATGTCACACCATAATCACAATCAAGTCCAAATGCTAAACAGGGTCATCAGCAAAGTACAACCGTTAGCACTGAAAGCACATTTATTACAGACACCAACATACAGACAGAACAGAACTGTCTCCTGTGTAGAGAGTGCTACTATTTATACAAACACTGAATATACCATACTATTTAAAATTACAAAAGTAAACTTCAAAAACTTCATATAAATGATAAATGCTAAATAAAAAATATTTATTGGTGATCAGATTTACATTGTATACCCACGACATGGCTGCTAAAGATGACACCTGATGCTCCAAATTGCATGCAGAACAGGTTACAGCAATATTTAGTCATCCTTGAGTCAGGTTTCAGCTAAATATTGTGTTGGGTGGTCCATGCCATGCTGTAGCCTGAAATTAAGAAGGAAAACATCTGACATTGGATTTCAAATTCAGCGTAATGGCCAATGATGCTACATCATACTTATATTTCACAGGGAGAAACCCTAAACCAAAATTTATAAAACTTTGGTTCAAGCATGTGATAATATTTAGACAGTAGTAGAGCCTTGTCACACAAACTTTTAGCTTCCAGTAACCACTGAGAGCAATTCAATTGGTGACCAGTCATCAACTGCATTAGATAATAAATCTGATGCTTTTATAATTATATTACATAATAATGAGACTTATAGATTAGTTTCATAAGCCATTCCCATTCCACATTATAGGCCTTCTCTTCATCAACAGGTCTGTAGCTTAACAGCAGATACTGATGGTCACAAACCTGTCATTGAACAAGTGATTACTAATGCAAAAAGAGAGTTGTGAAAGGAATATAACATTATACTTCTGGGACTTAGAGGGATCTTTTTAGTTACATACAGATGTTAAATTATGCTGAACATGCATCAACCACAGCAGTGGTTGAGCAATGATATGGCTTCACCACATTTAATAATGATATTGGTATGCCAGTACGGTGGCAGCGAGAGCTACACTGTTGGTTCAAAAGCAGTGACAAAGTCTTGTATAGGTAGAGTGAAATTAAATTGACTTGGAAAAACTTGGAGAAAAGCTATTAAAAAATCCTCCAATGAATTTGAGCAACAACAAAAAAATTATATCTCCAGGTCTTTCATAAAAACCCAGGAATGTTTACTCAGTTCTAAAACACCCGTTGGACTAACATTTTTAGTTCACATATTTGCTACACAAATACATTTTAGATGGAAAGTTGGAATCCTGTCTTCTGTCTGGTTTTCCTTTTCCTTGTTCTGTTCCTTATTTTGTCCTCCATAGCTAAGTGGTAAGTGCAGAAATGGAAGACATGAAGTCATTGACAGTACTGTCAGTCACCTTAAAACAGACACTAGACAAACTTTTAAGGCAACCATACAAAATCATGTCTTATTACAGTCTGTATAGGATACCTAAAGATCTGCTGTCAGTTCTAGCTGTCCTTTCATGCTATTTCAGTACCAGACATGTGTTACACAAAACTGTAAAATTCGTGCTATAGTCCAATAGCACGAATGTCAGCTTACTATAAAATTGTAGAACAGACAGCTGAACATAGTTTGAATGTTGATATCCAAATGACTATAGGAAACAACCCATTTTGTAGACTTCTGAAGTGCTTTTTACTTATTCGTGCATGAGAAAGACAACTCTCACGGAATATCTTATCTTTTATATGGATCAGGATATTCCTCCCATCTGCTCAACTGGCAAATGAGGATATTTCCAACTTTACAAGATTATTTCCAAATGATACAATCTTTTATAGAAGATAATATCCTTTGAAATCAGCAGATTTTCAGAAAATTAGTTCTTGGTGCATCATTTCACACACTTTATACAAAAGAAAATTCATCCTGACAGCCATTTAGAGATTATTTCCTTTCACTCAGTCACTATGTATTACATGTCTGATCATGCAGGATATGAAGAGCAATGAATAAAGACTCAAGGTAGAGAAACACCTGTTAAGAACAAATTCTCTAAACTGTAGGCCTATTAATAATGAGCTATAATCAAATATTTACTATATGACATCATACAAGCTAAATTGAGTAAAATAGCCGCTTTTTATTTTATAACACATCATTATTATACTTATGCAAGAGGAACAGTTATCAATATTCTGTAAGAATAGAGACCTATTCGCAATTAGCATTGCTTCTTGGCAGACTACTAAGAGGCATTTTCAATTCACAGATGTAGGTAATTTTTAGAAGAAGACCCCACTAACACTTTTTTGTTTTCTTTTACAATCACAAGGATTCCTTATTTCTTTCTTCACTTCTATGGTAACATGGCAAACACCTTTGTAGCAGAGTACTGAAACCCATGTTAAAAACTACACAGTGATTCAAATTTTCCTGAAATTTGTTTGTATACTGGTAATCTAATATCATGGTTGTTTAAGTCAATATACAACTGCAACTGATTTTTATTATTAGCAGCAAACATACTTCAGCAAAAAATTTACCGGAAAATGAATGTCAGACTTCTAAGATTTTGTAGCACTCTCTGCTAAATTATGGTTGGCTATTTTAAACATTACTGATTTTGCTTGGTTTTATGGATGAATAATTTATTTACATTAGATGCATTATCCAGGAAAATTTGTTAACATAAAAGAGAATTTATGTATTAAAACTAGCTTTGTTCTTATCTCTAAGTTGAAACTATTTTGTTTGTATGAACAATGAGAAGTATATCTAAAGCAAAAACCCTCAAGCTGAAGTTTTTTGAATGACTCAATTTTGGTTTGTAGTCTAGGTATACCCTAAAGAACTTTACATACAGAGTTAAATATAGTTCATAGTGATTAATGACAAAAAAGATAATTTGTTGTAAGTTTTGTAACTTGTGTCTCAGTGAAGTTAATGTTTATACAGTATGATGTGAATCAATGTATAGTTTAGTTGTGATTGTTGATTCATCAGCAAATACTTGTATTACCCTTTTTGGGCTTGAACAGGAGACAGACTAAACTCTTGGTAGAGCTAATGACAGGCCATTGGAACTTTAAGAAAAACCAAAATGTGATGGATATAAAAATAGAAGCTCTATGTGAAGGTAGCATGGTGAGGGTGATGGAAATGCACCACACCAAATCTTCCAATACAAGGTGGTGGAGCTCAAAATACACAGAAATAAAAAATTAGTGAAGAGCTTTCTGGTATTCTTTCATGGTTCTGGTTGGCTTTACTAGAACCACAGAGAGTGAAACCACACTGTTTCATTATTTGCAATAGTGGGCTTCCAATGTTTTGGAGAGATACAATGATATTATTCCTGGCATCATTGTGTGGGAAACCATTAGGTATAGTCCCACATCAGGACTGGCTGTGGCTGAGAGATCTCTGACGGTACAACAGTACATCATAAACATTCTGTGTCCTTACATGTTACCTTTCATGCAACACTATGATGGAGCCATTTTTCTGCAGGACAATGCTTGTCACTTCATGGCATGTGTCTCTGTGAGCTAGCTGCATAATGATGAGGTACTGCCATGGCCAGCAAGATGCCCAGAATGTGTGTGGAACCATGTCGAATATCACCTCCATCTTAAGGCCAGTATCTATATTACAACAGTTGTTTGGCAAACTTGCCTCAGAAGAGGATACAATGGGTTTATGGTACCTTTCCCAACTGAATCAATGCTTGCATCTCATACTGCTAAGTGGGCTCATAGTGCCAAGTTCTATGTAAATTTCACTCAATTTTGTAATCACTGAAATAATGTCACATATTCTCTCAATCTGTAAAGTTTAATTTTGTTTCTTCCTCCCCTTATGGATGCTTTACTTTTTTGTCAGGTGGCATGTATGTATTTTAATATTCTTTTTCAACTCCTTAGGCAATTTGTTATACAATTTTGTTCTGGTAGAAGATACTGTTTCAGGTTGTTTTGTAGGTTTTCCTAGGTAAATGAAAGTCAAAATTGGCTGTTATTCTATGATTATGTATAGAACATTAATGAAATACTTACTAATTTTCCCTGATAGGACAACAGGTGATAGATGTATTCACTGAATGCAGTAATCATATCCAGTTTTTTAAATAGTCCTTTAGAATGAGCTTGGCCATTTATTTTGGTTATAGTTATTTTGGCCCTTTTCTGAAGTTTTAAAATTGTGTGCACCTTTGTTCATTAGAAAAGAATCCCATACCTAAGAAGTGAGTGCATGTAGGAATACTAAGCACTATGAGACATTGTCTTTTATAGATCCTCTCAGAAGCCTTCATGCATAACATGCTGATGATATATTCTTCTTGCCAGTATCCTTTTGTGTTCATTTCATGTTAACTGACAATTAAAGTTTATATCAAAAATTTTTGTGTTTGCTATTCAATGTACAGGTTTATCATCTATGTTCATTGAGACAGAGTTGCTTTCCATTTTTGTGCTGAAATACATGTTGTTTGTTTTCTTTATGTTCAATGTTAATTTATTACATATTGGCCACTATTAGACATCCTTGAGGGTCTACTTTATCTTTTCTGTTAGTCCTGTTGTTTTATCATTGACTATACTGTCACTGTTGACAGCAAAGAGAATTTACCTCCATGTCTTAAACTGTCTGGAAAGTCATTGATACTTATTAAGAACAGAAGTGGATGTCTCTGGTTTGTTTAATAGCATTTTATGGACAACAGTGTTAAAGACCGTGGACAGATCTAAGAATGTACCTGTGACACAGTCATCCTTGTTAAGGGCTTCAAGTTCCACTTTTTTTAAACTGTGGTACAGTCAATCCTCCCACATCAGAAACCACAGTGTGCTTTCTTTAAAAGATTAATCTTATTCATTTAACTATCTAAAAAATCTGCCTAAATATCTTCATAAGATTTCAAAGTGACGCAAAGGCAGGCAGCTTGCATTAAATATTCAGGAATGTAAAACTGTGCATGGCACAAAACATCAAAACCTAGTAGCAAGAATCACTATTAAATAACGAATTTGGATGTGTATTACAAAACCTATGCTTTACTCCTGTAAGAGACTAGCTGGGGCTAATTACAATGCACACAAAGGCATTTAAGCAATAATTCTTCCTATACACCATACACTAATGGAATAAGAACAAACTGAAATTAGCCATACAGCAGCAATAACCTTTTACAATGCACTTCACCAGTGGATGCCACTGTAGCTAACAGAAGAAGATATTTATATACAAACCCCAGGCCCCTCACAAGCACTTACATCTCAGTCCATAGAACTTCTCACCCCACCCAAACCATGCACACCCACCTTTTACCTTCTTCCTAAGATCTACAAACCCAATCATCCTGGTCGTCCTATAGTTGCTGGCTTCAGAGCACTCACCGAATGTACATCTGCGTTAGTTGATCAACATCTGCAACCCATAGTACAAAGACTTTCCTCCTATATTAAAGATACCAACCATTTCCCAGATCATCTGAAATCTGTGCCCATTCCACTCGCATCACACACCTTGCTTGTCACCACTGATGCTGTCTCTCTCTATACCAACATCACCCACGTACACGGTCTGTCAGCTGCTGCTGAACATTTCCTCAGTCAATGCCCACCTGATTCCAAGCCTATAACATATTTCTTGCTCATCTTAATCAACTTTATACTTACCAACAATTACTTCACATTTAAGGGGCAGACATACAACCAAATAAGGGAACCAGGATGGCTCCTTCCTAAGCCAGCCTTTTCACAGGTTGCTTGGAGGAGGGTTTCCTGGGATCTAAAAGTCTTCAGTCCCTGGTTTGGTTTAGATGCATTGATGACATCTTTGCTGTATGGAGTCATGGTGAGGCTGACCTGTTAAAATTCCTGGAATCTCTAACTACCTTCTCCTAATTAAATTTCTCATTCCCTGTTCCGAATCCCAAGCCACTTTCCTTTATGTTCATATCATCCTCACCAAAACCAGCTACACACTTCTGTTCATATGAAACTCACTTAGAAACAACTGTATTTACATTTTGGCAGATCCCATCCTTTCCATGTCACATGTTCCTTGCCATATAGCTGTGGCAATCGAGGCAAACGTATTTGTTCAGATGCAGACTCTTTCCAGCAATGCACCACTACTCTCACTTCAGTCTTCACTGGACATATTATCCCAACACTCTACTTCAAAAGCATATTTGCTGGGCCATCACATCCAATCCTGATACTGCTGATCCCTCCAAATAACAACTTCAGAGTACACCACTTGCTACCCAATAGTATTATCCTGCTCTTGAATGTATCAATCAGTTACTTCCTAAAATCGTGCCCTGAAATGAGAGCCACTCTGTCTGAGATTTTACCCACCACATCTAGAATAGCTTTTTGTCACCCTTCCAATTTCCTCAATATCCTTGTCAAACCCTACGTTCCTTCTGCACCCATCTCCCTACCCTATGGCACCTACCACTGTGATGTCTCCAGTGCAAGACTTGCCCTATTCACCCTCCTACCACCACCCATTCCAGCCCTGTAACTGGCAAAAAATATCCTATCAAAAGGAGAGCGACCTGTGAAACAATATGTCATATACCAGCTGTCATGTAAACACTGTTCAGCCTTTTACATTGGCATACCTAGTTATCAATCATGATGATTGGGTGTAGGCAGAGGATGTATACAGACAACACACAATATCCTGTTGAAAAGCACACTGCACGACATGACAGTCATGTCCTCGGTGCCTGTGTTATCACTCACACCGTCTGGATTCTTCCCCCAAACACTAGTTTCACATAACTCCACAGTTTAGACCTATCACTAAAACATATTCTTGGTTCTTGCCACCCACCTGGCCATAATTTATGTTAATTCCTTCCATCTCAGAATTTCATCTGTAAAGTTTAATTTTGTTCCTTCCTTCCCTTATAGGTGCTTTACTTTTTTGTTGGGTGGTGTGTATGTATTTTAATATTCTTTTTCGACTTCTTGGGCAATTTGTTATACAATTTTCTTTTCTGATAGAAGATACTGTTTCAGGTTTTTTTTTGTGTTTTCCTAGGTAAGTGCAAGTCAAAATTAGCTCTTGTTCTATGCTTGTGGATAGAACATACTATCCTGTCTACTACCTTTAAGCTCTCAGATTTCCAAATGTTGTCTGGCGCAGTCCCCAAGAATCATTCTTTCCTTCTCCTTCTGTCCAATAAGTGCCTCCTGATCTGGGGTTCTGGGTGACTTTTCTAAACTGTACCCCTTTCCCTAAACCTCTCCGGGTCTTTTCCTTCACCCCTCTTCCCTCCCCTTTGACTCTTCCACCAGAAGAAAGAGCCACTGGCTTTGAAAGTTTGTAAAAGTTAAACCCTTTTGTGAGTGTGTTCCCCTGCCACCGCTTGATGAGTAGATTTTATCTGTCCATTTACATTATAAATGTATATAGTCTAGCATAATAAGGAAATTATATGAGGAAAAGCAGAGAATTTCAAGGATTCAAAACTTGGTTCAGTTTTGCTAAACTTATTCCAATTTTCTGTCGCCTTAATCTCACAACACTAATCATTAGTTCTGAAAGGTCAGTTTTCACGTTAGTGCTCCATTTCTTTCAGATTTAGTTGTTGTTGGTATCATATTATTTATCTACTTTACTACATTTTACAGACTATAAGATGTAATGGACTATAACACTTCTTAATTTTTAAGCATTTTTTTGTAAATAACATTTTTACCATTTTTATTGTTACACTGCAAAGCCAGACTAAAAGAAAATCTTAGTTTATAAATTCAAACTGACCTTTAAAATCCCTAAAAATAATCATCTGAACTTTGTTGTTCTTCTGCTTCTGTGTCATCATTGTTCTAGTAATTGGATTCCAACAGCCGAGGGTGATGGTGGTGAACTGCCCAGAACCACAGAAAGACAACAGCCATAGACAACAATGAAGATGTCAAGATGCCAACAACAGCTATGGATGGATACAGCAGAATGGCATGTCTGAAGAGTGAACCAAATCAAGAGCCTAGATGTAGCAATATCAGGAACCAAACATTGATGGGTACAATGTACAATACAAGAGCACAGTTGGAACATGACTGACTTTTGAGCCCCTCCACTGCTGGCTATATAGGGCCCCCATAAGTGCCGATAGGCTGGCATGGTGATCATGGCCTGAGAGCTCAGCACTGTGGCAGAGATAGCAGCACTTGCAGATTATAGAAGTGCTGCCTAGCAGCTGTCATCTATGTCCATGCCTTCTGGCAGGCTGTCCAAATTGTCAGACTGAGATAGCAGATCCCTCCCATCCCAAAACGGGCATACAGGGAGTGAAGCAACCTGGCCGATGTTTCAGGTGGTGTCCCGTCAGTGGAGTCACCAGCTGGGAGAAGGAACATGAGACTTAAGGCACTGCACTGGGAAACTGCAGTGTGGGGATGACCACAAAGCAGATGGAGGCTGTAATGCAGTCTCCATACCCTTGCCCTTGGGAGCTGCCACTGGTGTCCTGGAGAGCAAATAGTACTCATGAGGCAGAAGGACGTCTGAGGGCAGGGACTCCAACTCAGAGAAATCTGTTACTGGAGGGGTAGGCTGGAGGCAGGGACAGAGTTGGTTCATGTGCTGATTCTCCAAACCTTGTGAGATGTCAACCATTCAAAGGTGCCACCCATGATAGGCTACTATAGTAGATAGCATCCATGAGGGCTTTGCCCCATAGGACCATGCCCAGACAGCCGAATCAGGAGGATGTCACCCAGCATGCTGGGTCTGGGGTTTCTTGGGTAGGGGTGCCAAGAGATGGAGGAGAGTACATGGCCCTCAGCCATGGAGGAGCTCTGTTGGGCTATATCCCAAAGAAGCCATTGTCCAGACATAGCCCATAATTAGGAGTGCCTTCATTTTACAGGCAGGTGGATAGGCAGGGCTGGTCCAATACCTTGGCCATCACAAAACCCAGACTTAACCCCACTGGACATTTTCTTTTGGGGCCACATAAAAAATGTTGTGTACACTGAACAAAACTTGAAGGAATTCTCTTTTATCATATGTCCTCAATGATGTAATATTTCATTAATTTCCCCATTAAATTTATACTTAATACTAAGGAGCTATTTTTTAAACACCCTGTATTAAAATCATTTTTATATGAATTATAATGCCATTTAGACAATGTCCTTGAAAGCATTTCAATATGTCATCTTCTAGTTTTGGCCCTTTTTGCATTCAGTCCTCTATTTGCACATTTAGTCTTCCCCATTTTCTTTTTTTCTGTTCTTCTTTACTAGCCTGCCAATTGCAAGTGGTCTTTTCAGTTGGCAGAGGGTGAAAATGCTACTCAGCTGCATTGTTCCCATGATTTTCTGCATATGCTATTAATTTCAATTTATAGCCTGCGTCATATACATACCTTTTATTTTTTTCCATTACAAAACTAGCTACTATTTTTCTGTTACCAGTAACACAAATCACTTACTGTTCTCTGGTACCACAGACTGCAGTGACATAGGCTAGACAGTGTTCTGGGTTTGTGATGGTAGGGCAGGAGGGAGATGGCTTTAGCAAGTTTGTGAATCCTTCCAACTCATTTTCATTGCATCAGTGTACTGCTTCTCCCAGTTGAATCCAATGTTGCCAGATAGAAATAGGTTTCCTATGGCATTGAATATATGGACATTTTTGAGACTGGCGGGAATTTTAAATCAAACACTGTACATTTTCATATTAATTTTGAGTATAAGATGCGTCTGAATTTTGGCAGCAATTTTTCAAAGAAAAAGTGCATCTTATAGTCTGTAAAATGCTATAATATAATTCTTGATTCATATTTCTGAGTTTCATTTTCAAACTTGGAAAACTAAAGGCAGTTCAAGAGTAGCATCTTTTCCAAATGGAAGGAGAAAGATACAAAAAGCTTCACTTTTGAGTTGATATTTGATACTTTGACATATGATAGGATACCATACTTAGACGAATAAAAGTCACAAATACATTATGAAAGATTGTAAATGAGTCATCAAAACCAATATACTTTATATGAAAGTAAGTAAAAAGTTAAATATATGTTTTGCATCACATAAAATTGTTAACTTTCGAAGGGATAAGTTCACCTATTTAGTTCACTTGTGTATCTTGCAAGATTTTCATGAACTCCCATGTTCATCATCATATAAATGACAATAATTACGAGATCAATCTGTAATAAATTCAGTGCACTGCTATATCTGCCTGTCTTACTGAACTGTTTCAGATTAACAGGAAAAGAACGAAGAGTTGGTGGTTTTGACTTGCTATGTAATGGAGAGCCACTTTGGGCTCCAGTTCCAGGTGGTAGACAAGTTGACACAAGATATTTAAACCTTTATCTGGGTAATTCAAATTTAAAATACTGTTTCTGTGCATGATTACATCTTTTAACTCACTCCCTACCAGTTTGTGGATTTGATCCCAGTGAATTAGGAGTGCTATTACACTGCTGTAGAAAAGAAAGTCATGTAAATTGCCAGCACTTAGTCACATATACAGTGTGAAAATTTAGTGCTTTTATAATTGAGTAGGCAGATTCCAAAATGAAGTAGGTTATGATGAATAGGATCCACAAAAAATTCAAGGAACTAACCAGAACATTATGATACTCTTATGAAAGAGGTGTTTTTTCTTGTTATATATATATATACCAAGCGGGAAAGCGCTGGTAGACAGGCACAATAAAAAAACACACAAACACACAAACAAAATTTTGAGCTTTTGCAACCCACAGTTGCTTCGTCAGGAAAGAGAGAAGGAGAGGGTAAGATGAAAGGATGTGGGTTTTAAGGGAGAGGGTAAGGAGTCATTCCAATCCCGGAAGTGGAAAGACTTACCTTAGGGGGAAAAAAGCACAGGTATACACTTGCCCTTCACTATATCCTCTCTTCGCGTTATTCGCCAGGCCTCAACCTTTGCTAATTTCAAGTTGCCGCCGCTCATACCTCACCTGTCTTTCAACAACATCTTTGCCTCTGCACTTCTGCCTCGACTGACATCTCTGCCCAAACTCTTTGCCTTTAAATATGTCTGCTTGTGTCTGTATATGTGCTGATGGATATGTGCATGTGTGCGAGTGTATACCTGTCCATTTTTCCCCCTAAGGTAAGTCTTTTCGCTCCCAGGGTGGAATGACTCCTTACCCTCTCCCTTAAAACCCACATCCTTTCGTCTTTCCCTCTCCTTCCCTCTTTCCTGAAAAAGCAACCATCGGTTGTGAAAGCTAGTAATTCTGTGTGTGTGTGTGTGTGTGTGTGTGTGTGTGTGTGTGTGTTTGTGTGTTTTGTTCATATATATATATATATATATATATATATATATATATATATATATATATATACTACCCTCCCAAACTGGTACAGAAGCAGATAACCAGAGCTACTTCCTCATCCCCTCAAACCCAGAACCTCTCACAGAAGAACCCCAAAAGTGCCCCACTTGTAACAGAATACTTCCCGGGACTGGATCAGACCTTGAATGTGGCTCTCCAGCAGGGATACGACTTCCTAAAATCCTGCCCCGAAATGAGATCCATCCTTCATGAAATCCTCCCCACTCCACCAAGAGTGTCTTTCCGCCGTCCACCTAACCTTCGTAACCTCTTGGTTCATCCCTATGAAATCCCCAAACCACCTCCCCTACCCTCTGGCTCCTACCCTTGCAACCGCCCCCGGTGTAAAACCTGTCCTATGCACCCTCCCACCACCACCTACTCCAGTCCTGTAACCCGGAAGGTGTACACGATCAAAGGGAGAGCCACATGTGAAAGCACCCACGTGATTTACCAACTGACCTGCCTGCACTGTGATGCTTTCTATGTGGGAATGACCAGCAACAAACTGTCCATTCGCATGAATGGACACAGGCAGACAGTGTTTGTTGGTAATGAGGATCACCCTGTGGCTAAACATGCCTTGATGCACGGCCAGCACATCTTGGCACAGTGTTACACCATCCGAGTTATCTGGATACTTCCCACCAACACCAACCTATCCGAACTCCGGAGATGGGAACTCGCCCTTCAGTATATCCTCTCTTCTCGATATCCGCCAGGCCTCAACCTCCGCTAATTTCAAGTTGCCGCCACTCATACCTCACCTGTCTTTCAACAACTTCTTTGCCTCTGTACTTCCGCCTCGACTGACATCTCTGCCCTTACTCTTTGCCTTTAAATATGTCTGCTTGTGTCTGTGTATGTGCAGATGGATATGTGTGTGTGTGTGTGTGTGTGTGTGTGCGAGTGTACACCTGTCCTTTTTTTCCCCTAAGGGAAGTCTTTCCGCTCCCGGGATTGGAATGACTCCTTACCCTCTCCCTTAAAACCCACATCCTTTCATTTTTCCCCTCTCCTTCCTTCCTTCCTGACGAAGCAACTGCCAGTTGCGAAAGCTCGTAATTCTGTGTGTGTGTTTGTGTGTTTTGTTCATGTGCCTGTCTGCCGGCGCTTTCCCGCTTGGTAAGTCTTGGAATTCTATATATATATATATATAGAAAGAAAACTTCCACATGGGAAAAATATATTAAAAACAAAGATTCCTATATAAGAGGTTATTTCTAATATAATAGAAAGAAAACTTCCAGATGGGAAAAATATATTAAAAACAGAGATTCCAAGACTTACCAAGTGGGAAAGTGCCGGCAGACAGGCACAATGCACAAAACACACACACAGAATTACTAGCTTTCGCAACCGATGGTTGCTTCTTCAGGAAAGAGGGAAGGAGAGGGGAAGACGAAAGGATGTGGGTTTTAAAGGAGAGGGTAAGGAGTCATTCCAATCCCGAGAGTGGAAAGACTTCCCTTAGGGCGAAAAAAGGACAGGTGTACACTCGCACACACACTCATATCCATCCGCACATACATGTATGTCCTTTTTTCCCCCAACCATCGGTTGCGAAAGCTAGTAATTCTGTGTATTGCAACCAACGGTTGCTTCTTCAGGAAAGAGGAAAGTAGAGGGAAAGACGGAAGGATGTGGGTTTTAAGGGACAGGGTAAGGAGTCATTCCAATCCCGGGAGCGGAAAGACTCACCTTAGGGGGTAAACAGGATAGGTGTACACTCACAAACACACACACATCCATCCACACATACACAGACACAAACATACCCTGGTTATTTGCTTCTGTACCAGGTCGGGAGGGTAGTTATGGGATGCGAAAGCTGTTTTCAGGTTGTTGGTGTAATGCATCAGGGATTCCGGACTGGAGCAGATTCATTTGCCACGAAGACTTAGGCTGTAAGGAAGGGACCATTTGATGTGGAATTGGTGGTAGCTGTCATAATGGAGGTACTGTTGCTTGTTAGTGGGTTTGATGTGGAGGGATGTGTGAAGCTGGCCATTGGACAGATGGAGGTCAACATCAAGGAAAGTGGCATGGGATTTGGAGTAGGACCAGGTGAATCTGATGGAACCAAAGGAGTTGAGGTTGGAGAGGAAATTCTGGAGGTCTTCTTCACTGTGAGTCCAGATCATGAAGATGTCATCAATGAATCTGTACCAAACTTTGGGTTGGCAGGCTTGTGTAACCAAGAAGGCTTCCTCTAAACGACCCATGAATAGGTTGTCATACGAGGGGACCATCCTGTTACCCATGGCTGTTCCCTTTAATTGTTGGTATGTCTGGACTTGAAAAGTGAAGTAGTTGTGGGTCAGGATGAAGCTGGCTAAGGTAATGAGGAAAGAGGTTAGAGGTAGGGTGGCAGGTGATCAGCGTGAAAGGAAGTGCTCCATCACAGCGAGGCCCTGGATGTGCAGAATATTTGTGTATAAGGAAGTGGCATCAATGGTTACAAGGATGGTTTCCGAGGATAACAGATTGGGTAAGGATTCTAGGAGGTCGAGAATATGGTTGGTGTCTTTGATGAAGGATGGGAGACTGCATGTAATGAGTTGAAGGTGTTGATCTACATAGGCAGAGATACGTTCTGTGGGGGCTTGGTAACCAGCTAAAATGGGGCGGCCGGGATGTTTGTGTTTGTGAATTTTAGGAAGTAGGTAGAAGGTAGGAGTGCGAGGTGTCGGTGGGGTCAGGAGTTTGATGGAGTCAGGTGAAAGGTTTTGTAGGGGGCCTAAGGTTCTGAGGATTCCTTGAAGCTCCATCTGGACATCAGGAACTGGATTACCTTGGCAAACTTTGTATGTAGAGTTGTCTGGAAGCTGACGCAGTCCCTCAGCCACATACTCCCAGCGATCAAGTACCACGGTCGTGGAACCCTTGTCTTCCAGAAGAATGATGATGGATCGGTCAGCTTTCAGATCACAGATAGCCTGGGCTTCGGCTGTGGTGATGTTGGGAGTAGGATTAAGGTTTTTCAAGAAAGATTGAGAGGCAAGGCTGGAAGTGAGAAATTCCTGGAAGGTTTGGAGAGGGTGATTTTGAGGAAGAGGAGGTGGGTCCCGTTGTGATGGAGGACGGAACAGTTCCAGGCAGGGTTCAATTTGGATAGTGTCTTGGGGAGTTGGATCATTAGGAATAGGATTAGGATCATTTTTCTTCATGGCAAAATGATACTTCCAGCTGAGAGTACGAGTGTAGGACAGTAAATCTTTGATGAGGGCTGTTTGGTTTAATCTGGGAGTGGGGCTGAAGGTGAAGCCTTTGGATAGGACAGAGGTTTGGGACTGGGAGAGTGGTTTGGAGGATAGGTTAACTACAGAATTAGGGTGTTGTGGTTCCAGATTGTGTTGTTTGGAATTTTGAGGTTTTGGGGGGAGTGGAGCTGGAAGTAAGTCTTTCCACTCCCGGGATTGGAATGACTTCTTACCCTCTCCCTTAAAACCCACATCCTTTCGTCTTTCCCTCTCCTTCCCTCTTTCCTGATGAAGAAACTGTGGATTGCGAAAGCTTGAATTTTTTGTGTGTGTTTGTGTTTGTTTGTGTGTCTATCAACATATCAACGCTTTCGTTTGGTAAGTAGTTACATCATCTTTGTTTTTTTATGTATATAGTATGAAATGAATATTGGTTTCAAACTATTGAGGATGTTGAGATTTACAATTCAGTTTATGTAATTGTAAGTTCTGTGGACTACACAGGATGAACCAGAACTCGATTGACAAACTTTCAGAGGTGATAGTATGGACAAAAACAAGAGAAAGTCTAGTAAAAATGGGCTCTAAAATACATACCTTCAGAGCTATGAGCACTTGTTTTTCTTCACTGCTGCAAGATATATATTTCCTAATGCAAGTTCTTTGTTTTCCATATTTTGGGAGATGATAGAATGGACCAAAACAAGAATCAATGTGCAGTAAACATGAGCTGTTAAGTGCATAACTTAAGAGCTGTGAGCACTTTTTCATCTTCATTGCTGTGTAAAACATCTTTTCTACTAAACAAGTATTTGTAGTTTTTAAGGTATGTATTTTAGAGCCCATGTTTATCAGACTTCTCTAATTGATTTGGTGCATACTGTCACCACAGAAAGTTTGTCATTTGAGTTCTGGTTCACCCTGTACTGTAATTCTTGCAGATGGCCAGTTTGGAGGCTACTAAATTAATTCAGCTCTAAATATTTCTGATTGCTGATCATTTACGAATGAATTTATGTAACTGAAGCTTCAAGTCTAAAGGCATATGTATGTGTGATTTCACAACAATGACCACTGTACAGTATAATGTCAGTTACAAACTTTAGCTACAAGCTGTGCAAGATGAAATGTCACATATCAGTTTGTAAAACAGTATTTCTGGTACAGAGAAAAACATACTTATGACTATGCATATATGAATTGATAACCACCCTGCAGCCATTCTTACAGAGGAAGGTTTGTGTATATAATTTATAAATATTTTATGCAAATTGACACAATTATGATGAATTAAAATCCAGCACTGCTGTGAGATCAATGCCATTCCCTTCTATCTGTGAACAGCAGAACTCCTTGGAAGCACAGCTCTGCACAGTGTAACCCAGCCCTGTTCAAACTGAGTGCATGTTCTCCATTTCCTTTGATGTACCAACGACAGGCAGAATGTGTTCAGCATGGTTTGGTCAGTGAGAATGCGCCTTCATGTGTTCAGATATTGCTTGTTTGGACACTTTTCTGGTAAACAAATCTCCAGTGATGAGAAACAGATGCAGATCTTTAATGGCTGTTAAAAAAAAGTCATTTTCAGCTACATTTTATTTGCAAAAATGTATAACCTAAAGTGCACCAACTAAAGAGTAGAAGCTTCTTGAAGAAAGAAATAGATATGAGTACAATATTCTTGAAAACTTAAACATAGAAGATACAGCAAGATTCAGAATTTTTGTACACCTAATGACAGAAGATTGTGAAAGCTTCTACAGATGGTTGAGGGATGCAGTTTGAAAAAAGAAAACAAATTTGGAGTTCCAATATGGGCTTCCATCAGACTGCAACTGCAATTTGCACTCATATTTTACTGAAAATACTTTCAACAATGAGTAGTGAGTTACTTAATGTAAAAGTATTGTAATACAAATGCATAGCAAAAAACATGTGAATCCAGAATCTGTGATTTTTAGTTTTTTGTGTGTAAAGTAAAATGTTTTCAATAAACTACAGCAGTGCAGTGGATGATTTAGCTTCTAGCTTTCTGCTTTTCTTAAATCAACCATAGAGGCACACACATCCCTCTGAGTGGCAGGGTGAAAAAATGCACCACAAAGATTCTTTGACAAATTATTGTGGCAGTGAATCCTTACAACAAATCTGTGTATATTGAGCTTGACAAGAGCAATGTTGTTGTTGGTTAAAGATCTACATCAGGCTTTCCTTTATCATTTTATTTCTTTTGTGGGCTTCAGACATGATCCACTTAGCCAGCCTCCATTACATGATATGCTAGACAGGAATATCAACAATGTAGGAAAAGATTGACTGCTACTTACCATAAAGAAGACACATCAAGTCGCAGACAGGCATGATTAAAAGTCACTCACATATAGCTTTTGGCCACAGCCTTTGCCAGTAAAGACAGGCACACACACAAACACACACACTCACACACACACACACAAACACACACACACACACACACACACACACACACACACACACACACACACACACACACGGCCTGAGATGCTGGAGTTTGCAGTCGTGTGTATGTGTTCATTTGCCACATGTGAGTGTCTTTTAATCACACCTGTCTGCAACTTGATGTGTATTCTTCCCAATAAGTAGCAGTATCTCTTTTCCTACATCATTAAAAGACGTATCCAGTTATTCACACACATACACCCATGATTTGCACAGAACACAGAATATTTACCTTAGTTGTAGACATATAAGCTAAATCATACTGTCCTCCAATCATTACCATGAAAGTCACTTCAAATGCCAATTAAATATGAGGCATATAACATTTATGCCTCCTGAGAGCTTTTTTTGGTATGCATTGTGTAAACCATTTAGTTGTATGAAAGTAATGATGTTCTGTTACCTAATGTTGTTCTCTGGCTTTTATGTGTAACTGTAATATTATACCAGACATGTCATCCAGCCATAGACACTTTGTGCTGCCCATGCAAAGCCAAGGCAGATCACTTGCATAGAAAAATGAGTATAAATACTATCATTAATTGATATCCCATCATATTGCGCTTCTCATTATCTCAACAGCCATGTGATATTATTATTAGATTGTACTCACATTAGACACACAATACACAACATACAATAAAGCCACTATTATTCCTTCACCTGGTTGTTGTGTATACAATCATACTGAAAAAGTGTCACGTAACATGCTACCAATGTGTAAGAAGCATTATGCTCTGATGTCACAAGCAAATCGTAAGTGCTGCATTAGAAGTTTAACAAAATTGTTGTTCACTGAGACCAGCAAGATGTGCAACAACTACTGATGCCATGCATCCACTTAAATAAATGCTAAGCCTATATTGGCTGTTACCCAGGAGCAGGTATTTTTAAAGGGTCAAATTATGAAAAGTAAGCAGATCAGTCTCCTTCTCTAACATGCAGGTATAATATTGCTTGTACAATACTGTAGTTAAATAAACCCTGTAGACCAGTTGTGCATGACTACATTCCTCATTTACAGTTCCCCTACTAAATCTTATCTAGATATTTCTCACCTTTTAAGTGTGAGAGAATAATTGGACAACTGAAATCTGAGTCCTGGTCTTATTTGGTAGAAGATTCATTAATAAGCAGCTGTTCACGTTCTCCTGAAATAGACACTAGGAAGAATACAGTGTGGGAACAATTCCACCACTGTCATAAACATTATGAGCAAGCATTGGGCTCAAATAGTTGTGAACTGTCTGTCCAAACAGACCATGGGAGGCCAAATGGTACTGACCAGCTGCTGTGTCATTCTCAGCCTACAGGTGTCACTGGATGCAGATATGGAGGGGGATGTGTTCAGCACACCGCTTTCCCAGACGTATATCGGTTTACGAGACCAGAGCCACTACTTATCAATCAAGTAGCTCCTCAGTTTGGCTCACAAGGGCTCAGTACACCCCGCTTGCCAACAGTGCTTGGCAGACTGAATGGTCACCTATCCAAGTGGTGCTAGCCCAGCCCGACTGCGCTTAACTTTGGTGATCTGACGGGAACCGGTGTTACCACAGAGGCAAGGCCTTTGGCCAAACAATTGTGAGGTCATGGTTAATTTCTGTAAATGGATTGTCCAGTGTATCACTCCAATTGTAAAACATTCATTGAGCATTCATCACTTTGAATACTTGTTATTGCTGTTCTAGCACATAGGTTCTTTACCTCAAAAAGAAAAAAAAGAGAGAATTAAATATTTATTTCTGACAATCAATCCTTTATCTCAAACAAGTCAGTTATGATCCTCTATCATATGTACAATTTTGACCCTAAAGGTTGGAAACATATTGTACAGGCATGCATATGTGAAGAATCAATTTTTGTTAAAAGTGGAAAAAAATTATTAGTTTTTTGCAAGTATCTTATCTTTTACAATGATGTCTTCCTACTCATGTATGTTATGAACACTGGAGAAGTATCAAGTGTCAAGTATAGGCAGCTGAAATTGCATATTGTTCTACTTATGAGCTGAAAAGTCAATCTTCTAAAATATGTTGTTCAGTTACTTATTTGCTTGCAGGATGAGTTACATGGAACAAAGATCTAATGCAACAGTGCATTTATGAATCAACATTCAGTAACACATTCCGAAATGTGATGTGTTAATAAAGATATTTTAATTGTTACAAAAGTGGTTTATTGACAGTTTATTCCACTAGTGCCATGGCACCTACACAAAGAGCATTAATAAAACATATTGATAAATTCTTATAAAAGTACTGCACATCTATCTTAATTAACATTTCAACATTTCATTTGTGATTTTTCCCATTATAATTTCATATTAATGTTTTTCAATATGCAGGGTGTGAGAATAATCGTCAAAAGCAGCTGTTAGAGATATGGTCAAAAGCAGCTAAGACAAGATATACTGCAGTTAAATAGATGAATTTCTGAATGTGGTTGAAGCTGTCATTTCTACTGTCTTTTTAAAATTGTTGCCTTATGCCACAAGAATGAATTAGTTGCTCTGTGTTGGAAGGCCTATATATTCATGAATTTGTGAAACAATAAATTTTGTTACCCACAAATTTGTTAAGCAATAAATTTGGTTAAAAGTGGAAAAGAGATTTTTTCATTATTTAAGTCACCTATACATTTTGATAATGGGATGGTAATTGTGTAAAATAAAAATGGCACACAGTTAGTAGAGCTTTACTACAAACAGCACAATCAATCATCAAAAATTCACTGAAGAGTTAAATCAATATGGAAAACAAGCCTGACTGTTTAAACAACAACCCATTAAAATTAAATCTTAGGTGAAAAAGAGGTAATTATTGTAATCCTTTCCAACATCTGTCTGTTGGTGGTAAAGTTAAGTGCTGGTGCAGATTGATGATGATAAGATCTGCAGATGGATTCCCATAACTGACATACTTCATTTTAAACTAGCCCCAACCTGTGCTGTTACTCATGGTTGAACAGTTATTTATAAAGAAATGCTAATGCCAAAACTCACTATCCATGTGTACTCATGATCACAGAAGTTATCTCTTGAAGTTATTGAGGTGCAAACCACTTGTGGACCAGTAAACTGTGCAACACCAGATTTTAAGACAGGGGAAAAAGCTGACAGGACATATGCTACTCACAACGCACTCAAGTACTTAGGAAAAAATTCTCCCATGACTATGTAGCAAATTACAAAATATACAAGGAGAGGGGGTAATTAATTTCATGACTTTGCAACATGCCTAACATGTAAAAGATAATAATTGTCTTGATATGTATGGAGTGCCAGAAATATACTGTAATATGTGTCTGTAATCAATGTTCTGAGACTTCTTGTTCTCTTTGTATTTATATAGAGATTTCTGGCTCTCAATATATATCATCAGTGAATGTAGTGCTGTCTGTATGAAAAACATATTGTACCCAGATGAATACCTGCCACTTTTAATGTTATTAGAATTAATGTAATACCTTCAGCTGCTGACAGGTGTTGATGCATATCAACGGGGAGAGGTGAAAATATGTGCCCCGACCAGGACTTGAGCCCACAATCTCCTGCTTACATGGCAGATGCTCTATCCATCTGAGCCACTGAGGGCACAGAGAATAGTGCAACTGTAGGTATTATCTTATGCACTCCTCCTGCGAGACCCACATTCTCACCTTGTCTGTCCACACACTACATTCGTAGTGTCCCACCCCAGCACACTCATTACTCATGGAAGACATTCTTACCAAGTCCCGTAAGAGTTCGGGGAATATGTGTGCATCCACACGCAAGAAGAAGGTCATCGCCAGTATTGCCAGAACTATATACTTATATGCGTATGGTGTCTGCTCTTTCGGATGTGTCATAGGGATGACTGTCATAGGGATGTGCACAGAAAATCAACACATCAGGACAGTGCTGTTTACAAGCCAATAATTCTGTACAGTGCATTGAGAGATAGCAACAAAAACATACCAAACATTAATGAAATAACTAAAAATTCTACCAATAAACGACAGATAATACAGCATTAATGAATATCTGGAATTTTACTCAAATCTGTAGGTCTGCTTCATAACTCTCTAAACAAGAATTCATAATTATCAACCATTCCTAGATAAAACCAAACTTCTTTCATCCATGTATGTATCTAATTAGGTTAGTATGCATAGTTAACCAAAGTACTGGTATTTAATAGGTTTAGTAAAATCAACCGAGGGGTTTTGCTAGCGAATATATACCTATCCTTTTTCCCCCCTAAGGTAAGTCTTTCCACTCCCGGGATTGGAATGACTCCTTACCCTCTCCCTTAAAACCCACATCCTTTCATCTTTCCTTTTCCTTCCCTCTTTCCTGATGAAGCAGCTGCCGGTTGCGAAAGATCGAAATTCTGTGTGTGTGTTTGTGCGTTTTATTCATTGTGCCTATCTACTGGCACTTTCCCGCTTGGTAAGTCTTGGAATCTTTGTTTTTAATATATTTTTCCCATGTGGAAGTTTCTTTATATATATACAAAGATTGCAAGACTTACCAAGCGGGAAAACGCCGGTAGACAGGCACAATAAATAAAACACACACACGGAATTTCTAGCTTTCGCAACCGACGGTTGCTTCTTCAGGAAAGAGGGAAGGGGAAGGAGAGGGAAAGATGAAAGGATGTGGATTTTAAGGGAGAGGGTCAAAAGTCATTCCAATCCCTGGAGCGGAAAGACTTACCTTAGGGGGAAAAAAGGACAGGAGTACACTCGCCCACACACACATATCCATCCGCACATACACAGACACAAGCAGACATTTGTAAAGGCAAAGGGTTCGGGCAGAGATGTCAGTCAAGGTGGAAGTATAGAGGCAAAGAAGTTGTTGAAAGACAGGTGAGGTATGAGTGGCGGCAACTTGAAATTAGCGGAGGTTGAGGCCTGGCGGATATCGAGAAGAGAGGATATACCTGAAGGGCAAGTTCCCATCTCCGGAGTTCAGATAGGTTGGTGTTGGTGGGAAGTATCCAGATAAGCCAGATGGTGTAACACTGTGCCAAGATGTGCTGGCCGTGCACCAAGGCATGTTTAGCCACAGGGTGATCCTCATTACCAACAAACACTGTCTGCCTGTGTCCATTCATGCGAATGGACAGTTTGTTGCTGGTCATTCCCACATAGAAAGCATCACAGTGCAGGCAGGTCAGTTGGTAAATCACATGGGTGCTTTCACATGTGGCTCTGCTTTTGATCGTGTACATCTTCCGGGTTACAGGACTGGAGTAGGTGGTGGTGGGAGGGAGCATAGGATAGGTTTTACACCAGGGGTGGTTACAAGGGTGGGAGCCAGAGGGTAGGGAAGGTGGTTTGGGGATTTCAAAAGGATGAACCAAGAGGTTACGAAGGTTAGGTGGACATTGGAAAGACACTCTTGGTGGAGTGGGGAGTATTTCATGAAGGATGGATCTCATTTCGGGCAGGATTTTAGGAAGTCGTATCCCTGCTGGAGAGCCACAATCAGAGTCTGATCCAGTCCCGGGAAGTATCCTGTCACAAGTGGGGCACTTCTAGGGTTCTTCTGTGAGAGGTTCTGGGTTTAAGGGGATGAGGAAGTGGCTCTGGTTATTTGCTTCTGTACCAGGTTGGGAGGGTAGTTATGGGATGCGAAAGCTGTTTTCAGGTTGTTGGTGTAATGGTTCAGGGATTCAGGACTGGAGCAGATTCGTTTGCCATGAAGGCCAAGGCTGTAGGGAAGGGACCGTTTGATATGGAATGGGTGGCAGCTGTCATAATGGAGGTACTGTTGCTTGTTGGTGGGTTTGATGTGGACGGATGTGTGAAGCTGGCCATTGGAGAGATGGAGGTCAATATCAAAGAAAGTGGCATGGGATTTGGAGTAGGACCAGGTGAATCTGATGGAACCAAAGGAGTTGAGGTTGGAGAGGAAATTCTGGAGTTCTTCTTCACTGTGAGTCCAGATCATGAAGATGTCATCAATAAATCTGTACCGAACTTTGGGTTGGCAGGCTTGGGTAACCAAGAAGGCTTCCTCTAAGTGACCCATAAATAGGTTGGCATACGAGGGGGCCATCCTGGTACCCATGGCTGTTCCCTTTAATTGTTGGTATGTCTGGCATACAAAAGTGAAGAATTTGTGGGTCAGGATGAAGCTGGCTAAGGTGACGAGGAAAGAGGTTTTAGGTAGGGTGGCAGGTGATCAGCGTGAAAGGAAGTGCTCCATTGCAGCGAGGCCCTGGACGTGCGGGATATTTGTGTATAGGGAAGTGGCATCAATGGTTACAAGGATGGTTTCTGGGGGTTACAGACTGGATAAGGATTCCAGACGTTCGAGAAAGTTTTTGGTGTCTTTGATGAAGGATGGGAGACTGCATGTAATGGGTTGAAGGTGTTGATCTATGTAGGCAGAGATACGTTCTGTGGGGGCTTGGTAACCAGCTAAAATGGGGCGGCCGGGATGTTTGTGTTTGTGAATTTTAGGAAGTAGGTAGAAGGTAGGAGTGCGAGGTGTCGGTGGGGTCAGGAGTTTGATGGAGTCAGGTGAAAGGTTTTGTAGGGGGCCTAAGGTTCTGAGGATTCCTTGAAGCTCCATCTGGACATCAGGAACGGGATTACCTTGGAAAACTTTGTATGTAGAGTTGTCTGAAAGCTGACGCAGTCCCTCAGCCACATACTCCCAACATCAAGTACCACGGTCGTGGAACCCTTGTCTGCCGGAAGAATGATGATGGATCGGTCAGCTTTCAGATCACGGATAGCCTGGGCTTTGGCTGTGGTGATGTTGGGAGTAGGATTAAGGTTTTTCAAGAAAGATTGAGAGGCAAGACTGGAAGTGAGAAATTCCTGGAAGGTTTGGAGAGGGTGATTTTGAGGAAGAGGAGGTGGGTCCCGCTGTGATGGAGGATGGAACTCTTCCAGGCAGGGTTCAATTTGGATAGTGTCTTGGGGAGTTGGATCATTAGGAGTAGGATCAGGATTATTTTTCTTCGTGGCAAAGTGATATTTCCAGCAGAGACTATGAGTGTAGGACAGTAAATCTTTGACAAGGGCAGTTTGGTTGAGCCTGGGAGCGGGACTGAAGGTGAAGTTTCTTTCTATATATATATATATATATATACTTACCAAGCGGGAAAGCACCGGTGGACAAGCATAATAAAATAACACACAACACACACACACAAAATTTCTAGCTTTCGCAACCAACGGTTGCTTCTTCAGGAAAGAGGGAAGGAGAGGGAAAAATGAAAGGATGTGGGTTTTAAGGGAGAGGGTAAGGACTCATTCCAATCCCAGGAGCGGAAAGACTTTCCTTAGGGGGAAAAAAGGACAGGTATACACTTGCACACACACACATATCCATCCGCACACACACAGACACAACCTTCCTGAAGAGTGAGCCAATTAAGGAAGGGCACCTTACATGGTGCATTGTGTCCATCGTGCATTAAGATCTTTAACCCACTTTATTGTCGTGGCATTGCAGTCTCACTCATCTTCCACCTCTTCGGTGAGAATACCTTCTTGGGTGTGTTTTCCTTCACCCACTATGCAGTGTCATTTTCTGTGCCAATGATGGCCATTAAATTCTTATGCACCTCATATCCAGCATGGTAGTCAGTTCATTGTGGTGCGGCCCCCATGTATCCTGTTGGTTGTAGCCATCTGACTACACAGGGATCGCTCTGCTGATGCCTGTGCCATTAACTCCCCACGTATACCAAGGACTGGATGCCATCATCCTGGAATTGCAGGACTCCCAGCAATGGCCACCCTGCCAGGTGGCCTTTGATGCAGCTGGGAGGTGCCTTGGAGAGGGCCCCTGGTTGGAGTGGGTGGCATCAGGGCGGATGATGCGTGATGAAGTGTACCACATCATCACTTGCTGTGATCAAATGCCAGTAGTCTCTAAGTGTTCCAAGTCTCAGTACAATGCAAGGAAGTATGACCCTAAATCATTCCCCTCCTTGGCCATCCCAAGGGAGAAATTCCAGGCTAAGGATGGCAGTAAACCTTATTCACCCCAGTACCTCATACGTACGAGAGCTGATGGGGACTCTTTTGTCTCAATGAAGCCTCCGTTTTTTGTAGAGCATTTAGAGGACAAGTTTTGGGGAGCTGGAGGGCTTGTCCAAAATGTGATCAGGGACAGTCTTGAAAAAAATAGCATCCTCTCTTCAGTCACAGGTATTACTCACTTGTGACAAGCTGGGGGATGTTTCCGTTAGCATCATGCCTAAAAGAGCTTAAATGTCATCCAGGGTATTATATTCCACAGATACCTTCTTTTAAAATCTGATCTAGGCGCGCAGTCCGGAACCGTGCGACTGCTACGGTCGCAGGTTCGAATCCTGCCTCGGGCATGGATGTGTGTGATGTCCTTAGGTTTAAGTAGTTCTAAGTTCTAGGGGACTAATGACCACAGCAGTTGAGTCCCATAGTGCTCAGAGCCATTTTTTTAAAATCTGACGACGAGCTGAGCACCAACTTAGAGCAGCGACAAGTTCATTTCATCCAGCATGTCTATTGGGGTCTGACGGATAATCGGGTTACCACTGGTGCCTTCATCTTGGCCTTTGAGGGTGACACATTACCCGAGAAGGTCAAGGTGATGGTCTGTCGATGTGATGTCAAGCCATATATCCCTCCCCCAGTGTAGTGCTTTAAGTGCTTGAAATTTGGCCGTATGTCTTCCCACTGTACTTCCAGAATCACATGTTGAGATTGTGGACATCCACCCCATCACAATACTTCATGTGCCACGCCTCCCATCTGCGTCAACTGCAGAGAGCATCATTCGTGTTGCTCAACAGACTGCATGATTTTACAGTGCAAAAGGAAAATCATGGAATACAAGTCCCAGGACCAACTGACCTACACTGAGGCTAAGAGAAAATTTGAGCAACTATGTACTGTGGCTATGACCTCCTCTGATGCCACATCTATGAGAACATTTGTAGTCCCATCAGTCCTGCAAGTTCCAGTTGGCTCTCAGAGCTGGAAGACTATACCTGCCCCCCTTGATGGTGTGGGGCACTTTCCTCCCAGTTGCTCTTGCACCACCTACCTCGGAAGCACTATCCCCCCAACCATCGAGGACACCAGTCCCCACTTCTCAGATGGAGAAGCGTAAGTCTTGTTCAGCTCCTCTCCCTAGTAAGGGGTCCCTTGGGTCACTCCCTTGCCAGGTTTCTGCTAGTGGGAAAGACGACACCCGCCAGTGGCTGAAGTGCCCAAAAGCAGCTGGTTGTAGGGCTTCATGATCTTCCTCAGACCCAGAGAGAGAGTCAGTGAAGCCCTCCCAGCCAGAGAAACCCAGCAAGAAGACGTCCAAGACGAAGGGAGCGAGAGAAATCCATCAAGAAGATCCCCAAGACCAAGGGAATTGCAGTGGCACCTACACTGCTCTGCATCTGAGGATGAGGTGAAGAATCTGGCGTCCACTGAGGATCTAGATTTCCCCAGACCCTCAGACACAATGGATATAGCCTGTTCAGGAAAGTCTGTGGCAGAAGGTGACCCTGAAGTGTAGACTGCGTCATTGAGTGTTTCATTCCTTCCCGGTCTCACGTCATCCTCCAGCGGAATTGTGGCCGTCTTTTCCACTACCTGGCTGAGCTACAGCAACTGTTAATCTTTAGACCTGCTTTCTGCATTGCCCTCCAGCAAACCTGGTTTCTGGCAATGTGGACCCATGCCCTTCGCGGCTATAGGGGTTATTAGAAGAAATGCATCGAATTTAATAGTCAGGTGGAGTTTGAATTTATGTCCTGCACTCGGTATGTAGTGAACCTGTGCCCCTTAAAACTCCTCTTGAAGCTGTGGCTGTCAGGATACGGACAATGCAGGAAATAACTTTCTGCAACATATATCTCCCTCCAGATGGTGCGGTACGGCTGATTGTATTGGCAGCACTGATTGATCAACTTTCTAAATCTTTCCTACATTTGGGAGATTTTAACGCCCATAACCCCTTGTGGGGTAGCACCATGCTTACTTGCCATGGCAGAGATGTCGAAAATTTACTGTCCCAACTCGACCTCTGCCTCTTAAATACTGGGGCCGCCACATATTTCAGGGTAGCTCATGGTAGTTACTCGGCCATTAATTTATCAATGTGCAGCCCAGTACTTCTCCCATCTATCCGCTGGAGAGCGCATGACGACCTGTGAGGTAGTGACCACTTCCCGATCTTCCTGTCACTCCTTCGGCGTCTTGCTCATGGACGCCTACTCAGATGGGCTTTAAACAAGGCAGACTGGGTAGCCTTCACCTCTGCTGTCACCGCTGAATCTCCCCCACTTGGTGCTATCGATGCTGTGATTGATCTGGTCACTCTATTGATAGTTTCTGCGACAGAAAACGCAATCTCTCGTTCTCTACGGTGCCCCCGGCGAAAGACAGTCCATTGGTAGTCGTCGGAAGTCACTGAGGAAATTAATGAGCGTCGGCGAGCTCTAAAGCGACATAAGCGGCACCTTTCCCTAGAGCAATTAATAGCCTTTAAGCGACTCCGTGCTCGCATTCACCAGCTTATAAAACGATGGAAATAGGAGTGTTGGGAGAGGTACCTTTCGACCATTCCGTGCCATACATCACCTTCCCAAGTCTGTAAGAAGATCAGACGTCTTTATAGGTACCAGATCCCAA
Source organism: Schistocerca gregaria (assembly GCF_023897955.1). Taxonomy (NCBI): domain Eukaryota; kingdom Metazoa; phylum Arthropoda; class Insecta; order Orthoptera; family Acrididae; genus Schistocerca; species Schistocerca gregaria. Next base: position 389,786,175 of record NC_064922.1, read on the forward strand.
CAGGTGTGCCTGGCATTAACATCAGTGACGTGCTCTCTACTGACGCAAACTCGATTGCCGAGCGCTTTGCTGAGGACTATGCTTGAGCCTCTGCATCGAAGAAATACCAACTTTTAGCACTCTCAAACGCCGGATGGAAAGGCAAGTCCTCTCATTCCCCACGCCGCAGTGAACCCTATAACGCCCCATTTACATAGAGGGAGCTCTTTAGAGTACTTGCGATATTGCCCCGACACAGCTCCTGGAGCAGAGTGGATCCACATTCAGATGATTAAACATCTCTCGTTTTCTTACAAGCTATATCTCCTCGTCATCTTCAACCGGATCTGGTGCAATAGCGTCTTTCCATCGCAATGGTGGGAGAACACCATCATTCCGGTGCTTAATCCCGGCAAAACTCTGCTTGATGTGGATAGCTATTGGCCCATCAGCCTCACCAACGTTCTCTGTAAGCTGCTGAAATGTATGGTGTGTCAACGGTTGGGTTTGGTCTTGAAGCCACGTGGCCTACTGGCTCCAGGTCAGGGCGGCTTCCGCCAGGGTCGCTCTACCACTGATTATATTGTGTCATTCGAATCTGCCATCCGAATAGCCTTTTCCAGACGCCAACATCTGATTGCTGTCTTTTTTGACTTATGTAAAGCATACGACACGACCTGGCGACATCATATCCTTGCCGGATTGTATGAGTGGGGTCTCCAGGGCCTGCTCCCGAGTTTTATCCAAAACTTCCTCCTGCTCCATATTCTCTGAGTCCAAGTTGGTGCTTCCCATAGATCCCCCCGTATTCAGGAGAATGGCGCTCCGCAGGGCTCTGTATTAAGTGCATCTCTATTTTTGGTGGCCATTTACAGCCTAGCAGCAGTTGTAGGGCCATCGGTCTGCTCTCCTCTGCATGCGGATGTCTTCTGCATTTCGTGTTGCTCCTCCAGAACCGGTATTTCTGAGCGGCGCCTACAGGGAGGCATTCACAAGGCGCAGTCATGGGATCTAGTCCACGGCTTCCAGTTTTCACCTGCGATTTCATGTGTCATGCACTTCAGTCAGTGTTGTACCATTCATCTGGAACCTGAACTTTACCTTAATGACGATCCACTCACTGTAGTGGAGACGTTTAGATTCTTAGGTCTGGTTTCCGACGCCCGATTGACTTGACTACCTCACCTTCATCAGCATAAGTGGACATGCTGGTAGCACCTCAGTGCTCTCCGCTGCCTGAGCAACATCAACTGCGGTGCAGGTCGCTCTACGCTGCTCCAGCTCTACAGAGCCCTTGTTCAATCCCGTCTTGCCTATGGGAATTTGGTTTATGGTTCAGCGGCTCCCTCAGCATTGCATTTACTCAACCCAGTGCACCACGGTAGTGTTTGCCAAGCGACAGGAGCTTTCAGGACGAGGTGAGTGACCAGTGTGCTGGTGGAGGCCAGAGTCCCTCCATTGCAGATCTGATGTGCACAACTGCTCGCCAGTTATGTTACACATATTGTAGTTCTCCTGAGCATCCGAATACCTTCTCCTTTTCCCACCCATGGCAGTTCATCTCCCGCATTGGCAGCTCAGGTCAGGGCTCACGATTGTGGTTCACGTGTGATCCGTTCTCTCTGAACTGGAGTCCTTCCCTTTACCACCTCTACTTGAGGTCCATTCATGTACACCTCCATGGTGTACACCTCGGCTGAAACTTTTTCTGGACCTTTTGGATGGCCCTAAGGTCTCTGTTAACCTCTTTGTTCTCCACTGTTGCTTCCTCTCGATTCTTGACGTGTTCCAGGACTCTGGAGTTGTTTACACCAACAGCTTAATGGCTGATGGTAATGTTGGCTTCACCTATATCCACAGAGGCCATATTGAACAGCATTTCTTGCCCTCTGGCTGCAGTGTATTCACTGCAGAGCTTGTGGGTTGGGTTTTATCGGGGCAAGAGATGAAACAGCAAGGTCATCGGTCTCATTGGATTAGGGAAGGATGGGAAAGGAAGTCGGCCGTGCCCTTTCAAAGGACCCATCCCATCATTTGCCTGGAGCAATTTAGGGAAATCATGGAAAACCTAAATGAGGATATCCGGACGCAGGGTTGAACCGCCGTCCTCCCAAATGTGAGTCCAGCAGAGCTTGTGGCCATATCTTGTGCACTGCAGTACATTCGTTCCTGTTCTGGTGACTCGTTTTTTCTCTGTTCTGACTTCCTTAGTAGCTTACAAGCTGTCGACCAGTTCTACCCTCGCCATCCTTTGGTAGTGATCATCCAGGAGTCCATCTCTGCCCTGGAACTGTCCAGTCAGTCAGTGGTGTTTGTGTGGACCCCAGAACACATTGGAATCCCAGACATTGAACTTGCTGACAGGCTGGCCAAACAGGTTATGCAGAAACTGCTCCTGGAGATGCGCATCTCTGAAACTGACCTGCATTCTGTCTTACGCCACAAGGTTTTTCAGCTTTGGGAGATGGAGTGGCATAACAGTACGCACAACAAAATGTGTGTCATTAAGGATACTGTGAATGTGTGGAAGTCTTCCCTGCAGGCTTCTGTCCTTTGTCAGCTCCGAATTGGCCATGTGAGGCTCACACATGGTTACCTCCTCCATCATGAGGACCCACCTAAGTGATGCTGCGGCTTCCAAATTATAGTTGCCCACCTCTTGCTGGAGTTCCCCCACATTTAGCTGCTCTGCAGCAGACTTTTAACTTTCCCAGCACCCTATCTTTGATGTTGGGCAACAGTACCTCAGCATCAGCTTTAGTTTTACATTTTATTTGTGAGGGTGGGTTTTATCAATTGATCTGAGTTTTAGTGAATGTCCTTTGTCCCTCTGTGTCCTCCACCCTAGGGCTTTTAGGGTGGAGGTCTTAATGTGTTGCAGAGTGGGTGGCTTCTCCTTTTTTATTCTCATAGTCAGCCAGCCATTGTAATCTGCTTTCTTGTTTTTAATCTTTTTCCCCTGTTTCTTACATCTCTCTGTGCTTTATTTGTCCTGTTTTGTCCATTGTAGTGTTTGTTGTCCTTCTGTTGTTTTTTTGGTTCTTCCTTTCTTCTGTTATTGTGCCATACATCTTTTTTGTTTTCTTCTTTCTCTTGGATAATTGTGCTACTGGAAAACGGGACTGATGACCTTGCAGTTTGGTCCCTTTCTCATCCTTTTAAACCAACCAACCGATCTTCACATTATTCTTCAGTTCAATAAATATCTTGTTCTAGATACACTTAAAAGTGGCCTGTGTATTAACTCAGAGCATAAGCTAATTCCATTCTGTATTTCTTCCAAATCCTTCCAGCTGCTTCAGAATGAAGGAGTAACAAACGTAGTCAGACACAAACTTTTGCATTTATAATATAATGGGATTGTTGTGTTAGTTATTTGAGATATTAAGCACATCTGATAATGGGACAGCTAGTCCCAAAATTGATTATGTGAAATAAAATAATAAAATTGATATAGTGCATTGTGAGGAACTACTTAAGTCAGACATCACTTAGTTAGCAATAGTAGCCTCCAGTCTTACAATTTATAGGTGATTATTATCATTAAATAATGCTGTCTGTCTTTGCAAATATTAAGTAAATAATAGTGAATAAACTGCAGCTAGTTGGCATAACTGGAAAAGAAGCCATTCATTTAAACTACTGGCTCTCTGGCGTGGTATCTGTTAAATACAAATATAAGCTTGTGGGAGCAGTTGCCACTGGAGAGAAGTGTTTTTAATTCTCTGGGACAGACCCAGTTGGCAGTTTTATTACTACTCAGATTTTAATGTAGTTTTTTTGTGCTTTTTGTTATATTTACTTTTGACATTTTGTGCCTACAAGTGTCAATAAAATTTGTAGCAATCCTGATGTGTGGAAATTATTTTGGATACAACATATGAATATCCAGGGTACTATAAATCAGTGATCCTGCAAACAATCAGACACACACATACAAACAATATCATCAGGTCAAGTTACGCACACTCACATGAAAAAGCTGTTAGCAGACCTCTGAGATGATTTCCAGAGACAGGTTGAAGAACTGTAATTGGCAATGGAGGAATAGAAGAGTTCTGCATTGAGCCCAAATTAGGAAAGTTGGAGAAGTCATCACAGGTACGCTAGTATGAAAAACAATTTAGACAATGAGCTACGCACATAATTTGGTGGTAAACGATGAAATTGGCAGTGACATTGTGCATATGCTGATGGTGTTGTACAATACAGTGTACCACATTAAGATGACTTGAGGTCAACCAGTTTGCTGCAGCTGCCTGTGGGCACCATAGCTACCCATGCTAAAAAAGGAAGATAGCAACTTGAAGCCTTGTGGTGACTATCAAGTGTTCAATGCCTGTACAATGCCAAGTATGCAACATCAGAGACTTTACCAATGTTCTGACAGGAGCGACAATAGTTAGCTTATCTGACTACAAAAAGACATTGAAGTAATGGAAAAGGAATACCAAAGACAGCAGTAACAACACCTTTCAGTTTCTTTGAGTACATGAATGTCATTCAGCTTGAATGCGGGGCAGGTGAGGCAGTGGTTTGTTGACAAGGTGCTAATGGGATTGCAGTGTTGTTTCATGTTTTTAGATAATATTGATGTTCTTGAAGTCAGAGCATTTGCATGAAGAGCACCTCAAGGCTGTTTTTGAGTGCATCAGCAAATATGGAATTAGAGGCAAAGAGGCAAAGAACATGTCCTGACAACAGTAGGTCTCCTTCTTGGGCCAAACAATGTTTGCAACTGGACAAGTCCCCTAAAGGATAAAATATCCTTCATCAAAGAGATATCTCAACCAACTGATTACCATCAAATCAGAAGGTTTCTATGAGCAGTGAAATTCTACCAACAATGCCTACCAGGGGTGGCTGAAGTGCAGGCACCATTGACAACAGCACTAGCAGGCAATAACATGAATGGCCAATGGTCATTGCAGCAGACAATGGAAATCAGACAGCATTTGATCAAGTGAAGGCAAACTTTAAAAAGGTGGTTCTTTTGGCACACTGGTACAGCAAGCACTGTTAGTTATAGTGGTTGATGCCAGTCAAAAAGTGATGAGAGCAGAAATGCGCCAATATGTGGACAGGCAGTGGCAACCTTTGGGTTTCTTTTCACACAAATTCACAGTGACACTGGCAAAATGAAGTGTGTACAATAAGAAACTGCTGGCAATGTATAAAGCAGTGAGATATTTCTGTCCATATGTACAAGTTCACAATTTATACAAACCACAAATCCATCACATTCAAATTTGCATACATAAAGGCACCTGTTTCCAATAGAAATTGCAATGCTTAGAATTCATCATCCACTTCAAGATGGGTTTTTGTCATATGAAAGGAGCTGAAAATGTTGTCACCAATTTCTGGTCAAGAAGAGAAGCTATCTGTCAGATGACGGATTATGATCAGTTGGCAGTGGCACATGATACAGACCGTCAACTACAGGAGTATCAGCAGAACATCACTATTGGACTACAACATAAGCAGACATGGCCAGCAGGAGTGGGTGTTACCATTTGGAATAAGCCTTGACCTTTTGTCCAGAAGAAACTACAGGAAGCGATTTTTGACAGCATTCACAGGCAAACCCACTCTAGTGCTAACACTAGTGTGAAACATCTTACAGATAGGATTGTGTGGCCAAGCATTAAAAAGGATTGCTGTAGATGGACAAAAATGTGCATAGTGTGCCAGAAATGAAGAGATGGCTGGCATGTCAACAAGCCAGTGCAAGAATTCCCACCAACTACAGAATGCTCGAACAGTCCACAGGTGTACTGCCAGTCCATTGTGTCCAACGAGCACAATATTTCAGCGATCAGACATGTCACCATCATCAGGTGCACTGATGAGCTGAGCTCCTAAGAGCGGGTGGACATCCTAAATCCCCTTCCCCTGCAAGGTGTTCTCTCTACGGTCCGCACCCATGGCTGCGTGTCAGTGGTCACTGAGATTCTGGCATCTGCATCTGTGGTGGCGTCAGTGTAACTGCCTTGTCCACCCTGGTCACTCATTCGTTTTCTTTGCTGAGCCTCTTTTTAATTAGGCTCAGTGCTGGTTCCCATGCCTTGCTGAGGTTATAGCAATAATCTCTGCTGATGAGTCCATCCTGATGCTACCTCAGACACTGATGCCACCCTCTCAGTGGCCACCGACGTGTGGCCATGTGTGCAGACATCAGAGAGAATGCCTTGTAGGGGAAGTGGTTTAGGATGGCCGCCCACCCTCAAGAGCTCAGTTCGTCAGTGCCCCAGATGAAGGCGACATGTCTGATCACCAAAATATTCTGCCTGTTGGACACTATGGACTGGCAGTACACCCTTGACTGTCCGAGCAGAAATACACTGAGAGAAGTTGAAGAAACACAACTACAGAGTGGTTCACACATCCCCCTGGACTCATGGGATTGATGGTGCACTCAGAAGAGTACTATTATTTACTGACTGCTGCGGACAGTCACACGTGATGGGTGGAACAGTAACAGTCATACTGTGGATCAGTTAAAACAAAAGAATTCAGAAAGAGGATTTAAAAAGGGAGACATAGAAGCAGGAAAATGAAGTGGTATTACCAGGTAATAGTTGTGGCAGTAATTGTGCCTCAGTGAAATAATTTGCACATACTGCACTGTTTATTTCCTCATTGTGGCAACAAACATTGAACCTGCTCCCCAAGACCCATGTGTGGAGATGTATTAGATTTTCTCAGAAAGATTATGTTTGCCACATCAACAGACACTATTTCTGGAATATAGCACTCCCCCCCCCCCCCCCCTCCCAAATAAATGAAAATAATACATAAACCATTATGTCACAAGAAGTGGTGCACCTCCTGGTTTTGATAATGACTCTAGTGAGTACTAAAATTATATACTGACTAGATAAGATTACCCCTCATATATCCTTGTAACCAGAAATGGCTCAAGGCACATTTCTTGCCAGATTTAATAATGCAAAAGTGACTGATGTACATGCATAAAATTGGAAATAAGCAAATCATAACTCATTACAGGGCCTAAGTCATTCCTTTAAGCATTTTCCAAAATTTTTGAGAAGTTGGTTTATGAAAAAAACAGTAAGTCATTAGTCACATTCTAAATCATTAGATGCCTTACATTCTAGTTCTTGAAATGCATTCTCTGAAAAAAGAACCACATATGACACTGAAATGCAGTTCTTGCAGAGATAAACAAAGAAAATCAGGAAGCTCAATTTGGCTTGTTTTACCTTTGTAGCGCCCACCATTGATGTTGATGTGAAAATCACAGCAGTATCTTATTTTCTTAGTTTTATTCTCTGTTGTCTTGCTATATTATCTTCTGAAGGATGAAGCTAAGGCATATTGAATATTTATTCATAAAAAGAGAGTGCTAATAATATTATGTGGTGATGGTTTTTTGTTGCTAGGTGGGGTCACATCAGAGATATGAAGGTCAACTTTGTTTTTTTAAATGGGATGCTGTAGTTTGGTACTCATTTTCTGATAGTGGCTATCAAGACAAATCCAGTTATTTGTAACAGTAAGGTCTTTGAAGGTCAACGAAGGTCAAAAAGGTGGCATGAACATCCAAGGTGTTCAAAGTGATGACCATTGGTATCAATGCAGTGTTGCAATCTTCTTATTATAGATTGAGTGGTATTCCTTACCTCTTTGGCACTTATCAAAGCACATGCTCTGACAATTCTCTCTCATATATTGTGCAAATAGTAAATATTCACTGAATATGTCAGATCAATCTAATGTGCCATTGACATGTAAACACCATTTGACAGTTTCGCAAACAGCACTAATAGGAACAGTAAGAGTAGCATCGTCGAATGAAGAGAATGTGAATGATGTATTCCTTCAAAGAACAAATTGATATGATTTTCATTTAAGGAGAATGCCAACAAAATTCAGTGAGAGCTAGAGACTGACATGCTGAAAGATATCCCCAATGCACTCAGCCTACGCATCATACATTTAAATATGTGTATGGTAAATTGACAACAACTGGATCTTTAATGCACTGGAAACATATCTGGCAAAGGGAAGTTACTAATGAGGAAATGAGAATTGGTATTCTCATCACTGTGGTTCCAGATGCTTGTGTTAGTTCACATCAAATCGCAAAGGAATCTGGCATGAGCCAGATAGTGTTGTTCATGTTCTGCATCACTATAAATATCATCCTTACCGTATCAGTCTCCACCAAGAACTAACTGATATGGATTGTATGCATCACATTGAATTCTGCTGATGGGCTCAACATAGCCACTATCAGAAAATAAGTACCAAACAGTAGCATTTTTTTTTTTTTTTAAATTGATCTTCATATCTCTGACACAACCCCATCTAGCAACAAAAAACCAACGTCTTATTTTGGCCCCCATTCAACTTTTGTCCCACAAACTCTTCAGCTCCTATCATACTTTTTGGAGTTATTCTTGGTGTCAATAGGTAGTGACTCACCCTGTATAGTGGCAAAACCCCACCATGTCCAAAAGTATCCACAATACATTGTTATTTGTCAACAAAATTAAGTAAATGTTTGTATGCTCCACGTCCTCCTCCTCCCTTCCACCCCCCCCCCCCCCCTTCCACACTTACACACACACACACACACACACACACACACACACACACAACAGTAAACTTCATGTCTGTCAATGTTTAAAAGAATACAAAATCCCCGTGATTGGCAAAGATTTATGGAAACTTGAATTTTAGAGTGGACTTCAAAGAAAAACCCTATCTCAAAATCTGACAGAAAATCCAAAGCAATTATGGTTGTGTGTAAAGTACCCCAGCAGCATGACACATTCAATGTCTTCCCCACATTATAGCAATGATAATACCACCACCGACAGTACAACAAAGTTAAATACAGTATTCTGAAATTCCTCACCAAAGAAAATGAAGCACATATTCAAGAATTCAAACCAAGCATAGCTGCCAATATGATAACTTAAAAGCAGACATCCTTGACATAGTGAAGCAACTCAAATCATATAGAAAAGTCAAGTCTTCTGGTCAAGCCATATACTAATTAGGTTCCTTTCAGAGATTACTGGTATAATAGCTTCATACTTACGAACAATATACAACCACTCACTTGACAAAAGATCCATAGCTAAAGATTGGAAAGTTGCACAGCTCATACCAACACACACGATGCTAGAAAGGAAACAGGAGTGATCTGTGTGGCTGTCTGAAGATACAGACACAGACATTGTAACCATCCATGATGTATCCATGCCTCTAAGGGTTAAAATAATGATATAATATTTGTCTCCCTGTGCCAGACTCACCAATTATTTGAACATAATGCATGCTCAGAAAGCCAAAGTAGTTAAGGTGACCATTCATGATAAGCTACTTGGTTATTTACAATTCTGTTATAGGAACGACTTCTCCACCTATTGGGTGACAAGATGTAACCATGTAACAGAGAACCATTACTGCAGACATGAAAGGAATCTCATAATTTCTCAAGCAGAAATGATGTCATGGTCAACTGACTGGCAGTGTGACTATCTTGCATCTTTAGAGTATATACCAAAACTTTTATTAACTTTTATTTGTGGAGTTATTCTACAGAACTCTTAAAAGAAAAATGTTCAAATGATTCACTTCTCAGCATTGTTTCTAATGGAATGGTATGTTGCAAGATCAAGTCAGTCAGAATAATCACAAAAATGTGAAACAATTAATATGAAAGCTGGTGATGTGAAAGCTAACAGCTTTTGTTTCCTGATTATAATAAGATCAAGATGATGGATCTATGAAAAGCAAACTGGAAAGTCTGTGATTTTGTTACAGTTAGTAAACATAAGTCAGTTTATGAGAAAGATTTCACCCACACTGGTCTGCCGAGATATTCAAAGTTTGAGAAATTCAGGATTCCAATCCAAAAACAAATCTGCTAGAAGGTTACATGTTGATAACTGTAGCTGGAAGTTTCTACAGCACAGAGGAAAAGAACGGTTCACCGACATATCTAGAGCAAAACTTTATACAAAGAAAAGGAAATGTAACTTTTGTAAAAACATTGGGTTTTTATAAAATGCACAATTCTTTGATTGTTTTGCAAAAGAGTGCATGTGGAAGAAGTGAGGAAAATAGGTGTGTAAAATTTTTCCCACTGCCACCATCTTTCACTAGAATTGACTGAAAAATATTCCACCATCTTTAATTATTTCTTATTTCTCGCCATACTTGATAACATCATTGAAAAAGAGCATGTGGCTTGTGATATGACAATGCTGGTGTCATACGTAAAGGGAGCATGACTTGTAATATCATGGGAGGTCAATGACACAGATCAAATAATGTCACAAATGCAAATGAAGTGCACCAGATAATATGTAGCCTTCCCACTCACTGAGTCAGATGTCAGAATGCTACTAACAATGCTGCACCTAACAATAAGCTAAATGAAGATTTACTCTGGAAAACAATAACCAACTCAGCAGTTGCCACTTACCACCATAAGGTACTTGCTATTGACTTAGGTTTTGCCATTTCCTTCATGTGGATACTCAAGAGTCATTGACATCATTGAGCCTATATGAAATGGTACCTTTCATGTTTATCACACATTAATGGCAGATCTGGGGAAAGCACAACTACAGAACACAGTCAAAAGTAGGACAATAACTAGTATACAATGTATGATAGTGTATACAGGGAAGCTCTGCCTATAGCATGATGCAGAGAATAAACAACATCAACAGCTACAACAACCCAAAAAGGAGTCATTGACTGCTTTTTCCATACCTGGGACATCAAACACAATACACGGAGTAAAGAATGCTATCAATGGGAGATCTCAGATTGATTTCATATTTTTAAATTTCCAGAAGGCTTTCAACTCCACTGTTCATTTCTAATCAGGTTGCATTCCTATGGAGTGTCATCTCGGTTGTGTGATTGGAGAAGGTGATCACTTGTCAGAAAGATCTCAGTTCTCAGTAACTGATGGAGGGTCACTGGATAAAATGAAAGTGGTATCCAGTGTTCATATAGGGAAATGTTGTTCCTAATCTATATAAACAATTTAGCAGACAATCTAAGCAGCCCTCTTAAAATTTTTTCAGAAGATGCTGTCATTTACTGTCTAGAAAAGTCATCATAAGATGAAAATCAATTGGAAAATGGTTTAGACACGATATCTGTATAGTGGAAAAAGTGGTAATTGTTCCTGCATAATGAAAATTGAGAATATGAAATAACAAACAGTCTTGGTTGCAAAGCTGTATTTTTTATTTTGTTTATCCTCCAATGACATGTTTCACCTTATACAGGAGTCTTCAGATTGGCCTATGAGAAAAAATATTGCCTTTCATATAAATTGCATGGTCCTAATTTAGCAAAACTGGACTAACAATAAAAAAATAAAACAACTTACTGGCAAAATATGGTGTTAAGCACATAGGATGCTGCAGGAAACTGCCATGGTCAGAATCTGAAGAAAACATTGTGCAGTTTCCTAGAAGATAAGAGTAAAATATAATGGTGTATGGCTGATAAAATGTACTGAAACCAGTAAACAGTCTAATGCACTCTAAAATAAAATTTAAAAATACATAAAAAATAACTTACTGATATAGAAGTTGTTGAGAACATGCTGTAACCACATGTGCTAAAACACATAAAAGGCCCACCACCTAGGTGCTCTTGTCAATTTTTTAAAAAAGTCTGCAGATGGTGCTCTACAAAACAGTTCACCTCAAGAGTAGCCAAGAAGTATTCAATAGCAAATATCCAGCTTAGTCTCACAAGAAGTACACCTATCTGTATAAATAAGCAGCAGATTACCTTGTCAGATATGCAGTGGCATCTACATCCACTAAAGCAGGATGAAGCGTATGTAGATGCATTACACAGTAAATATGTAGGGGACACAGGTGCCCATGCCTCTGGCTGTACACATAGTACTGGGCATAGAAATGTACAAGAAGAATACAGCTAGTATACACAGCCTACAACAGATGACACTTGTAGATGTTTGGTTGTGAGAGCTATAAGGTTTCCAGATATGATCACAAAGAGAAATATGACAGCAGTAAAGCCCTATAATATATGTGAAGTCATCCACATTAGTATTAAAAGGAATCCATTAAATTTTAGTGACACATACTTATGAATTACAATAATAAATAAGATACATTGGAACAATCACATAAATAATTCTGTTGGGAAGTTGACCCAAAGATAGCATCTTATTGTCAGGACACTAGCAAGATCAACAGGACAATTGAGGAGACTGTTTACACTATATTTGCCAATCCCCTTCCATAGCACTGTTGTATGGCATGAGATCTACATCAAATAGGATTGATGAGGACATTGAAAAAGTTCAAAGAAGAGAAATTCATTTTGTATTATTGAAAAATATGGGAGAGAGCATCACAGAAATTATATGTGAGTTGGCATTTCAATTGTTAAAGCAAAGGCATTTTTCTTTATGGCAAGATGCTTTCACAAAATTTGAATTGCCAACATTCTCCTCCAAATGCACCCACCTACATAGGAAGAAATAACGATTGTATCAAATAAGATAAATCAGGGCTCACACAAAAGGATTTAAATGTTTGTTTTTCCCACACACCGTTTGAGAGTGAAACTCTAGATAAAAAAAAACCTGAAGGTGGTTCAATGGACCTTCTGTGAGGCACTTTATTGTGATTTGCAGAGTAGTCATGTAGATGTAGAGTGTGCATTATATTTGTACCACATATGGCCATCCTGTTCTACAGCATGCTGCAGAACTTCTCTGTAGCACCCAACAGAAACAGAGGCCATATTTGAAGAAATGCTCCAAGGTGGAATAATCTATTATTCTGACTCTCATAGTTTTCACCTTTGCATCTTGCTCACAAGACAGATAGTTTGTTGTGCCCTTATAGTCGTTACTATGCTTTAAATGACACGACAGTCCCAAACAGATACCTACATCAAACATTCAAACTATCACAGGCTCATTAACATATATGAGAAGGTCTGTGGCACCTTGTGACATCCTGAAGTTCATGACAATTATGCCCAGTGTCCTATTTAAATTTTAATTTTTGCCAATTGGTCTCAAAAATGTTGTATGGACATGGCAACATTTTGTGAATGAAAGGTTACAGGAGCTTCCATTTTGTTTCACACATATTCATGAGAGTCTACTATTCTCACTATATACCTGACTACATGAATGACATGTGCAGGAAGTGAATCAGCAGATGCATAGCTCTAGCATAGTAGTGAATGAAGAGAGGTGAGTCATCAGCAAAGCAGAAGTGACTTTCCTGGGACACACAGTTCCAGCAGATAACATTACTGGACATTACTGGACATTACTGGACATTACTGGACATTACTGGAGAAGACAGCAGCTGTACAAGCCGTTCTAAAACTCACATACTACTAGCAATTATGATGTTTCCTGGAAGTGATCTAATTTTATCACTGCAACCTCCAAATAATGGTGGCTATAAAAAACACTGCTTACACACTAAGGACGTGGCACTACAGGGTGATGATCTCCCACATAGAGCCCCGAGATGGAAAAATCTTTCCGTAAACTTCATGTGAGCCTAAATAATACAGTGGTCCTTTCTTACCCAGAGTCATCTGTCCTCTTGGCAATATCATAGACACTAGTCAAACAGAAACAGGTGCAATCCTACACCAACAAATTAATCAGCACTGTCAACCATTGATTTTTTTTCTAAGTTGCAATCAGTGCAGCAGCAGCGAAGTGCAAATAACAAAGAACTGCTTGCAATTTGTGAAGCTGTTAAATATTTCTGACCACAAATTGAAACTTGCCCTGTGACACTTTACACTGAGGTCAAACCATTAGTCTCTGGTTTCTAGACCAGCAGTGACAAGTGTTCCCTTGAGATATAGAGTTTGGCAACCAATTTACAATGGATATGTGCCACATGAAAGGACCAGATAGCATCTTGTATGACTACTTTTCACACATCTGTGATTTGGGAAATTATAAACTACAAAGAACTTGTCACCGCTCTGACTGCACATCAACAATCACAGCATTTACCAGCAGACCCTTCCACAGGACTGTGACTCACCCAAATTCTGGTGCTAAGCACAAAGTTAGTACTATGGTGCAGCATCTCCCAGCATAAGCTAAGACACTACTACTCTCCAAAACTATGCATAGCTGTTTTCAACATTATTCACAGTCTATCACATCCAGGAGCAAACACAACCACCAAGTTACAGACCAACTATTTTGAATGCCCCTTCATTAAAAAAAATGCCCCTGCATGAGCACATTCATATATTCAGTATCAACAATGGAAAGTGAGACATGTACACATCAACATCGAGCAGTTTTAAGGCTCTCCATCAAGATTTATCCACTTCCATGCAATCTCATCTCATCTCACCTGTGGGCCACTACAGATATCTTTCCATAATGGTTAACAGATGTACTTGGTGGACATAAGATATTTCTACCAAGACAACAGCAAATACCTTCAACTGAATGGGGGTAGCCTGATTTGGCTGTTACCTCTACATAATTACAGATCTGGAGCCACACTTTGAATCTGTTTTGTTCCAAGGATTCTTCAACTTGTCCAGTATCCAGTGCCATCATAAAACAAGCTACCACCCCATCAGCAATATAATGGTAGAATGTTGGCATTGGACCCTGAAGGCAGCTCTCGTGTGCTGACATGAGGAATGATAGAGATCCTCCCTTGGTCCTTCTAGACCTTTGCACAGTGTACAACCCAGACATAAGAACATCATTAGCAGAATGGTGTATGAGAAACCTTTATGCATTCCAACAGACTACCTCACACCTACACTGTTGCCTTTC